>NC_140999.1:57378517-57978517 GCF_052327205.1 Somniosus microcephalus | reverse complement strand
GAGTTCAGAGCTACTAAAACAGCGGGAGCCCAGGAGCGTGAGAGTTCGGAGCTATTAAACCAGCAGGAGCCCAGGAGAGTGAGAGTTCAGAGCTACTAAAACAGTGGGAACCCAGGAGAGCGAGAGTTTGGAGCGACTAAAACAGTGGCAGCCCAGGAGCACAAGAGTTTGGAGCTACTAAAACAGTGGGAGCCCAGGAGAGCAAGAGTTTGGAGCGACTAAAACAGCAGGAGCACGGAAGAGCAAGTGTTCGGAGCTACTGAAACAGCAGGAGCCCAGGAGCGCGAGTGTTCGGAGCTACTAAAACAACGGGAACCCAGGAGCACGAGAGTTCAGAGCTAGTAAAACAGCGTGAGCTCAGGAGCGTGAGAGTTCGGAGCTACTAAACCAGCAGGAGCCCAGGAGAGTGAGAGTTCGGAGCTACTAAAACAGTGGGAGCCCAGGAGAGCTAGAGTTCGGAGCTACTAAAACAGCAGGAGCCCAGGAGCGCGAGTGTTCGGAGCTACCAAAATAGCGGGAGTCCAGGAACGCGAGAGTTCGGAGCTACTAAAACAGCAGGAGCCCAGGAGAACAAGAGTTTGGAGCTACTAAAACAGCGGGAGACCAGGAACGCGAGAGTTCGGAGCTACTAAAACAGCGGGAGCACAGGAGCACGAGAGTTCAGAGGTACTAAAACAGTCGGAGCCCAGGAGAACAAGAGTTTGGAGCTACTAAAACAGCGGGAGCCCAGGAGCGCGAGAGTTCGGAGCTACAAAACAGCGGGTGCCCAGCAGCGCAAGAGTTCGGAGCTACTAAAACATCGGGAGCCCAGGTGAGCGAGAGATCGGAGCTACGAAAACTGCGGGAGCCCAGGAGCGCGAGAGTTCGGAGCTGCTAAAACAGCGGGAGCCCAGGAGAGCGAGAATTCGGAGCTACTAGAACATCGGCAGCCCAGGAGCATGATAGTTCAGGGCCACTAAAACAGCGGGACCCAGGAGCGTGAGAGCTGGGAGCTACTAAAACAGCGGGAGCCCAGGAGCGCGAGTGTTCAGAGCAACTGAAACAGCGGGAGCCCACGAGCGCAAGAGTTCGGACCTACTAAACCAGCAGGAGCCCAGGAGAGTGAGAGTTCAGAGCTACTAAAACAGCGGGAGCCCAGGAGAGCGAGGGTTCAGAGCAACTAAAACAGCGGGAGCACAGGAGCGCGAGAGTTCGGAGCTAGGAAGCAAGCAGGAGCCCAGGAGAGTGATAGTTCGGAGGTACTAAAACAGCTGGAGCCCAGGACCGCGAGTGTTTGGAGCTACTAAAACAGCGGGAGCCCAGGAACGCGAGAGTTTGGAGCTACTAAAACAGCGGGAGCCCAGGAACACGAGAGTTCAGTGCTACTAAAACATTCGCAACCCAGGAGAACAAGAGTTTGGAGCTACTAAAACAGCGGGAGCCCAGGAGCACGAGAGTTCGGAGCAACTAAAACAGCGGGAGCTCAGGAGAGCGAGTGTTCAGAGCAACTAAAACAGCGGGAGCCCAGGAGCGCGAGAGTTCGGAGCTACTAAAACAGCAGGAGCCCAGGAGAGTGAGAGTTCGGAGCTACTAAAACAGCAGGAGCCCAGGAGCACGAGAGTTCGGAGCAAATAAAACAGCAGGAGCCCAGGAGAGCGAGTGTTCAGAGCAACTAAAACAGCGGCAGCCCAGGAGCGGGAGAGTTCGGAGCTACTAATACAGCAGGAGCACAGGAGAGTGAGAGTTCGGAGCTACTAAAACAGCAGGAGCCCAGGAGCACAAGAGTTCGGAGCAACTAAAACAGTGGGAACCCAGGAGTGCGGTAGTTCGGAGCTACAAGACAACGGGACCACAGGAGCGCGAGAGTTCGGAGCTACTAAAACAGCGGGAGCCCAGGAGCGCAAGAGTTCGGAGCTGCTATAACATCGGGAGCCCAGGTGAGCGAGAGATCGGTGCTACGAAAACTGCGGGAGCCCAGGTGTGCGAGAATGTGGAGCTACTATAACAGTGGGAGCCCAGGGCCATGATAGTTCAGAGCTATTAAAACAGCGGGACCCCAGGAGCGCGACAGTTCGGAGCTACTAAAACAGCGGGAGCCCAGGAGCACGAAAGTTCGGAGCTATTAAACCAGCAGGAGCCCAGGAGAGTGAGAGTTCAGAGCTACTAAAACAGCGGGAGCCCAGGAGAGCGAGAGTTCGGAGCTACAAAAAAAGTGGGAGCCCTGGAGCACGTGAGTTCGGAGCTACTAAAAGAGCAGGAGCCCAGGAGCATGAGAGTTCGGAGCTACTAAAACAGCAGGAGCCCAGAAGCACGAGTGTTCGGAGCTACTAAAACAGCAGGAGCCCAGGAGTGCGAGTGTTCGGAGCTACTAAAACAGCGGGAACCCAGGAGTGCGAGTGTTCGGAGCTACTAAAACAGCGGGAACCCAGGAGCACGAGAGTTCAGAGCTACTAAAACAATGGGAACCCAGGATAGCGAGAGTTTGGAACGACTAAAACAGTGGCAGCCCAGGAGCACAAGAGTTCGGAGCTACTAAAACAGTGGGAGCCCAGGAGAGCAATAGTTTGGAGCGACTAAAACAGCAGGAGCCCGGAAGAGCAAGCGTTCGGAGCTACTAAAACAGCAGGAGCCCAGGAGCGCGAGTGTTCGGAGCTACTAAAACAGCGGGAACCCAGGAGCACGAGAGTTCAGAGCTACTAAAACAGCGGGAGCCCAGGAGCGTGAGACTTCGGAGCTACTAAACCAGCAGGAACCCAGGAGAGTGAGAGTTCGGAGCTACTAAAACAGCGGGAGCCCAGGAGAGCTAGAGTTCGGAGCTACTAAAATAGCAGGAGCCCAGGAGCGCGAGAGTTCGGAACTACCAAAACAGCGGGAGCCCAGGAACGCGAGAGTTCGGAGCTACTAAAACAGCAGGAGCCCAGGAGAACAAGAGTATGGAGCTACTAAAACAGCGGGAGCCCAGGAACGTGAGATTTCGGAGCTACTAAAACAGCGGGAGCCCAGGAGCACGAGAGTTCAGAGCTACTAAAACAGTCTGAGCAAAGCAGAACAAGAGTTTGGAGCTACTAAAACAGCGGGAGCCCAGGAGCGCGAGAGTTCGGAGCTACTAAGACAGCGGGTGCCCAGGAGCGTAAGAGTTTGGAGCTACTAAAACATCGGGAGCCCAGGTGAGCGAGAGATCAGAGCTACGAAAACTGCGGGAGCCCAGGAGCGCGAGAGTTCGGAGCTGCTAAAACAGCGGGAGCCCAGGAGAGCGAGAATTCGGAGCTACTAGAACAGGTGGAGCCCAGGAGCATGATAGTTCAGTGCTACTAAAACAGCGGGAGCCCAGGAGCGCGAGAGTTCGGAGCTACTAAAACAGCAGGAGCCCAGGAGAACAACAGTTTGGAGCTACTAAAACAGCGGGAGCCCAGGAACGCGAGAGTTCGGAGCTACTAAAACATCGGGAGCCCAGGTGAGCGAGAGATCGGAGCTACGAAAACTGCGGGAGCCCAGGAGCGCGAGAGTTCGGAGCTACCAAAACTGCGGGAGCCCAGGAACGCGAGAGTTCGGAGCTACTAAAACAGTCGGAGCCCAGGAGAACAAGTGTTTGGAGCTACTAAAACAGCAGGAGCCCAGGAGCGCGAGTGTTCGGAGCTACTAAAGCAGCGGGAACCCAGGAGCACGAGAGTTCAGAGCTACTAAAACAGTGGGAACTCAGGAGAGCGAGAGTTTGGAGCGACTAATACAGTGGCAGCCCAGGAGCACAAGAGTTCGGAGCTACTAAAACAGTGGGAGCCCAGGAGAGCAAGAGTTTGGAGCGACTAAAACAGCGGGAGCGCGGAAGAGCAAGCGTTCGGAGCTACTAAAACAGCGGGAACCCAGGAGCACGAGAGTTCAGAGCTACTAAAACAGCGGGAGCCCAGGAGCGTGAGAGTTCGGAGCTATTAAACCAGCAGGAGCCCAGGAGAGTGAGAGTTCAGAGCTACTAAAACAGTGGGAACCCAGGAGAGCGATAGTTTGGAGCGACTAAAACAGTGGCAGCCCAGGAGCACAAGAGTTTGGAGCTACTAAAACAGTGGGAGCCCAGGAGAGCAAGAGTTTGGAGCGACTAAAACAGCAGGAGCCCGGAAGAGCAAGCGTTCGGAGCTACTGAAACAGCAGGAGCCCAGGAGCGCGAGTGTTCGGAGCTACTAAAACAACGGGAACCCAGGAGCACGAGAGTTCAGAGCTAGTAAAACAGCGTGAGCTCAGGAGCGTGAGAGTTCGGAGCTACTAAACCAGCAGGAGCCCAGGAGAGTGAGAGTTCGGAGCTACTAAAACAGTGGGAGCCCAGGAGAGCTAGAGTTCGGAGCTACTAAAACAGCAGGAGCCCAGGAGCGCGAGTGTTCGGAGCTACCAAAATAGCGGGAGTCCAGGAACGCGAGAGTTCGGAGCTACTAAAACAGCAGGAGCCCAGGAGAACAAGAGTTTGGAGCTACTAAAACAGCGGGAGCCCAGGAACGCGAGAGTTCGGAGCTACTAAAACAGCGGGAGCACAGGAGCACGAGAGTTCAGAGGTACTAAAACAGTCGGAGCCCAGGAGAACAAGAGTTTGGAGCTACTAAAACAGCGGGAGCCCAGGAGCGCGAGAGTTCGGAGCTACAAAACAGCGGGTGCCCAGCAGCGCAAGAGTTCGGAGCTACTAAAACATCGGGAGCCCAGGTGAGCGAGAGATCGGAGCTACGAAAACTGCGGGAGCCCAGGAGCGCGAGAGTTCGGAGCTGCTAAAACAGCGGGAGCCCAGGAGAGCGAGAATTCGGAGCTACTAGAACATCGGCAGCCCAGGAGCATGATAGTTCAGGGCCACTAAAACAGCGGGACCCAGGAGCGTGAGAGCTGGGAGCTACTAAAACAGCGGGAGCCCAGGAGCGCGAGTGTTCAGAGCAACTGAAACAGCGGGAGCCCACGAGCGCAAGAGTTCGGACCTACTAAACCAGCAGGAGCCCAGGAGAGTGAGAGTTCAGAGCTACTAAAACAGCGGGAGCCCAGGAGAGCGAGGGTTCAGAGCAACTAAAACAGCGGGAGCACAGGAGCGCGAGAGTTCGGAGCTAGGAAGCAAGCAGGAGCCCAGGAGAGTGATAGTTCAGAGCTACTAAAACAGCTGGAGCCCAGGAGTGCGAGTGTTTGGAGCTACTAAAACAGCGGGAGCCCAGGAAGGTGAGATTTCGGAGCTACTAAAACGGCGGGAGCCCAGGAGCACGAGAGTTCAGAGCTACTAAAACAGTCTGAGCAAAGCAGAACAAGAGTTTGGAGCTACTAAAACAGCGGGAGCCCAGGAGCGCGAGAGTTCGGAGCTACTAAGACAGCGGGTGCCCAGGAGCGTAAGAGTTTGGAGCTACTAAAACATCGGGAGCCCAGGTGAGCGAGAGATCAGAGCTACGAAAACTGCGGGAGCCCAGGAGCGCGAGAGTTCGGAGCTGCTAAAACAGCGGGAGCCCAGGAGAGCGAGAATTCGGAGCTACTAGAACAGGTGGAGCCCAGGAGCATGATAGTTCAGTGCTACTAAAACAGCGGGAGCCCAGGAGCGCGAGAGTTCGGAGCTACTAAAACAGCAGGAGCCCAGGAGAACAACAGTTTGGAGCTACTAAAACAGCGGGAGCCCAGGAACGCGAGAGTTCGGAGCTACTAAAACATCGGGAGCCCAGGTGAGCGAGAGATCGGAGCTACGAAAACTGCGGGAGCCCAGGAGCGCGAGAGTTCGGAGCTACCAAAACTGCGGGAGCCCAGGAACGCGAGAGTTCGGAGCTACTAAAACAGTCGGAGCCCAGGAGAACAAGTGTTTGGAGCTACTAAAACAGCAGGAGCCCAGGAGCGCGAGTGTTCGGAGCTACTAAAGCAGCGGGAACCCAGGAGCACGAGAGTTCAGAGCTACTAAAACAGTGGGAACTCAGGAGAGCGAGAGTTTGGAGCGACTAATACAGTGGCAGCCCAGGAGCACAAGAGTTCGGAGCTACTAAAACAGTGGGAGCCCAGGAGAGCAAGAGTTTGGAGCGACTAAAACAGCGGGAGCGCGGAAGAGCAAGCGTTCGGAGCTACTAAAACAGCGGGAACCCAGGAGCACGAGAGTTCAGAGCTACTAAAACAGCGGGAGCCCAGGAGCGTGAGAGTTCGGAGCTATTAAACCAGCAGGAGCCCAGGAGAGTGAGAGTTCAGAGCTACTAAAACAGTGGGAACCCAGGAGAGCGAGAGTTTGGAGCGACTAAAACAGTGGCAGCCCAGGAGCACAAGAGTTTGGAGCTACTAAAACAGTGGGAGCCCAGGAGAGCAAGAGTTTGGAGCGACTAAAACAGCAGGAGCACGGAAGAGCAAGCGTTCGGAGCTACTGAAACAGCAGGAGCCCAGGAGCGCGAGTGTTCGGAGCTACTAAAACAACGGGAACCCAGGAGCACGAGAGTTCAGAGCTAGTAAAACAGCGTGAGCTCAGGAGCGTGAGAGTTCGGAGCTACTAAACCAGCAGGAGCCCAGGAGAGTGAGAGTTCGGAGCTACTAAAACAGTGGGAGCCCAGGAGAGCTAGAGTTCGGAGCTACTAAAACAGCAGGAGCCCAGGAGCGCGAGTGTTCGGAGCTACCAAAATAGCGGGAGTCCAGGAACGCGAGAGTTCGGAGCTACTAAAACAGCAGGAGCCCAGGAGAACAAGAGTTTGGAGCTACTAAAACAGCGGGAGCCCAGGAACGCGAGAGTTCGGAGCTACTAAAACAGCGGGAGCACAGGAGCACGAGAGTTCAGAGGTACTAAAACAGTCGGAGCCCAGGAGAACAAGAGTTTGGAGCTACTAAAACAGCGGGAGCCCAGGAGCGCGAGAGTTCGGAGCTACAAAACAGCGGGTGCCCAGCAGCGCAAGAGTTCGGAGCTACTAAAACATCGGGAGCCCAGGTGAGCGAGAGATCGGAGCTACGAAAACTGCGGGAGCCCAGGAGCGCGAGAGTTCGGAGCTGCTAAAACAGCGGGAGCCCAGGAGAGCGAGAATTCGGAGCTACTAGAACATCGGCAGCCCAGGAGCATGATAGTTCAGGGCCACTAAAACAGCGGGACCCAGGAGCGTGAGAGCTGGGAGCTACTAAAACAGCGGGAGCCCAGGAGCGCGAGTGTTCAGAGCAACTGAAACAGCGGGAGCCCACGAGCGCAAGAGTTCGGACCTACTAAACCAGCAGGAGCCCAGGAGAGTGAGAGTTCAGAGCTACTAAAACAGCGGGAGCCCAGGAGAGCGAGGGTTCAGAGCAACTAAAACAGCGGGAGCACAGGAGCGCGAGAGTTCGGAGCTAGGAAGCAAGCAGGAGCCCAGGAGAGTGATAGTTCAGAGCTACTAAAACAGCTGGAGCCCAGGAGTGCGAGTGTTTGGAGCTACTAAAACAGCGGGAGCCCAGGAACGTGAGATTTCGGAGCTACTAAAACGGCGGGAGCCCAGGAGCACGAGAGTTCAGAGCTACTAAAACAGTCTGAGCAAAGCAGAACAAGAGTTTGGAGCTACTAAAACAGCGGGAGCCCAGGAGCGCGAGAGTTCGGAGCTACTAAGACAGCGGGTGCCCAGGAGCGTAAGAGTTTGGAGCTACTAAAACATCGGGAGCCCAGGTGAGCGAGAGATCAGAGCTACGAAAACTGCGGGAGCCCAGGAGCGCGAGAGTTCGGAGCTGCTAAAACAGCGGGAGCCCAGGAGAGCGAGAATTCGGAGCTACTAGAACAGGTGGAGCCCAGGAGCATGATAGTTCAGTGCTACTAAAACAGCGGGAGCCCAGGAGCGCGAGAGTTCGGAGCTACTAAAACAGCAGGAGCCCAGGAGAACAACAGTTTGGAGCTACTAAAACAGCGGGAGCCCAGGAACGCGAGAGTTCGGAGCTACTAAAACATCGGGAGCCCAGGTGAGCGAGAGATCGGAGCTACGAAAACTGCGGGAGCCCAGGAGCGCGAGAGTTCGGAGCTACCAAAACTGCGGGAGCCCAGGAACGCGAGAGTTCGGAGCTACTAAAACAGTCGGAGCCCAGGAGAACAAGTGTTTGGAGCTACTAAAACAGCAGGAGCCCAGGAGCGCGAGTGTTCGGAGCTACTAAAGCAGCGGGAACCCAGGAGCACGAGAGTTCAGAGCTACTAAAACAGTGGGAACTCAGGAGAGCGAGAGTTTGGAGCGACTAATACAGTGGCAGCCCAGGAGCACAAGAGTTCGGAGCTACTAAAACAGTGGGAGCCCAGGAGAGCAAGAGTTTGGAGCGACTAAAACAGCGGGAGCGCGGAAGAGCAAGCGTTCGGAGCTACTAAAACAGCGGGAACCCAGGAGCACGAGAGTTCAGAGCTACTAAAACAGCGGGAGCCCAGGAGCGTGAGAGTTCGGAGCTATTAAACCAGCAGGAGCCCAGGAGAGTGAGAGTTCAGAGCTACTAAAACAGTGGGAACCCAGGAGAGCGAGAGTTTGGAGCGACTAAAACAGTGGCAGCCCAGGAGCACAAGAGTTTGGAGCTACTAAAACAGTGGGAGCCCAGGAGAGCAAGAGTTTGGAGCGACTAAAACAGCAGGAGCCCGGAAGAGCAAGCGTTCGGAGCTACTGAAACAGCAGGAGCCCAGGAGCGCGAGTGTTCGGAGCTACTAAAACAACGGGAACCCAGGAGCACGAGAGTTCAGAGCTAGTAAAACAGCGTGAGCTCAGGAGCGTGAGAGTTCGGAGCTACTAAACCAGCAGGAGCCCAGGAGAGTGAGAGTTCGGAGCTACTAAAACAGTGGGAGCCCAGGAGAGCTAGAGTTCGGAGCTACTAAAACAGCAGGAGCCCAGGAGCGCGAGTGTTCGGAGCTACCAAAATAGCGGGAGTCCAGGAACGCGAGAGTTCGGAGCTACTAAAACAGCAGGAGCCCAGGAGAACAAGTGTTTGGAGCTACTAAAACAGCGGGAGCCCAGGAACGCGAGAGTTCGGAGCTACTAAAACAGCGGGAGCACAGGAGCACGAGAGTTCAGAGGTACTAAAACAGTCGGAGCCCAGGAGAACAAGAGTTTGGAGCTACTAAAACAGCGGGAGCCCAGGAGCGCGAGAGTTCGGAGCTACAAAACAGCGGGTGCCCAGCAGCGCAAGAGTTCGGAGCTACTAAAACATCGGGAGCCCAGGTGAGCGAGAGATCGGAGCTACGAAAACTGCGGGAGCCCAGGAGCGCGAGAGTTCGGAGCTGCTAAAACAGCGGGAGCCCAGGAGAGCGAGAATTCGGAGCTACTAGAACATCGGCAGCCCAGGAGCATGATAGTTCAGGGCCACTAAAACAGCGGGACCCAGGAGCGTGAGAGCTGGGAGCTACTAAAACAGCGGGAGCCCAGGAGCGCGAGTGTTCAGAGCAACTGAAACAGCGGGAGCCCACGAGCGCAAGAGTTCGGACCTACTAAACCAGCAGGAGCCCAGGAGAGTGAGAGTTCAGAGCTACTAAAACAGCGGGAGCCCAGGAGAGCGAGGGTTCAGAGCAACTAAAACAGCGGGAGCACAGGAGCGCGAGAGTTCGGAGCTAGGAAGCAAGCAGGAGCCCAGGAGAGTGATAGTTCAGAGCTACTAAAACAGCTGGAGCCCAGGAGTGCGAGTGTTTGGAGCTACTAAAACAGTGGGAGCCCAGGAATGCGAGAGTTCGGAACTACTAAAACAGCGGGAGCCCAGGAACATGAGAGTTCAGAGCTCCTATAACAGTCGGAACCCAGGAGTACAAGAGTTTGGAGCTATTAAAACAGCGGGAGCCCAGGAGCACGAGAGTTCGGTGTGATGAAATATTCATCATCATCACTGCCTGTGACTGAGATCAGTTTCAGTGCCATTTCCCTTCCCCCAGACCTCATTGTATTGTGTACTGGAATGTGCTGTATTGTATACTGGAATGTGCTGTGTGTAGGGCTCCGCCCATACCTGGCCCCGTTTGTAGGCTGGCTCAGTCTGGCCTCAGCCTCCAGAAGGAAGACATCTCTCTCGCTTACGTGTTACGTTCTAAGTTAATAAAAGCCTTGTTTTGTTCTGCTAAATTCGAGTCTCGGAATTATTGAGGCACATCATTCGGAACAACTAAAACAACGGGAGACCAGGAGAGCGAGTGTTCAGAGCAACTAAAACAGCGGGAGCCCAGGAGCGCGAGAGTTCGGAGCTACTAAACCAGCAGGAGCCCAGGAGAGTGAGAGTTCAGAGCTACTAAAACAGCGGGAGCCCAGGAGAGCGAGGGTTCAGAGCAACTAAAACAGCGGGAGCACAGGAGCGCGAGAGTTCGGAGCTAGGAAGCAAGCAGGAGCCCAGGAGAGTGATAGTTCAGAGCTACTAAAACAGCTGGAGCCCAGGAGTGCGAGTGTTTGGAGCTACTAAAACAGCGGGAGCCCAGGAACGTGAGATTTCGGAGCTACTAAAACGGCGGGAGCCCAGGAGCACGAGAGTTCAGAGCTACTAAAACAGTCTGAGCAAAGCAGAACAAGAGTTTGGAGCTACTAAAACAGCGGGAGCCCAGGAGCGCGAGAGTTCGGAGCTACTAAGACAGCGGGTGCCCAGGAGCGTAAGAGTTTGGAGCTACTAAAACATCGGGAGCCCAGGTGAGCGAGAGATCAGAGCTACGAAAACTGCGGGAGCCCAGGAGCGCGAGAGTTCGGAGCTGCTAAAACAGCGGGAGCCCAGGAGAGCGAGAATTCGGAGCTACTAGAACAGGTGGAGCCCAGGAGCATGATAGTTCAGTGCTACTAAAACAGCGGGAGCCCAGGAGCGCGAGAGTTCGGAGCTACTAAAACAGCAGGAGCCCAGGAGAACAACAGTTTGGAGCTACTAAAACAGCGGGAGCCCAGGAACGCGAGAGTTCGGAGCTACTAAAACATCGGGAGCCCAGGTGAGCGAGAGATCGGAGCTACGAAAACTGCGGGAGCCCAGGAGCGCGAGAGTTCGGAGCTACCAAAACTGCGGGAGCCCAGGAACGCGAGAGTTCGGAGCTACTAAAACAGTCGGAGCCCAGGAGAACAAGTGTTTGGAGCTACTAAAACAGCAGGAGCCCAGGAGCGCGAGTGTTCGGAGCTACTAAAGCAGCGGGAACCCAGGAGCACGAGAGTTCAGAGCTACTAAAACAGTGGGAACTCAGGAGAGCGAGAGTTTGGAGCGACTAATACAGTGGCAGCCCAGGAGCACAAGAGTTCGGAGCTACTAAAACAGTGGGAGCCCAGGAGAGCAAGAGTTTGGAGCGACTAAAACAGCGGGAGCGCGGAAGAGCAAGCGTTCGGAGCTACTAAAACAGCGGGAACCCAGGAGCACGAGAGTTCAGAGCTACTAAAACAGCGGGAGCCCAGGAGCGTGAGAGTTCGGAGCTATTAAACCAGCAGGAGCCCAGGAGAGTGAGAGTTCAGAGCTACTAAAACAGTGGGAACCCAGGAGAGCGAGAGTTTGGAGCGACTAAAACAGTGGCAGCCCAGGAGCACAAGAGTTTGGAGCTACTAAAACAGTGGGAGCCCAGGAGAGCAAGAGTTTGGAGCGACTAAAACAGCAGGAGCCCGGAAGAGCAAGCGTTCGGAGCTACTGAAACAGCAGGAGCCCAGGAGCGCGAGTGTTCGGAGCTACTAAAACAACGGGAACCCAGGAGCACGAGAGTTCAGAGCTAGTAAAACAGCGTGAGCTCAGGAGCGTGAGAGTTCGGAGCTACTAAACCAGCAGGAGCCCAGGAGAGTGAGAGTTCGGAGCTACTAAAACAGTGGGAGCCCAGGAGAGCTAGAGTTCGGAGCTACTAAAACAGCAGGAGCCCAGGAGCGCGAGTGTTCGGAGCTACCAAAATAGCGGGAGTCCAGGAACGCGAGAGTTCGGAGCTACTAAAACAGCAGGAGCCCAGGAGAACAAGAGTTTGGAGCTACTAAAACAGCGGGAGCCCAGGAACGCGAGAGTTCGGAGCTACTAAAACAACGGGAGCACAGGAGCACGAGAGTTCAGAGGTACTAAAACAGTCGGAGCCCAGGAGAACAAGAGTTTGGAGCTACTAAAACAGCGGGAGCCCAGGAGCGCGAGAGTTCGGAGCTACAAAACAGCGGGTGCCCAGCAGCGCAAGAGTTTGGAGCTACTAAAACATCGGGAGCCCAGGTGAGCGAGAGATCGGAGCTACGAAAACTGCGGGAGCCCAGGAGCGCGAGAGTTCGGAGCTGCTAAAACAGCGGGAGCCCAGGAGAGCGAGAATTCGGAGCTACTAGAACATCGGCAGCCCAGGAGCATGATAGTTCAGGGCCACTAAAACAGCGGGACCCAGGAGCGTGAGAGCTGGGAGCTACTAAAACAGCGGGAGCCCAGGAGCGCGAGTGTTCAGAGCAACTGAAACAGCGGGAGCCCACGAGCGCAAGAGTTCGGACCTACTAAACCAGCAGGAGCCCAGGAGAGTGAGAGTTCAGAGCTACTAAAACAGCGGGAGCCCAGGAGAGCGAGGGTTCAGAGCAACTAAAACAGCGGGAGCACAGGAGCGCGAGAGTTCGGAGCTAGGAAGCAAGCAGGAGCCCAGGAGAGTGATAGTTCAGAGCTACTAAAACAGCTGGAGCCCAGGAGTGCGAGTGTTTGGAGCTACTAAAACAGTGGGAGCCCAGGAATGCGAGAGTTCGGAACTACTAAAACAGCGGGAGCCCAGGAACATGAGAGTTCAGAGCTCCTATAACAGTCGGAACCCAGGAGTACAAGAGTTTGGAGCTATTAAAACAGCGGGAGCCCAGGAGCACGAGAGTTCGGTGTGATGAAATATTCATCATCATCACTGCCTGTGACTGAGATCAGTTTCAGTGCCATTTCCCTTCCCCCAGACCTCATTGTATTGTGTACTGGAATGTGCTGTATTGTATACTGGAATGTGCTGTGTGTAGGGCTCCGCCCATACCTGGCCCCGTTTGTAGGCTGGCTCAGTCTGGCCTCAGCCTCCAGAAGGAAGACATCTCTCTCGCTTACGTGTTACGTTCTAAGTTAATAAAAGCCTTGTTTTGTTCTGCTAACTTCGAGTCTCGGAATTATTGAGGCACATCAATTTTATTAACTTATTTTTCAACACTATGGATCAACTCCTGAAACCCGAACGTTTGGATTTGGATCAACATGCTCCGGACGCATCAGCACGCTTCGGACACTGGTTTGAGTGTATGGAATTCTTCCTGGACAATTCCGCAGCCGTCAAAGACGCTACGGACGCTGCGAGGTTGAGACTCGGAATTCTGCGGAATTGGGTAAGCCACCGGGTTTACCCCCTCATCCAAGACGCCGAGATGTACCTGGCCGCCTGCGACATCTTAAAGGCGCATTACCAACAGCCTACGAATGAGGTGTATGCTAGGCACCTGCTCGCTACCCGCGCACAGCGACCTGGGGAATCGGTGGAGGAGTTCCTAAGCACCCTGAAAATGCTTGGCAAAGACTGCAAGTGCCGAGATGTAAAAGCCGCAGTGTACACTGATGAGCTTGTTCGCGATGCCTTCATCACAGGCCTCAGCTCCACTTACATCCGGCAAAGACTGCTGGAAAAAACGGGGTTGGACCTGAAACAGGCTGCGGACACCGCGCGATCCCTGGATGTGGCCCAGAGAAACTCGGACGCCTACTCTTCAGCCCGCGCCGTCCACGCCGCCACATGTGCACCGAGGGCGCCGCCATCTTGGAAGGCATCTTCCCCGCCCAACAGCCCGACACCGGCTGGGCCCCGCTCCCCCCCAGAAGCCCTACGACAGCCGCGACGTGTCAGGGACCCAACTGCTACTTCTGCGGCAGCCAAAGCACACCAGAAACCTGTGCCCGGCGAAAGGCACCACCTGCTTTAAGTGCGGTAAGAAGGGGCACTTCGGGAAGGTGTGCAGAGGGAACCCCGCCGGAAAACCAACCGCCGGAAAACCCGCCACCGCCGCGTGTGCGCCGTGGGAGCGGCCATCTTGGACGCCATCTTGCCCGACCTCGTGGGGTCCGCCATCTTGTGAGCAGACAGCGTGGACACCATCTTGTATCGATCAGGGTCCTACAGTGGCATCGGTCACAGTGGACCAGACCAGGCCGCACCCGCTATCCAGATCAATGGTGGACATCGAGGTAAACGGGTGCCGGGTTAAATGCTTAATTGACAGTGGAAGCACGGAGAGCTTTATCCACCCAGAACTGGCACAACAACTCTCCCTAAAGGTGGTCCCTACTCAGGGTACCATCTCTATGGCTGACAAAACCCAGACATCGACCATTCTGGGTTACTGCACGGTACAATTGTGCGTTAACGGAACTGTATATGATAATTTTAAAGTATTAATCATGAAGAACCTATGTGCGAGCGTGATCTTGGGCCTGGATTTCCAGTGCAACCACCAAAGCATCACGCTCAAGTACGGTGGGTCCCAGCCGCCCCTCACAGTGTGCGGTCTGGCTACCCTGAAGGTAAAGCCGCCTTCGCTATTCGCGAACCTTACCCCTAACTGCCGGCCAATAGCGACCAAAAGCAGGAGGTACAGCTGGGAGGACAGGCGGTTTATCGCGACCGAGGTAGACAGGCTCCTGAAAGAGCGCATTATTGAACGCAGCAACTGCCCGTGGCGCGCCCAAGTGGTAGTGGTAAGGGGTAGCGAGAAGAAACGGATGGTGATCGACTATAGTCAAACGATCAACAGGTACACCCTGCTAGACGCCTACCCGCGACCCCGCATATCAGAAATGGTGAACCAAATCGCCCAATACCGGGTGTTCTCCACCATCGACCTCAAGTCAGCGTACCACCAGCTCCCTATCAGACCAGAGGACCGCCCGTACACCGCCTTTGAGGCGAACGGACGCCTCTACCAATTCCTCAGAGTCCCCTTTGGGGTGACGAATGGGGTCTCGGTCTTCCAGAGGGAGATGGACCGCAGACCACCACTTGCAGGCAACCTTCCCCTACCTCAACAACGTCACCATCTGCGGCCACAATCAGCAGGATCACGACTCGAACCTCGAGAGGTTCCTGGAAACCGCACAAAAACTCAACCTCACCTACAACGAGGACAAGTACGTTTACAACACCACGCGCCTCTGCATACTAGGCAGCGTGGTGGAGAATGGGGAAATCGGACCAGACCCCGACCGATTGTGCCCCCTACGGGAGCTGCCCCTGCCCAACACTCCCAAAGCACTGAAAAGGTGCCTGGGGTTATTTTCTTATTATTCCCAATGGGTCCCCAACTACTCCGACAAAGCCCGCCCCCTCTTGAAAGCATCCTCTTTCCCGCTCTCTGCTGAGGCCCACGCCGCCTTCAAAAGCATTAAGCAGGATATTGAGCGGGCCACGCTACAGGCAGTGGACGAGAACACTCCATTTCAAGTGGAAAGTGATGCGTCTGACTTCGCCTTGGCGGCCACCCTCAACCAGGCGGGGCGGCCCGTAGCTTTCTTCTCGAGGACCCTCCAAGGGCCCGAGATCAGACACTCCTCCGTGGAAAAGGAGGCCCAAGCCATCGTGGAGGCAGTGCGCCACTGGCGCCACTACCTAGCCGGCAAACGCTTCACCCTACTTACCGACCAGCGGTCGGTAGCGTTTATGTTCAATAATAAACAGAGGGGGAAGATTAAAAATGATAAGATTCTTAGGTGGCGGATCGAGCTCTCCACCTTCGAGTATGACATCATTTACCGGCCAGGGGCCCTTAACGAATCCCCTGATGCCCTCTCACGAGGGATGTGTGCCAGCGCCACCGGGGATCGGCTACAGACCCTCCACAACGACCTCTGCCACCCAGGGGTCACGCGGCTGTTCCACTTCATAAAGTCCCGTAACTTACCCTACTCGATTGAGGAAGTTCGGTCCCTGACCAGGAACTGCCGCACTTGCGCTGAGTGCAAGCCTCGGTTCTACCGCCCAGATAGAGCCCACTTAATCAAAGCTACACGGCCCTTTGAGCGGCTCAGCTTAGATTTCAAGGGCCCCCTCCCATCCGTCGACCGCAATGTTTACTTCCTGAACATTGTGGACGAATACTCCTGGTTCCCATTCGCCTTCCCCTGCCCAGACATGACCAGCGCCACGGTCATTAAATGCCTCAACAGCCTGTTCTGCCTGTTCGGTATGCCGAGCTACATCCATACGGATAGGGGGGCGTCCTTCATGAGTGAAGAGCTACGCCAGTACATGCTGTCCAGGGGGATCGCCACGAGCCGTACCACCAGCTACAACCCCCGGGGTAACGGCCAAGTGGAGCGAGAGAACGGGACAGTATGGAAAGCAGTCACTCTAGCTCTAAGGACCAAGGGCCTTCCTATCTCCCGCTGGCAGGAAGTCCTCTCGGATGTGCTCCATTCGATACGGTCGCTATTGTGTATGGCCACTAATACCACGCCCCATGAACGAATGTTTGTCTTTCCCCGGAAATCCACCTCAGGTGTATCCATGCCGTCATGGCTCTCCACCCCAGGTCCGGTAATCGTGCGAAGGCATGTGAGGGGCCACAAGATGGACCCTCTCGTGGAGCCAGTACACCTACTCCACGCCAACCCCCAATACGCATATCTCCGGCACGCCGACGGAAGGCAGGGCACCGTGTCCATAAAAGACGTCACCCAAGCCGGCATCGACAACAACCACGGCAATAGCGGCAACGATGATCACAGCAACTCTTACCCACCCACTACTCTTTCATCACCCCCGGAAGAACACCGACCAACGGCACCCCCACCAACTACCCCTTCAACAACCCTGGCGGCACCCCCGGCAGAGACCCAGGAGGCTACCGGGGACACCCAGCCGACATCCGCGGCACCGCAACAGCCCCGTCGGTCGCAGAGGACTATCAAACCCCCGAACAGACTAAATCTATAGAAGGGGTGAATGTGATGAAATATTCATCATCATCACTGCCTGTGACTGAGATCGGTTTCAGTGCCATTTCCCTTCCCCCAGACCTCATTGTATTGTGTTCTGGAATGTGCTGTATTTTATACTGGAATGTGCTGTGTGTAGGGCTCTGCCCATACCTGGCCCCGTTTGTAGGCTGGCTCAGTCTGGCCTCAGCCTCCAGAAGGAAGACATCTCTCTCGCTTACGTGTTACGTTCTAAGTTAATAAAAGCCTTGTTTTGTTCTGCTAAATTCGAGTCTCGGAATTATTGAGGCACATCATTCGGAACAACTAAAACAACGGGAGACCAGGAGAGCGAGTGTTCAGAGCAACTAAAACAGCGGGAGCCCAGGAGCGCGAGAGTTCGGAGCTACTAAACCAGCAGGAGCCCAGGAGAGTGAGAGTTCGGAGCTACTAAAACAGCAGGAGCCCAGGAGCGCGAGTGCTCAGAGCTACTAAAACGGCGGGAGCCCTGTAGAGCGCGAGTTCGGAGCTAATAAAACAGCGGGATCCCAGGAGCGCGAGAGTTCGGAGCTACTAAAACAGCGGGAGCCCAGCAGAGCGAAAGTTCGGAGCTACTAAAACAGCAGGAACCTAGGAGCACGATAGTTCGGAGCTACTAAAACAGCAGGAGCCCAGGAGCGCGAGTGTTCTGAGCTAATAACACAGCGGGAAACCAGGAGCGCGGTAGTTCGGAGCTACTATAACAGCGGCACCACAGGAGCGCGAGAGTTCGGAGCTACTGAAACAGCGGGAGTCCAGGAGCGCGAGTGTTCGGAGCTAATAAAACAGTGGGACCACAGGAGCGCGACAGTTCGGAGATCCTAAAACAGCGGGAGCCCAGGAGCGCGAGAGTTCGGAGCTACTAAACCAGCAGGAGCCCAGGAGAGTGAGAGTTCAGAGCTACTAAAACAGCGGGAGCCCAGGAGAGCGAGAGATCGGACCGACTAAAAAAACAGGAGCCCAGGAGCGTGAGAGTTCGGAGCTACTAAAAGAGTGGGAGCACTGGAGCACGTGAGTTCGGAGCTATTAAAACAGCAGGAGCCCAGGAGCACGAGAGTTCGGAGCTACTAAAACAGCAGGAGCCCAGGAGCGCGAGTGTTCGGAGCCACGATAACATTGGGAGCCCAGGTGAGCGAGAGATCGGAGCTACGAAAACTGCGGGAGCCCAGGTGTGCGAGAATTTGGAGCTACTATAACAGCGGGAGCCCAGGACCATGATAGTTCAGAGCTACTAAAACAGCGGGACCCCAGGAGCGCGACAGTTCGGAGCTACTAAAACAGCGGGAGCCCAGGAGCGCGAGAGTTCGGAGCTACTAAACCAGCAGGAGCCCAGGAGAGTGAGAGTTCAGAGCTACTAAAACAGCGGGAGCCCAGGAGAGCGAGAGATCAGAGCTATTAAAACAGCAGGAGCCCAGGAGCACGAGAGGTCGGAGCTACTAAAACAGAAGGAGCCTAGGAGCGCGAGTGTTCAGAGCTACTAAAACAGCGGGAACCCAGGAGCACGAGAGTTCAAAGCAACTAAAACAGCAGGAGCCCAGGAGAGTGAGAGTTTGGAGCTACTAAAACAGCAGGAGCCCAGGAGAGTGAGAGTTCGGAGCTACTAAAACAGCAGGAGCCCAGGAGAGTGAGAGTTCGGAGCAAATAAAACAGCGGGAGCCCAGGAGAGCGAGTGTTCAGAGCAACTAAAACAGCAGGAGCCCAGGAGCGCGAGAGTTCGGAGCTACTAAAACAGCAGGAGCCCAGGAGAGTGAGAGTTCGGAGCTACTGAAACAGCAGGAGCCCAGGAGCACAAGAGTTCGGAGCAACTAAAACAGTGGGAACTCAGGAGCGCGGTAGCTCGGAGCTACTAAAACAGCGGGAGCCCAGGAGCGCAAGAGTTCGGAGCTGCTATAACATCGGGAGCCCAAGTGAGCGAGAGATCGGTGCTACGAAAACTGCGGGAGCCCAGGTGTGCGAGAATTTGGAGCTACAATAACAGCGGGAGCCCAGGACCATGATAGTTCGGAGCTATTAAAACAGCGGGACCCCAGGAGTGCGACAGTTCGGAGCTACTAAAACAGCAGGAGCCAGGGAGCGCGAAAGTTCGGAGCTACTAAACCAGTAGGAGCCCAGGAGAGTGAGAGTTCAGAGCTTCTAAAACAGCGGGAGCCCAGGAGAGCGAGAGTTCGGAGCTACTAAAACAGCAGGAGCCCAGGAGCGCGAGAGTTCGGAGCTACAAAAACAGTGGGAGCCCTGGAGCACGTGAGTTCGGAGCTACTAAAAGAGCAGGAGCCCAGGAGCACGAGAGTTCGGAGCTACTAAAACAGCAGGAGCCCAGGAGCACGAGTGTTCAGAGCTACTAAAACAATGGGAACCCAGGAGAGCGAGAGTTTGGCGCGACTAAAACAGTGGCAGCCCAGTAGCACAAGAGTTCGGAGCTACTACAACAGTGGGAGCCCAGGAGAGCAAGAGTTTGGAGCGACTAAAACAGCAGGAGCCCGGAAGAGCAAGCGTTCGGAGCTACTAAAACAGCAGGAGCGCAGGAGCGCAAGTGTTCGGAGCTAATAAAGCAGCAGGAACGCAGGAGCACGAGAGTTCAGAGCCACTAAAACAGCGGGAGCCCAGGAGCGTGAGAGTTCGGAGCTACTAAACCAGCAGGAACCCAGGAGAGTGAGAGTTCGGAGCTACTAAAACAGCGGGAGCCCAGGAGAGCTAGAGTTCGGAGCTACTAAAAGAGCAGGAGCCCAGGAGCGCGAGTGTTCGGAGCTACCAAAACAGCGGGAGCCCAGGAACGCGAGAGTTCGGAGCGACTAAAACAGCAGGAGCCCAGGAGAACAAGAGTATGGAGCTACTAAAACAGCAGGAGCCCAGGAACGCGAGATTTCGGAGCTACTAAAACATCGGGAGCCCAGGAGCACGAGAGCTCAGAGCTACTAAAACAGTCGGAGCCCAGGAGAACAAGAGCTTGGAGCTACTAAAACAGCGGGAGCCCAGGAGCGCGAGAGTTCGGAGCTATTAAGACAGCGGGTGCCCAGGAGCGCAAGAGTTGGAGCTACTAAAACATCGGGAGCCCAGGTGAGCGAGAGATCGGAGCTACGAAAACTGCGGGAGCCCAGGAGCGCGAGAGTTCGGAGCTGCTAAAACAGCGGGAGCCAAGGTGAGCGAGAATTCGGAGCTACTAGAACAGGTGGAGCCCAGGAGCATGATAGTTCAGGGCTACTAAAACAGCGGGAGCCCAGGAACGCGAGAGTTCAGAGCTACTGAAACAGCAGGAGCCCAGGAGAACAAGAGCTTGGATCTACTAAAACAGTGTGAGCCCAGGAACGCGAGAGTTCGGAGCTACTAAAACATCGGGAGCCCAGGTGAGCGAGAGATCGGAGCTACGAAAACTGCGGGAGCCCAGGAGCGCGACAGTTCAGAGCTACCAAAACAGCGGGAGCCCAGGAATGCGAGAGTTCGGAGCTACTAAAACAGCAGGAGCCCAGGAGAACAAGAGTTTGGAGCTACTAAAACAGCGGGAGCCCAGGAACGCGAGAGTTCGGAGCTACTAAAACAGTGGGAGCCCAGGAGCATGAGAGTTCAGAGCAACTAAAACAGTCGGAGCCCAGGAGAACAAGAGTTTGGAGCTACTAAAACATCGGGAGCCCAGGTGTGCGAGAGATCGGAGCTACGAAAACTGCGGGAGCCCAGGAGCGCGTGAGTTCGGAGCTGCTAAAACAGCGGGAGCCCAGGAGAGCGAGAATTCGGAGCTACTAGAACAGCGGGGGCCCAGGAGCATGATAGTTCAGGGCTACTAAAACAGCGGGACCCAGGAGCGCGAGCGGTGCGAGCTACTAAAACAGCGGGAGCCCAGGAGCGCGAGTGTTCAGAGCAACTAAAACAGCGGGAGCCCAGGAGCGCGAGAGTTCGGAGCTACTAAACAAGCAGGAGCCCAGGAGACCGAGTGTTCAGAGCAACTAAAACAGTGGGAGCCCAGGAGCGCGAGAGATCTGAGCTAGTAAGCAAGCAGGAGCCCAGGAGAGTGATAGTTCGGAGCTATTAAAACAGCTGGAGCCCAGGAGAACGAGTGTTCAGAGCAACTAAAACAGTGGGAGCCCAGGAGCGCGAGAGTTCAGAGCTACTAAAGCAGCAAGAGCCCAGGAGAGTGAGAGTTCGGAGCTACTAAAACAGCAGGAGCCCAGGAGCGCGAGAGCTCAGAGCTACGAAAATGGCGGGAGCCCTGTAGAGTGCGAGTTTGGAGCTAATAAAACAGCGGGATCCCAGGAGCGCGAGAGTTCGGTGCTACTAAAACAGCGGGAGCCCAGCAGAGCGAGAGTTCAGAGCTACTAAAACAGCGGGAGCCCAGGAGAGCGAGTGTTCAGAGCAACTAAAACAGTGGGAGCCCAGGAGCGCGAGAGCTCGGAGCTACTAAACCAGCAGGGGCCCAGGAGAGTGAGAGTTCGGAGCTACTAAAACAGCAGGAGCCCAGGAGCACGAGAGTTCGGAGCAACTAAAACAGCGGGAGCCCAGGAGAGCGAGTGTTCAGAGCAAGTAAAACAGCGGGAGCCCAGCAGAGCGAGAGTTCAGAGCTACTAAAACAGCGGGAACCTAGGAGCGCGATAGTTCGGAGCTACTAAAACAGCGGGAGCCCAGGAGCACGAGTGTTCGGAGCTAAAAAAACAGCGGGAACCCAGGAGCACGGTAGCTCGGACCTACCAAACAGCGGGACCACAGGAGCGCGAGAGATCGGAGCTACAAAAACTGCGGGAGCCCAGGTGTGCGAGAATTTGGAGCTACTAAAACAGCGGGAGCCAAGGAGCGTGAAAATTCGGAGCTACTAAACCAGCAGGAGCCCAGGAGAGTGAGAGTTCAGAGCTACTAAAACAGCGGGAGCCCAGGAGAGCGAGAGTTCGGAGCTACTAAAACAGCAGGAGTCCAGGAGCGCGAGAGTTCGGAGCTACAAAAACAGTGGGAGCCCTGGAGCACGTGAGTTCGGAGCTACAAAACAGCAGGAGCCCAGGAGCACGAGAGGTCGGAGCTACTAAAACAGCAGGAGCCCAGGAGCGTGAGTGTTCGGAGCTACTAAAACAGCGGGAACCCAGGAGCACGAGAGTTCAGAGCTACTAAAACAGTGGGAACCCAGGAGAGCGAGAGTTTGGAGCGACTAAAACAGTGGCAGCCCAGGAGCACAAGAGTTCGGAGCTACTAAAACAGTGGGAGCCCAGGGGAGCAAGAATTTGGAGCAACCAAAACAGCAGGAGCCCGGAAGAGCACGCGTTCGCAGCTACTAAAACAGCAGGAGCCCAGGAGCACGAATGTTCGGAGCTACTGAAACAGCGGGAACCCAGGAGCACGAGAGATCAGAGCTACTAAAACAGCGGGAGCCCAGGAGCGTGAGAGTTCGGAGCTACTAAACCAGCAGGAGCCCAGGAGCGCGAGAGTTCGGAGCTACCAAAACAGCGGGAGCCCAGGAACGCGAGAGTTCGGAGCTACTAAAACGGCAGGAGCCCAGGAGAACAAGAGTTTGGAGCTACTAAAACAGCGGGAGCCCAGGAACGCGAGAGTTTGGAGCTACTAAAACAGCGGGAGCCCAGGAGCACGAGAGTTCAGAGCTACTAAAACAGTCGGAGCCCAGGAGAACAAGAGTTTGGAGCTACTAAAACAGCGGGAGCCCAGGAGCGCGAGAGTTCGGAGCTACTAAAACAGCGGGTGCCCAGGAGCGCAAGAGTTCGGAGCTACTAAAGCATCGGGAGCCCAGGTGAGCGAGAGATCGGAGCTACGAAAACTGAGGGAGCCCAGGAGCGCGAGAGTTCGGAGCTGCTAAAACAGCGGGAGCCCAGGAGCATGATAGTTCAGGGCTACTAAAACAGCGGGACCCAGGAGCGCGAGAGTTGGGAGCTACTAAAACAGCGGGAGCACAGGAGCGCGAGGGTTGGGAGCTACTATAACAGTGGGAGCCCAGGACCATGATAGGTCGGAGCTATTAAAACAGCGGGACCCCAGGAGCGTGACAGTTCGGAGCTACTAGAACAGCGGAAGCCCAGGAGCACGAGAGTTCAGAGCTACTAAAACAGTCGGAGCCCAGGAGAACAAGAGTTTGGAGCTACTAAAACAGCGGGAGCCCAGGAGCGCAAGAGTTCGGAGCTACTAAAACATCGGGAGCCCAGGTGAGCGAGAGATCGGAGCTATGAAAACTGAGGGAGCCCAGGAGCGCGAGAGTTCGGAGCTGCTAAAACAGCGGGAGCCCAGGAGCATGATAGTTCAGGGCTACTAAAACAGCGGGACCCAGGACCGCGAGAGTTGGGAGCTACTAAAACAGCGGGAGCCCAGGAGCGCGAGAGTTCGGAGCTACAAAACCAGCAGGAGCCCAGGAGAGTGAAAGTTCAGAGCTACTAAAAGAGCGGGAGCAAAGGAGACCGAGTGTTCAGAGCAACTAAAACAGCGGGAGCACAGGAGCGCGAGAGTTCGGAGTTAGTAAGCAAGCAGGAGCCCAAGCGGGTGGTAGTTCGGAGGTACTAAAACAGCTGGAGCCCAGGAGCACGAGAGTTCGGAGCAACGAAAAGAGCGGGAGCCCAGGAGAGCGGGTGTTCAGAGCAACTAAAACAGCGGGAGCCCAGGAGCGCGAGAGTTCGGAGCTACTAAACCAGCAGGAGCCCAGGAGAGTGCGAGTTCGGAGCTACAAAAACAGCAGGAGCCCAGGAGCACGAGAGTTCGGAGCAAATAAAACAGCGGGAGCCCAGGAGAGCGAGTGTTCAGAGCAACTAAAACAGCGGGAGCCCAGGAACGCGAGACTTCGGAGCTACTAAAACAGCAGCAGCTCAGGAGCACGAGAGTTCGGAGCAAATGAAACAGCGGGAGCCCAGGAGAGCGAGTGTTCAGATCAACTAAAACAGCGGGAGCCCAGGAACGCGAGAGTTCGAAGCTACTAAACCAGCAGGAGCCCAGGAGAGTGAGAGTTCGGAGCTACTAAAACAGCAGGAGCCCAGGAGCGCGAGAGCTCAGAGCTACTAAAACGGCGGGAGCCCTGTAGAGCGCGAGTTCGTAGCTACTAAAACAGCGGGAGCCAAGGAGAGTTAGAGTTCGGAGCTACTAAACAGCAGGAGCCCAGGAGCGCGAGAGTTCGGAGCTACCAAAACAGCGGGAGCCCAGGAACGCGAGAGTTCGGAGCTACTAACACACCGGGAGCCCAGGAGCACGAGAGCTCAGAGCTACTAAAACAGTCGGAGCAAAGGAGAACAAGAGCTTGGAGCTACTAAAACAGCGGGAGCCCAGGAGCGCGAGAGTTCAGAGCTATTAAGACAGCGGGTGCCCAGGAGCGCAAGAGTTTGGAGCTACTAAAACATCGGGAGCCCAGGTGAGCGAGAGATCGGAGCTACGAAAACTGCGGGAGCCCAGGAGCGCGAGAGTTCGGAGCTGCTAAAACAGCGGGAGCCCAGCAGAGCGAGAATTCGGAGCTACTAGAACAGGTGGAGCCCAGGAGCATGATAGTTCAGGGCTACTAAAACAGCGGGAGCCCAGGAACGCGAGAGTTCGGAGCTACTGAAACAGCAGGAGCCCAGGAGAACAAGAGCTTGGAGCTACTAAAACAGTGTGAGCCCAGGAACGCGAGAGTTCGGAGCTACAAAAACATCGGGAGCCCAGGTGAGCGAGAGATCGGAGCTACGAAAACTGCGGGAGCCCAGGAGCGCGAGAGTTCGGAGCTACTAAAACAGCAGGAGCCCAGGAGAACAAGAGTTTGGAGCTACTAAAAGAGCGGGAGCCCAGGAACGCGAGAGTTCGGAGCTACTAAAACAGCGGGAGCCCAGGAGCACGAGAGTTCAGAGCTACTAAAACAGTCGGAGCCCAGGAGAACAAGAGTTTGGAGCTACTAAAACAGCGGGAGCTCAGGAGCGCGAGAGTTCGGAGCTACTAAAACAGCGGGTGCCCAGGAGCGCAAGAGTTCGGAGCTACTAAAACATCGGGAGCCCAGGTGTGCGAGAGATCGGAGCTACGAAAACTGCGGGAGCTCAGGGGCGCGAGAGTTCGGAGCTGCTAAAACAGCGGGAGCCCAGGAGAGCGAGAATTCGGAGCTACTAGAACAGCGGGGGCCCAGGAGCATGAAAATTCAGGGCTACTAAAACAGCGGGACCCAGGAGCGCGAGAGTTGCGAGCTACTAAAACAGCGGGAGCCCAGGAGCGCGAGTGTTCAGAGCAACTGAAACAGCGGGAGCCCAGGAGCGCGAGAGTTCGGAGCTACTAAACCAGCAGGAGCCCAGGAGACCGAGTGTTCAGAGCAACTAAAACAGTGGGAGCCCAGGAGCGCGAGAGATCTGAGCTAGTAAGCAAGCAGGAGCCCAGGAGAGTGACAGTTCGGAGCTATTAAAACAGCTGGAGCCCAGGAGAGCGAGTGTTCAGAGCAACTAAAACAGCAGGAGCCCAGGAGCGCGAGTGTTCGGAGCTACTAAACCAGCAAGAGCCCAGGAGAGTGAGAGTTCGGAGCTACTAAAACAGCAGGAGCCCAGGAGCGCGAGAGCTCAGAGCTACTAAAATGGCAGGAGCCCTGTAGAGCGCGAGTTTGGAGCTAATAAAACAGCGGGATCCCAGGAGCGCGAGAGTTCGGAGCTACTAAAACAGCGGGAGCACAGCAGAGCGAGAGTTCAGAGCTACTAAAACGGCGGGAGCCCAGGAGCGCGAGAGCTCGGAGCTACTAAACCAGCAGGAGCCCAGGAGAGTGAGACTTCGGAGCTACTAAAACAGCAGGAGCCCAGGAGCACGAGAGTTCGGAGCAACTAAAACAGCGGGAGCCCAGGAGAGCGAGTGTTCAGAGCAAGTAAAACAGCGGGAGCCCAGCAGAGCGAGAGTTCAGAGCTACTAAAACAGCGGGAACCTAGGAGCGCGATAGTTCGGAGCTACTAAAACAGCGGGAGCCCAGGAGCGCGAGTGTTCGGAGCTAATAAAACAGCGGGAACCCAGGAGCGCGGTAGCTCGGAGCTACCAAACAGCGGGACCACAGGAGCACGAGAGATCGGAGCTACGAAAACTGCGGGAGCCCAGGTGTGCGAGAATTTGGAGCTACTATAACAGTGGGAGCCCAGGACCATGATAGTTCGGAGCTAATAAAACAGCGGGACCCCAGGAGCGTGACAGTTCGGAGCTACTTGAACAGTGGAAGCCCAGGAGCACGAAAGTTCGGAGCTACTAAACCAGCAGGAGCCCATGAGAGTGAGAGTTCAGAGCTACTAAAACAGCGGGAGCCCAGGAGAGCGAGAGTTCGGAGCTACTAAAACAGCAGCAGTCCAGGAGCGCGAGAGTTCGGAGCTACAAAAACAGTGGGAGCCCTGGAGCACGTGAGTTCGGAGCTACTAAAACAGCAGGAGCCCAGGAGCACGAGAGGTCGGAATTACTAAAACAGCAGGAGCCCAGGAGCGTGAGTGTTCGGAGCTACTAAAACAGTGGGAACCCAGGAGCACGAGAGTTCAGAGCTACTAAAAGAGTGGGAACCCAGGAGAGCGAGAGTTTGGAGCGACTAAAACAGTGGCAGCCCAGGAGCACAAGAGTTCGGAGCTACTAAAACAGTGGGAGCCCAGGAGAGCAAGAATTTGGAGCGACTAAAACAGCAGGAGCCCGGAAGAGCACGCAATCGCAGCTACTAAAACAGCAGGAGCCCAGGAGCACGAGTGTTCGGAGCTACTAAAACAGCGGGAACCAAGGAGCACGAGAGTTCAGAGCTACTAAAACAGCGGGAGCCCAGGAGCGTGAGAGTTCGGAGCTACTAAACCAGCAGGAGCCCAGGAGCGCGAGAGTTCGGAGCTACCAAAACAGCGGGAGCCCAGGAACGTGAGAGTTCGGAGCTACTAAAACAGCAGGAGCCCAGGAGAACAAGAGTTTGGAGCTACTAAAACAGCGGGAGCCCAGGAACGCGAGAGTTTGGAGCTACTAAAACAGCGGGAGCCCAGGAGCACGAGAGTTCAGAGCTACTAAAACAGTCGGAGCCCAGGAGAACAAGAGTTTGGAGCTACTAAAACAGCGGGAGCCCAGGAGCGCGAGAGTTCGGAGCTACTAAGACAGCGGGTGCCCAGGAGCGCAAGAGTTCGGAGCTACTAAAACATCGGGAGCCCAGGTGAGCGAGAGATCGGAGCTACGAAAACTGAGGGAGCCCAGGAGCGCGAGAGTACGGAGCTGCTAAAACAGCGGGAGCCCAGGAGCATGATAGTTCAGGGCTACTAAAACAGCGGGACCAAGGAGCGCGAGAGTTGGGAGCTACTAAAACAGCGGGAGCCCAGGAGCGCGAGTGTTCAGAGCAACTAAAACAGCGGGAGCCCAGGAGCGCGAGAGTTCGGAGCTACAAAACAAGCAGGAGCCCAGGAGAGTGAGAGTTCAGAGCTACTAAAAGAGCGGGAGCAAAGGAGACCGAGTGTTCAGAGCAACTAAAACAGCGGGAGCGCAGGAGCGCGAGAGTTCGGAGTTAGTAAGCAAGCCGGAGCCCAAGCGGGTGGTAGTTCGGAGGTACTAAAACAGCTGGAGCCCAGGAGCGCGAGTGTTTGGAGCTACTAAAACAGCGGGAGCCCAGGAACACGAGAGTTCAGAGCTACTAAAACAGTCGGAACCCAGGAGTACAAGAGTTTGGAGCTACGAAAACAGCGGGAGCCCAGGAGCACGAGAGTTCGGAGCAACGAAAAGAGCGGGAGCCCAGGAGAGCGAGTGTTCAGAGCAACTATAACAGCGGGAGCCCAGGAGCGCGAGAGTTCGGAGCTACTAAACCAGCAGGAGCCCAGGAGAGTGCGAGTTTGGAGCTACAAAAACAGCAGGAGCCCAGGAGCACGAGAGTTCGGAGCAAATAAAACAGCGGGAGCCCAGGAGAGCGAGTGTTCAGAGCAACTAAAACAGCGGGAGCCCAGGAACGCGAGATTTCGGAGCTACTAAAACAGCAGCAGCTCAGGAGCACGAGAGTTCGGAGCAAATAAAACAGCGGGAGCCCAGGAGAGCAAGTGTTCAGAGCAACTAAAACAGCGGGAGCCCAGGAACGCGAGAGTTCGGAGCTGCTAAAACAGCAGGAGCCCAGGAGAGTGAGAGTTCGGAGCTACTAAAACAGCAGGAGCCCAGGAGCGCGAGATCTCAGAGCTACTAAAACGGCGGGAGCCCTGTAGAGCGCGAGTTCGGAGCTACTAAAACAGCGGGAGCCAAGGAGAGTTAGAGTTCGGAGCTACTAAAACAGCAGGAGCCCAGGAGCGCGAGAGTTCGGAGCTACCAAAACAGCGGGAGCCCAGGAACGTGAGAGTTCGGAGCTACTAAAACAGCAGGAGGCCAGGAGAACAGTGTTTGGAGCTACTAAAACAGCAGGAGCCCAGGAACGCGAGAGTTCGGAGCTACTAAAGCAGCGGGAGCCCAGGAGCGCGAGAGCTCGGAGCTACTAAACCAGCAGGAGCCCAGGTGAGTGAGAGTTCGGAGCTACTAAAACAGCAGGAGCCCAGGAGCACGAGAGTTCGGAGCAACTAAAACAGCGGGAGCCCAGGAGAGCGAGTGTTCAGAGCAAGTAAAACAGCGGGAGCCCAGCAGAGCGAGAGTTCAGAGCTACTAAAACAGCGGGAACCTAGGAGCGCGATAGTTCGGAGCTACTGAAACAGCGGGAGCCCAGGAGCGCGAGTGTTCGGAGCTAATAAAACAGCGGGAACCCAGGAACGCGGTAGCTCGGAGCTACCAAACAGCGGGACCACAGGAGCGCGAGAGATCGGAGCTACGAAAACTGCGGGAGCCCAGGTGTGCGAGAATTTGGAGCTACTATAACAGTGGGAGCCCAGGACCATGATAGTTCGGAGCTATTAAAACAGCGGGACCCAGGAGCGTGACAGTTCGGAGCTACTAGAACAGTGGAAGCCCAGGAGCACGAAAGTTCGGAGCTACTAAACCAGCAGGAGCCCAGGAGAGTGAGAGTTCAGAGCTACTAAAACAGCGGGAGCCCAGGAGAGCGAGAGTTCGGAGCTACTAAAACAGCAGCAGTCCAGGAGCGCGAGAGTTCGGAGCTACAAAAACAGTGGGAGCCCTGGAGCACGTGAGTTCGGAGCTACTAAAACAGCAGGAGCACAGGAGCATGAGAGGTCGGAATTACTAAAACAGCAGGAGCCCAGGAGCGTGAGTGTTCGGAGCTACTAAAACAGCGGGAACCCAGGAGCACGAGAGTTCAGAGCTACTAAAACAGTGGGAACCCAGGAGAGCGAGAGTTTGGAGCGACTAAAACAGTGGCAGCCCAGGAGCACAAGAGTTCGGAGCTACTAAAACAGTGGGAGCCCAGGAGAGCAAGAATTTGGAGCGACTAAAACAGCAGGAGCCCGGAGGAGCACGCGTTCGCAGCTACTAAAACAGCGGGAGCACAGGAGCGTGAGAGTTCGGAGCTACTAAACCAGCAGGAGCCCAGGAGCGCGAGAGTTCGGAGCTACCAAAACAGCGGGAGCCCAGGAACGCGAGAGTTCGGAGCTACTAAAACAGCAGGAGCCCAGGAGAACAAGAGTTTGGAGCTACTAAAACAGCGGGAGCCCAGGAACGCGAGAGTTTGGAGCTACTAAAACAGCGGGAGCCCAGGAGCACGAGAGTTCAGAGCTACTAAAACAGTCTGAGCCCAGGAGAACAAGAGTTTGGAGCTACTAAAACAGCGGGAGCCCAGGAGCGCGAGAGTTCGGAGCTAGTAAGACAGCGGGTGCCCAGGAGCGCAAGAGTTCGGAGCTACTAAAACATCGGGAGCCCAGGTGAGCGAGAGATCGGAGCTACGAAAACTGAGGGAGCCCAGGAGCGCGAGAGTATGGAGCTGCTAAAACAGCGGGAGCCCAGGAGCATGATAGTTCAGGGCTACTAAAACAGCGGGACCCAGGAGCGCGAGAGTTGGGAGCTACTAAAACAGCGGGAGCCCAGGAGCGCGAGTGTTCAGAGCAACTAAAACAGCGGGAGCCCAGGAGCGCGAGAGTTGGGAGCTACAAAACCAGCAGGAGCCCAGGAGAGTGAGAGTTCAGAGCTACTAAAAGAGCGGGAGCAAAGGAGACCGAGTGTTCAGAGCAACTAAAACAGCGGGAGCACAGGAGCGCGAGAGTTCGGAGTTAGTAAGCAAGCCGGAGCCCAAGCGGGTGGTAGTTCGGAGGTACTAAAACAGCTGGAGCCCAGGAGCGCGAGTGTTTGGAGCTACTAAAACAGCGGGAGCCCAGGAACGTGAGAGTTCGGAGCTACTAAAACAGCGGGAGCCCAGGAACACGAGAGTTCAGAGCTACTAAAACAGTCGGAACCCAGGAGTACAAGAGTTTGGAGCTACGAAAACAGCGGGAGCCCAGGAGCACGAGAGTTCGGAGCAACGAAAAGAGCGGGAGCCCAGGAGAGCGAGTGTTCAGAGCAACTATAACAGCGGGAGCCCAGGAGCGCGAGAGTTCGGAGCTACGAAACCAGCAGGAGCCCAGGAGAGTGCGAGTTCGGAGCTACAAAAACAGCAGGAGCCCAGGAGCACGAGAGTTCGGAGCAAATAAAACAGCGGGAGCCCAGGAGAGCGAGTGTTCAGAGCAACTAAAACAGCGGGAGCCCAGGAACGCGAGACTTCAGAGCTACTAAAACAGCAGCAACTCAGGAGCACGAGAGTTCGGAGCAAATAAAACAGCGGGAGCCCAGGAGAGCGAGTGTTCAGAGCAACTAAAACAGCGGGAGCCCAGGAACGCGAGATTTCGGAGCTACTAAACCAGCAGGAGCCCAGGAGAGTGAGAGTTCGGAGCTACTAAAACAGCAGGAGCCCAGGAGCGCGAGATCTCAGAGCTACTAAAATGGCGGGAGCCCTGTAGAGCGCGAGTTCGGAGCTACTAAAACAGCGGGAGCCAAGGAGAGTTAGAATTCGGAGCTACTGAAACAGCAGGAGCCCAGGAGCGCGAGAGTTCGGAGCTACCAAAACAGCGGGAGCCCAGGAACGCGAGAGTTCGGAGCTACTAAAACTGCAGGAGGCCAGGAGAACAGTGTTTGGAGCTACTAAAACAGCGGGAGCCCAGGAGAGCGAGTGTTCAGAGCAAGTAAAACAGCGGGAGCCCAGCAGAGCGAGAGTTCAGAGCTACTAAAACAGCGGGAACCTAGGAGCGCGATAGTTCGGAGCTACTGAAACAGCGGGAGCCCAGGAGCGCGAGTGTTCGGAGCTAATAAAACAGCGGGAACCCAGGAACGCGGTAGCTCGGAGCTACCAAACAGCGGGATCACAGGAGCGCGAGAGATCGGAGCTACGAAAACTGCGGGAGCCCAGGTGTGCGAGAATTTGGAGCTACTATAACAGTGGGAGCCCAGGACCATGATAGTTCGGAGCTATTAAAACAGCGGGACCCAGGAGCGTGACAGTTCGGAGCTACTAGAACAGTGGAAGCCCAGGAGCACGAAAGTTCGGAGCTACTAAACCAGCAGGAGCCCAGGAGAGTGAGAGTTCAGAGCTACTAAAACAGCGGGAGCCCAGGAGAGCGAGAGTTCGGAGCTACTAAAACAGCAGCAGTCCAGGAGCGCGAGAGTTCGGAGCTACAAAAACAGTGGGAGCCCTGGAGCACGTGAGTTCGGAGCTACTAAAACAGCAGGAGCCCAGGAGCATGAGAGGTCGGAATTACTAAAACAGCAGGAGCCCAGGAGCGTGAGTGTTCGGAGCTACTAAAAGAGCGGGAACCCAGGAGCACGAGAGTTCAGAGCTACTAAAACAGTGGGAACCCAGGAGAGCGAGAGTTTGGAGCGACTAAAACAGTGGCAGCCCAGAAGCACAAGAGTTCGGAGCTACTAAAACAGTGGGAGCCCAGGAGAGCAAGAATTTGGAGCGACTAAAACAGCAGGAGCCCGGAGGAGCACGCGTTCGCAGCTACTAAAACAGCGGGAGCACAGGAGCGTGAGAGTTCGGAGCTACTAAACCAGCAGGAGCCCAGGAGCGCGAGAGTTCGGAGCTACCAAAACAGCGGGAGCCCAGGAACGCGAGAGTTCGGAGCTACTAAAACAGCAGGAGCCCAGGAGAACAAGAGTTTGGAGCTACTAAAACAGCGGGAGCCCAGGAACGCGAGAGTTTGGAGCTACTAAAACAGCGGGAGCCCAGGAGCACGAGAGTTCAGAGCTACTAAAACAGTCTGAGCCCAGGAGAACAAGAGTTTGGAGCTACTAAAACAGCGGGAGCCCAGGAGCGCGAGAGTTCGGAGCTAGTAAGACAGCGGGTGCCCAGGAGCGCAAGAGTTCGGAGCTACTAAAACATCGGGAGCCCAGGTGAGCGAGAGATCGGAGCTACGAAAACTGAGGGAGCCCAGGAGCGCGAGAGTATGGAGCTGCTAAAACAGCGGGAGCCCAGGAGCATGATAGTTCAGGGCTACTAAAACAGCGGGACCCAGGAGCGCGAGAGTTGGGAGCTACTAAAACAGCGGGAGCCCAGGAGCGCGAGTGTTCAGAGCAACTAAAACAGCGGGAGCCCAGGAGCGCGAGAGTTGGGAGCTACAAAACCAGCAGGAGCCCAGGAGAGTGAGAGTTCAGAGCTACTAAAAGAGCGGGAGCAAAGGAGACCGAGTGTTCAGAGCAACTAAAACAGCGGGAGCACAGGAGCGCGAGAGTTCGGAGTTAGTAAGCAAGCCGGAGCCCAAGCGGGTGGTAGTTCGGAGGTACTAAAACAGCTGGAGCCCAGGAGCGCGAGTGTTTGGAGCTACTAAAACAGCGGGAGCCCAGGAACGTGAGAGTTCGGAGCTACTAAAACAGTCGGAACCCAGGAGTACAAGAGTTTGGAGCTACGAAAACAGCGGGAGCCCAGGAGCACGAGAGTTCGGAGCAACGAAAAGAGCGGGAGCCCAGGAGAGCGAGTGTTCAGAGCAACTATAACAGCGGGAGCCCAGGAGCGCGAGAGTTCGGAGCTACGAAACCAGCAGGAGCCCAGGAGAGTGCGAGTTCGGAGCTACAAAAACAGCAGGAGCCCAGGAGCACGAGAGTTCGGAGCAAATAAAACAGCGGGAGCCCAGGAGAGCGAGTGTTCAGAGCAACTAAAACAGCGGGAGCCCAGGAACGCGAGACTTCGGAGCTACTAAAACAGCAGCAACTCAGGAGCACGAGAGTTCGGAGCAAATAAAACAGCGGGAGCCCAGGAGAGCGAGTGTTCAGAGCAACTAAAACAGCGGGAGCCCAGGAACGCGAGATTTCGGAGCTACTAAACCAGCAGGAGCCCAGGAGAGTGAGAGTTCGGAGCTACTAAAACAGCAGGAGCCCAGGAGCGCGAGATCTCAGAGCTACTAAAATGGCGGGAGCCCTGTAGAGCGCGAGTTCGGAGCTACTAAAACAGCGGGAGCCAAGGAGAGTTAGAATTCGGAGCTACTGAAACAGCAGGAGCCCAGGAGCGCGAGAGTTCGGAGCTACCAAAACAGCGGGAGCCCAGGAACGCGAGAGTTCGGAGCTACTAAAACTGCAGGAGGCCAGGAGAACAGTGTTTGGAGCTACTAAAACAGCGGGAGCCCAGGAACGCGAGAGTTCGGAGCTACTAAAGCAGCGGGAGCCCAGGAGCGCGAGAGCTCGGAGCTACTAAACCAGCAGGAGCCCAGGAGAGTGAGAGTTCGGAGCTACTAAAACAGCAGGAGCCCAGGAGCACGAGAGTTCGGAGCAACTAAAACAGCGGGAGCCAAGGAGAGCGAGTGTTCAGAGCAAGTAAAACAGCGGGAGCCCAGCAGAGCGAGAGTTCAGAGCTACTAAAACAGCGGGAACCTAGGAGCGCGATAGTTCGGAGCTACTAAAACAGCGGGAGCCCAGGAGCGCGAGTGTTCGGAGCTAATAAAACAGCGGGAACCCAGGAGCGCGGTAGCTCGGAGCTACCAAACAGCGGGACCACAGGAGCGCGAGAGATCGGAGCTACGAAAACAGCGGGAGCCCAGGAGCGCGAGTGTTCAGAGCAACTAAAACAGCGGGAGCCCAGGAGCGCGAGAGTTCGGAGCTACTAAACCAGCAGGAGCCCAGGAGACCGAGTGTTCAGAGCAACTAAAACAGTGGGAGCCCAGGAGCGCGAGAGATCTGAGCTAGTAAGCAAGCAGGAGCCCAGGAGAGTGATAGTTCGGAGCTATTAAAACAGCTGGAGCCCAGGAGAGCGAGTGTTCAGAGCAACTAAAACAGTGGGAGCCCAGGAGCGCGAGAGTTCGGAGCTACTAAAGCAGCAAGAGCCCAGGAGAGTGAGAGTTCGGAGCTACTAAAACAGCAGGAGCCCAGGAGCGCGAGAGCTCAGAGCTACGAAAATGGCGGGAGCCCTGTAGAGTGCGAGTTTGGAGCTAATAAAACAGCGGGATCCCAGGAGCGCGAGAGTTCGGTGCTACTAAAACAGCGGGAGCCCAGCAGAGCGAGAGTTCAGAGCTACTAAAACAGCGGGAGCCCAGGAGAGCGAGTGTTCAGAGCAACTAAAACAGTGGGAGCCCAGGAGCGCGAGAGCTCGGAGCTACTAAACCAGCAGGGGCCCAGGAGAGTGAGAGTTCGGAGCTACTAAAACAGCAGGAGCCCAGGAGCACGAGAGTTCGGAGCAACTAAAACAGCGGGAGCCCAGTAGAGCGAGTGTTCAGAGCAAGTAAAACAGCGGGAGCCCAGCAGAGCGAGAGTTCAGAGCTACTAAAACAGCGGGAACCTAGGAGCGCGATAGTTCGGAGCTACTAAAACAGCGGGAGCCCAGGAGCACGAGTGTTCGGAGCTAAAAAAACAGCGGGAACCCAGGAGCACGGTAGCTCGGACCTACCAAACAGCGGGACCACAGGAGCGCGAGAGATCGGAGCTACAAAAACTGCGGGAGCCCAGGTGTGCGAGAATTTGGAGCTACTAAAACAGCGGGAGCGAAGGAGCGCGAAAATTCGGAGCTACTAAACCAGCAGGAGCCCAGGAGAGTGAGAGTTCAGAGCTACTAAAACAGCGGGAGCCCAGGAGAGCGAGAGTTCGGAGCTACTAAAACAGCAGGAGTCCAGGAGCGCGAGAGTTCGGAGCTACAAAAACAGTGGGAGCCCTGGAGCACGTGAGTTCGGAGCTACAAAACAGCAGGAGCCCAGGAGCACGAGAGGTCGGAGCTACTAAAACAGCAGGAGCCCAGGAGCGTGAGTGTTCGGAGCTACTAAAACAGCGGGAACCCAGGAGCACGAGAGTTCAGAGCTACTAAAACAGTGGGAACCCAGGAGAGCGAGAGTTTGGAGCGACTAAAACAGTGGCAGCCCAGGAGCACAAGAGTTCGGAGCTACTAAAACAGTGGGAGCCCAGGAGAGCAAGAATTTGGAGCAACCAAAACAGCAGGAGCCCGGAAGAGCACGCGTTCGCAGCTACTAAAACAGCAGGAGCCCAGGAGCACGAATGTTCGGAGCTACTGAAACAGCGGGAACCCAGGAGCACGAGAGATCAGAGCTACTAAAACAGCGGGAGCCCAGGAGCGTGAGAGTTCGGAGCTACTAAACCAGCAGGAGCCCAGGAGCGCGAGAGTTCAGAGCTACCAAAACAGCGGGAGCCCAGGAACGCGAGAGTTCGGAGCTACTAAAACGGCAGGAGCCCAGGAGAACAAGAGTTTGGAGCTACTAAAACAGCGGGAGCCCAGGAACGCGAGAGTTTGGAGCTACTAAAACAGCGGGAGCCCAGGAGCACGAGAGTTCAGAGCTACTAAAACAGTCGGAGCCCAGGAGAACAAGAGTTTGGAGCTACTAAAACAGCGGGAGCCCAGGAGCGCGAGAGTTCGGAGCTACTAAAACAGCGGGTGCCCAGGAGCGCAAGAGTTCGGAGCTACTAAAACATCGGGAGCCCAGGTGAGCGAGAGATCGGAGCTACGAAAACTGAGGGAGCCCAGGAGCGCGAGAGTTCGGAGCTGCTAAAACAGCGGGAGCCCAGGAGCATGATAGTTCAGGGCTACTAAAACAGCGGGACCCAGGAGCGCGAGAGTTGGGAGCTACTAAAACAGCGGGAGCACAGGAGCGCGAGGGTTGGGAGCTACTATAACAGTGGGAGCCCAGGACCATGATAGGTCGGAGCTATTAAAACAGCGGGACCCCAGGAGCGTGACAGTTCGGAGCTACTAGAACAGCGGAAGCCCAGGAGCACGAGAGTTCAGAGCTACTAAAACAGTCGGAGCCCAGGAGAACAAGAGTTTGGAGCTACTAAAACAGCGGGAGCCCAGGAGCGCAAGAGTTCGGAGCTACTAAAACATCGGGAGCCCAGGTGAGCGAGAGATCGGAGCTACGAAAACTGAGGGAGCCCAGGAGCGCGAGAGTTCGGAGCTGCTAAAACAGCGGGAGCCCAGGAGCATGATAGTTCAGGGCTACTAAAACAGCGGGACCCAGGACCGCGAGAGTTGGGAGCTACTAAAACAGCGGGAGCCCAGGAGCGCGAGAGTTCGGAGCTACAAAACCAGCAGGAGCCCAGGAGAGTGAAAGTTCAGAGCTACTAAAAGAGCGGGAGCAAAGGAGACCGAGTGTTCAGAGCAACTAAAACAGCGGGAGCACAGGAGCGCGAGAGTTCGGAGTTAGTAAGCAAGCAGGAGCCCAAGCGGGTGGTAGTTCGGAGGTACTAAAACAGCTGGAGCCCAGGAGCGCGAGTGTTTGGAGCTACTAAAACAGCGGGAGCCCAGGAACGTGAGAGTTCGGAGCTACTAAAACAGCGGGAGCCCAGGAACACGAGAGTTCAGAGCTACTAAAACAGTCGGAACCCAGGAGTACAAGAGTTTGGAGCTACGAAAACAGCGGGAGCCCAGGAGCACGAGAGTTCGGAGCAACGAAAAGAGCGGGAGCCCAGGAGAGCGGGTGTTCAGAGCAACTAAAACAGCGGGAGCCCAGGAGCGCGAGAGTTCGGAGCTACTAAACCAGCAGGAGCCCAGGAGAGTGCGAGTTCGGAGCTACAAAAACAGCAGGAGCCCAGGAGCACGAGAGTTCGGAGCAAATAAAACAGCGGGAGCCCAGGAGAGCGAGTGTTCAGAGCAACTAAAACAGCGGGAGCCCAGGAACGCGAGACTTCGGAGCTACTAAAACAGCAGCAGCTCAGGAGCACGAGAGTTCGGAGCAAATAAAACAGCGGGAGCCCAGGAGAGCGAGTGTTCAGATCAACTAAAACAGCGGGAGCCCAGGAACGCGAGAGTTCGAAGCTACTAAACCAGCAGGAGCCCAGGAGAGTGAGAGTTCGGAGCTACTAAAACAGCAGGAGCCCAGGAGCGCGAGAGCTCAGAGCTACTAAAACGGCGGGAGCCCTGTAGAGCGCGAGTTCGTAGCTACTAAAACAGCGGGAGCCAAGGAGAGTTAGAGTTCGGAGCTACTAAAACAGCAGGAGCCCAGGAGCGCGAGAGTTCGGAGCTACCAAAACAGCGGGAGCCCAGGAACGCGAGAGTTCGGAGCTACTAACACACCGGGAGCCCAGGAGCACGAGAGCTCAGAGCTACTAAAACAGTCGGAGCAAAGGAGAACAAGAGCTTGGAGCTACTAAAACAGCGGGAGCCCAGGAGCGCGAGAGTTCAGAGCTATTAAGACAGCGGGTGCCCAGGAGCGCAAGAGTTTGGAGCTACTAAAACATCGGGAGCCCAGGTGAGCGAGAGATCGGAGCTACGAAAACTGCGGGAGCCCAGGAGCGCGAGAGTTCGGAGCTGCTAAAACAGCGGGAGCCCAGCAGAGCGAGAATTCGGAGCTACTAGAACAGGTGGAGCCCAGGAGCATGATAGTTCAGGGCTACTAAAACAGCGGGAGCCCAGGAACGCGAGAGTTCGGAGCTACTGAAACAGCAGGAGCCCAGGAGAACAAGAGCTTGGAGCTACTAAAACAGTGTGAGCCCAGGAACGCGAGAGTTCGGAGCTACAAAAACATCGGGAGCCCAGGTGAGCGAGAGATCGGAGCTACGAAAACTGCGGGAGCCCAGGAGCGCGAGAGTTCGGAGCTACCAAAACAGCGGGAGCCCAGGAACGCGAGAGTTCGGAGCTACTAAAACAGCAGGAGCCCAGGAGAACAAGAGTTTGGAGCTACTAAAAGAGCGGGAGCCCAGGAACGCGAGAGTTCGGAGCTACTAAAACAGCGGGAGCCCAGGAGCACGAGAGTTCAGAGCTACTAAAACAGTCGGAGCCCAGGAGAACAAGAGTTTGGAGCTACTAAAACAGCGGGAGCCCAGGAGCGCGAGAGTTCGGAGCTACTAAAACAGCGGGTGCCCAGGAGCGCAAGAGTTCGGAGCTACTAAAACATCGGGAGCCCAGGTGTGCGAGAGATCGGAGCTACGAAAACTGCGGGAGCCCAGGGGCGCGAGAGTTCGGAGCTGCTAAAACAGCGGGAGCCCAGGAGAGCGAGAATTCGGAGCTACTAGAACAGCGGGGGCCCAGGAGCATGATAGTTCAGGGCTACTAAAACAGCGGGACCCAGGAGCGCGAGAGTTGCGAGCTACTAAAACAGCGGGAGCCCAGGAGCGCGAGTGTTCAGAGCAACTGAAACAGCGGGAGCCCAGGAGCGCGAGAGTTCGGAGCTACTAAACCAGCAGGAGCCCAGGAGACCGAGTGTTCAGAGCAACTAAAACAGTGGGAGCCCAGGAGCGCGAGAGATCTGAGCTAGTAAGCAAGCAGGAGCCCAGGAGAGTGACAGTTCGGAGCTATTAAAACAGCTGGAGCCCAGGAGAGCGAGTGTTCAGAGCAACTAAAACAGCAGGAGCCCAGGAGCACGAGTGTTCGGAGCTACTAAACCAGCAAGAGCCCAGGAGAGTGAGAGTTCGGAGCTACTAAAACAGCAGGAGCCCAGGAGCGCGAGAGCTCAGAGCTACTAAAATGGCAGGAGCCCTGTAGAGCGCGAGTTTGGAGCTAATAAAACAGCGGGATCCGAGGAGCGCGAGAGTTCGGAGCTACTAAAACAGCGGGAGCACAGCAGAGCGAGAGTTCAGAGCTACTAAAACGGCGGGAGCCCAGGAGCGCGAGAGCTCGGAGCTACTAAACCAGCAGGAGCCCAGGAGAGTGAGAGTTCGGAGCTACTAAAACAGCAGGAGCCCAGGAGCACGAGAGTTCGGAGCAACTAAAACAGCGGGAGCCCAGGAGAGCGAGTGTTCAGAGCAAGTAAAACAGCGGGAGCCCAGCAGAGCGAGAGTTCAGAGCTACTAAAACAGCGGGAACCTAGGAGCGCGATAGTTCGGAGCTACTAAAACAGCGGGAGCCCAGGAGCGCGAGTGTTCGGAGCTAATAAAACAGCGGGAACCCAGGAGCGCGGTAGCTCGGAGCTACCAAACAGCGGGACCACAGGAGCGCGAGAGATCGGAGCTACGAAAACTGCGGGAGCCCAGGTGTGCGAGAATTTGGAGCTACTATAACAGTGGGAGCCCAGGACCATGATAGTTCGGAGCTAATAAAACAGCGGGACCCCAGGAGCGTGACAGTTCGGAGCTACTTGAACAGTGGAAGCCCAGGAGCGCGAAAGTTCGGAGCTACTAAACCAGCAGGAGCCCAGGAGAGTGAGAGTTCAGAGCTGCTAAAACAGCGGGAGCCCAGGAGAGCGAGAGTTCGGAGCTACTAAAACAGCAGGAGTCCAGGAGCGCGAGAGTTCGGAGCTACAAAAACAGTGGGAGCCCTGGAGCACGTGAGTTCGGAGCTACTAAAACAGCAGGAGCCCAGGAGCACGAGAGGTCGGAATTACTAAAACAGCAGGAGCCCAGGAGCGTGAGTGTTCGGAGCTACTAAAACAGCGGGAACCCAGGAGCACGAGAGTTCAGAGCTACTAAAACAGTGGGAACCTAGGAGAGCGAGAGTTTGGAGCGACTAAAACAGTGGCAGCCCAGGAGCACAAGAGTTCGGAGCTACTAAAACAGTGGGAGCCCAGGAGAGCAAGAATTTGGAGCGACTAAAACAGCAGGAGCCCGGAAGAGCACGCGTTCGCAGCTACTAAAACAGCAGGAGCCCAGGAGCACGAGTGTTCGGAGCTACTAAAACAGCGGGAACCAAGGAGCACGAGAGTTCAGAGCTACTAAAACAGCGGGAGCCCAGGAGCGTGAGAGTTCGGAGCTACTAAACCAGCAGGAGCCCAGGAGCGCGAGAGTTCGGAGCTACCAAAACAGCGGGAGCCCAGGAACGTGAGAGTTCGGAGCTACTAAAACAGCAGGAGCCCAGGAGAACAAGAGTTTGGAGCTACTAAAACAGCGGGAGCCCAGGAACGCGAGAGTTTGGAGCTACTAAAACAGCGGGAGCCCAGGAGCACGAGAGTTCAGAGCTACTAAAACAGTCGGAGCCCAGGAGAACAAGAGTTTGGAGCTACAAAAACAGCGGGAGCCCAGGAGCGCGAGAGTTCGGAGCTACTAAGACAGCGGGTGCCCAGGAGCGCAAGAGTTCGGAGCTACTAAAACATCGGGAGCCCAGGTGAGCGAGAGATCGGAGCTACGAAAACTGAGGGAGCCCAGGAGCGCGAGAGTACGGAGCTGCTAAAACAGCGGGAGCCCAGGAGCATGATAGTTCAGGGCTACTAAAACAGCGGGACCAAGGAGCGCGAGAGTTGGGAGCTACTAAAACAGCGGGAGCCCAGGAGCGCGAGTGTTCAGAGCAACTAAAACAGCGGGAGCCCAGGAGCGCGAGAGTTCGGAGCTACAAAACAAGCAGGAGCCCAGGAGAGTGAGAGTTCAGAGCTACTAAAAGAGCGGGAGCAAAGGAGACCGAGTGTTCAGAGCAACTAAAACAGCGGGAGCGCAGGAGCGCGAGAGTTCGGAGTTAGTAAGCAAGCCGGAGCCCAAGCGGGTGGTAGTTCGGAGGTACTAAAACAGCTGGAGCCCAGGAGCGCGAGTGTTTGGAGCTACTAAAACAGCGGGAGCCCAGGAACACGAGAGTTCAGAGCTACTAAAACAGTCGGAACCCAGGAGTACAAGAGTTTGGAGCTACGAAAACAGCGGGAGCCCAGGAGCACGAGAGTTCGGAGCAACGAAAAGAGCGGGAGCCCAGGAGAGCGAGTGTTCAGAGCAACTATAACAGCGGGAGCCCAGGAGCGCGAGAGTTCGGAGCTACTAAACCAGCAGGAGCCCAGGAGAGTGCGAGTTCGGAGCTACAAAAACAGCAGGAGCCCAGGAGCACGAGAGTTCGGAGCAAATAAAACAGCGGGAGCCCAGGAGAGCGAGTGTTCAGAGCAACTAAAACAGCGGGAGCACAGGAACACGAGATTTCGGAGCTACTAAAACAGCAGCAGCTCAGGAGCACGAGAGTTCGGAGCAAATAAAACAGCGGGAGCCCAGGAGAGCGAGTGTTCAGAGCAACTAAAACAGCGGGAGCCCAGGAACGCGAGAGTTCGGAGCTACTAAAACAGCAGGAGACCAGGAGAGTGAGAGTTCGGAGCTACTAAAACAGCAGGAGCCCAGGAGCGCGAGATCTCAGAGCTACTAAAACGGCGGGAGCCCTGTAGAGCGCGAGTTCGGAGCTACTAAAACAGCGGGAGCCAAGGAGAGTTAGAGTTCGGAGCTACTAAAACAGCAGGAGCCCAGGAGCGCGAGAGTTCGGAGCTACCAAAACAGCGGGAGCCCAGGAACGTGAGAGTTCGGAGCTACTAAAACAGCAGGAGGCCAGGAGAACAGTGTTTGGAGCTACTAAAACAGCAGGAGCCCAGGAACGCGAGAGTTCGGAGCTACTAAAGCAGCGGGAGCCCAGGAGCGCGAGAGCTCGGAGCTACTAAACCAGCAGGAGCCCAGGTGAGTGAGAGTTCGGAGCTACTAAAACAGCAGGAGCCCAGGAGCACGAGAGTTCGGAGCAACTAAAACAGCGGGAGCCCAGGAGAGCGAGTGTTCAGAGCAAGTAAAACAGCGGGAGCCCAGCAGAGCGAGAGTTCAGAGCTATTAAAACAGCGGGAACCTAGTAGCGCGATAGTTCGGAGCTACTGAAACAGCGGGAGCCCAGGAGCGCGAGTGTTCGGAGCTAATAAAACAACGGGAACCCAGGAGCGCGGTAGCTCGGAGCTACCAAACAGCGGGACCACAGGTGCGCGAGAGATCGGAGCTACGAAAACTGCGGGAGCCCAGGTGTGCGAGAATTTGGAGCTACTATAACAGTGGGAGCCCAGGACCATGATAGTTCGGAGCTATTAAAACAGCGGGACCCAGGAGCGTGACAGTTCGGAGCTACTAGAACAGTGGAAGCCCAGGAGCACGAAAGTTCGGAGCTACTAAACCAGCAGGAGCACAGGAGAGTGAGAGTTCAGAGCTACTAAAACAGCGGGAGCCCAGGAGAGCGAGAGTTCGGAGCTACTAAAACAGCAGCAGTCCAGGAGCGCGAGAGTTCGGAGCTACAAAAACAGTGGGAGCCCTGGAGCACGTGAGTTCGGAGCTACTAAAACAGCAGGAGCCCAGGAGCACGAGAGGTCGGAATTACTAAAACAGCAGGAGCCCAGGAGCGTGAGTGTTCGGAGCTACTAAAACAGCGGGAACCCAGGAGCACGAGAGTTCAGAGCTACTAAAACAGTGGGAACCCAGGAGAGCGAGAGTTTGGAGCGACTAAAACAGTGGCAGCCCAGGAGCACAAGAGTTCGGAGCTACTAAAACAGTGGGAGCCCAGGAGAGCAAGAATTTGGAGCGACTAAAACAGCAGGAGCCCGGAGGAGCACGCGTTCGCAGCTACTAAAACAGCGGGAGCACAGGAGCGTGAGAGTTCGGAGCTACTAAACCAGCAGGAGCCCAGGAGCGCGAGAGTTCGGAGCTACCAAAACAGCGGGAGCCCAGGAACGCGAGAGTTCGGAGCTACTAAAACAGCAGGAGCCCAGGAGAACAAGAGTTTGGAGCTACTAAAACAGCGGGAGCCCAGGAACGCGAGAGTTTGGAGCTACTAAAACAGCGGGAGCCCAGGAGCACGAGAGTTCAGAGCTACTAAAACAGTCTGAGCCCAGGAGAACAAGAGTTTGGAGCTACTAAAACAGCGGGAGCCCAGGAGCGCGAGAGTTCGGAGCTAGTAAGACAGCGGGTGCCCAGGAGCGCAAGAGTTCGGAGCTACTAAAACATCGGGAGCCCAGGTGAGCGAGAGATCGGAGCTACGAAAACTGAGGGAGCCCAGGAGCACGAGAGTACGGAGCTGCTAAAACAGCGGGAGCCCAGGAGCATGATAGTTCAGGGCTACTAAAACAGCGGGACCCAGGAGCGCGAGAGTTGGGAGCTACTAAAACAGCGGGAGCCCAGGAGCGCGAGTGTTCAGAGCAACTAAAACAGCGGGAGCCCAGGAGCGCGAGAGTTGGGAGCTACAAAACCAGCAGGAGCCCAGGAGAGTGAGAGTTCAGAGCTACTAAAAGAGCGGGAGCAAAGGAGACCGAGTGTTCAGAGCAACTAAAACAGCGGGAGCACAGGAGCGCGAGAGTTCGGAGTTAGTAAGCAAGCCGGAGCCCAAGCGGGTGGTAGTTCGGAGGTACTAAAACAGCTGGAGCCCAGGAGCGCGAGTGTTTGGAGCTACTAAAACAGCGGGAGCCCAGGAACGTGAGAGTTCGGAGCTACTAAAACAGCGGGAGCCCAGGAACACGAGAGTTCAGAGCTACTAAAACAGTCGGAACCCAGGAGTACAAGAGTTTGGAGCTACGAAAACAGCGGGAGCCCAGGAGCACGAGAGTTCGGAGCAACGAAAAGAGCGGGAGCCCAGGAGAGCGAGTGTTCAGAGCAACTATAACAGCGGGAGCCCAGGAGCGCGAGAGTTTGGAGCAACTAAAACAGCGGGAGCCCAGGAGAGCGAGTGTTCAGAGCAAGTAAAACAGCGGGAGCCCAGCAGAGCGAGAGTTCAGAGCTACTAAAACAGCGGGAACCTAGGAGCGCGATAGTTCGGAGCTACTAAAACAGCGGGAGCCCAGGAGCGCGAGTGTTCGGAGCTAATAAAACAGCGGGAACCCAGGAGCGCGGTAGCTCGGAGCTACCAAACAGCGGGACCACAGGAGCGCGAGAGATCGGAGCTACGAAAACTGCGGGAGCCCAGGTGTGCGAGAATTTGGAGCTACTATAACAGTGGGAGCCCAGGACCATGATAGTTCGGAGCTAATAAAACAGCGGGACCCCAGGAGCGTGACAGTTCGGAGCTACTTGAACAGTGGAAGCCCAGGAGCGCGAAAGTTCGGAGCTACTAAACCAGCAGGAGCCCAGGAGAGTGAGAGTTCAGAGCTGCTAAAACAGCGGGAGCCCAGGAGAGCGAGAGTTCGGAGCTACTAAAACAGCAGGAGTCCAGGAGCGCGAGAGTTCGGAGCTACAAAAACAGTGGGAGCCCTGGAGCACGTGAGTTCGGAGCTACTAAAACAGCAGGAGCCCAGGAGCACGAGAGGTCGGAATTACTAAAACAGCAGGAGCCCAGGAGCGTGAGTGTTCGGAGCTACTAAAACAGCGGGAACCCAGGAGCACGAGAGTTCAGAGCTACTAAAACAGTGGGAACCTAGGAGAGCGAGAGTTTGGAGCGACTAAAACAGTGGCAGCCCAGGAGCACAAGAGTTCGGAGCTACTAAAACAGTGGGAGCCCAGGAGAGCAAGAATTTGGAGCGACTAAAACAGCAGGAGCCCGGAAGAGCACGCGTTCGCAGCTACTAAAACAGCAGGAGCCCAGGAGCACGAGTGTTCGGAGCTACTAAAACAGCGGGAACCAAGGAGCACGAGAGTTCAGAGCTACTAAAACAGCGGGAGCCCAGGAGTGTGAGAGTTCGGAGCTACTAAACCAGCAGGAGCCCAGGAGCGCGAGAGTTCGGAGCTACCAAAACAGCGGGAGCCCAGGAACGTGAGAGTTCGGAGCTACTAAAACAGCAGGAGCCCAGGAGAACAAGAGTTTGGAGCTACTAAAACAGCGGGAGCCCAGGAACGCGAGAGTTTGGAGCTACTAAAACAGCGGGAGCCCAGGAGCACGAGAGTTCAGAGCTACTAAAACAGTCGGAGCCCAGGAGAACAAGAGTTTGGAGCTACAAAAACAGCGGGAGCCCAGGAGCGCGAGAGTTCGGAGCTACTAAGACAGCGGGTGCCCAGGAGCGCAAGAGTTCGGAGCTACTAAAACATCGGGAGCCCAGGTGAGCGAGAGATCGGAGCTACGAAAACTGAGGGAGCCCAGGAGCGCGAGAGTACGGAGCTGCTAAAACAGCGGGAGCCCAGGAGCATGATAGTTCAGGGCTACTAAAACAGCGGGACCAAGGAGCGCGAGAGTTGGGAGCTACTAAAACAGCGGGAGCCCAGGAGCGCGAGTGTTCAGAGCAACTAAAACAGCGGGAGCCCAGGAGCGCGAGAGTTCGGAGCTACAAAACAAGCAGGAGCCCAGGAGAGTGAGAGTTCAGAGCTACTAAAAGAGCGGGAGCAAAGGAGACCGAGTGTTCAGAGCAACTAAAACAGCGGGAGCGCAGGAGCGCGAGAGTTCGGAGTTAGTAAGCAAGCCGGAGCCCAAGCGGGTGGTAGTTCGGAGGTACTAAAACAGCTGGAGCCCAGGAGCGCGAGTGTTTGGAGCTACTAAAACAGCGGGAGCCCAGGAACACGAGAGTTCAGAGCTACTAAAACAGTCGGAACCCAGGAGTACAAGAGTTTGGAGCTACGAAAACAGCGGGAGCCCAGGAGCACGAGAGTTCGGAGCAACGAAAAGAGCGGGAGCCCAGGAGAGCGAGTGTTCAGAGCAACTATAACAGCGGGAGCCCAGGAGCGCGAGAGTTCGGAGCTACTAAACCAGCAGGAGCCCAGGAGAGTGCGAGTTCGGAGCTACAAAAACAGCAGGAGCCCAGGAGCACGAGAGTTCGGAGCAAATAAAACAGCGGGAGCCCAGGAGAGCGAGTGTTCAGAGCAACTAAAACAGCGGGAGCACAGGAACACGAGATTTCGGAGCTACTAAAACAGCAGCAGCTCAGGAGCACGAGAGTTCGGAGCAAATAAAACAGCGGGAGCCCAGGAGAGCGAGTGTTCAGAGCAACTAAAACAGCGGGAGCCCAGGAACGCGAGAGTTCGGAGCTACTAAAACAGCAGGAGACCAGGAGAGTGAGAGTTCGGAGCTACTAAAACAGCAGGAGCCCAGGAGCGCGAGATCTCAGAGCTACTAAAACGGCGGGAGCCCTGTAGAGCGCGAGTTCGGAGCTACTAAAACAGCGGGAGCCAAGGAGAGTTAGAGTTCGGAGCTACTAAAACAGCAGGAGCCCAGGAGCGCGAGAGTTCGGAGCTACCAAAACAGCGGGAGCCCAGGAACGTGAGAGTTCGGAGCTACTAAAACAGCAGGAGGCCAGGAGAACAGTGTTTGGAGCTACTAAAACAGCAGGAGCCCAGGAACGCGAGAGTTCGGAGCTACTAAAGCAGCGGGAGCCCAGGAGCGCGAGAGCTCGGAGCTACTAAACCAGCAGGAGCCCAGGTGAGTGAGAGTTCGGAGCTACTAAAACAGCAGGAGCCCAGGAGCACGAGAGTTCGGAGCAACTAAAACAGCGGGAGCCCAGGAGAGCGAGTGTTCAGAGCAAGTAAAACAGCGGGAGCCCAGCAGAGCGAGAGTTCAGAGCTACTAAAACAGCGGGAACCTAGGAGCGCGATAGTTCGGAGCTACTGAAACAGCGGGAGCCCAGGAGCGCGAGTGTTCGGAGCTAATAAAACAGCGGGAACCCAGGAGCGCGGTAGCTCGGAGCTACCAAACAGCGGGACCACAGGTGCGCGAGAGATCGGAGCTACGAAAACTGCGGGAGCCCAGGTGTGCGAGAATTTGGAGCTACTATAACAGTGGGAGCCCAGGACCATGATAGTTCGGAGCTATTAAAACAGCGGGACCCAGGAGCGTGACAGTTCGGAGCTACTAGAACAGTGGAAGCCCAGGAGCACGAAAGTTCGGAGCTACTAAACCAGCAGGAGCACAGGAGAGTGAGAGTTCAGAGCTACTAAAACAGCGGGAGCCCAGGAGAGCGAGAGTTCGGAGCTACTAAAACAGCAGCAGTCCAGGAGCGCGAGAGTTCGGAGCTACAAAAACAGTGGGAGCCCTGGAGCACGTGAGTTCGGAGCTACTAAAACAGCAGGAGCCCAGGAGCACGAGAGGTCGGAATTACTAAAACAGCAGGAGCCCAGGAGCGTGAGTGTTCGGAGCTACTAAAACAGCGGGAACCCAGGAGCACGAGAGTTCAGAGCTACTAAAACAGTGGGAACCCAGGAGAGCGAGAGTTTGGAGCGACTAAAACAGTGGCAGCCCAGGAGCACAAGAGTTCGGAGCTACTAAAACAGTGGGAGCCCAGGAGAGCAAGAATTTGGAGCGACTAAAACAGCAGGAGCCCGGAGGAGCACGCGTTCGCAGCTACTAAAACAGCGGGAGCACAGGAGCGTGAGAGTTCGGAGCTACTAAACCAGCAGGAGCCCAGGAGCGCGAGAGTTCGGAGCTACCAAAACAGCGGGAGCCCAGGAACGCGAGAGTTCAGAGCTACTAAAACAGCAGGAGCCCAGGAGAACAAGAGTTTGGAGCTACTAAAACAGCGGGAGCCCAGGAACGCGAGAGTTTGGAGCTACTAAAACAGCGGGAGCCCAGGAGCACGAGAGTTCAGAGCTACTAAAACAGTCTGAGCCCAGGAGAACAAGAGTTTGGAGCTACTAAAACAGCGGGAGCCCAGGAGCGCGAGAGTTCGGAGCTAGTAAGACAGCGGGTGCCCAGGAGCGCAAGAGTTCGGAGCTACTAAAACATCGGGAGCCCAGGTGAGCGAGAGATCGGAGCTACGAAAACTGAGGGAGCCCAGGAGCGCGAGAGTACGGAGCTGCTAAAACAGCGGGAGCCCAGGAGCATGATAGTTCAGGGCTATTAAAACAGCGGGACCCAGGAGCGCGAGAGTTGGGAGCTACTAAAACAGCGGGAGCCCAGGAGCGCGAGTGTTCAGAGCAACTAAAACAGCGGGAGCCCAGGAGCGCGAGAGTTGGGAGCTACAAAACCAGCAGGAGCCCAGGAGAGTGAGAGTTCAGAGCTACTAAAAGAGCGGGAGCAAAGGAGACCGAGTGTTCAGAGCAACTAAAACAGCGGGAGCACAGGAGCGCGAGAGTTCGGAGTTAGTAAGCAAGCCGGAGCCCAAGCGGGTGGTAGTTCGGAGGTACTAAAACAGCTGGAGCCCAGGAGCGCGAGTGTTTGGAGCTACTAAAACAGCGGGAGCCCAGGAACGTGAGAGTTCGGAGCTACTAAAACAGCGGGAGCCCAGGAACACGAGAGTTCAGAGCTACTAAAACAGTCGGAACCCAGGAGTACAAGAGTTTGGAGCTACGAAAACAGCGGGAGCCCAGGAGCACGAGAGTTCGGAGCAACGAAAAGAGCGGGAGCCCAGGAGAGCGAGTGTTCAGAGCAACTATAACAGCGGGAGCCCAGGAGCGCGAGAGTTCGGAGCTACTAAACCAGCAGGAGCCCAGGAGAGTGCGAGTTCGGAGCTACAAAAACAGCAGGAGCCCAGGAGCACGAGAGTTCGGAGCAAATAAAACAGCGGGAGCCCAGGAGAGCGAGTGTTCAGAGCAACTAAAACAGCGGGAGCCCAGGAACGCGAGACTTCGGAGCTACTAAAACAGCAGCAACTCAGGAGCACGAGAGTTCGGAGCAAATAAAACAGCGGGAGCCCAGGAGAGCGAGTGTTCAGAGCAACTAAAACAGCGGGAGCCCAGGAACGCGAGATTTCGGAGCTACTAAACCAGCAGGAGCCCAGGAGAGTGAGAGTTCGGAGCTACTAAAACAGCAGGAGCCCAGGAGCGCGAGATCTCAGAGCTACTAAAACGGCGGGAGCCCTGTAGAGCGCGAGTTCGGAGCTACTAAAACAGCGGGAGCCAAGGAGAGTTAGAATTCGGAGCTACTGAAACAGCAGGAGCCCAGGAGCGCGAGAGTTCGGAGCTACCAAAACAGCGGGAGCCCAGGAACGCGAGAGTTCGGAGCTACTAAAACTGCAGGAGGCCAGGAGAACAGTGTTTGGAGCTACTAAAACAGCGGGAGCCCAGGAACGCGAGAGTTCGGAGCTAGTAAAGCAGCGGGAGCCCAGGAGCGCGAGAGCTCGGAGCTACTAAACCAGCAGGAGCCCAGGAGAGTGAGAGTTCGGTGCTACTAAAACAGCAGGAGCCCAGGAGCACGAGAGTTCGGAGCAACTAAAACAGCGGGAGCCAAGGAGAGCGAGTGTTCAGAGCAAGTAAAACAGCGGGAGCCCAGCAGAGCGAGAGTTCAGAGCTACTAAAACAGCGGGAACCTAGGAGCGCGATAGTTCGGAGCTACTAAAACAGCGGGAGCCCAGGAGCGCGAGTGTTCGGAGCTAATAAAACAGCGGGAACCCAGGAGCGCGGTAGCTCGGAGCTACCAAACAGCGGGACCACAGGAGCGCGAGAGATCGGAGCTACGAAAACAGCGGGAGCCCAGGAGCGCGAGTGTTCAGAGCAACTAAAACAGCGGGAGCCCAGGAGCGCGAGAGTTCGGAGCTACTAAACCAGCAGGAGACCGAGTGTTCAGAGCAACTAAAACAGTGGGAGCCCAGGAGCGCGAGAGATCTGAGCTAGTAAGCAAGCAGGAGCCCAGGAGAGTGATAGTTCGGAGCTATTAAAACAGCTGGAGCCCAGGAGAGCGAGTGTTCAGAGCAACTAAAACAGTGGGAGCCCAGGAGCGCGAGAGTTCGGAGCTACTAAAGCAGCAAGAGCCCAGGAGAGTGAGAGTTCGGAGCTACTAAAACAGCAGGAGCCCAGGAGCGCGAGAGCTCAAAGCTACGAAAATGGCGGGAGCCCTGTAGAGTGCGAGTTTGGAGCTAATAAAACAGCGGGATCCCAGGAGCGCGAGAGTTCGGAGCTACTAAACCAGCAGGAGCCCAGGAGACCGAGTGTTCAGAGCAACTAAAACAGTGGGAGCCCAGGAGCGCGAGAGATCTGAGCTAGTAAGCAAGCAGGAGCCCAGGAGAGTGATAGTTCAGAGCTACTAAAACAGCGGGAGCCCAGGAGAGCGAGTGTTCAGAGCAACTAAAACAGTGGGAGCCCAGGAGCGCGAGAGCTCGGAGCTACTAAACCAGCAGGGGCCCAGGAGAGTGAGAGTTCGGAGCTACTAAAACAGCAGGAGCCCAGGAGCACGAGAGTTCGGAGCAACTAAAACAGCGGGAGCCCAGGAGCACGAGTGTTCGGAGCTAAAAAAACAGCGGGAACCCAGGAGCACGGTAGCTCGGACCTACCAAACAGCGGGACCACAGGAGCGCGAGAGATCGGAGCTACAAAAACTGCGGGAGCCCAGGTGTGCGAGAATTTGGAGCTACTAAAACAGCGGGAGCAAAGGAGCGCGAAAATTCGGAGCAACTAAACCAGCAGGAGCCCAGGAGAGTGAGAGTTCAGAGCTACTAAAACAGCGGGAGCCCAGGAGAGCGAGAGTTCGGAGCTACTAAAACAGCAGGAGTCCAGGAGCGCGAGAGTTCGGAGCTACAAAAACAGTGGGAGCCCTGGAGCACGTGAGTTCGGAGCTACAAAACAGCAGGAGCCCAGGAGCACGAGAGGTCGGAGCTACTAAAACAGCAGGAGCCCAGGAGCGTGAGTGTTCGGAGCTACTAAAACAGCGGGAACCCAGGAGCACGAGAGTTCAGAGCTACTAAAACAGTGGGAACCCAGGAGAGCGAGAGTTTGGAGCGACTAAAACAGTGGCAGCCCAGGAGCACAAGAGTTCGGAGCTACTAAAACAGTGGGAGCCCAGGAGAGCAAGAATTTGGAGCAACCAAAACAGCAGGAGCCCGGAAGAGCACGCGTTCGCAGCTACTAAAACAGCAGGAGCCCAGGAGCACGAATGTTCGGAGCTACTGAAACAGCGGGAACCCAGGAGCACGAGAGATCAGAGCTACTAAAACAGCGGGAGCCCAGGAGCGTGAGAGTTCGGAGCTACTAAACCAGCAGGAGCCCAGGAGCGCGAGAGTTCGGAGCTACCAAAACAGCGGGAGCCCAGGAACGCGAGAGTTCGGAGCTACTAAAACGGCAGGAGCCCAGGAGAACAAGAGTTTGGAGCTACTAAAACAGCGGGAGCCCAGGAACGCGAGAGTTTGGAGCTACTAAAACAGCGGGAGCCCAGGAGCACGAGAGTTCAGAGCTACTAAAACAGTCGGAGCCCAGGAGAACAAGAGTTTGGAGCTACTAAAACAGCGGGAGCCCAGGAGCGCGAGAGTTCGGAGCTACTAAAACAGCGGGTGCCCAGGAGCGCAAGAGTTCGGAGCTACTAAAACATCGGGAGCCCAGGTGAGCGAGAGATCGGAGCTACGAAAACTGAGGGAGCCCAGGAGCGCGAGAGTTCGGAGCTGCTAAAACAGCGGGAGCCCAGGAGCATGATAGTTCAGGGCTACTAAAACAGCGGGACGCAGGAGCGCGAGAGTTGGGAGCTACTAAAACAGCGGGAGCACAGGAGCGCGAGGGTTGGGAGCTACTATAACAGTGGGAGCCCAGGACCATGATAGGTCGGAGCTATTAAAACAGCGGGACCCCAGGAGCGTGACAGTTCGGAGCTACTAGAACAGCGGAAGCCCAGGAGCACGAGAGTTCAGAGCTACTAAAACAGTCGGAGCCCAGGAGAACAAGAGTTTGGAGCTACTAAAACAGCGGGAGCCCAGGAGCGCAAGAGTTCGGAGCTACTAAAACATCGGGAGCCCAGGTGAGCGAGAGATCGGAGCTACGAAAACTGAGGGAGCCCAGGAGCGCGAGAGTTCGGAGCTGCTAAAACAGCGGGAGCCCAGGAGCATGATAGTTCAGGGCTACTAAAACAGCGGGACCCAGGACCGCGAGAGTTGGGAGCTACTAAAACAGCGGGAGCCCAGGAGCGCGAGAGTTCGGAGCTACAAAACCAGCAGGAGCCCAGGAGAGTGAAAGTTCAGAGCTACTAAAAGAGCGGGAGCAAAGGAGACCGAGTGTTCAGAGCAACTAAAACAGCGGGAGCACAGGAGCGCGAGAGTTCGGAGTTAGTAAGCAAGCAGGAGCCCAAGCGGGTGGTAGTTCGGAGGTACTAAAACAGCTGGAGCCCAGGAGCGCGAGTGTTTGGAGCTACTAAAACAGCGGGAGCCCAGGAACGTGAGAGTTCGGAGCTACTCAAACAGCGGGAGCCCAGGAACACGAGAGTTCAGAGCTACTAAAACAGTCGGAACCCAGGAGTACAAGAGTTTGGAGCTACGAAAACAGCGGGAGCCCAGGAGCACGAGAGTTCGGAGCAACGAAAAGAGCGGGAGCCCAGGAGAGCGGGTGTTCAGAGCAACTAAAACAGCGGGAGCCCAGGAGCGCGAGAGTTCGGAGCTACTAAACCAGCAGGAGCCCAGGAGAGTGCGAGTTCGGAGCTACAAAAACAGCAGGAGCCCAGGAGCACGAGAGTTCGGAGCAAATAAAACAGCGGGAGCCCAGGAGAGCGAGTGTTCAGAGCAACTAAAACAGCGGGAGCCCAGGAACGCGAGACTTCGGAGCTACTAAAACAGCAGCAGCTCAGGAGCACGAGAGTTCGGAGCAAATAAAACAGCGGGAGCCCAGGAGAGCGAGTGTTCAGATCAACTAAAACAGCGGGAGCCCAGGAACGCGAGAGTTCGAAGCTACTAAACCAGCAGGAGCCCAGGAGAGTGAGAGTTCGGAGCTACTAAAACAGCAGGAGCCCAGGAGCGCGAGAGCTCAGAGCTACTAAAACGGCGGGAGCCCTGTAGAGCGCGAGTTCGTAGCTACTAAAACAGCGGGAGCCAAGGAGAGTTAGAGTTCGGAGCTACTAAAACAGCAGGAGCCCAGGAGCGCGAGAGTTCGGAGCTACCAAAACAGCGGGAGCCCAGGAACGCGAGAGTTCGGAGCTACTAACACACCGGGAGCCCAGGAGCACGAGAGCTCAGAGCTACTAAAACAGTCGGAGCAAAGGAGAACAAGAGCTTGGAGCTACTAAAACAGCGGGAGCCCAGGAGCGCGAGAGTTCAGAGCTACTAAGACAGCGGGTGCCCAGGAGCGCAAGAGTTTGGAGCTACTAAAACATCGGGAGCCCAGGTGAGCGAGAGATCGGAGCTACGAAAACTGCGGGAGCCCAGGAGCGCGAGAGTTCGGAGCTGCTAAAACAGCGGGAGCCCAGCAGAGCGAGAATTCGGAGCTACTAGAACAGGTGGAGCCCAGGAGCATGATAGTTCAGGGCTACTAAAACAGCGGGAGCCCAGGAACGCGAGAGTTCGGAGCTACTGAAACAGCAGGAGCCCAGGAGAACAAGAGCTTGGAGCTACTAAAACAGTGTGAGCCCAGGAACGCGAGAGTTCGGAGCTACAAAAACATCGGGAGCCCAGGTGAGCGAGAGATCGGAGCTACGAAAACTGCGGGAGCCCAGGAGCGCGAGAGTTCGGAGCTACCAAAACAGCGGGAGCCCAGGAACGCGAGAGTTCGGAGCTACTAAAACAGCAGGAGCCCAGGAGAACAAGAGTTTGGAGCTACTAAAAGAGCGGGAGCCCAGGAACGCGAGAGTTCAGAGCTACTAAAACAGCGGGAGCCCAGGAGCACGAGAGTTCAGAGCTACTAAAACAGTCGGAGCCCAGGAGAACAAGAGTTTGGAGCTACTAAAACAGCGGGAGCCCAGGAGCGCGAGAGTTCGGAGCTACTAAAACAGCAGGTGCCCAGGAGCGCAAGAGTTCGGAGCTACTAAAACATCGGGAGCCCAGGTGTGCGAGAGATCGGAGCTACGAAAACTGCGGGAGCCCAGGGGCGCGAGAGTTCGGAGCTGCTAAAACAGCGGGAGCCCAGGAGAGCGAGAATTCGGAGCTACTAGAACAGCGGGGGCCCAGGAGCATGATAGTTCAGGGCTACTAAAACAGCGGGACCCAGGAGCGCGAGAGTTGTGAGCTACTAAAACAGCGGGAGCCCAGGAGCGCGAGTGTTCAGAGCAACTGAAACAGCGGGAGCCCAGGAGCGCGAGAGTTCGGAGCTACTAAACCAGCAGGAGCCCAGGAGACCGAGTGTTCAGAGCAACTAAAACAGTGGGAGCCCAGGAGCGCGAGAGATCTGAGCTAGTAAGCAAGCAGGAGCCCAGGAGAGTGACAGTTCGGAGCTATTAAAACAGCTGGAGCCCAGGAGAGCGAGTGTTCAGAGCAACTAAAACAGCAGGAGCCCAGGAGCGCGAGTGTTCGGAGCTACTAAACCAGCAAGAGCCCAGGAGAGTGAGAGTTCGGAGCTACTAAAACAGCAGGAGCCCAGGAGCGCGAGAGCTCAGAGCTACTAAAATGGCAGGAGCCCTGTAGAGCGCGAGTTTGGAGCTAATAAAACAGCGGGATCCCAGGAGCGCGAGAGTTCGGAGCTACTAAAACAGCAGGAGCACAGCAGAGCGAGAGTTCAGAGCTACTAAAACGGCGGGAGCCCAGGAGCGCGAGAGCTCGGAGCTACTAAACCAGCAGGAGCCCAGGAGAGTGAGAGTTCGGAGCTACTAAAACAGCAGGAGCCCAGGAGCACGAGAGTTTGGAGCAACTAAAACAGCGGGAGCCCAGGAGAGCGAGTGTTCAGAGCAAGTAAAACAGCGGGAGCCCAGCAGAGCGAGAGTTCAGAGCTACTAAAACAGCGGGAACCTAGGAGCGCGATAGTTCGGAGCTACTAAAACAGCGGGAGCCCAGGAGCGCGAGTGTTCGGAGCTAATAAAACAGCGGGAACCCAGGAGCGCGGTAGCTCGGAGCTACCAAACAGCGGGACCACAGGAGCGCGAGAGATCGGAGCTACGAAAACTGCGGGAGCCCAGGTGTGCGAGAATTTGGAGCTACTATAACAGTGGGAGCCCAGGACCATGATAGTTCGGAGCTAATAAAACAGCGGGACCCCAGGAGCGTGACAGTTCGGAGCTACTTGAACAGTGGAAGCCCAGGAGCGCGAAAGTTCGGAGCTACTAAACCAGCAGGAGCCCAGGAGAGTGAGAGTTCAGAGCTACTAAAACAGCGGGAGCCCAGGAGAGCGAGTGTTCGGAGCTACTAAAACAGCAGGAGTCCAGGAGCGCGAGAGTTCGGAGCTACAAAAACAGTGGGAGCCCTGGAGCACGTGAGTTCGGAGCTACTAAAACAGCAGGAGCCCAGGAGCACGAGAGGTCGGAATTACTAAAACAGCAGGAGCCCAGGAGCGTGAGTGTTCGGAGCTACTAAAACAGCGGGAACCCAGGAGCACGAGAGTTCAGAGCTACTAAAACAGTGGGAACCCAGGAGAGCGAGAGTTTGGAGCGACTAAAACAGTGGCAGCCCAGGAGCACAAGAGTTCGGAGCTACTAAAACAGTGGGAGCCCAGGAGAGCAAGAATTTGGAGCGACTAAAACAGCAGGAGCCCGGAAGAGCACGCGTTCACAGCTACTAAAACAGCAGGAGCCCAGGAGCACGAGTGTTCGGAGCTACTAAAACAGCGGGAACCAAGGAGCACGAGAGTTAAGAGCTACTAAAACAGCGGGAGCCCAGGAGCGTGAGAGTTCGGAGCTACTAAACCAGCAGGAGCCCAGGAGCGCGAGAGTTCGGAGCTACCAAAACAGCGGGAGCCCAGGAACGTGAGAGTTCGGAGCTACTAAAACAGCAGGAGCCCAGGAGAACAAGAGTTTGGAGCTACTAAAACAGCGGGAGCCCAGGAACGCGAGAGTTTGGAGCTACTAAAACAGCGGGAGCCCAGGAGCACGAGAGTTCAGAGCTACTAAAACAGTCGGAGCCCAGGAGAACAAGAGTTTGGAGCTACTAAAACAGCGGGAGCCCAGGAGCGCGAGAGTTCGGAGCTACTAAGACAGCGGGTGCCCAGGAGCGCAAGAGTTCGGAGCTACTAAAACATCGGGAGCCCAGGTGAGCGAGAGATCGGAGCTACGAAAACTGAGGGAGCCCAGGAGCGCGAGAGTACGGAGCTGCTAAAACAGCGGGAGCCCAGGAGCATGATAGTTCAGGGCTACTAAAACAGCGGGACCAAGGAGCGCGAGAGTTGGGAGCAACGAAAAGAGCGGGAGCCCAGGAGAGCGAGTGTTCAGAGCAACTATAACAGCGGGAGCCCAGGAGCGCGAGAGTTCGGAGCTACTAAACCAGCAGGAGCCCAGGAGAGTGCGAGTTCGGAGCTACAAAAACAGCAGGAGCCCAGGAGCACGAGAGTTCAGAGCAAATAAAACAGCGGGAGCCCAGGAGAGCGAGTGTTCAGAGCAACTAAAACAGCGGGAGCCCAGGAACGCGAGATTTCGGAGCTACTAAAACAGCAGCAGCTCAGGAGCACGAGAGTTCGGAGCAAATAAAACAGCGGGAGCCCAGGAGAGCGAGTGTTCAGAGCAACTAAAACAGCGGGAGCCCAGGAACGCGAGAGTTCGGAGCTACTAAAACAGCAGGAGACCAGGAGGGTGAGAGTTCGGAGCTACTAAAACAGCAGGAGCCCAGGAGCGCGAGATCTCAGAGCTACTAAAACGGCGGGAGCCCTGTAGAGCGCGAGTTCGGAGCTACTAAAACAGCGGGAGCCAAGGAGAGTTAGAGTTCGGAGCTACTAAAACAGCAGGAGCCCAGGAGCGCGAGAGTTCGGAGCTACCAAAACAGCGGGAGCCCAGGAACGTGAGAGTTCGGAGCTACTAAAACAGCAGGAGGCCAGGAGAACAGTGTTTGGAGCTACTAAAACAGCAGGAGCCCAGGAACGCGAGAGTTCGGAGCTACTAAAGCAGCGGGAGCCCAGGAGCGCGAGAGCTCGGAGCTACTAAACCAGCAGGAGCCCAGGTGAGTGAGAGTTCGGAGCTACTAAAACAGCAGGAGCCCAGGAGCACGAGAGTTCGGAGCAACTAAAACAGCGGGAGCCCAGGAGAGCGAGTGTTCAGAGCAAGTAAAACAGCGGGAGCCCAGCAGAGCGAGAGTTCAGAGCTACTAAAACAGCGGGAACCTAGGAGCGCGATAGTTCGGAGCTACTGAAACAGCGGGAGCCCAGGAGCGCGAGTGTTCGGAGCTAATAAAACAGCGGGAACCCAGGAGCGCGGTAGCTCGGAGCTACCAAACAGCGGGACCACAGGAGCGCGAGAGATCGGAGCTACGAAAACTGCGGGAGCCCAGGTGTGCGAGAATTTGGAGCTACTATAACAGTGGGAGCCCAGGACCATGATAGTTCGGAGCTATTAAAACAGCGGGACCCAGGAGCGTGACAGTTCGGAGCTACTAGAACAGTGGAAGCCCAGGAGCATGAAAGTTCGGAGCTACTAAACCAGCAGGAGCACAGGAGAGTGAGAGTTCAGAGCTACTAAAACAGCGGGAGCCCAGGAGAGCGAGAGTTCGGAGCTACTAAAACAGCAGCAGTCCAGGAGCGCGAGAGTTCGGAGCTACAAAAACAGTGGGAGCCCTGGAGCACGTGAGTTCGGAGCTACTAAAACAGCAGGAGCCCAGGAGCACGAGAGGTCGGAATTACTAAAACAGCAGGAGCCCAGGAGCGTGAGTGTTCGGAGCTACTAAAACAGCGGGAACCCAGGAGCACGAGAGTTCAGAGCTACTAAAACAGTGGGAACCCAGGAGAGCGAGAGTTTGGAGCGACTAAAACAGTGGCAGCCCAGGAGCACAAGAGTTCGGAGCTACTAAAACAGTGGGAGCCCAGGAGAGCAAGAATTTGGAGCGACTAAAACAGCAGGAGCCCGGAGGAGCACGCGTTCGCAGCTACTAAAACAGCGGGAGCACAGGAGCGTGAGAGTTCGGAGCTACTAAACCAGCAGGAGCCGAGGAGCGCGAGAGTTCGGAGCTACCAAAACAGCGGGAGCCCAGGAACGTGAGAGTTTGGAGCTACTAAAACAGCAGGAGCCCAGGAGAACAAGAGTTTGGAGCTACTAAAACAGCGGGAGCCCAGGAACGCGAGAGTTTGGAGCTACTAAAACAGCGGGAGCCCAGGAGCACGAGAGTTCAGAGCTACTAAAACAGTCTGAGCCCAGGAGAACAAGAGTTTGGAGCTACTAAAACAGCGGGAGCCCAGGAGCGCGAGAGTTCGGAGCTAGTAAGACAGCGGGTGCCCAGGAGCGCAAGAGTTCGGAGCTACTAAAACATCGGGAGCCCAGGTGAGCGAGAGATCGGAGCTACGAAAACTGAGGGAGCCCAGGAGCGCGAGAGTACGGAGCTGCTAAAACAGCGGGAGCCCAGGAGCATGATAGTTCAGGGCTACTAAAACAGCGGGACCCAGGAGCGCGAGAGTTGGGAGCTACTAAAACAGCGGGAGCCCAGGAGCGCGAGTGTTCAGAGCAACTAAAACAGCGGGAGCACAGGAGCGCGAGAGTTGGGAGCTACAAAACCAGCAGGAGCCCAGGAGAGTGAGAGTTCAGAGCTACTAAAAGAGCGGGAGCAAAGGAGACCGAGTGTTCAGAGCAACTAAAACAGCGGGAGCACAGGAGCGCGAGAGTTCGGAGTTAGTAAGCAAGCCGGAGCCCAAGCGGGTGGTAGTTCGGAGGTACTAAAACAGCTGGAGCCCAGGAGCGCGAGTGTTTGGAGCTACTAAAACAGCGGGAGCCCAGGAACGTGAGAGTTCGGAGCTACTAAAACAGCGGGAGCCCAGGAACACGAGAGTTCAGAGCTACTAAAACAGTCGGAACCCAGGAGTACAAGAGTTTGGAGCTACGAAAACAGCGGGAGCCCAGGAGCACGAGAGTTCGGAGCAACGAAAAGAGCGGGAGCCCAGGAGAGCGAGTGTTCAGAGCAACTATAACAGCGGGAGCCCAGGAGCGCGAGAGTTCGGAGCTACTAAACCAGCAGGAGCCCAGGAGAGTGCGAGTTCGGAGCTACAAAAACAGCAGGAGCCCAGGAGCACGAGAGTTCGGAGCAAATAAAACAGCGGGAGCCCAGGAGAGCGAGTGTTCAGAGCAACTAAAACAGCGGGAGCCCAGGAACGCGAGACTTCGGAGCTACTAAAACAGCAGCAACTCAGGAGCACGAGAGTTCGGAGCAAATAAAACAGCGGGAGCCCAGGAGAGCGAGTGTTCAGAGCAACTAAAACAGCGGGATCCCAGGAACGCGAGATTTCGGAGCTACTAAACCAGCAGGAGCCCAGGAGAGTGAGAGTTCGGAGCTACTAAAACAGCAGGAGCCCAGGAGCGCGAGATCTCAGAGCTACTAAAATGGCGGGAGCCCTGTAGAGCGCGAGTTCGGAGCTACTAAAACAGCGGGAGCCAAGGAGAGTTAGAATTCGGAGCTACTGAAACAGCAGGAGCCCAGGAGCGCGAGAGTTCGGAGCTACCAAAACAGCGGGAGCCCAGGAACGCGAGAGTTCGGAGCTACTAAAACTGCAGGAGGCCAGGAGAACAGTGTTTGGAGCTACTAAAACAGCGGGAGCCCAGGAACGCGAGAGTTCGGAGCTAGTAAAGCAGCGGGAGCCCAGGAGCGCGAGAGCTCGGAGCTACTAAACCAGCAGGAGCCCAGGAGAGTGAGAGTTCGGAGCTACTAAAACAGCAGGAGCCCAGGAGCACGAGAGTTCGGAGCAACTAAAACAGCGGGAGCCAAGGAGAGCGAGTGTTCAGAGCAAGTAAAACAGCGGGAGCCCAGCAGAGCGAGAGTTCAGAGCTACTAAAACAGCGGGAACCTAGGAGCGCGATAGTTCGGAGCTACTAAAACAGCGGGAGCCCAGGAGCGCGAGTGTTCGGAGCTAATAAAACAGCGGGAACCCAGGAGCGCGGTAGCTCGGAGCTACCAAACAACGGGACCACAGGAGCGCGAGAGATCGGAGCTACGAAAACAGCGGGAGCCCAGGAGCGCGAGTGTTCAGAGCAACTAAAACAGCGGGAGCCCAGGAGCGCGAGAGTTCGGAGCTACTAAACCAGCAGGAGCCCAGGAGACCGAGTGTTCAGAGCAACTAAAACAGTGGGAGCCCAGGAGCGCGAGAGATCTGAGCTAGTAAGCAAGCAGGAGCCCAGGAGAGTGATAGTTCGGAGCTATTAAAACAGCTGGAGCCCAGGAGAGCGAGTGTTCAGAGCAACTAAAACAGTGGGAGCCCAGGAGCGCGAGAGTTCGGAGCTACTAAAGCAGCAAGAGCCCAGGAGAGTGAGAGTTCGGAGCTACTAAAACAGCAGGAGCCCAGGAGCGCGAGAGCTCAGAGCTACGAAAATGGCGGGAGCCCTGTAGAGTGCGAGTTTGGAGCTAATAAAACAGCGGGATCCCAGGAGCGCGAGAGTTCGGTGCTACTAAAACAGCGGGAGCCCAGCAGAGCGAGAGTTCAGAGCTACTAAAACAGCGGGAGCCCAGGAGAGCGAGTGTTCAGAGCAACTAAAACAGTGGGAGCCCAGGAGCGCGAGAGCTCGGAGCTACTAAACCAGCAGGGGCCCAGGAGAGTGAGAGTTCGGAGCTACTAAAACAGCAGGAGCCCAGGAGCACGAGAGTTCGGAGCAACTAAAACAGCGGGAGCCCAGGAGAGCGAGTGTTCAGAGCAAGTAAAACAGCGGGAGCCCAGCAGAGCGAGAGTTCAGAGCTACTAAAACAGCGGGAACCTAGGAGCGCGATAGTTCGGAGCTACTAAAACAGCGGGAGCCCAGGAGCACGAGTGTTCGGAGCTAAAAAAACAGCGGGAACCCAGGAGCACGGTAGCTCGGACCTACCAAACAGCGGGACCACAGGAGCGCGAGAGATCGGAGCTACAAAAACTGCGGGAGCCCAGGTGTGCGAGAATTTGGAGCTACTAAAACAGCGGGAGCAAAGGAGCGCGAAAATTCAGAGCTACTAAACCAGCAGGAGCCCAGGAGAGTGAGAGTTCAGAGCTACTAAAACAGCGGGAGCCCAGGAGAGCGAGAGTTCGGAGCTACTAAAACAGCAGGAGTCCAGGAGCGCGAGAGTTCGGAGCTACAAAAACAGTGGGAGCCCTGGAGCACGTGAGTTCGGAGCTACAAAACAGCAGGAGCCCAGGAGCACGAGAGGTCGGAGCTACTAAAACAGAAGGAGCCCAGGAGCGTGAGTGTTCGGAGCTACTAAAACAGCGGGAACCCAGGAGCACGAGAGTTCAGAGCTACTAAAACAGTGGGAACCCAGGAGAGCGAGAGTTTGGAGCGACTAAAACAGTGGCAGCCCAGGAGCACAAGAGTTCGGAGCTACTAAAACAGTGGGAGCCCAGGAGAGCAAGAATTTGGAGCAACCAAAACAGCAGGAGCCCGGAAGAGCACGCGTTCGCAGCTACTAAAACAGCAGGAGCCCAGGAGCACGAATGTTCGGAGCTACTGAAACAGCGGGAACCCAGGAGCACGAGAGATCAGAGCTACTAAAACAGCGGGAGCCCAGGAGCGTGAGAGTTCGGAGCTACTAAACCAGCAGGAGCCCAGGAGCGCGAGAGTTCGGAGCTACCAAAACAGCGGGAGCCCAGGAACGCGAGAGTTCGGAGCTACTAAAACGGCAGGAGCCCAGGAGAACAAGAGTTTGGAGCTACTAAAACAGCGGGAGCCCAGGAACGCGAGAGTTTGGAGCTACTAAAACAGCGGGAGCCCAGGAGCACGAGAGTTCAGAGCTACTAAAACAGTCGGAGCCCAGGAGCGCGAGAGTTCGGAGCTACTAAAACAGCGGGTGCCCAGGAGCGCAAGAGTTCGGAGCTACTAAAACATCGGGAGCCCAGGTGAGCGAGAGATCGGAGCTACGAAAACTGAGGGAGCCCAGGAGCGCGAGAGTTCGGAGCTGCTAAAACAGCGGGAGCCCAGGAGCATGATAGTTCAGGGCTACTAAAACAGCGGGACCCAGGAGCGCGAGAGTTGGGAGCTACTAAAACAGCGGGAGCACAGGAGCGCGAGGGTTGGGAGCTACTATAACAGTGGGAGCCCAGGACCATGATAGGTCGGAGCTATTAAAACAGCGGGACCCCAGGAGCGTGACAGTTCGGAGCTACTAGAACAGCGGAAGCCCAGGAGCACGAGAGTTCAGAGCTACTAAAACAGTCGGAGCCCAGGAGAACAAGAGTTTGGAGCTACTAAAACAGCGGGAGCCCAGGAGCACGAGAGTTCAGAGCTACTAAAACAGTCGGAGCCCAGGAGCGCGAGAGTTCGGAGCTAGTAAGACAGCGGGTGCCCAGGAGCGCAAGAGTTCGGAGCTACTAAAACATCGGGAGCCCAGGTGAGCGAGAGATCGGAGCTACGAAAACTGAGGGAGCCCAGGAGCGCGAGAGTACGGAGCTGCTAAAACAGCGGGAGCCCAGGAGCATGATAGTTCAGGGCTACTAAAACAGCGGGACCCAGGAGCGCGAGAGTTGGGAGCTACTAAAACAGCGGGAGCCCAGGAGCGCGAGTGTTCAGAGCAACTAAAACAGCGGGAGCACAGGAGCGCGAGAGTTGGGAGCTACAAAACCAGCAGGAGCCCAGGAGAGTGAGAGTTCAGAGCTACTAAAAGAGCGGGAGCAAAGGAGACCGAGTGTTCAGAGCAACTAAAACAGCGGGAGCACAGGAGCGCGAGAGTTCGGAGTTAGTAAGCAAGCCGGAGCCCAAGCGGGTGGTAGTTCGGAGGTACTAAAACAGCTGGAGCCCAGGAGCGCGAGTGTTTGGAGCTACTAAAACAGCGGGAGCCCAGGAACGTGAGAGTTCGGAGCTACTAAAACAGCGGGAGCCCAGGAACACGAGAGTTCAGAGCTACTAAAACAGTCGGAACCCAGGAGTACAAGAGTTTGGAGCTACGAAAACAGCGGGAGCCCAGGAGCACGAGAGTTCGGAGCAACGAAAAGAGCGGGAGCCCAGGAGAGCGAGTGTTCAGAGCAACTATAACAGCGGGAGCCCAGGAGCGCGAGAGTTCGGAGCTACTAAACCAGCAGGAGCCCAGGAGAGTGCGAGTTCGGAGCTACAAAAACAGCAGGAGCCCAGGAGCACGAGAGTTCGGAGCAAATAAAACAGCGGGAGCCCAGGAGAGCGAGTGTTCAGAGCAACTAAAACAGCGGGAGCCCAGGAACGCGAGACTTCGGAGCTACTAAAACAGCAGCAACTCAGGAGCACGAGAGTTCAGAGCAAATAAAACAGCGGGAGCCCAGGAGAGCGAGTGTTCAGAGCAACTAAAACAGCGGGAGCCCAGGAACGCGAGATTTCGGAGCGACTAAACCAGCAGGAGCCCAGGAGAGTGAGAGTTCGGAGCTACTAAAACAGCAGGAGCCCAGGAGCGCGAGATCTCAGAGCTACTAAAACGGCGGGAGCCCTGTAGAGCGCGAGTTCGGAGCTACTAAAACAGCGGGAGCCAAGGAGAGTTAGAATTCGGAGCTACTGAAACAGCAGGAGCCCAGGAGCGCGAGAGTTCGGAGCTACCAAAACAGCGGGAGCCCAGGAACGCGAGAGTTCGGAGCTACTAAAACTGCAGGAGGCCAGGAGAACAGTGTTTGGAGCTACTAAAACAGCGGGAGCCCAGGAACGCGAGAGTTCGGAGCTACTAAAGCAGCGGGAGCCCAGGAGCGCGAGAGCTCGGAGCTACTAAACCAGCAGGAGCCCAGGAGAGTGAGAGTTCGGAGCTACTAAAACAGCAGGAGCCCAGGAGCACGAGAGTTCGGAGCAACTAAAACAGCGGGAGCCAAGGAGAGCGAGTGTTCAGAGCAAGTAAAACAGCGGGAGCCCAGCAGAGCGAGAGTTCAGAGCTACTAAAACAGCGGGAACCTAGGAGCGCGATAGTTCGGAGCTACTAAAACAGTGGGAGCCCAGGAGCGCGAGTGTTCGGAGCTAATAAAACAGCGGGAACCCAGGAGCGCGGTAGCTCGGAGCTACCAAACAACGGGACCACAGGAGCGCGAGAGATCGGAGCTACGAAAACAGCGGGAGCCCAGGAGCACGAGTGTTCAGAGCAACTAAAACAGCGGGAGCCCAGGAGCGCGAGAGTTCGGAGCTACTAAACCAGCAGGAGCCCAGGAGACCGAGTGTTCAGAGCAACTAAAACAGTGGGAGCCCAGGAGCGCGAGAGATCTGAGCTAGTAAGCAAGCAGGAGCCCAGGAGAGTGATAGTTCGGAGCTATTAAAACAGCTGGAGCCCAGGAGAGCGAGTGTTCAGAGCAACTAAAACAGTGGGAGCCCAGGAGCGCGAGAGTTCGGAGCTACTAAAGCAGCAAGAGCCCAGGAGAGTGAGAGTTCGGAGCTACTAAAACAGCAGGAGCCCAGGAGCGCGAGAGCTCAGAGCTACGAAAATGGCGGGAGCCCTGTAGAGTGCGAGTTTGGAGCTAATAAAACAGCGGGATCCCAGGAGCGCGAGAGTTCGGTGCTACTAAAACAGCGGGAGCCCAGCAGAGCGAGAGTTCAGAGCTACTAAAACAGCGGGAGCCCAGGAGAGCGAGTGTTCAGAGCAACTAAAACAGTGGGAGCCCAGGAGCGCGAGAGCTCGGAGCTACTAAACCAGCAGGGGCCCAGGAGAGTGAGAGTTCGGAGCTACTAAAACAGCAGGAGCCCAGGAGCACGAGAGTTCGGAGCAACTAAAACAGCGGGAGCCCAGGAGAGCGAGTGTTCAGAGCAAGTAAAACAGCGGGAGCCCAGCAGAGCGAGAGTTCAGAGCTACTAAAACAGCGGGAACCTAGGAGCGCGATAGTTCGGAGCTACTAAAACAGCGGGAGCCCAGGAGCACGAGTGTTCGGAGCTAAAAAAACAGCGGGAACCCAGGAGCACGGTAGCTCGGACCTACCAAACAGCGGGACCACAGGAGCGCGAGAGATCGGAGCTACAAAAACTGCGGGAGCCCAGGTGTGCGAGAATTTGGAGCTACTAAAACAGCGGGAGCAAAGGAGCGCGAAAATTCAGAGCTACTAAACCAGCAGGAGCCCAGGAGAGTGAGAGTTCAGAGCTACTAAAACAGCGGGAGCCCAGGAGAGCGAGAGTTCGGAGCTACTAAAACAGCAGGAGTCCAGGAGCGCGAGAGTTCGGAGCTACAAAAAGAGTGGGAGTCCTGGAGCACGTGAGTTCGGAGCTACAAAACAGCAGGAGCCCAGGAGCACGAGAGGTCGGAGCTACTAAAACAGCAGGAGCCCAGGAGCGTGAGTGTTCGGAGCTACTAAAACAGCGGGAACCCAGGAGCACGAGAGTTCAGAGCTACTAAAACAGTGGGAACCCAGGAGAGCGAGAGTTTGGAGCGACTAAAACAGTGGCAGCCCAGGAGCACAAGAGTTCGGAGCTACTAAAACAGTGGGAGCCCAGGAGAGCAAGAATTTGGAGCAACCAAAACAGCAGGAGCCCGGAAGAGCACGCGTTCGCAGCTACTAAAACAGCAGGAGCCCAGGAGCACGAATGTTCGGAGCTACTGAAACAGCGGGAACCCAGGAGCACGAGAGATCAGAGCTACTAAAACAGCGGGAGCCCAGGAGCGTGAGAGTTCGGAGCTACTAAACCAGCAGGAGCCCAGGAGCGCGAGAGTTCGGAGCTACCAAAACAGCGGGAGCCCAGGAACGCGAGAGTTCGGAGCTACTAAAACGGCAGGAGCCCAGGAGAACAAGAGTTTGGAGCTACTAAAACAGCGGGAGCCCAGGAACGCGAGAGTTTGGAGCTACTAAAACAGCGGGAGCCCAGGAGCACGAGAGTTCAGAGCTACTAAAACAGTCGGAGCCCAGGAGCGCGAGAGTTCGGAGCTACTAAAACAGCGGGTGCCCAGGAGCGCAAGAGTTCGGAGCTACTAAAACATCGGGAGCCCAGGTGAGCGAGAGATCGGAGCTACGAAAACTGAGGGAGCCCAGGAGCGCGAGAGTTCGGAGCTGCTAAAACAGCGGGTGCCCAGGAGCATGATAGTTCAGGGCTACTAAAACAGCGGGACCCAGGAGCGCGAGAGTTGGGAGCTACTAAAACAGCGGGAGCACAGGAGCGCGAGGGTTGGGAGCTACTATAACAGTGGGAGCCCAGGACCATGATAGGTCGGAGCTATTAAAACAGCGGGACCCCAGGAGCGTGACAGTTCGGAGCTACTAGAACAGCGGAAGCCCAGGAGCACGAGAGTTCAGAGCTACTAAAACAGTCGGAGCCCAGGAGAACAAGAGTTTGGAGCTACTAAAACAGCGGGAGCCCAGGAGCGCAAGAGTTCGGAGCTACTAAAACATCGGGAGCCCAGGTGAGCGAGAGATCGGAGCTACGAAAACTGAGGGAGCCCAGGAGCGCGAGAGTTCGGAGCTGCTAAAACAGCGGGAGCCCAGGAGCATGATAGTTCAGGGCTACTAAAACAGCGGGACCCAGGACCGCGAGAGTTGGGAGCTACTAAAACAGCGGGAGCCCAGGAGCGCGAGAGTTCGGAGCTACAAAACCAGCAGGAGCCCAGGAGAGTGAAAGTTCAGAGCTACTAAAAGAGCGGGAGCAAAGGAGACCGAGTGTTCAGAGCAACTAAAACAGCGGGAGCACAGGAGCGCGAGAGTTCGGAGTTAGTAAGCAAGCAGGAGCCCAAGCGGGTGGTAGTTCGGAGGTACTAAAACAGCTGGAGCCCAGGAGCGCGAGTGTTTGGAGCTACTAAAACAGCGAGAGCCCAGGAACGTGAGAGTTCGGAGCTACTAAAACAGCGGGAGCCCAGGAACACGAGAGTTCAGAGCTACTAAAACAGTCGGAACCCAGGAGTACAAGAGTTTGGAGCTACGAAAACAGCGGGAGCCCAGGAGCACGAGAGTTCGGAGCAACGAAAAGAGCGGGAGCCCAGGAGAGCGGGTGTTCAGAGCAACTAAAACAGCGGGAGCCCAGGAGCGCGAGAGTTCGGAGCTACTAAACCAGCAGGAGCCCAGGAGAGTGCGAGTTCGGAGCTACAAAAACAGCAGGAGCCCAGGAGCACGAGAGTTCGGAGCAAATAAAACAGCGGGAGCCCAGGAGAGCGAGTGTTCAGAGCAACTAAAACAGCGGGAGCCCAGGAACGCGAGACTTCGGAGCTACTAAAACAGCAGCAGCTCAGGAGCACGAGAGTTCGGAGCAAATAAAACAGCGGGAGCCCAGGAGAGCGAGTGTTCAGATCAACTAAAACAGCGGGAGCCCAGGAACGCGAGAGTTCGAAGCTACTAAACCAGCAGGAGCCCAGGAGAGTGAGAGTTCGGAGCTACTAAAACAGCAGGAGCCCAGGAGCGCGAGAGCTCAGAGCTACTAAAACGGCGGGAGCCCTGTAGAGCGCGAGTTCGTAGCTACTAAAACAGCGGGAGCCAAGGAGAGTTAGAGTTCGGAGCTACTAAAACAGCAGGAGCCCAGGAGCGCGAGTGTTCGGAGCTACCAAAACAGCGGGAGCCCAGGAACGCGAGAGTTCGGAGCTATTAACACACCGGGAGCCCAGGAGCACGAGAGCTCAGAGCTACTAAAACAGTCGGAGCAAAGGAGAACAAGAGCTTGGAGCTACTAAAACAGCGGGAGCCCAGGAGCGCGAGAGTTCAGAGCTACTAAGACAGCGGGTGCCCAGGAGCGCAAGAGTTTGGAGCTACTAAAACATCGGGAGCCCAGGTGAGCGAGAGATCGGAGCTACGAAAACTGCGGGAGCCCAGGAGCGCGAGAGTTCGGAGCTGCTAAAACAGCGGGAGCCCAGCAGAGCGAGAATTCGGAGCTACTAGAACAGGTGGAGCCCAGGAGCATGATAGTTCAGGGCTACTAAAACAGCGGGAGCCCAGGAACGCGAGAGTTCGGAGCTACTGAAACAGCAGGAGCCCAGGAGAACAAGAGCTTGGAGCTACTAAAACAGTGTGAGCCCAGGAACGCGAGAGTTCGGAGCTACAAAAACATCGGGAGCCCAGGTGAGCGAGAGATCGGAGCTACGAAAACTGCGGGAGCCCAGGAGCGCGAGAGTTCGGAGCTACTAAAACAGCGGGAGCCCAGGAACGCGAGAGTTCGGAGCTACTAAAACAGCAGGAGCCCAGGAGAACAAGAGTTTGGAGCTACTAAAAGAGCGGGAGCCCAGGAACGCGAGAGTTCGGAGCTACTAAAACAGCGGGAGCCCAGGAGCATGATAGTTCAGGGCTACTAAAACAGCGGGACCCAGGAGCGCGAGAGTTGGGAGCTACTAAAACAGCGGGAGCACAGGAGCGCGAGGGTTGGGAGCTACTATAACAGTGGGAGCCCAGGACCATGATAGGTCGGAGCTATTAAAACAGCGGGACCCCAGGAGCGTGACAGTTCGGAGCTACTAGAACAGCGGAAGCCCAGGAGCACGAGAGTTCAGAGCTACTAAAACAGTCGGAGCCCAGGAGAACAAGAGTTTGGAGCTACTAAAACAGCGGGAGCCCAGGAGCACGAGAGTTCAGAGCTACTAAAACAGTCGGAGCCCAGGAGCGCGAGAGTTCGGAGCTAGTAAGACAGCGGGTGCCCAGGAGCGCAAGAGTTCGGAGCTACTAAAACATCGGGAGCCCAGGTGAGCGAGAGATCGGAGCTACGAAAACTGAGGGAGCCCAGGAGCGCGAGAGTACGGAGCTGCTAAAACAGCGGGAGCCCAGGAGCATGATAGTTCAGGGCTACTAAAACAGCGGGACCCAGGAGCGCGAGAGTTGGGAGCTACTAAAACAGCGGGAGCCCAGGAGCGCGAGTGTTCAGAGCAACTAAAACAGCGGGAGCACAGGAGCGCGAGAGTTGGGAGCTACAAAACCAGCAGGAGCCCAGGAGAGTGAGAGTTCAGAGCTACTAAAAGAGCGGGAGCAAAGGAGACCGAGTGTTCAGAGCAACTAAAACAGCGGGAGCACAGGAGCGCGAGAGTTCGGAGTTAGTAAGCAAGCCGGAGCCCAAGCGGGTGGTAGTTCGGAGGTACTAAAACAGCTGGAGCCCAGGAGCGCGAGTGTTTGGAGCTACTAAAACAGCGGGAGCCCAGGAACGTGAGAGTTCGGAGCTACTAAAACAGCGGGAGCCCAGGAACACGAGAGTTCAGAGCTACTAAAACAGTCGGAACCCAGGAGTACAAGAGTTTGGAGCTACGAAAACAGCGGGAGCCCAGGAGCACGAGAGTTCGGAGCAACGAAAAGAGCGGGAGCCCAGGAGAGCGAGTGTTCAGAGCAACTATAACAGCGGGAGCCCAGGAGCGCGAGAGTTCGGAGCTACTAAACCAGCAGGAGCCCAGGAGAGTGCGAGTTCGGAGCTACAAAAACAGCAGGAGCCCAGGAGCACGAGAGTTCGGAGCAAATAAAACAGCGGGAGCCCAGGAGAGCGAGTGTTCAGAGCAACTAAAACAGCGGGAGCCCAGGAACGCGAGACTTCGGAGCTACTAAAACAGCAGCAACTCAGGAGCACGAGAGTTCAGAGCAAATAAAACAGCGGGAGCCCAGGAGAGCGAGTGTTCAGAGCAACTAAAACAGCGGGAGCCCAGGAACGCGAGATTTCGGAGCGACTAAACCAGCAGGAGCCCAGGAGAGTGAGAGTTCGGAGCTACTAAAACAGCAGGAGCCCAGGAGCGCGAGATCTCAGAGCTACTAAAACGGCGGGAGCCCTGTAGAGCGCGAGTTCGGAGCTACTAAAACAGCGGGAGCCAAGGAGAGTTAGAATTCGGAGCTACTGAAACAGCAGGAGCCCAGGAGCGCGAGAGTTCGGAGCTACCAAAACAGCGGGAGCCCAGGAACGCGAGAGTTCGGAGCTACTAAAACTGCAGGAGGCCAGGAGAACAGTGTTTGGAGCTACTAAAACAGCGGGAGCCCAGGAACGCGAGAGTTCGGAGCTACTAAAGCAGCGGGAGCCCAGGAGCGCGAGAGCTCGGAGCTACTAAACCAGCAGGAGCCCAGGAGAGTGAGAGTTCGGAGCTACTAAAACAGCAGGAGCCCAGGAGCACGAGAGTTCGGAGCAACTAAAACAGCGGGAGCCAAGGAGAGCGAGTGTTCAGAGCAAGTAAAACAGCGGGAGCCCAGCAGAGCGAGAGTTCAGAGCTACTAAAACAGCGGGAACCTAGGAGCGCGATAGTTCGGAGCTACTAAAACAGTGGGAGCCCAGGAGCGCGAGTGTTCGGAGCTAATAAAACAGCGGGAACCCAGGAGCGCGGTAGCTCGGAGCTACCAAACAACGGGACCACAGGAGCGCGAGAGATCGGAGCTACGAAAACAGCGGGAGCCCAGGAGCACGAGTGTTCAGAGCAACTAAAACAGCGGGAGCCCAGGAGCGCGAGAGTTCGGAGCTACTAAACCAGCAGGAGCCCAGGAGACCGAGTGTTCAGAGCAACTAAAACAGTGGGAGCCCAGGAGCGCGAGAGATCTGAGCTAGTAAGCAAGCAGGAGCCCAGGAGAGTGATAGTTCGGAGCTATTAAAACAGCTGGAGCCCAGGAGAGCGAGTGTTCAGAGCAACTAAAACAGTGGGAGCCCAGGAGCGCGAGAGTTCGGAGCTACTAAAGCAGCAAGAGCCCAGGAGAGTGAGAGTTCGGAGCTACTAAAACAGCAGGAGCCCAGGAGCGCGAGAGCTCAGAGCTACGAAAATGGCGGGAGCCCTGTAGAGTGCGAGTTTGGAGCTAATAAAACAGCGGGATCCCAGGAGCGCGAGAGTTCGGTGCTACTAAAACAGCGGGAGCCCAGCAGAGCGAGAGTTCAGAGCTACTAAAACAGCGGGAGCCCAGGAGAGCGAGTGTTCAGAGCAACTAAAACAGTGGGAGCCCAGGAGCGCGAGAGCTCGGAGCTACTAAACCAGCAGGGGCCCAGGAGAGTGAGAGTTCGGAGCTACTAAAACAGCAGGAGCCCAGGAGCACGAGAGTTCGGAGCAACTAAAACAGCGGGAGCCCAGGAGAGCGAGTGTTCAGAGCAAGTAAAACAGCGGGAGCCCAGCAGAGCGAGAGTTCAGAGCTACTAAAACAGCGGGAACCTAGGAGCGCGATAGTTCGGAGCTACTAAAACAGCGGGAGCCCAGGAGCACGAGTGTTCGGAGCTAAAAAAACAGCGGGAACCCAGGAGCACGGTAGCTCGGACCTACCAAACAGCGGGACCACAGGAGCGCGAGAGATCGGAGCTACAAAAACTGCGGGAGCCCAGGTGTGCGAGAATTTGGAGCTACTAAAACAGCGGGAGCAAAGGAGCGCGAAAATTCAGAGCTACTAAACCAGCAGGAGCCCAGGAGAGTGAGAGTTCAGAGCTACTAAAACAGCGGGAGCCCAGGAGAGCGAGAGTTCGGAGCTACTAAAACAGCAGGAGTCCAGGAGCGCGAGAGTTCGGAGCTACAAAAAGAGTGGGAGTCCTGGAGCACGTGAGTTCGGAGCTACAAAACAGCAGGAGCCCAGGAGCACGAGAGGTCGGAGCTACTAAAACAGCAGGAGCCCAGGAGCGTGAGTGTTCGGAGCTACTAAAACAGCGGGAACCCAGGAGCACGAGAGTTCAGAGCTACTAAAACAGTGGGAACCCAGGAGAGCGAGAGTTTGGAGCGACTAAAACAGTGGCAGCCCAGGAGCACAAGAGTTCGGAGCTACTAAAACAGTGGGAGCCCAGGAGAGCAAGAATTTGGAGCAACCAAAACAGCAGGAGCCCGGAAGAGCACGCGTTCGCAGCTACTAAAACAGCAGGAGCCCAGGAGCACGAATGTTCGGAGCTACTGAAACAGCGGGAACCCAGGAGCACGAGAGATCAGAGCTACTAAAACAGCGGGAGCCCAGGAGCGTGAGAGTTCGGAGCTACTAAACCAGCAGGAGCCCAGGAGCGCGAGAGTTCGGAGCTACCAAAACAGCGGGAGCCCAGGAACGCGAGAGTTCGGAGCTACTAAAACGGCAGGAGCCCAGGAGAACAAGAGTTTGGAGCTACTAAAACAGCGGGAGCCCAGGAACGCGAGAGTTTGGAGCTACTAAAACAGCGGGAGCCCAGGAGCACGAGAGTTCAGAGCTACTAAAACAGTCGGAGCCCAGGAGCGCGAGAGTTCGGAGCTACTAAAACAGCGGGTGCCCAGGAGCGCAAGAGTTCGGAGCTACTAAAACATCGGGAGCCCAGGTGAGCGAGAGATCGGAGCTACGAAAACTGAGGGAGCCCAGGAGCGCGAGAGTTCGGAGCTGCTAAAACAGCGGGTGCCCAGGAGCATGATAGTTCAGGGCTACTAAAACAGCGGGACCCAGGAGCGCGAGAGTTGGGAGCTACTAAAACAGCGGGAGCACAGGAGCGCGAGGGTTGGGAGCTACTATAACAGTGGGAGCCCAGGACCATGATAGGTCGGAGCTATTAAAACAGCGGGACCCCAGGAGCGTGACAGTTCGGAGCTACTAGAACAGCGGAAGCCCAGGAGCACGAGAGTTCAGAGCTACTAAAACAGTCGGAGCCCAGGAGAACAAGAGTTTGGAGCTACTAAAACAGCGGGAGCCCAGGAGCGCAAGAGTTCGGAGCTACTAAAACATCGGGAGCCCAGGTGAGCGAGAGATCGGAGCTACGAAAACTGAGGGAGCCCAGGAGCGCGAGAGTTCGGAGCTGCTAAAACAGCGGGAGCCCAGGAGCATGATAGTTCAGGGCTACTAAAACAGCGGGACCCAGGACCGCGAGAGTTGGGAGCTACTAAAACAGCGGGAGCCCAGGAGCGCGAGAGTTCGGAGCTACAAAACCAGCAGGAGCCCAGGAGAGTGAAAGTTCAGAGCTACTAAAAGAGCGGGAGCAAAGGAGACCGAGTGTTCAGAGCAACTAAAACAGCGGGAGCACAGGAGCGCGAGAGTTCGGAGTTAGTAAGCAAGCAGGAGCCCAAGCGGGTGGTAGTTCGGAGGTACTAAAACAGCTGGAGCCCAGGAGCGCGAGTGTTTGGAGCTACTAAAACAGCGAGAGCCCAGGAACGTGAGAGTTCGGAGCTACTAAAACAGCGGGAGCCCAGGAACACGAGAGTTCAGAGCTACTAAAACAGTCGGAACCCAGGAGTACAAGAGTTTGGAGCTACGAAAACAGCGGGAGCCCAGGAGCACGAGAGTTCGGAGCAACGAAAAGAGCGGGAGCCCAGGAGAGCGGGTGTTCAGAGCAACTAAAACAGCGGGAGCCCAGGAGCGCGAGAGTTCGGAGCTACTAAACCAGCAGGAGCCCAGGAGAGTGCGAGTTCGGAGCTACAAAAACAGCAGGAGCCCAGGAGCACGAGAGTTCGGAGCAAATAAAACAGCGGGAGCCCAGGAGAGCGAGTGTTCAGAGCAACTAAAACAGCGGGAGCCCAGGAACGCGAGACTTCGGAGCTACTAAAACAGCAGCAGCTCAGGAGCACGAGAGTTCGGAGCAAATAAAACAGCGGGAGCCCAGGAGAGCGAGTGTTCAGATCAACTAAAACAGCGGGAGCCCAGGAACGCGAGAGTTCGAAGCTACTAAACCAGCAGGAGCCCAGGAGAGTGAGAGTTCGGAGCTACTAAAACAGCAGGAGCCCAGGAGCGCGAGAGCTCAGAGCTACTAAAACGGCGGGAGCCCTGTAGAGCGCGAGTTCGTAGCTACTAAAACAGCGGGAGCCAAGGAGAGTTAGAGTTCGGAGCTACTAAAACAGCAGGAGCCCAGGAGCGCGAGTGTTCGGAGCTACCAAAACAGCGGGAGCCCAGGAACGCGAGAGTTCGGAGCTATTAACACACCGGGAGCCCAGGAGCACGAGAGCTCAGAGCTACTAAAACAGTCGGAGCAAAGGAGAACAAGAGCTTGGAGCTACTAAAACAGCGGGAGCCCAGGAGCGCGAGAGTTCAGAGCTACTAAGACAGCGGGTGCCCAGGAGCGCAAGAGTTTGGAGCTACTAAAACATCGGGAGCCCAGGTGAGCGAGAGATCGGAGCTACGAAAACTGCGGGAGCCCAGGAGCGCGAGAGTTCGGAGCTGCTAAAACAGCGGGAGCCCAGCAGAGCGAGAATTCGGAGCTACTAGAACAGGTGGAGCCCAGGAGCATGATAGTTCAGGGCTACTAAAACAGCGGGAGCCCAGGAACGCGAGAGTTCGGAGCTACTGAAACAGCAGGAGCCCAGGAGAACAAGAGCTTGGAGCTACTAAAACAGTGTGAGCCCAGGAACGCGAGAGTTCGGAGCTACAAAAACATCGGGAGCCCAGGTGAGCGAGAGATCGGAGCTACGAAAACTGCGGGAGCCCAGGAGCGCGAGAGTTCGGAGCTACTAAAACAGCGGGAGCCCAGGAACGCGAGAGTTCGGAGCTACTAAAACAGCAGGAGCCCAGGAGAACAAGAGTTTGGAGCTACTAAAAGAGCGGGAGCCCAGGAACGCGAGAGTTCGGAGCTACTAAAACAGCGGGAGCCCAGGAGCACGAGAGTTCAGAGCTACTAAAACAGTCGGAGCCCAGGAGAACAAGAGTTTGGAGCTACTAAAACAGCGGGAGCCCAGGAGCGCGAGAGTTCGGAGCTACTAAAACAGCGGGTGCCCAGGAGCGCAAGAGTTCGGAGCTACTAAAACATCGGGAGCCCAGGTGTGCGAGAGATCGGAGCTACGAAAACTGCGGGAGCCCAGGGGCGCGAGAGTTCGGAGCTGCTAAAACAGCGGGAGCCCAGGAGAGCGAGAATTCGGAGCTACTAGAACAGCGGGGGCCCAGGAGCATGATAGTTCAGGGCTACTAAAACAGCGGGACCCAGGAGCGCGAGAGTTGCGAGCTACTAAAACAGCGGGAGCCCAGGAGCGCGAGAGTTCGGAGCTACTAAACCAGCAGGAGCCCAGGAGAGTGCGAGTTCGGAGCTACAAAAACAGCAGGAGCCCAGGAGCACGAGAGTTCGGAGCAAATAAAACAGCGGGAGCCCAGGAGAGCGAGTGTTCAGAGCAACTAAAACAGCGGGAGCCCAGGAACGCGAGACTTCGGAGCTACTAAAACAGCAGCAGCTCAGGAGCACGAGAGTTCGGAGCAAATAAAACAGCGGGAGCCCAGGAGAGCGAGTGTTCAGATCAACTAAAACAGCGGGAGCCCAGGAACGCGAGAGTTCGAAGCTACTAAACCAGCAGGAGCCCAGGAGAGTGAGAGTTCGGAGCTACTAAAACAGCAGGAGCCCAGGAGCGCGAGAGCTCAGAGCTACTAAAACGGCGGGAGCCCTGTAGAGCGCGAGTTCGTAGCTACTAAAACAGCGGGAGCCAAGGAGAGTTAGAGTTCGGAGCTACTAAAACAGCAGGAGCCCAGGAGCGCGAGTGTTCGGAGCTACCAAAACAGCGGGAGCCCAGGAACGCGAGAGTTCGGAGCTATTAACACACCGGGAGCCCAGGAGCACGAGAGCTCAGAGCTACTAAAACAGTCGGAGCAAAGGAGAACAAGAGCTTGGAGCTACTAAAACAGCGGGAGCCCAGGAGCGCGAGAGTTCAGAGCTACTAAGACAGCGGGTGCCCAGGAGCGCAAGAGTTTGGAGCTACTAAAACATCGGGAGCCCAGGTGAGCGAGAGATCGGAGCTACGAAAACTGCGGGAGCCCAGGAGCGCGAGAGTTCGGAGCTGCTAAAACAGCGGGAGCCCAGCAGAGCGAGAATTCGGAGCTACTAGAACAGGTGGAGCCCAGGAGCATGATAGTTCAGGGCTACTAAAACAGCGGGAGCCCAGGAACGCGAGAGTTCGGAGCTACTGAAACAGCAGGAGCCCAGGAGAACAAGAGCTTGGAGCTACTAAAACAGTGTGAGCCCAGGAACGCGAGAGTTCGGAGCTACAAAAACATCGGGAGCCCAGGTGAGCGAGAGATCGGAGCTACGAAAACTGCGGGAGCCCAGGAGCGCGAGATTTCGGAGCTACTAAAACAGCGGGAGCCCAGGAGCACGAGAGTTCAGAGCTACTAAAACAGTCGGAGCCCAGGAGAACAAGAGTTTGGAGCTACTAAAACAGCGGGAGCCCAGGAGCGCGAGAGTTCGGAGCTACTAAAACAGCGGGTGCCCAGGAGCGCAAGAGTTCGGAGCTACTAAAACATCGGGAGCCCAGGTGTGCGAGAGATCGGAGCTACGAAAACTGCGGGAGCCCAGGGGCGCGAAAGTTCGGAGCTGCTAAAACAGCGGGAGCCCAGGAGAGCGAGAATTCGGAGCTACTAGAACAGCGGGGGCCCAGGAGCATGATAGTTCAGGGCTACTAAAACAGCGGGACCCAGGAGCGCGAGAGTTGCGAGCTACTAAAACAGCGGGAGCCCAGGAGCGCGAGTGTTCAGAGCAACTGAAACAGCGGGAGCCCAGGAGCGCGAGAGTTCGGAGCTACTAAACCAGCAGGAGCCCAGGAGACCGAGTGTTCAGAGCAACTAAAACAGTGGGAGCCCAGGAGCGCGAGAGATCTGAGCTAGTAAGCAAGCAGGAGCCCAGGAGAGTGACAGTTCGGAGCTATTAAAACAGCTGGAGCCCAGGAGAGCGAGTGTTCAGAGCAACTAAAACAGCAGGAGCCCAGGAGCGCGAGTGTTCGGAGCTACTAAACCAGCAAGAGCCAAGGAGAGTGAGAGTTCGGAGCTACTAAAACAGCAGGAGCCCAGGAGCGCGAGAGCTCAGAGCTACTAAAATGGCAGGAGCCCTGTAGAGCGCGAGTTTGGAGCTAATAAAACAGCGGGATCCCAGGAGCGCGAGAGTTCGGAGCTACTAAAACAGCGGGAGCACAGCAGAGCGAGAGTTCAGAGCTACTAAACCAGCAGGAGCCCAGGAGCGCGAGAGTTCGGAGCTACCAAAACAGCGGGAGCCCAGGAACGCGAGAGTTCGGAGCTACTAAAACAGCAGGAGCCCAGGAGAACAAGAGTTTGGAGCTACTAAAACAGCGGGAGCCCAGGAACGCGAGAGTTTGGAGCTACTAAAACAGCGGGAGCCCAGGAGCACGAGAGTTCAGAGCTACTAAAACAGTCTGAGCCCAGGAGAACAAGAGTTTGGAGCTACTAAAACAGCGGGAGCCCAGGAGCGCGAGAGTTCGGAGCTAGTAAGACAGCGGGTGCCCAGGAGCGCAAGAGTTCGGAGCTACTAAAACATCGGGAGCCCAGGTGAGCGAGAGATCGGAGCTACGAAAACTGAGGGAGCCCAGGAGCGCGAGAGTACGGAGCTGCTAAAACAGCGGGAGCCCAGGAGCATGATAGTTCAGGGCTACTAAAACAGCGGGACCCAGGAGCGCGAGAGTTGGGAGCTACTAAAACAGCGGGAGCCCAGGAGCGCGAGTGTTCAGAGCAACTAAAACAGCGGGAGCCCAGGAGCGCGAGAGTTGGGAGCTACAAAACCAGCAGGAGCCCAGGAGAGTGAGAGTTCAGAGCTACTAAAAGAGCGGGAGCAAAGGAGACCGAGTGTTCAGAGCAACTAAAACAGCGGGAGCACAGGAGCGCGAGAGTTCGGAGTTAGTAAGCAAGCCGGAGCCCAAGCGGGTGGTAGTTCGGAGGTACTAAAACAGCTGGAGCCCAGGAGCGCGAGTGTTTGGAGCTACTAAAACAGCGGGAGCCCAGGAACGTGAGAGTTCGGAGCTACTAAAACAGCGGGAGCCCAGGAACACGAGAGTTCAGAGCTACTAAAACAGTCGGAACCCAGGAGTACAAGAGTTTGGAGCTACGAAAACAGCGGGAGCCCAGGAGCACGAGAGTTCGGAGCAACGAAAAGAGCGGGAGCCCAGGAGAGCGAGTGTTCAGAGCAACTAAAACAGCGGGAGCCCAGGAACGCGAGACTTCGGAGCTACTAAAACAGCAGCAACTCAGGAGCATGAGAGTTCGGAGCAAATAAAACAGCGGGAGCCCAGGAGAGCGAGTGTTCAGAGCAACTAAAACAGCGGGAGCCCAGGAACGCGAGATTTCGGAGCTACTAAACCAGCAGGAGCCCAGGAGAGTGAGAGTTCGGAGCTACTAAAACAGCAGGAGCCCAGGAGCGCGAGATCTCAGAGCTACTAAAACGGCGGGAGCCCTGTAGAGCGCGAGTTCGGAGCTACTAAAACAGCGGGAGCCAAGGAGAGTTAGAATTCGGAGCTACTGAAACAGCAGGAGCCCAGGAGCGCGAGAGTTCGGAGCTACTAAAACTGCAGGATGCCAGGAGAACAGTGTTTGGAGCTACTAAAACAGCGGGAGCCCAGGAACGCGAGAGTTCGGAGCTACTAAAGCAGCGGGAGCCCAGGAGCGCGAGAGCTCGGAGCTACTAAACCAGCAGGAGCCCAGGAGAGTGAGAGTTCGGAGCTACTAAAACAGCAGGAGCCCAGGAGCACGAGAGTTCGGAGCAACTAAAACAGCGGGAGCCAAGGAGAGCGAGTGTTCAGAGCAAGTAAAACAGCGGGAGCCCAGCAGAGCGAGAGTTCAGAGCTACTAAAACAGCGGGAACCTAGGAGCGCGATAGTTCGGAGCTACTAAAACATCGGGAGCCCAGGAGCGCGAGTGTTCGGAGCTACAAAACCAGCGGGACCACAGGAGCGCGAGAGATCGGAGCTACGAAAACTGCGGGAGCCCAGGTGTGCGAGAATTTGGAGCTACTATAACAGTGGGAGCCCAGGACCATGATAGTTCGGAGCTATTAAAACAGCGGGACCCAGGAGCGTGACAGTTCGGAGCTACTAGAACAGTGGAAGCCCAGGAGCACGAAAGTTCGGAGCTACTAAACCAGCAGGAGCCCAGGAGAGTGAGAGTTCAGAGCTACTAAAACAGCGGGAGCCCAGGAGAGCGAGAGTTCGGAGCTACTAAAACAGCAGGAGTCCAGGAGCGCGAGAGTTCGGAGCTACAAAAACAGTGGGAGCCCTGGAGCACGTGAGTTCGGAGCTACTAAAACAGCAGGAGCCCAGGAGCACGAGAGGTCGGAATTACTAAAACAGCAGGAGCCCAGGAGCGTGAGTGTTCGGAGCTACTAAAACAGCGGGAACCCAGGAGCACGAGAGTTCAGAGCTACTAAAACAGTGGGAACCCAGGAGAGCGACAGTTTGGAGCGACTAAAACAGTGGCAGCCCAGGAGCACAAGAGTTCGGAGCTACTAAAACAGTGGGAGCCCAGGAGAGCAAGAATTTGGAGCGACTAAAACAGCAGGAGCCCGGAAGAGCACGCGTTCGCAGCTACTAAAACAGCAGGAGCCCAGGAGCACGAGTGTTCGGAGCTACTAAAACAGCAGGAACCCAGGAGCACGAGAGTTCAGAGCTACTAAAACAGCGGGAGCCCAGGAGCGTGAGAGTTCGGAGCTACTAAACCAGCAGGAGCCCAGGAGCGCGAGAGTTCGGAGCTACCAAAACAGCGGGAGCCCAGGAACGCGAGAGTTCGGAGCTACTAAAACAGCAGGAGCCCAGGAGAACAAGAGTTTGGAGCTACTAAAACAGCGGGAGCCCTGGAACGCGAGAGTTTGGAGCTACTAAAACAGCGGGAGCCCAGGAGCACAAGAGTTCAGAGCTACTAAAACAGTCGGAGCCCAGGAGAACAAGAGTTTGGAGCTACTAAAACAGCGGGTGCCCAGGAGCGCGAGAGTTCGGAGCTACTAAAACAGCGGGAGCCCAGGAGCACGAGTGTTCGGAGCTACTAAAACAGCGGGAACCCAGGAGCACGAGAGTTCAGAGCTACTAAAACAGCGGGAGCCCAGGAGCGTGAGAGTTCGGAGCTACTAAACCAGCTGGAGCCCAGGAGTGAGAGAGTTCGGAGCTACTAATATAGTGGGAGCCCAGGAGTGCGAGACTTCAGAGCTACTAAAATAGCGGGAGCCCAGGAGCACGAGTGTTTGGAGCTACCAAAACAGCAGGAGCCCAGGAGCACGAGTGTTTGGAGCTACCAAAACAGCAGGAGCCCAGGAGCACGAGTGTTCGGAGCTACTAAAACAGCGGGAGCCCAGGTGCGCGAGAGTTCAGAACTACTAAAACAGTGGGAGCCCAGCAGAGCGAGAGTTCAGAGCAACTATATGAGTGGGAGCCTAGGAGCGCGAGAGTTCGGAGCAACTAAAACAGCGGGAGCCCAGGAGAGCGAGTGTTCAGAGCTATTAAAACAGCGGGAGCCCAGGAGAGCGAGTGTTCAGAGCTATTAAAACAGCGGGAGCCCAGGAGAGCGAGTGTTCAGAGCAACTAAAACAGCAGGAGCACAGGAGCGCGAGAGTTCGGAGCTAGTAAGCAAGCAGGAGCCCAGGAGAGTGATAGTTCGGAGCTACTAAAACAGCTGGAGCCCAGGAGCACGAGTGTTTGGAGCTACTAAAACAGCGGAAGCCCAGGAACGCGAGTGGTCGGAGCTACTAAAACAGCGGGAGCACAAGAACACCAGAGTTCAGAGCTACTAAAACAGTCGGAACCAAGGAGAACAAGAGTTTGGAGCTACTAAAACAGCGGGAGCTCAGGTGCACGAGAGTTCGGAGCAATTAAAACAGCGGGAGCCCAGGAGAGCGAGTGTTCAGAGCAACTAAAACAGCGGGAGCCCAGGAGCACGAGAATTCGGAGCTACTAAAACAGTGGAAGCCCAGGAGAGCGAGAGCTTGGAGCGACTAAAACAGTGGGAGCCCAGGAGCAAAGGAGTTCAGAGCTACTAAAACTGTGGGAGCCCAGGAGAGCAAGAGTTTGAGCGACTAAAACAGCGGGAGCCCGGAAGAGCAAGTGTTCTGAGCTACTAAAACAGCAGGAGCTGAGTCGCACGAGAGATCTTAGCTCCTAAAATAGCGGGAGCCCAGGAGAGTGAGAGTTCGGAGCTACTAAAACAGCAGGAGGCCAGGAGCACGAGAGTTCGGAGCTACTAAAACAGTGGGAGCCCTGGAGCACGTGAGTTAAGAGCTATTAAAACAGCAGGAGCCCAGGAGCGCGAGAGTTCGGAGCTACTAAAACAGCAGGAGCCCTGGAGCGCGAGTGTTTGGAGCTACTAAAACAGCGGGAGCCCAGGAACGCGAGAGTTCGGAGCTACTAAAACAGCGGGAGCCCAGGGGCACGAGAGTTCAGAGCTACTAAAACAGTCGGAGGCCAGGAGAACAAGAGTTTGGAGCTATTAAAACAGCGGGAGCCCAGGAGCGCGAGAGTTCGGAGCTACTAAACCAGCAGGAGCCCAGGAGAGTGAGAGTTCGGAGCTACTAAAACAGCAGGAGCCCAGGAGCGCGGGGGCTCGGAGCTACTAAAACAGCGGGAGCACAGGAGAGCGAGAGTTTGGAGCTACTAAAACAGCGGGACCCCAGGAGCGCGAGAGTTCGGAGCTACTAAAACACCGGGGCCTAGAAATTCATTAAGGCGCTGCCAGCTTTGCAGCCAGTTACCGCCTAAAGAGGGCTTCTGCGCCAAAAATGAGTTTGTGCTGATATTCAGCGCAGCAGTATTGGCGGCGGTAGCCGTTAGCGCTATGCCGGCACCGATGACGTCATCGGTGTGCGCAGTGCCCCGGTTCCGCCCCGAAACCGGCCCGATCCCCATATTTAGTAGCGACCGCCTCCTCCGAAGCGGCAGCAAACAGCGACCAGAAAACGGGGCCGTGCTGTAGCCTTAGTGGGGCGCTTTAAAGGGGAAGGCGCGGCCGGCCGCTTTTTCGGCGGCCGCCTGCCCGCACCTCCTTCCCCGGCCGCCTCCACCACCCCCCCCCCGCGGCATTGCCGGCTGCTTTCCGCGAACCCGGCACTTCTCCGTGGTGCCGGGCTCATTTGCCGGCACTCTCCAGCGGCGATCTCCCCGTTGCAGGCAGCTCCCCCTTAAGAGAAGGAGGAGGCCTGCAGTACCGCAGCCTGCCACTCCGCAGCAGCTGGCGCAGTGGCGCCAAGCGCGCTGAAATTCAGTGTCAGCGCCCCAAGCGGAGGCGGGCACACCCTGGTATAGCGCCCGGTTCCGAATTGGGGCGCAAACACTGAATATCTGACGATCGCTAATGGCTCCCTGCCCAGCGCTAACTTTTGGGCGCGAGCAAGCTGGCAGCCCCAAAGTGAATTTCTAGGCCCGGGAGCCCAGGAGAGTGAGAGTTCGGAGCTACTAAAACAGCAGGAGCCCAGGAGCGCGAGAGTTTGGAGCTACTAAAACAGTGGGAGCCCAGGTGAGCGAGAGTTGGAGCGACTAAAACAGTGGGAGCCCAGGAGCACAAGAGTTCGGAGCTACTAAAACAGTGGGAGCCCAGGAGCGCAAAAGTTTGGAGCTGCTAAAACAGCTGGAGCCCAGGAGTGAGAGAGTTCGGAGCTACTAAAACAGCGGGAGCCCAGGAGTGCGATAGTTGAGAGCTACAAAAGCTGCTGGAGCCCTGGAGCACGAGAGTTTGGAGCTTCTAAAACAGCTGGAGCCCAGGAGTGAGAGAGTTCGGAGCTACTAATATAGTGGGAGCCCAGGAGTGCGAGAGTTCAGAGCTACTAAAATAGCGGGAGCCCAGGAGCACGAGTGTTCGGAGCTACCAAAACAGCAGGAGCCCAGGAGCACGAGTGTTCGGAGCTACTAAAACAGCGGGAGCCCAGGAGCGCGAGAGTTCAGAGCTACTAAAACAGTGGGAGCCCAGCAGAGCGAGAGATCAGAGCAACTATAAGAGTGGGAGCCTAGGAGCGCGAGAGTTCGGAGCAACTAAAACAGCGGGAGCCCAGGAGAGCGAGTGTTCAGAGCTATTAAAACAGCGGGAGCCCAGGAGAGCGAGTGTTCAGAGCAACTAAAACAGCAGGAGCACAGGAGCGCGAGAGTTCGGAGCTACTAAAACAGCTGGAGCCCAGGAGCGCGAGTATTTGGAGCTACTAAAACAGCGGGAGCCCAGGAACGCGAGTGTTCGGAGCTACTAAAACAGCGGGAGCCCAAGAACACGAGAGTTCAGAGCTACTAAAACAGTCGGAACCCAGGAGAACAAGAGTTTGGAGCTACTAAAACAGCGGGAGCCAAGGTGCACGAGAGTTCGGAGCAACTAAAACAGCGGGAGCCCAGGAGAGCGAGTGTTCAGAGCTACTAAAACAGTGGGAGCCCAGGAGAGCGAGAGCTCGGAGCGACTAAAACAGTGGGAGCCCAGGAGCAAAAGAGTTCGGAGCTACTAAAACAGTGGGAGCCCAGGAGAGCAAGAGTTTGAGTGACTAAAACAGCGGGAGCCCGGAAGAGCAAGTGTTCTGAGCTACTAAAACAGCAGGAGCTGAGTAGCACGAGAGATCTTAGCTCCTAAAATAGCGGGAGCCCAGGAGAGTGAGAGTTCGGAGCTACTAAAACAGCAGGAGGCCAGGAGCACGAGAGTTCGGAGCTACTAAAACAGTGGGAGCCCTGGAGCACGTGAGTTAAGAGCTACTAAAACAGCAGGAGCCCAGGAGCGCGAGAGTTCGGAGCTACTAAAACAGCAGGAGCCCCGGAGCGCGAGTGTTCGGAGCTACTAAAACAGCGGGAGCCCAGGAACGCGAGAGTTCGGAGCTACTAAAACAGCGGGAGCCCAGGGGCACGAGAGTTCAGAGCTACTAAAACAGTCGGAGGCCAGGAGAACAAGAGTTTGGAGCTATTAAAACAGCGGGACCCCAGGAGCGCGAGAGTTCGGAGCTACTAACACACCGGGGCCTAGAAATTCATTAAGGCGCTGCCAGCTTTGCGGCCAGTTACCGCCTAAAGAGGGCTTCTGCGCCAAAAATGAGTTTGTGCTGATATTCAGCGCAGCAGTATTGGCGGCGGTAGCCGTTAGCGCTGTGCCGGCACCGATGACGTCATCGGTGTGCGCAGTGCCCCGGTTCCGCCCCGAAACCGGCCCGATCCCCATATTTAGTAGCGGCCGCCTCCTCCGAAGCGGCAGCAAACAGCGACCAGAAAACGGGGCCGTGCTGTAGCCTTAGTGGGGCGCTTTAAAGGGGAAGGTGCGGCCGGCCGCTTTTTCGGCGGCCGCCTGCCCGCACCTCCTTCCCCGGCCGCCTCCACCACCACCCCCCGCGGCATTGCCGGCTGCTTTCCGCGAACCCGGCACTTCTCCGTGGTGCCGGGCTCATTTGCCGGCACTCTCCAGCGGCGATCTCCCCGTTGCAGGCAGCTCCCCCTTAAGAGAAGGAGGAGGCCTGCAGTACCGCAGCCTGCCGCTCCGCAGCAGCTGGCGCAGTGGCGCCAAGAGCGCTGAAATTCAGTGTCAGCGCCCCAAGCGGAGGCGGGCACACCCTGGTATAGCGCCCGGTTCCGAATTCGGGCGCAAACACTGAATATCTGGCGATCGCTAATGGCTCCCTGCCCAGCGCTAAATTTTGGGCGCGAGCAAGCTGGCCGCCCCAAAGTGAATTTCTAGGCCCGGGAGCCCAGGAGAGTGAGAGTTCGGAGCTACTAAAACAGTGGGAGCCCAGGAGCGCAAAAGTTTGGAGCTTCTAAAACAGCAGGTGCCCAGGAGTGAGAGAGTTTGGAGCTACTAATATAGTGGGAGCCCAGGAGTGCGAGAGTTCAGGGCTACTAAAATAGCGGGAGCCCAGGAGCACGAGTGTTCGGAGCTACCAAAACAGCAGGAGCCCAGGAGCACGAGTGTTCGGAGCTACCAAAACAGCAGGAGCCCAGGAGCACGAGTGTTCGGAGCTACTAAAACAGCGGGAGCCCAGGAGCGCGAGAGTTCAGAACTACTAAAACAGTGGGAGCCCAGCAGAGCGAGAGTTCAGAGCAACTATAAGAGTGGGAGCCTAGGAGCGCGAGAGTTCGGAGCAACTAAAACAGCGGGAGCCCAGGAGAGCGAGTGTTCAGAGCTACTAAAACAGCGGGAGCCCAGGAGAGCGAGCATTCAGAGCAACTAAAACAGCAGGAGCACAGGAGCGCGAGAGTTCAGAGCTAGTAAGCAAGCAGGAGCCCAGGAGAGTGATAGTTCGGAGCTACTAAAACAGCTGGAGCCCAGGAGCGCGAGTGTTTGGAGCTACTAAAACAGCGGGAGCCCAGGAACGCGAGTGTTCGGAGCTACTAAAACAGCGGGTGCCCAAGAACACGAGAGTTCAGAGCTACTAAAACAGTCGGAACCAAGGAGAACAAGAGTTTGGAGCTACTAAAACAGCGGGAGCCCAGGAGCACGAGAGTTCGGAGCAACTAAAACAGCGGGACCCCAGGAGAGCGAGTGTTCAGAGCAACTAAAACAGCGGGAGCCCAGGAGCACGAGAGTTCAGAGCTACTAAACCAGCAGGAGCCCAGGAGAGTGAGAGTTCGGAGCTACTAATATATTGGGAGCCCAGGAGTGCGAGAGTTCAGAGCTACTAAAACAGCGGGAGCCCAGGAGCGCGAGAGTTCGGAGCTACTAAACCAGCAGGAGCCCAGGAGAGTGAGAGTTCGGAGCTACTAATATAGTGGGAGCACAGGAGTGCGAGAGTTAGGAGCTACTAAAACAGTGGGAGCCCAGCAGAGCGAGAGTTCAGAGCTACTAAAACAGCGGGAACCTAGGAGCGCGATAGTTCGGAGCTACTAAAACAGCGGGAGCACAGGAGCGCGAGTGTTCGGAGCTAATAAAACAGCGGGAACCCAGGAGCACGGTAGTTCGGAGCTACTAAAACAGCTGGAGCCCAGGAGCGCAAGAGTTCGGAGCAACTATAACATCGGGAGCCCAGGTGAGCAAGAGATCGGAGCTACGAAATCTGCGGGAGCCCAGGTGTGCGAGAATTTGGAGCTATTATAACAGCCGGAGCCCAGGACCATGATAGTTCGGAGCTACTAAAACAGCGGGACCCCAGGAGCGCGACAGTTTGGAAATACTAAAACAGCGGGAGCCCAGGAGCGCGAGAGTTCGGAGCTACTAAACCAGCAGGAGCCCAGGAGAGTGAGAGTTCAGAGCTATAAAACAGCGAGAGCCCAGGAGAGCGAGAGTTCGGAGCTACAAAAACAGCAGGAGCCCAGGAGCGCGAGAGTTCAGAGTTACTAAAACAGTGGGAGCCCTGGAGCACGTGAGTTCGGAGCTACTAAAACAGCAGGAGCCCAGGAGCACGAGAGTTCGGAGCTACTAAAACAGCAGGAGCCCAGGAGCGCGAGTGTTCGGAGCTACTAAAACAGCAGGAGCCCAGGAGCGCGAGAGTTCGGAGCTACTAAAACAGCAGGAGCCCTGGAGCGCGAGTGTTCGGAGCTACTAAAACAGCGGGAGCCCAGGAACGCGAGAGTTCGGAGCTACTAAAACAGCGGGAGCCCAGGGGCACGAGAGTTCAGAGCTACTAAAACAGTCGGAGGCCAGGAGAACAAGAGTTTGGAGCTATTAAAACAGCGGGACCCCAGGAGCGCGAGAGTTCGGAGCTACTAACACACCGGGGCCTAGAAATTCATTAAGGCGCTGCCAGCTTTGCGGCCAGTTACCGCCTAAAGAGGGCTTCTGCGCCAAAAATGAGTTTGTGCTGATATTCAGCGCAGCAGTATTGGCGGCGGTAGCCGTTAGCGCTGTGCCGGCACCGATGACGTCATCGGTGTGCGCAGTGCCCCGGTTCCGCCCCGAAACCGGCCCGATCCCCATATTTAGTAGCGGCCGCCTCCTCCGAAGCGGCAGCAAACAGCGACCAGAAAACGGGGCCGTGCTGTAGCCTTAGTGGGGCGCTTTAAAGGGGAAGGTGCGGCCGGCCGCTTTTTCGGCGGCCGCCTGCCCGCACCTCCTTCCCCGGCCGCCTCCACCACCACCCCCCGCGGCATTGCCGGCTGCTTTCCGCGAACCCGGCACTTCTCCGTGGTGCCGGGCTCATTTGCCGGCACTCTCCAGCGGCGATCTCCCCGTTGCAGGCAGCTCCCCCTTAAGAGAAGGAGGAGGCCTGCAGTACCGCAGCCTGCCGCTCCGCAGCAGCTGGCGCAGTGGCGCCAAGAGCGCTGAAATTCAGTGTCAGCGCCCCAAGCGGAGGCGGGCACACCCTGGTATAGCGCCCGGTTCCGAATTCGGGCGCAAACACTGAATATCTGGCGATCGCTAATGGCTCCCCGCCCAGCGCTAAATTTTGGGCGCGAGCAAGCTGGCCGCCCCAAAGTGAATTTCTAGGCCCGGGAGCCCAGGAGAGTGAGAGTTCGGAGCTACTAAAACAGTGGGAGCCCAGGAGCGCAAAAGTTTGGAGCTGCTAAAACAACTGGAGCCCAGGAGTGAGAGAGTTCGGTGCTACTAAAATAGCGGGAGCCCAGGAGTGCGATAGTTGAGAGCTACTAAAACTGCTGGAGCCCTGGAGCACGAGAGTTTGGAGCTTCTAAAACAGCTGGTGCCCAGGAGTGAGAGAGTTTGGAGCTACTAATATAGTGGGAGCCCAGGAGTGCGAGAGTTCAGGGCTACTAAAATAGCGGGAGCCCAGGAGCACGAGTGTTCGGAGCTACCAAAACAGCAGGAGCCCAGGAGCACGAGTGTTCGGAGCTACCAAAACAGCAGGAGCCCAGGAGCACGAGTGTTCGGAGCTACTAAAACAGCGGGAGCCCAGGAGCGCGAGAGTTCAGAACTACTAAAACAGTGGGAGCCCAGCAGAGCGAGAGTTCAGAGCAACTATAAGAGTGGGAGCCTAGGAGCGCGAGAGTTCGGAGCAACTAAAACAGCGGGAGCCCAGGAGAGCGAGTGTTCAGAGCTACTAAAACAGCGGGAGCCCAGGAGAGCGAGCATTCAGAGCAACTAAAACAGCAGGAGCACAGGAGCGCGAGAGTTCGGAGCTAGTAAGCAAGCAGGAGCCCAGGAGAGTGATAGTTCGGAGCTACTAAAACAGCTGGAGCCCAGGAGCGCGAGTGTTTGGAGCTACTAAAACAGCGGGAGCCCAGGAACGCGAGTGTTCGGAGCTACTAAAACAGCGGGAGCCCAAGAACACGAGAGTTCAGAGCTACTAAAACAGTCGGAACCAAGGAGAACAAGAGTTTGGAGCTACTAAAACAGCGGGAGCCCAGGAGCACGAGAGTTCGGAGCAACTAAAACAGCGGGAGCCCAGGAGAGCGAGTGTTCAGAGCAACTAAAACAGCGGGAGCCCAGGAGCGCGAGAGTTCAGAGCTACTAAACCAGCAGGAGCCCAGGAGAGTGAGAGTTCGGAGCTACTAATATATTGGGAGCCCAGGAGTGCGAGAGTTCAGAGCTACTAAAACAGCGGGAGCCCAGGAGCGCGAGAGTTCGGAGCTACTAAACCAGCAGGAGCCCAGGAGAGTGAGAGTTCGGAGCTACTAATATAGCGGGAGCCCAGGAGCGCGAGAGTTCGGAGCTACTAAACCAGCAGGAGCCCAGGAGAGTGAGAGTTCGGAGCTACTAATATAGTGGGAGCACAGGAGTGCGAGAGTTAGGAGCTACTAAAACAGTGGGAGCCCAGCAGAGCGAGAGTTCAGAGCTACTAAAACAGCGGGAACCTAGGAGCGCGATAGTTCGGAGCTACTAAAACAGCGGGAGCACAGGAGCGCGAGTGTTCGGAGCTAATAAAACAGCGGGAACCCAGGAGCGCGGTAGTTCGGAGCTACTAAAACAGCTGGAGCCCAGGAGCGCAAGAGTTCGGAGCAACTATAACATCGGGAGCCCAGGTGAGCAAGAGATCGGAGCTACGAAATCTGCGGGAGCCCAGGTGTGCGAGAATTTGGAGCTATTATAACAGCCGGAGCCCAGGACCATGATAGTTCGGAGCTACTAAAACAGCGGGACCCCAGGAGCGCGACAGTTTGGAAATACTAAAACAGCGGGAGCCCAGGAGCGCGAGAGTTCGGAGCTACTAAACCAGCAGGAGCCCAGGAGAGTGAGAGTTCAGAGCTATAAAACAGCGAGAGCCCAGGAGAGCGAGAGTTCGGAGCTACAAAAACAGCAGGAGCCCAGGAGCGCGAGAGTTCAGAGTTACTAAAACAGTGGGAGCCCTGGAGCACGTGAGTTCGGAGCTACTAAAACAGCAGGAGCCCAGGAGCACGAGAGTTCGGAGCTACTAAAACAGCAGGAGCCCAGGAGTGCGAGTGTTCGGAGCTACTAAAACAGCAGGAGCCCAGGAGCGCGAGTGTTCGGAGCTACTAAAACTGCGGGAACCCAGGAGCACGAGAGTTCAGAGCTACTAAAACAGTGGGAACCCAGGAGAGCGAGAGTTTGGAGCAACTAAAACAGTGGCAGCCCAGGAGCACAAGAGTTCGGAGCTAATAAATCAGTGGGAGCCCAGGAGAGCTAGAGTTTGGAGCGACTAAAACAGCGGGAGCCCGGAAGAGCAAACGTTCGGAGCTATTAAAACAGCAGGAGCCCAGGAGCACGAGTGTTCGGAGCTACTAAAACAGCGGGAGCCCAGGAGCGCGAGAGTTCAGAGCTACTAAAACAGTGGGAGCCCAGCAGAGCGAGAGATCAGAGCAACTATAAGAGTGGGAGCCTAGGAGCGCGAGAGTTCGGAGCAACTAAAACAGCGGGAGCCCAGGAGAGCGAGTGTTCAGAGCTATTAAAACAGCGGGAGCCCAGGAGAGCGAGTGTTCAGAGCAACTAAAACAGCAGGAGCACAGGAGCGCGAGAGTTCGGAGCTAGTAAGCAAGCAGGAGCCCAGGAGAGTGATAGTTCGGAGCTACTAAAACAGCTGGAGCCCAGGAGCGCGAGTATTTGGAGCTACTAAAACAGCGGGAGCCCAGGAACGCGAGTGTTCGGAGCTACTAAAACAGCGGGAGCCCAAGAACACGAGAGTTCAGAGCTACTAAAACAGTCAGAACCCAGGAGAACAAGAGTTTGGAGCTACTAAAACAGCGGGAGCCAAGGTGCACGAGAGTTCGGAGCAACTAAAACAGCGGGAGCCCAGGAGAGCGAGTGTTCAGAGCTACTAAAACAGTGGGAGCCCAGGAGAGCGAGAGCTCGGAGCGACTAAAACAGTGGGAGCCCAGGAGCAAAAGAGTTCGGAGCTACTAAAACAGTGGGAGCCCAGGAGAGCAAGAGTTTGAGCGACTAAAACAGCGGGAGCCCGGAAGAGCAAGTGTTCTGAGCTACTAAAACAGCAGGAGCTGAGTAGCATGAGAGATCTTAACTCCTAAAATAGCGGGAGCCCAGGAGAGTGAGAGTTCGGAGCTACTAAAACAGCAGGAGGCCAGGAGCACGAGAGTTCGGAGCTACTAAAACAGTGGGAGCCCTGGAGCATGTGAGTTAAGAGCTACTAAAACAGCAGGAGCCCAGGAGCGCGAGAGTTCGGAGCTACTAAAACAGCAGGAGCCCTGGAGCGCGAGTGTTCGGAGCTACTAAAACAGCGGGAGCCCAGGAACGCGAGAGTTCGGAGCTACTAAAACAGCGGGAGCCCAGGGGCACGAGAGTTCAGAGCTACTAAAACAGTCGGAGGCCAGGAGAACAAGAGTTTGGAGCTATTAAAACAGCGGGAGCCCAGGAGCGCGAGAGTTCGGAGCTACTAAACCAGCAGGAGCCCAGGAGAGTGAGAGGTCGGAGCTACTAAAACAGCAGGAGCCCAGGAGCGCGGGGGCTCGGAGCTACTAAAACAGCGGGAGCACAGGAGAGTGAGAGTTTGGAGCTACTAAAACAGCGGGACCCCAGGAGCGCGAGAGTTCGGAGCTACTTACACACCGGGGCCTAGAAATTCATTAAGGCGCTGCCAGCTTTGCGGCCAGTTACCGCCTAAAGAGGGCTTCTGCGCCAAAAATGAGTTTGTGCTGATATTCAGCGCAGCAGTATTGGCGGCGGTAGCCGTTAGCGCTGTGCCGGCACCGATGACGTCATCGGTGTGCGCAGTGCCCCGGTTCCGCCCCAAAACCGGCCCGATCCCCATATTTAGTAGCGGCCGCCTCCTCCGAAGCGGCAGCAAACAGCGACCAGAAAACGGGGCCGTGCTGTAGCCTTAGTGGGGCGCTTTAAAGGGGAAGGTGCGGCCGGCCGCTTTTTCGGCGGCCGCCTGCCCGCACCTCCTTCCCCGGCCGCCTCCACCACCACCCCCCGCGGCATTGCCGGCTGCTTTCCGCGAACCCGGCACTTCTCCGTGGTGTCGGGCTCATTTGCCGGCACTCTCCAGCGGCGATCTCCCCGTTGCAGGCAGCTCCCCCTTAAGAGAAGGAGGAGGCCTGCAGTACCAGGAGGCCTGCAGTACCGCAGCCTGCCGCTCCGCAGCAGCTGGCGCAGTGGCGCCAAGAGCGCTGAAATTCAGTGTCAGCGCCCCAAGCGGAGGCGGGCACACCCTGGTATAGCGCCCGGTTCCGAATTCGGGCGCAAACACTGAATATCTGGCGATCGCTAATGGCTCCCCGCCCAGCGCTAAATTTTGGGCGCGAGCAAGCTGGCCGCCCCAAAGTGAATTTCTAGGCCCGGGAGTCCAGGAGAGTGAGAGTTCGGAGCTACTAAAACAGTGGGAGCCCAGGAGCGCAAAAGTTTGGAGCTGCTAAAACAACTGGAGCCCAGGAGTGAGAGAGTTCGGTGCTACTAAAATAGCGGGAGCCCAGGAGTGCGATAGTTGAGAGCTACTAAAACTGCTGGAGCCCTGGAGCACGAGAGTTTGGAGCTTCTAAAACAGCTGGTGCCCAGGAGTGAGAGAGTTTGGAGCTACTAATATAGTGGGAGCCCAGGAGTGCGAGAGTTCAGGGCTACTAAAATAGCGGGAGCCCAGGAGCACGAGTGTTCGGAGCTACCAAAACAGCAGGAGCCCAGGAGCACGAGTGTTCGGAGCTACCAAAACAGCAGGAGCCCAGGAGCACGAGTGTTCGGAGCTACTAAAACAGCGGGAGCCCAGGAGCGCGAGAGTTCAGAACTACTAAAACAGTGGGAGCCCAGCAGAGCGAGAGTTCAGAGCAACTATAAGAGTGGGAGCCTAGGAGCGCGAGAGTTCGGAGCAACTAAAACAGCGGGAGCCCAGGAGAGCGAGTGTTCAGAGCTACTAAAACAGCGGGAGCCCAGGAGAGCGAGCATTCAGAGCAACTAAAACAGCAGGAGCACAGGAGCGCGAGAGTTCGGAGCTAGTAAGCAAGCAGGAGCCCAGGAGAGTGATAGTTCGGAGCTACTAAAACAGCTGGAGCCCAGGAGCGCGAGTGTTTGGAGCTACTAAAACAGCGGGAGCCCAGGAACGCGAGTGTTCGGAGCTACTAAAACAGCAGGAGCCCAAGAACACGAGAGTTCAGAGCTACTAAAACAGTCGGAACCAAGGAGAACAAGAGTTTGGAGCTACTAAAACAGCGGGAGCCCAGGAGCACGAGAGTTCGGAGCAACTAAAACAGCGGGAGCCCAGGAGAGCGAGTGTTCAGAGCAACTAAAACAGCGGGAGCCCAGGAGCGCGAGAGTTCAGAGCTACTAAACCAGCAGGAGCCCAGGAGAGTGAGAGTTCGGAGCTACTAATATATTGGGAGCCCAGGAGTGCGAGAGTTCAGAGCTACTAAAACAGCGGGAGCCCAGGAGCGCGAGAGTTCGGAGCTACTAAACCAGCAGGAGCCCAGGAGAGTGAGAGTTCGGAGCTACTAATATAGTGGGAGCACAGGAGTGCGAGAGTTAGGAGCTACTAAAACAGTGGGAGCCCAGCAGAGCGAGAGTTCAGAGCTACTAAAACAGCGGGAACCTAGGAGCGCGATAGTTCGGAGCTACTAAAACAGCGGGAGCACAGGAGCGCGAGTGTTCGGAGCTAATAAAACAGCGGGAACCCAGGAGCGCGGTAGTTCGGAGCTACTAAAACAGCTGGAGCCCAGGAGCGCAAGAGTTCGGAGCAACTATAACATCGGGAGCCCAGGTGAGCAAGAGATCGGAGCTACGAAATCTGCGGGAGCCCAGGTGTGCGAGAATTTGGAGCTATTATAACAGCCGGAGCCCAGGACCATGATAGTTCGGAGCTACTAAAACAGCGGGACCCCAGGAGCGCGACAGTTTGGAAATACTAAAACAGCGGGAGCCCAGGAGCGCGAGAGTTCGGAGCTACTAAACCAGCAGGAGCCCAGGAGAGTGAGAGTTCAGAGCTATAAAACAGCGAGTGCCCAGGAGAGCGAGAGTTCGGAGCTACAAAAACAGCAGGAGCCCAGGAGCGCGAGAGTTCAGAGTTACTAAAACAGTGGGAGCCCTGGAGCACGTGAGTTCGGAGCTACTAAAACAGCAGGAGCCCAGGAGCACGAGAGTTCGGAGCTACTAAAACAGCAGGAGCCCAGGAGCGCGAGTGTTCGGAGCTACTAAAACAGCAGGAGCCCAGGAGCACGAGAGTTCGGAGCTACTAAAACAGCAGGAGCCCAGGAGCGCGAGTGTTCGGAGCTACTAAAACAGCAGGAGCCCAGGAGCGCGAGTGTTCGGAGCTACTAAAACTGCGGGAACCCAGGAGCACGAGAGTTCAGAGCTACTAAAACAGTGGGAACCCAGGAGAGCGAGAGTTTGGAGCAACTAAAACAGTGGCAGCCCAGGAGCACAAGAGTTCGGAGCTAATAAATCAGTGGGAGCCCAGGAGAGCTAGAGTTTGGAGCGACTAAAACAGCGGGAGCCCGGAAGAGCAAACGTTCGGAGCTATTAAAACAGCAGGAGCCCAGGAGCACGAGTGTTCGGAGCTACTAAAACAGCGGGAGCCCAGGAGCGCGAGAGTTCAGAGCTACTAAAACAGTGGGAGCCCAGCAGAGCGAGAGATCAGAGCAACTATAAGAGTGGGAGCCTAGGAGCGCGAGAGTTCGGAGCAACTAAAACAGCGGGAGCCCAGGAGAGCGAGTGTTCAGAGCTATTAAAACAGCGGGAGCCCAGGAGAGCGAGTGTTCAGAGCAACTAAAACAGCAGGAGCACAGGAGCGCGAGAGTTCGGAGCTAGTAAGCAAGCAGGAGCCCAGGAGAGTGATAGTTCGGAGCTACTAAAACAGCTGGAGCCCAGGAGCGCGAGTATTTGGAGCTACTAAAACAGCGGGAGCCCAGGAACGCGAGTGTTCGGAGCTACTAAAACAGCGGGAGCCCAAGAACACGAGAGTTCAGAGCTACTAAATCAGTCAGAACCCAGGAGAACAAGAGTTTGGAGCTACTAAAACAGCGGGAGCCAGGGTGCACGAGAGTTCGGAGCAACTAAAACAGCGGGAGCCCAGGAGAGCGAGTGTTCAGAGCTACTAAAACAGTGGGAGCCCAGGAGAGCGAGAGCTCGGAGCGACTAAAACAGTGGGAGCCCAGGAGCAAAAGAGTTCGGAGCTACTAAAACAGTGGGAGCCCAGGAGAGCAAGAGTTTGAGCGACTAAAACAGCGGGAGCCCGGAAGAGCAAGTGTTCTGAGCTACTAAAACAGCAGGAGCTGAGTAGCACGAGAGATCTTAGCTCCTAAAATAGCGGGAGCCCAGGAGAGTGAGAGCTCGGAGCTACTAAAACAGCAGGAGGCCAGGAGCACGAGAGTTCGGAGCTACTAAAACAGTGGGAGCCCTGGAGCACGTGAGTTAAGAGCTACTAAAACAGCAGGAGCCCAGGAGCGCGAGAGTTCGGAGCTACTAAAACAGCAGGAGCCCTGGAGCGCGAGTGTTCGGAGCTACTAAAACAGCGGGAGCCCAGGAACGCGAGAGTTCGGAGCTACTAAAACAGCGGGAGCCCAGGGGCACGAGAGTTCAGAGCTACTAAAACAGTCGGAGGCCAGGAGAACAAGAGTTTGGAGCTATTAAAACAGCGGGAGCCCAGGAGCGCGAGAGTTCGGAGCTACTAAACCAGCAGGAGCCCAGGAGAGTGAGAGGTCGGAGCTACTAAAACAGCAGGAGCCCAGGAGCGCGGGGGCTCGGAGCTACTAAAACAGCGGGAGCACAGGAGAGTGAGAGTTTGGAGCTACTAAAACAGCGGGACCCCAGGAGCGCGAGAGTTCGGAGCTACTAACACACCGGGGCCTAGAAATTCATTAAGGCGCTGCCAGCTTTGCGGCCAGTTACCGCCTAAAGAGGGCTTCTGCGCCAAAAATGAGTTTGTGCTGATATTCAGCGCAGCAGTATTGGCGGCGGTAGCCGTTAGCGCTGTGCCGGCACCGATGACGTCATCGGTGTGCGCAGTGCCCCGGTTCCGCCCCGAAACCGGCCCGATCCCCATATTTAGTAGCGGCCGCCTCCTCCGAAGCGGCAGCAAACAGCGACCAGAAAACGGGGCCGTGCTGTAGCCTTAGTGGGGCGCTTTAAAGGGGAAGGTGCGGCCGGCCGCTTTTTCGGCGGCCGCCTGCCCGCACCTCCTTCCCCGGCCGCCTCCACCACCACCCCCCGCGGCATTGCCGGCTGCTTTCCGCGAACCCGGCACTTCTCCGTGGTGCCGGGCTCATTTGCCGGCACTCTCCAGCGGCGATCTCCCCGTTGCAGGCAGCTCCCCCTTAAGAGAAGGAGGAGGCCTGCAGTACCGCAGCCTGCCGCTCCGCAGCAGCTGGCGCAGTGGCGCCAAGAGCGCTGAAATTCAGTGTCAGCGCCCCAAGCGGAGGCGGGCACACCCTGGTATAGCGCCCGGTTCCGAATTCGGGCGCAAACACTGAATATCTGGCGATCGCTAATGGCTCCCCGCCCAGCGCTAAATTTTGGGCGCGAGCAAGCTGGCCGCCCCAAAGTGAATTTCTAGGCCCGGGAGTCCAGGAGAGTGAGAGTTCGGAGCTACTAAAACAGTGGGAGCCCAGGAGCGCAAAAGTTTGGAGCTGCTAAAACAACTGGAGCCCAGGAGTGAGAGAGTTCGGTGCTACTAAATTAGCGGGAGCCCAGGAGTGCGATAGTTGAGAGCTACTAAAACTGCTGGAGCCCTGGAGCACGAGAGTTTGGAGCTTCTAAAACAGCAGGTGCCCAGGAGTGAGAGAGTTTGGAGCTACTAATATAGTGGGAGCCCAGGAGTGCGAGAGTTCAGGGCTACTAAAATAGCGGGAGCCCAGGAGCACGAGTGTTCGGAGCTACCAAAACAGCAGGAGCCCAGGAGCACGAGTGTTCGGAGCTACCAAAACAGCAGGAGCCCAGGAGCACGAGTGTTCGGAGCTACTAAAACAGCGGGAGCCCAGGAGCGCGAGAGTTCAGAACTACTAAAACAGTGGGAGCCCAGCAGAGCGAGAGTTCAGAGCAACTATAAGAGTGGGAGCCTAGGAGCGCGAGAGTTCGGAGCAACTAAAACAGCGGGAGCCCAGGAGAGCGAGTGTTCAGAGCTACTAAAACAGCGGGAGCCCAGGAGAGCGAGCATTCAGAGCAACTAAAACAGCAGGAGCACAGGAGCGCGAGAGTTCGGAGCTAGTAAGCAAGCAGGAGCCCAGGAGAGTGATAGTTCGGAGCTACTAAAACAGCTGGAGCCCAGGAGCGCGAGTGTTTGGAGCTACTAAAACAGCGGGAGCCCAGGAACGCGAGTGTTCGGAGCTACTAAAACAGCAGGAGCCCAAGAACACGAGAGTTCAGAGCTACTAAAACAGTCGGAACCAAGGAGAACAAGAGTTTGGAGCTACTAAAACAGCGGGAGCCCAGGAGAGCGAGTGTTCAGAGCAACTAAAACAGCGGGAGCCCAGGAGCGCGAGAGTTCAGAGCTACTAAACCAGCAGGAGCCCAGGAGAGTGAGAGTTCGGTGGTACTAAACCAGCAGGAGCCCAGGAGAGTGAGAGTTCGGAGCTACTAATATAGTGGGAGCACAGGAGTGCGAGAGTTAGGAGCTACTAAAACAGTGGGAGCCCAGCAGATCGAGAGTTCAGAGCTACTAAAACAGCGGGAACCTAGGAGCGCGATAGTTCGGAGCTACTAAAACAGCGGGAGCACAGGAGCGCGAGTGTTCGGAGCTAATAAAACAGCGGGAACCCAGGAGCGCGGTAGTTCGGAGCTACTAAAACAGCTGGAGCCCAGGAGCGCAAGAGTTCGGAGCAACTATAACATCGGGAGCCCAGGTGAGCAAGAGATCGGAGCTACGAAATCTGCGGGAGCCCAGGTGTGCGAGAATTTGGAGCTATTATAACAGCCGGAGCCCAGGACCATGATAGTTCGGAGCTACTAAAACAGCGGGACCCCAGGAGCGCGACAGTTTGGAAATACTAAAACAGCGGGAGCCCAGGAGCGCGAGAGTTCGGAGCTACTAAACCAGCAGGAGCCCAGGAGAGTGAGAGTTCAGAGCTATAAAACAGCGAGAGCCCAGGAGAGCGAGAGTTCGGAGCTACAAAAACAGCAGGAGCCCAGGAGCGCGAGAGTTCAGAGTTACTAAAACAGTGGGAGCCCTGGAGCACGTGAGTTCGGAGCTACTAAAACAGCAGGAGCCCAGGAGCACGAGAGTTCGGAGCTACTAAAACAGCAGGAGCCCAGGAGCGCGAGTGTTCAGAGCTACTAAAACAGCAGGAGCCCAGGAGCGCGAGTGTTCGGAGCTGCTAAAACTGCGGAACCCAGGAGCACGAGAGTTCAGAGCTACTAAAACAGTGGGAACCCAGGAGAGCGAGAGTTTGGAGCAACTAAAACAGTGGCAGCCCAGGAGCACAAGAGTTCGGAGCTACTAAATCAGTGGGAGCCCAGGAGAGCTAGAGTTTGGAGCGACTAAAACAGCGGGAGCCCGGAAGAGCAAACGTTCGGAGCTACTAAAACAGCAGGAGCCCAGGAGCGCGAGTCTTCGGAGCTACTAAAACAGCGGGAACCCAGGAGCACGACAGTTCAGAGCTACTAAAACAGTGGGAGCCCAGGAGCGTGAGAGTTCGGAGCTTCTAAACCAGCAGGAGCCCAGGAGAGTGAGAGTTCAGAGCTACTAAAACAGCGTGAGCCCAGGAGAGCGAGAGTTCGGAGCTACTAAAACAGCAAGAGCCCAGGAGCGCGAGAGTTCGGAGCTACCAAAACAGCGGGAGCCCAGGAACGCGAGAGTTCGGAGCTACTAAAACAGCGGGAGCCCAGGAGAACAAGAGTTTGGAGCTACTAAAACAGCGGGAGCCCAGGAGCGCGAGAGTTCGAAGCTACTAAACCAGCAGGAGCCTAGGAGAGCGAGAGTTTGGAGCTACTAAAACAGCGGGACCCCAGGAGCGCGAGAGTTCAGAACAACTAAAACAGTGGGAGCCCAGCAGAGCGAGAGTTCAGAGCAACTATAAGAGTGGTGATGTGCCTCAATAATTCCGAGACTCGATGTTAGCAAAACAGAACAAGGCTTTTATTAACTTAGAAGGTAACACGCAGTGGAGAGAGGTATCTTCCATCTGGAGGTCTGCAGTACTGGATATGAGGCCAGACTGAGCTTGCTTACATAGGGGCCAGGTATGGGCGGAGCCCTACACACAATACATTACAATATACAATACAATGGTGAGGAGACAGAACTGAGGTAAGGGAACTGAAACCTGAAACCAACCACAGTCACAGGCAGTGATGAATGGAATATTTCATCACATTCACCCCTTCTATAGATTTAGTCTGCTCGGGGGTTTGATAGTCCTCTGCGACCGACGTGGCTGTTGTGGTGTCGCGGGTGTCGGCTGGGTGTCCCCGGTGGCCTCCTGGGTCTCTGCCGGGGGTGCCGCCAGGGTTGTTGAAGGGGTAGTTGGTGGGGGTGCCGTTGGTCGATGTTCTTCCGGGGGTGATGAAAGAGTAGTGGGTGGGTAAGAGTTGCTGTGATCGTTGTTGTTGCTATTGCCGTGGTTGTTGTCGTTACCGGCTGGGGCGACGTCTTTTATGGACACGGTGTCCTCCCTTCCGTCGGCGTGCCGGACATACGCGTATTGGGGGTTGGCGTGGAGTAGGTGCACTGGCTCCATGAGAGGGTCCGTCTTGTGGCCCCTCACATGCCTTCGCACGAATACCGGACCTGGGGTGGAGAGCCATGATGGCATGGATACGCCTGAGGTGGATTTCCAGGGAAAGACAAACATTCGTTCATGAGGCGTGGCATTAGTGGCAGTACACAATAGCGACCGTATCGAATGGAGCACATCTGAGAGGACTTCCTGCCAGCGGGAGATAGGGAGGCCCTTGGTCCATGGAGCTAGAGTGACTGCTTTCCACACTGTCCCGTTCTCTCGCTCCACTTGACCGTTACCCCGGGGGTTGTAGCTGGTGGTACGGCTCGTGGCGATCCCCCTGGACAGCATCTACTGGCGTAGCTCTTCACTCATGAAGGACGCCCCCCTATCCGTATGGATGTAGCTCGGCATACCGAACAGGCAGAACAGGCTGTTGAGGCATTTAATGACCGTGGCGCTGGTCATGTCTGGGCAGGGGAAGGCGAATGGGAAACGGGAGTATTCGTCCACAATGTTCAGGAAGTAAACACTGCGGTCGACTGATGGGAGGGGGCCCTTGAAATCTAAGCTGAGCCGCTCAAAGGGCCGTGTAGCTTTGATTAAGTGGGCTCTATCTGGGCGGTAGAACCGAGGCTTGCACTCAGCGCAAGTGCGGCAGTTCCTGGTCAGAGACTGAACTTCCTCAATCGAGTAGGGTAAGTTACGGGACTTTATGAAGTGGAACAGCCGCGTGACCCCTGGGTGGCAGAGGTCGTTGTGGAGGGTCTGTAACCGATCCCCGGTGGCGCTGGCACACATCCCTCGTGAGAGGGCGTCAGGGGATTCGTTAAGGGCCCCTGGCCGGTAAATGATGTCATACTCGAAGGTGGAGAGCTCGATCCGCCACCTAAGAATCTTATCATTTTTAATCTTCCCCCTCTGTTTATTATTGAACATAAACGCTACCGACCGCTGGTCGGTAAGTAGGGTGAAGCGTTTGCCGGCTAGGTAGTGGCGGCAGTGGCGCACTGCCTCCACGATGGCTTGGGCCTCCTTTTCTACAGAGGAGTGTCTGATCTCGGGCCCTTGGAGGGTCCTCGAGAAGAAAGCTACGGGCCGCCCCGCCTGGTTGAGGGTGGCCGCCAAGGCGAAGTCAGACGCATCACTTTCCACTTGAAAGGGAGTGTTCTCGTCCACTGCCTGTAGCGTGGCCTGCTCAATAACCTGCTTAATGCTTTTGAAGGCGGCGTGGGCCTCAGCAGATAGCGGAAAAGAGGATGCTTTCAAGAGGGGGCGGGCTTTGTCGGAGTAGTTGGGGACCCATTGGGAATAATAAGAAAATAACCCCAGGCACCTTTTCAGGGCTTTGGGAGTGTTGGGCAGGGGCAGCTCCCGTAGGGGGCGCAATCGGTCGGGGTCTGGTCCGATTTCCCCATTCTCCACCACGCTGCCTAGTATGCAGAAACGCATGGTGTTGAAAACGCACTTGTCCTCGTTGTAGGTGAGGTTGAGTTTTTGTGCGGTTTCCAGGAACCTCTCGAGGTTCGAGTCGTGATCCTGCTGGTTGTGACCGCAGATGGTGACGTTGTCGAGGTAGGGGAAGGTTGCCTGCAAGTGGTGGTCATCGACCATGCAGTCCATCTCCCTCTGGAAGACCGAGACCCCATTCGTCACCCCAAAGGGGACTCTGAGGAATTGGTAGAGGCGTTCGTTCGCCTCGAAGGCGGTGTACGGGCGGTCCTCTGGTCTGATAGGGAGCTAGTGGTACGCTGACTTGAGGTCGATGGTGGAGAACACCCGGTATTGGGCGATTTGGTTCACCTTTTCTGATATGCGGGGTAGCGGGTAGGCGTCTAGTTGGGTGTACCTGTTGATCGTTTGGCTATAGTCGATCACCATCCGTTTCTTCTCGCTACCCCTTACCACTACCACTTGGGCGCGCCACGGGCTGTTGCTGCGTTCAATAATGCGCTCTTTCAGGGGCCTGTCTACCTCGGTCGCGATAAACCGCCTGTCCTCCCAGCTGTACCTCCTGCTTTTGGTCGCTATTGGCCGGCAGTTAGGGGTAAGGTTCGCGAATAGCGAAGGCGGCTTTACCTTCAGGGTAGCCAGACCGCACACTGTGAGGGGCGGCTGGGACCCACCGTACTTGAACGTGATGCTTTGGTGGTTGCACTGGAAATCCAGGCCCAAGATCACGCTCGCACATAGATTCTTCATGATTAATACTTTAAAATTATCGTATACAGTTCCGTTAATGGACAATTGTACCGTGCAGTAACCCAGAATGGTCGATGTCTGGGTTTTATCAGCCATAGAGATGGTACCCTGAGTAGGGACCACCTTTAGGGAGAGTTGTAGTGCCAGTTCAGGGTGGATAAAACTCTCCGTGCTTCCACTGTCAATTAAACATTTAACCCGGCACCCGTTTACCTCGATGTCCACCATTGATTTGGATAGCGGGTGCGGCCTGGTCTGGTCCACTGTGACCGATTCCACTGTAGGGCCCTGATCGAGACAAGATGGCGTCCATGCTGTCTGCTCATGAGATGGCGGACCCCACGAGGTCGGGCAAGATGGCATCCAAGATGGCCGCTCCCACGGCGCACACGCGGCGGTGGCGGGTTTTCCGGCGGGGTTCCCTCTGCACACCTTCCCGAAGTGCCCCTTCTTACCGCACTTAAAGCAGGTGGTGCCTTTCGCCGGGCACAGGTTTCTGGTGTGCTTTGGCTGCCCGCAGAAGTAGCAGTTGGGTCCCCGACGCGTCGCGGCTGTCGTAGGGCTTCTGGGGGGAGAGCGGGGCCCCGACGGTGTCGGGCTGCCAGGCGGGGAAGATGCCTTCCAAGATGGCGGCGCCCTTGGTGCACACGTGGCGGCGTGGATGGCGCGGGCTGAAGAGTAGCCATCCGAGTTTCTCTGGGCCACATCCAGGGATCGCGCGGTGTCCGCAGCCTGTTTCAGGTCCAATCCCGTTTTTTCCAGCAGTATCTGCCGGATGTAAGTGGAGCTGAGGCCTGTGATAAAGGCATCGCAAACAAGCTCGTCAGTGTACACTGCGGCTTTTACATCTTGGCACTTGCAGTCTTTGCCAAGCATATTCAGGGTGCCTAGGAACTCCTCCACCGATTACCCAGGTCGCTGTACGCGAGTAGCGAGCAGATGCCTAGCATACACCTCATTCGTAGGCTGCTGGTAATGCGCCTTTAAGATGTCGCAGGTGGCCAGGTATGTGTCAGCGTCTTGGATGAGGGGGTAAACCCGGTGGCTTACCCAATTCCGCAGAATTCCGAGTTTCATACTCGCAGCGTCCGTAGCGTCTTTGACGGCTGCGGAATAGTCCAGGAAGAATTCCATACACATAAACCAGTGTCCGAAGCGTGCCGATGCGTCCGAAGCATGCTGGTCCAAATCCAAACGTTCGGATTTTTGGAGTTGATCCATTGTGTTGAAAAATAAGTTAATACAATTGATGTGCTTCAATAATTCCGAGACTCGATGTTAGCGAAACAAAACAAGGCTTTAATTAACTTAGAAGGTAACACGCAGTGGAGAGAGGTATCTTCCATCTGGAGGTCTGCAGTACTGGATATGAGGCCAGACTGAGCTTGCTTACATAGGGGCCAGGTATGGGCGGAGCCCTACACACAATACATTACAATATACAATACAATGGTGAGGAGATGGAACTGAGGTAAGGGAACGGAAACCTGAAACCAAGCACAGTCACAGGCAGTGATGAATGGAATATTTCATCACAAGTGGGAGCCTAGGAGCGCGAGAGTTTGGAGCTACTAAACCAGCAGGAGCCAAGGAGTGAGAGAGTTCAGAGCTACCAAAACAGTGGGAGCCCAGGAGCGCGAGAGTTCGGAGCTACTAAAACAGTAGGAGCCCAGGAGAGCGAGAGTTTGGAGCGACTAAAACAGTGGGAGCCCAGGAGCAAAAGAGTTCAGAGCTACTAAAACAGTGGGAGCCCAGGAGAGCAAGAGATTTGAGCGACTAAAACAGGGGGAGCCCGGAAGAGCAAGAGTTCTGAGCAACTAAAACAGCAGGAGCTGAGTAGCACGAGAGATCTTAGCTCCTAAAATAGCAGGAGCCCAGGTGAGTGAAAGTTCGGAGCTACTAAAACAGCAGGAGGCCAGGAGCACGAGAGTTCGGAGCTACAAAAACAGAGGGAGCCCTGGAGCACGTGAGTTAGGAGCTACTAAAACAGCAGGAGCCCAGGAGCGCGAGTGTTCGGAGCTACTAAAACAGCGGGAGCCCAGGAGCACGAGAGTTCAGAGCTACTAAAACTGTCGGAGCCCAGGAGAACAAGAGTTTGGAGCCACGAAAACAGCAGGAGCCCAGGAGCGTGAGAGTTCGGAGCTACTATAACAGCGGGAGCCCAGGAGAACGAGTGTTCAGAGCAACTAAAACAGCGGGAGCCCAGGAGCGCGAGAGTTCGGAGCTACTAAACCAGCAGGAGCCCAGGAGAGTGAGACTTCGGAGCTACTAAAACAGCAGGAGCCCAGGAGCGTGGAGGCTCGGAGCTACTAAAACAGCAGGAGCCCAGGAGAGCGAGAGTTTGGAACTACTAAAACAGCGGGACCCCAGGAGCGCGAGATTTCGGAGCTAGTAAAACACCGGGAGCCCAGGAGACTGAGAGTTCGGAGCTACTAAAACAGCAGGAGCCCAGGAGCGTGAGAGTTTGGAGCTACTAAAACAGTGGGAGCCCAGGAGAGCGAGAGTTCGGAGCTACTAAAACAGTGGGAGCCAAGGAGAGCAAGAGTTTGGAGCTACTAAAATAGTGGGAGCCTGGAAGAGCAAGAGTTCTGAGCTACTAAAACAGCAGGAGCCCTGGAGCGCAAGTGTTCGGAGCTACTAAAACAGCGGGAGCCCAGGAACGCGAGAGTTCGGAGCTACTAAAGCAGTGGGAGCCCAGGAGCACGAGAGTTCAGAGCTACTAAAACAGTCGGAGGCCAGGAGAACAAGAGTTTGGAGCGACTAAAACAGCGGGAGCCAAGGAGCGCGAGAGTTCGGAGCTACTATAACAGCGGGAGCCCAGGAGAGCGAGTGTTCAGAGCAACTAAAACAGCGGGAGCCCAGGAGCGCGAGAGATCGGAGCTACTAAATCAGCAGGAGCCCAGGAGAGTGAGAGTTCGGAGCTACTAAAACAGCAGGAGCCCAGGAGCGCGGGGGCTCGGAGCTACTAAAACAGCGGGAGCCCAGGAGAGCGAGAGTTTGGAGCTACTAAAACAGCGGGAACCCAGGAGCGCGAGAGTTCGGAGCTACTAAAATGGTGGGAGCCCTGCAGCACGAGAGTATGGAGCTACTAAGACAGTGGGTGCCCAGGAGAGTGAGAGTTTGGAGCTACTAAAACAGCAGGAGCCCAGGAGCGCGAGAGTTGGAGCTACTAAAACAGTGGGAGCCCAGGAGAGCAAGAGTTTGGAGCTACTAAAACAGTGGGAGCCTGGAAGAGCAAGAGTTCTGATCTACTAAAACAGCAGGAGCTCAGGAGCACGAGAGATCTTAGCTCCTAAAACAGCGGGAGCCCAGGAGATTGAGAGTTCGAAGCTACTAAAACAACAGGAGCCCAGGAGCGCGAGAGTTCGGAGCTACTAAACCAGCAGGAGCCCAGGAGAGTGAGAGTTCGGAGCTACTAAAACAGCAGGAGCCCAGGAGCGCGGGGGCTCGGAGCTACTAAAACAGCGGGAGCCCAGGAGAGCGAGAGTTTGGAACTACTAAAATAGCGGGACCCCAGGAGCGCGAGATTTCGGAGCTAGTAAAACACCGGGAGCCCAGGAGAGTGAGAGTTCGGAGCTACTAAAACAGCAGGAGCCCAGGAGCGCGAGAGTTTGGAGCTACTAACACAGTGGGAGCCCAGGAGAGCGAGAGTTCGGAGCTACTAAAACAGTGGGAGCCCAGGAGAGCAAGAGTTTGGAGCTACTAAAACAGTGGGAGCCTGGAAGAGCAAGAGTTCTGATCTACTAAAACAGCGGGAGCTGAGGAGCACGAGAGATCTTAGCTCCTAAAACAGCAGGAGCCCAGGAGATTTAGAGTTCGAAGCTACTAAAACAGCAGGAGCCCAGGAGCGCGAGAGTTCGGAGCTACTAAAACAGCAGGAGCCCTGGAGCGCGAGTGTTCAGAGCTACTAAAACAGCGGGAGCCCAGGAACGCGAGAGTTCGGAGCTACTAAAACAGCGGGAGCCCAGGGGCACGAGAGTTCAGAGCTACTAAAACAGTTGGAGGCCAGGAGAACAAGAGTTTGGAGCTATTAAAACAGCGGGAGCCCAGGAGCGCGAGAGTTCGGAGCTACTAAACCAGCAGGAGCCCAGGAGAGTGAGAGTTCGGAGCTACTAAAACAGCAGGAGCCCAGGAGCGCGGGTGCTCGGAGCTACCAAAACAGCGGGAGCACAGGAGAGCGAGAGTTTGGAGCTACTAAAACAGCGGGACCCCAGGAGCACGAGAGTTCGGAGCTACTAAAACAGCGGGGCCTAGAAATTCATTAAGGCGCTGCCAGCTTTGCGGCCAGTTACCGCCTAAAGAGGGCTTCTGCGCCAAAAATGAGTTTGTGCTGATATTCAGCGCAGCGGTATTGGCGGCGGTAGCCGTTAGCGCTGTGCTGGCACCGATGACGTCATTGGTGTGCGCAGTGCCCCGGTTCCGCCCCGAAACCGGCCCGATCCCCATATTTAGTCGCGGCCGCCTCCTCCGAAGCGGCAGCAAACAGCGACCAGAAAACGGGGCCGTGCTGTAGCCTTAGTGGGGTGCTTTAAAGGGGAAGGTGCGGCCGGATGCTTTTTCGGCGGCCGCCTGCCCGCACCTCCTTCCCCGGCCGCCTCCACCACCCCCCCCCGCGGCATTGCCGGCTGCTTTCCGCGAACCCGGCACTTCTCCGTGGTGCCGGGCTCATTTGCCGGCACTCTCCAGCGGCGATCTCCCCGTTGCAGGCAGCTCCCATTTAAGAGAAGGAGGAGGCCTGCAGTACCGCAGCCTGCCGCTCCGCAGCGACTGGCGCAGTGGCGCCAAGAGCGCTGAAATTCAGTGTCAGCGCCCCAAGCGGAGGCGGGCACACCCTGGTATAGCGCCCGGTTCTGAATTGGGGCGCAAACACTGAATATCTGACGATCGCTAATGGCTCCCCGCCCAGCGCTAACTTTTGGGCGCGAGCAAGCTGGCCGCCCCAAAGTGAATTTCTAGGCCCGGGAGCCCAGGAGAGTGAGAGTTCGGAGCTACTAAAACAGCAGGAGCCCAGGAGCGCGAGAGTTTGGAGCTACTAAAACAGTGGGAGCCCAGGTGAGCGAGAGTTGGAGCGACTAAAACAGTGGGAGCCCAGGAGCACGAGAGTTCGGAGCTACTAAAACAGTGGGAGCCCAGGAGCGCAAAAGTTTGGAGCTGCTAAAACAGCTGGAGCCCAGGAGTGAGAGAGTTCGGAGCTACTAAAATAGCGGGAGCCCAGGAGTGCGATAGTTGCGAGCTACTAAAACTGCTGGAGCCCTGGAGCACGAGAGTTTGGAGCTATTAAAACAGCTGGAGCCCAGGAGTGAGAAAGTTCGGAGCTACTAATATAGTGGGAGCCCAGGAGTGCGAGAGTTCAGGGCTACTAAAATAGCGGGAGCCCAGGAGCACGAGTGTTCGGAGCTACAAAAACAGCAGGAGCCCAGGAGCACGAGTGTTCGGAGCTACCAAAACAGCAGGAGCCCAGGAGCACGAGTGTTCAGAGCTACTAAAACAGTGGGAGCCCAGCAGAGCGAGAGTTCAGAGCAATGATAAGAGTGGGAGCCTTGGAGCGCGAGAGTTCGGAGCAACTAAAATAGCGGGAGCCCAGGAGAGCGAGTGTTCAGAGCTACTAAAACAGCGGGAGCCCAGGAGAGCGAGTGTTCAGAGCAACTAAAACAGCAGGAGCACAGGAGCGCGAGAGTTCGGAGCTAGTAAGCAAGCAGGAGCCCAGGAGGGTGATAGTTCGGAGCTACTAAAACAGCTGGAGCCCAGGAGAGCGAGTGTTCAGAGCAACTAAAACAGCGGGAGCCCAGGAGCGCGAGAGATCGGAGCTAATAAATCAGCAGGAGCCCAGGAGAGTGAGAGTTCAGAGCTACTAAAACAGCAGGAGCCCAGGAGCGCGGGGGCTCGGAGCTACTAAAACAGCGGGAGCCCAGGAGAGCGAGAGTTTGGAGCTACTAAAACAGCGGGAACCCAGGAGCGCGAGAGTTCGGAACTACTAAAACAGTGGGAGCCCTGCAGCACGTGAGTTTGGAGCTACTAAGACAGTGGGTGCCCAGGAGAGTGAGAGTTTGGAGCTACTAAAACAGCAGGAGCCCAGGAGCGCGAGAGTTGGAGCTACTAAAACAGTGGGAGCCCAGGAGAGCAAGAGTTTGGAGCTACTAAAACAGTGGGAGCCTGGAAGAGCAAGAGTTCTGATCTACTAAAACAGCGGGAGCTGAGGAGCACGAGAGATCTTAGCTCCTAAAACAGCGGGAGCCCAGGAGATTGAGAGTTCGAAGCTAGTAAAACAACAGGAGCCCAGGAGCGCGAGAGTTCGGAGCTACTAAAACAGCAGGAGCCCTGGAGCGCGAGTGTTCGGAGCTACTAAAACAGCGGGAGCCCAGGAACGCGAGAGTTCGGAGCTACTAAAACAGCGGGAGCCCAGGGGCACGAGAGTTCAGAGCTACTAAAACAGTCGGAGGCCAGGAGAACAAGAGTTTGGAGCTATTAAAACAGCGGGAGCCCAGGAGCGCGAGAGTTCGGAGCTACTAAACCAGCAGGAGCCCAGGAGAGTGAGAGTTCGGAGCTACTAAAACAGCAGGAGCCCAGGAGCGCGGGGGCTCGGAGCTACTAAAACAGCGGGAGCCCAGGAGAGCGAGAGTTTGGAACTACTAAAATAGCGGGACCCCAGGAGCGCGAGAGTTTGGAGCTATTAAAACAGTGGGAGCCCAGGAGAGCGAGAGTTCGGAGCTACTAAAACAGTGGGAGCCCAGGAGAGCAAGAGTTTGGAGCTACTAAAACAGTGGGAGCCTGGAAGAGCAAGAGTTCTGAGCTACTAAAACAGCAGGAGCCCTGGAGCGCAAGTGTTTGGAGCTACTAAAACAGCGGGAGCCCAGGAACGCGAGAGTTCGGAGCTACTAAACCAGCAGGAGCCCAGGAGAGTGAGAGTTCGGAGCTACTAAAACAGCAGGAGCCCAGGAGCGCGGGTGCTCGGAGCTACCAAAACAGCGGGAGCACAGGAGAGCGAGAGTTTGGAGCTACTAAAACAGCGGGACCCCAGGAGCGTGAGAGTTCGGAGCTACTAAAACAGCGGGGCCTAGAAATTCATTAAGGCGCTGCCAGCTTTGCGGCCAGTTACCGCCTAAAGAGGGCTTCTGCGCCAAAAATGAGTTTGTGCTGATATTCAGCGCAGCGGTATTGGCGGCGGTAGCCGTTAGCGCTGTGCTGGCACCGATGACGTCATCGGTGTGCGCAGTGCCCCGGTTCCGCCCCGAAACTGGCCCGATCCCCATATTTAGTCGCGGCCGCCTCCTCCGAAGCGGCAGCAAACAGCGACCAGAAAACGGGGCCGTGCTGTAGCCTTCGTGGGGCGCTTTAAAGGGGAAGGTGCGGCCGGCCGCTTTTTCGGCGGCCGCCTGCCCGCACCTCCTTCCCCGGCCGCCTCCACCACCACCCCCGCGGCATTGCCGGCTGCTTTCCGTGAACCCGGCACTTCTCCGTGGTGCCGGGCTCATTTGCCGGCACTCTCCAGCGGCGATCTCCCCGTTGCAGGCAGCTCCCATTTAAGAGAAGGAGGAGGCCTGCAGTACCGCAGCCTGCCGCTCCGCAGCGGCTGGCGCAGTGGCGCCAAGAGCGCTGAAATTCAGTGTCAGCGCCCCAAGCGGAGGCGGGCACACCCTGGTATAGCGCCCGGTTCCGAATTGGGGCGCAAACACTGAATATCTGACGATCGCTAATGGCTCCCCGCCCAGCGCTAACTTTTGGGCGCGAGCAAGCTGGCCGCCCCAAAGTGAATTTCTAGGCCCGGGAGCCCAGGAGAGTGAGAGTTCGGAGCTACTAAAACAGCAGGAGCCCAGGAGCGCGAGAGTTTGGAGCTACTAAAACAGTGGGAGCCCAGGTGAGCGAGAGTTGGAGCGACTAAAACAGTGGGAGCCCAGGAGCGCAAAAGTTTGGAGCTGCTAAAACAGCTGGAGCCCAGGAGTGAGAGAGTTCGGAGCTACTAAAATAGCGGGAGCCCAGGAGTGCGATAGTTGCGAGCTACTAAAACTGCTGGAGCCCTGGAGCACGAGAGTTTGGAGCTACTAAAACAGCTGGAGCCCAGGAGTGAGAAAGTTCGGAGCTACTAATATAGTGGGAGCCCAGGAGTGCGAGAGTTCAGGGCTACTAAAATAGCGGGAGCCCAGGAGCACGAGTGTTCGGAGCTACAAAAACAGCAGGAGCCCAGGAGCACGAGTGTTCGGAGCTACCAAAACAGCAGGAGCCCAGCAGAGCGAGAGTTCAGAGCAATTATAAGAGTGGGAGCCTTGGAGCGCGAGAGTTCGGAGCAACTAAAATAGCGGGAGCCCAGGAGAGCGAGTGTTCAGAGCTACTAAAACAGCGGGAGCCCAGGAGAGCGAGTGTTCAGAGCAACTAAAACAGCAGGAGCACAGGAGCGCGAGAGTTCTGAGCTAGTAAGCAAGCAGGAGCCCAGGAGGGTGATAGTTCGGAGCTACTAAAACAGCTGGAGCCCAGGAGAGCGAGTGTTCAGAGCAACTAAAACAGCGGGAGCCCAGGAGCGCGAGAGATCGGAGCTACTAAATCAGCAGGAGCCCAGGAGAGTGAGAGTTCGGAGCTACTAAAACAGCAGGAGCCCAGGAGCGCGGGGGCTCGGAGCTACTAAAACAGCGGGAGCCCAGGAGAGCGAGAGTTTGGAGCTACTAAAACAGCGGGAACCCAGGAGCGCGAGAGTTCGGAGCTACTAAAACAGTGGGAGCCCTGCAGCACGTGAGTTTGGAGCTACTAAGACAGTGGGTGCCCAGGAGAGTGAGAGTTTGGAGCTACTAAAACAGCACGAGCCCAGGAGCGCGAGAGTTGGAGCTACTAAAACAGTGGGAGCCCAGGAGAGCAAGAGTTTGGAGCTACTAAAACAGTGGGAGCCTGGAAGAGCAAGAGTTCTGATCTACTAAAACAGCGGGAGCTGAGGAGCACGAGAGATCTTAGCTCCTAAAACAGCGGGAGCCCAGGAGATTGAGAGTTCGAAGCTACTAAAACAACAGGAGCCCAGGAGCACGAGAGTTCAGAGCTACTAAAACAGCAGGAGCCCTGGAGCGCGAGTGTTCGGAGCTACTAAAACAGCGGGAGCCCAGGAACGCGAGAGTTCGGAGCTACTAAAACAGCGGGAGCCCAGGGGCACGAGAGTTCAGAGCTACTAAAACAGTCGGAGGCCAGGAGAACAAGAGTTTGGAGCTATTAAAACAGCGGGAGCCCAGGAGCGCGAGAGTTCGGAGCTACTAAACCAGCAGGAGCCCAGGAGAGTGAGAGTTCGGAGCTACTAAAACAGCAGGAGCCCAGGAGCGCGGGGGCTCGGAGCTACTAAAACAGCGGGAGCCCAGGAGAGCGAGAGTTTGGAACTACTAAAATAGCGGGACCCCAGGAGCGCGAGAGTTTGGAGCTACTAAAACAGTGGGAGCCCAGGAGAGCGAGAGTTCGGAGCTACTAAAACAGTGGGAGCCCAGGAGAGCAAGAGTTTGGAGCTACTAAAACAGTGGGAGCCTGGAAGAGCAAGAGTTCTGAGCTACTAAAACAGCAGGAGCCCTGGAGCGCAAGTGTTTGGAGCTACTAAAACAGCGGGAGCCCAGGAACGCGAGAGTTCGGAGCTACTAAAGCAGTGGGAGCCCAGGAGCACGAGAGTTCAGAACTACTAAAACAGTCGGAGGCCAGGAGAACAAGAGTTTGGAGCTACTAAAACAGCGGGAGCCAAGGAGCGCGAGAGTTCGGAGCTACTATAACAGCGGGAGCCCAGGAGAGCGAGTGTTCAGAGCAACTAAAACAGCGGGAGCCCAGGAGCGCGAGAGATCGGAGCTACTAAATCAGCAGGAGCCCAGGAGAGTGAGAGTTCAGAGCTACTAAAACAGCAGGAGCCCAGGAGCGCGGGGGCTCGGAGCTACTAAAACAGCGGGAGCCCAGGAGAGCGAGAGTTTGGAGCTACTAAAACAGCGGGAGCCCAGGAGCACGAGAGTTCGGAGCTACTAAAACAGTGGGAGCCCTGCAGCACGTGAGTTTGGAGCTACTAAGACAGTGGGTGCCCAGGAGAGTGAGAGTTTGGAGCTACTAAAACAGCAGGAGCCCAGGAGCGCAAGAGTTGGAGCTACTAAAACAGTGGGAGCCCAGGAGAGCAAGAGTTTGGAGCTACTAAAACAGTGGGAGCCTGGAAGAGCAAGAGTTCTGATCTACTAAAACAGCGGTAGCTGAGGAGCACGAGAGATCTTAGCTCCTAAAACAGCGGGAGCCCAGGAGATTGAGAGTTCGAAGCTACTAAAACAGCAGGAGCCCAGGAGCGCGAGAGTTCGGAGCTACTAAAACAGCAGGAGCCCTGGAGCGCGAGTGTTCGGAGCTACTAAAACAGCGGGAGCCCAGGAACGCGAGAGTTCGGAGCTACTAAAACAGCGGGAGCTCAGGGGCACGAGAGTTCAGAGCTACTAAAACAGTCGGAGGCCAGGAGAACAAGAGTTTGGAGCTATTAAAACAGCGGGAGCCCAGGAGCGCGAGAGTTCGGAGCTACTAAACCAGCAGGAGCCCAGGAGAGTGAGAGTTCGGAGCTACTAAAACAGCAGGAGCCCAGGAGCGCGGGGGCTCGGAGCTACCAAAACAGCGGGAGCACAGGAGAGCGAGAGTTTGGAGCTACGAAAACAGCGGGACCCCAGGAGCGCGAGAGTTCGGAGCTACTAAAACACCGGGGCCTAGAAATTCATTAAGGCGCTGCCAGCTTTGCGGCCAGTTACCGCCTAAAGAGGGCTTCTGCGCCAAAAATGAGTTTGTGCTGATATTCAGCGCAGCGGTATTGGCGGCGGTAGCCGTTAGCGCTGTGCCGGCACCGATGACATCATCGGTGGGCGCAGTGCCCCGGTTCCGCCCCGAAACCGGCCCGATCCCCATATTTAGTAGCGGCCGCCTCCTCCGAAGCGGCAGCAGACAGCGAACAGAAAACGGGGCCGTGGTGTAGCCTTAGTGGGGCGCTTTAAAGGGGAAGGTGCGGCCGGCCGCTTTTTCGGCGGCCGCCTGCCCGCACCTCCTTCCCCAGCCGCCTCCACCACCCCCCCCACGGCATTGCCGGCTGCTTTCCGCGAACCCGGCACTTCTCCGTAGTGCCGGGCTCATTTGCCGGCACTCTCCAGCGGCGATCTCCCCGTTGCAGGCAGCTCCCCCTTAAGAGAAGGAGGAGGCCTGCAGTACCGCAGCCTGCCGCTCCGCAGCGGCTGGCGCAGTGGCGCCAAGAGCGCTGAAATTCAGTGTCAGCGCCCCAATCGGAGGCGGGCACATTCTGGTATAGCGCCCGGTTCCGAATTGGGGCGCAAACACTGAATATCTGACGATCGCTAATGGCTCCCCGCCCAGCGCTAACTTTTGGGCGCGAGCAAGCTGGCCGCCCCAAAGTGAATTTCTAGGCCCGGGAGCCCAGGAGAGTGAGAGTTCGGAGCTACTAAAACAGCAGGAGCTCAGGAGCGCGAGAGTTTGGAGCTACTAAAACAGTGGGAGCCCAGGTGAGCGAGAGTTGGAGCGACTAAAACAGTGGGAGCCCAGGAGCACGAGAGTTCGGAGCTACTAAAACAGTGGGAGCCCAGGAGCACAAAAGTTTGGAGCTGCTAAAACAGCTGGAGCCCAGGAGTGAGAGAGTTCGGAGCTACTAAAATAGCGGGAGCCCAGGAGTGCGATAGTTGAGAGCTACTAAAACTGCTGGAGCCCTGGAGCACGAGAGTTTGGAGCTACTAAAACAGCTGGAGCCCAGGAGTGAGAGAGTTCGGAGCTACTAATATAGTGGGAGCCCAGGAGTGCGAGAGTTCAGGGCTACTAAAATAGCGGGAGCCCAGGAGCACGAGTGTTCGGAGCTACCAAAGCAGCAGGAGCCCAGGAGCACGAGAGTTCGGAGCTACCAAAACAGCAGGAGCCCAGGAGCGTGAGAGTTCTGAGCTGGTAAGCAAGCAGGAGCCCAGGAGAGTGATAGTTCGGAGCTACTAAAACAGCTGGAGCCCAGGAGCGCGAGTGTTTGGAGCTACTAAAACAGCGGGAGCCCAGGAACGTGAGTGTTCGGAGCTACTAAAACAGCGGGAGCCCAAGAACACGAGAGTTCAGAGCTACTAAAGCAGTCGGAACCCAGGAGAACAAGAGTTGGGAGCTACTAAAACAGCGGGAGCCCAGGAGCACGAGAGTTCGGAGCAACTAAAACAGCGGGAGCCCAGGAGAGCGAGTGTTCAGAGCAACTAAAACAGCGGGAGCCCAGGAGCGCGAGAGTTCAGAGCTGCTAAACCAGCAGGAGCCCAGGAGAGTGAGAGTTCGGAGCTACTAATATAGTGGGAGCCCAGGAGTGCGAGAGTTCAGAGCTACTAAAATAGCGGGAGCCCAGGAGCGCGAGGGTTCGGAGCTACTAAACCAGCAGGACCCCAGGAGAGTGAGAGTTCGGAGCTACTAATATAGTGGGAGCCCAGGAGTGCGAGAGTTAGGAGCTACTAAAACAGTGGGAGCCCAGCAGAGCGAGAGTTCAGAGCTACTAAAACAGCGGGAACCCAGGAGCGCGATAGTTCGGAGCTACTAAAACAGCGGGAGCCCAGGAGCGCGAGTGTTCGGAGCTAATAAAACAGCGGGAACCCAGGAGCGCGGTAGTTCGGAGTTACTAAAACAGCGGGAGCCAGGAGCACAAGAGTTCGGAGCTACTAAAACAGTGGGAGCCCAGGAGAGCAAGAGTTTGGAGCTACTAAAACAGCAGGAGCTGAGGAGCACGAGAGATCTTAGCTCCTAAAACAGCGGGAGCCCAGGAGATTTAGAGTTCGAAGCTACTAAAACAGCAGGAGCCCAGGAGCGCGAGAGTTCGGAGCTACTAAAACATCAGGAGCCCTGGAGCGCGAGTGTTCGGAGCTACTAAAACAGCGGGAGCCCAGGAACGCGAGAGTTCGGAGCTACTAAAACAGCGGGAGCCCAGGGGCACGAGAGTTCAGAGCTACTAAAACAGTCGGAGGCCAGGAGAACAAGAGGTTGGAGCTATTAAAACAGCAGGAGCCCAGGAGCGCGAGAGTTCGGAGCTACTAAACCAGCAGGAGCCCAGGAGAGTGAGAGTTCGGAGCTACTAAAACAGCAGGAGCCCAGGAGCGCGGGTGCTCGGAGCTACCAAAACAGCGGGAGCACAGGAGAGCGAGAGTTTGGAGCTACTAAAACAGCGGGACCCCAGGAGCGCGAGAGTTCGGAGCTACTAAAACAGCGGGGCCTAGAAATTCATTAAGGCGCTGCCAGCTTTGCGGCCAGTTACCGCCTAAAGAGGGCTTCTGCGCCAAAAATGAGTTTGTGCTGATATTCAGCGCAGCGGTATTGGCGGCGGTAGCTGTTAGCGCTGTGCCGGCACCGATGACGTCATCGGTGTGCGCAGTGCCCCGGTTCCGCCCCGAAACCGGCCCGATCCCCATATTTAGTAGCGGCCGCCTCCTCCGAAGCGGCAGCAAACAGCGACCAGAAAACGGGGCCGTGCTGTAGCCTTAGTGGGGCGCTTTAAAGGGGAAGGTGCGGCCGGCCGCTTTTTCGGCGGCCGCCTGCCCGCACCTCCTTCCCCGGCCGCCTCCACCATCCCCCCCCGCGGCATTGCCGGCTGCTTTCCGCGAACCCGGCACTTCTCCGTGGTGCCGGGCTCATTTGCCGGCACTCTCCAGCGGCGATCTCCCCGTTGCAGGCAGCTCCCATTTAAGAGAAGGAGGAGGCCTGCAGTACCGCAGCCTGCCGCTCCGCAGCGGCTGGCGCAGTGGCGCCAAGAGCGCTGAAATTCAGTGTCTGCGCCCCAAGCGGAGGCGGGCACACCCTGGTATAGCGCCCGGTTCCGAATTGGGGCGCAAACACTGAATATCTGACGATCGCTAATGGCTCCCCGCCCAGCGCTAACTTTTGGGCGCGAGCAAGCTGGCCGCCCCAAAGTGAATTTCTAGGCCCGGGAGCCCAGGAGAGTGAGAGTTCGGAGCTACTAAAACAGCAGGAGCCCAGGAGCGCGAGAGTTTGGAGCTACTAAAACAGTGGGAGCCCAGGTGAGCGAGAGTTGGAGCGACTAAAACAGTTTGAGCCCAGGAGCACGAGAGTTCGGAGCTACTAAAACAGTGGGAGCCCAGGAGCGCAAAAGTTTGGAGCTGCTAAAACAGCTGGAGCCCAGGAGTGAGAGAGTTCGGAGCTACTAAAATAGCGGGAGCCCAGGAGTGCGATAGTTGCGAGCTACTAAAACTGCTGGAGCCCTGGAGCACGAGAGTTTGGAGCTACTAAAACAGCTGGAGCCCAGGAGTGAGAAAGTTCGGAGCTACTAATATAGTGGGAGCCCAGGAGTGCGAGAGTTCAGGGCTACTAAAATAGCGGGAGCCCAGGAGCACGAGTGTTCGGAGCTACCAAAACAGCAGGAGCCCAGGAGCACGAGTGTTCGGAGCTACCAAAACAGCAGGAGCCCAGGAGCACGAGTGTTCAGAGCTACTAAAACAGTGGGAGCCCAGCAGAGCGAGAGTTCAGAGCAATTATAAGAGTGGGAGCCTTGGAGCGCGAGAGTTCGGAGCAACTAAAATAGCGGGAGCCCAGGAGAGCGAGTGTTCAGAGCTACTAAAACAGCGGGAGCCCAGGAGAGCGAGTGTTCAGAGCAACTAAAACAGCAGGAGCACAGGAGCGCGAGAGTTCTGAGCTAGTAAGCAAGCAGGAGCCCAGGAGAGTGATAGTTCGGAGCTACTAAAACAGCTGGAGCCCAGGAGAGCGAGTGTTCAGAGCAACTAAAACAGCGGGAGCCCAGGAGCGCGAGAGATCGGAGCTACTAAATCAGCAGGAGCCCAGGAGAGTGAGAGTTCGGAGCTACTAAAACAGCAGGAGCCCAGGAGCGCGGGGGCTCGGAGCTACAAAAACAGCGGGAGCCCAGGAGAGCGAGAGTTTGGAGCTACTAAAACAGCGGGAACCCAGGAGCGCGAGAGTTCGGAGCTACTAAAACAGTGGGAGCCCTGCAGCACGTGAGTTTGGAGCTACTAAGACAGTGGGTGCCCAGGAGAGTGAGAGTCTGGAGCTACTAAAACAGCAGGAGCCCAGGAGCGCGAGAGTTGGAGCTACTAAAACAGTGGGAGCCCAGGAGAGCAAGAGTTTGGAGCTACTAAAACAGTGGGAGCCTGGAAGAGCAAGAGTTCTGATCTACTAAAACAGCGGGAGCTGAGGAGCACGAGAGATCTTAGCTCCTAAAACAGCGGGAGCCCAGGAGATTGAGAGTTCGAAGCTACTAAAACAACAGGAGCCCAGGAGCGCGAGAGTTCGGAGCTATTAAAACAGCAGGAGCCCTGGAGCGCGAGTGTTCGGAGCTACTAAAACAGCGGGAGCCCAGGAACGCGAGAGTTCGGAGCTACTAAAACAGCGGGAGCCCAGGGGCACGAGAGTTCAGAGCTACTAAAACAGTCGGAGGCCAGGAGAACAAGAGTTTGGAGCTATTAAAACAGCGGGAGCCCAGGAGCGCGAGAGTTCGGAGCTACTAAACCAGCAGGAGCCCAGGAGAGTGAGAGTTCAGAGCTACTAAAACAGCAGGAGCCCAGGAGCGCGGGGGCTCGGAGCTACTAAAACAGCGGGAGCCCAGGAGAGCGAGAGTTTGGAACTACTAAAATAGCGGGACCCCAGGAGCGCGAGATTTCGGAGCTAGTAAAACACCGGGAGCCCAGGAGAGTGAGAGTTCGGAGCTACTAAAACAGCAGGAGCCCAGGAGCGCGAGAGTTTGGAGCTACGAAAACAGTGGGAGCCCAGGAGAGCGAGAGTTCGGAGCTACTAAAACAGTGGGAGCCCAGGAGAGCAAGAGTTTGGAGCTACTAAAACAGGGGGAGCCTGGAAGAGCAAGAGTTCTGAGCTACTAAAACAGCAGGAGCCCTGGAGCGCAAGTGTTCGGAGCTACTAAAACAGCGGGAGCCCAGGAACGCGAGAGTTCGGAGCTACTAAAGCAGCGGGAGCCCAGGAGCACGAGAGTTCAGAACTACTAAAACAGTCGGAGGCCAGGAGAACAAGAGTTTGGAGCTACTAAAACAGCGGGAGCCAAGGAGCGCGAGAGTTCGGAGCTACTATAACAGCGGGAGCCCAGGAGAGCGAGTGTTCAGAGCAACTAAAACAGCGGGAGCCCAGGAGCGCGAGAGATCGGAGCTACTAAATCAGCAGGAGCCCAGGAGAGTGAGAGTTCGGAGTTACTAAAACAGCAGGAGCCCAGGAGCGCGGGGGCTCGGAGCTACTAAAACAGCGGGAGCCCAGGAGAGCGAGAGTTTGGAGCTACTAAAACAGCGGGAGCCCAGGAGCGCGAGTGTTCGGAGCTACTAAAACAGTGGGAGCCCTGCAGCACGTGAGTTTGGAGCTACTAAGACAGTGGGTGCCCAGGAGAGTGAGAGTTTGGAGCTACTAAAACAGCAGGAGCCCAGGAGCGCAAGAGTTGGAGCTACTAAAACAGTGGGAGCCCAGGAGAGCAAGAGTTTGGAGCTACTAAAACAGTGGGAGCCTGGAAGAGCAAGAGTTCTGATCTACTAAAACAGCGGTAGCTGAGGAGCACGAGAGATCTTAGCTCCTAAAACAGCGGGAGCCCAGGAGATTGAGAGTTCGAAGCTACTAAAACAGCAGGAGCCCAGGAGCGCGAGAGTTCGGAGCTAGTAAAACAGCAGGAGCCCAGGAGCGCAAGAGTTGGAGCTACTAAAACAGTGGGAGCCCAGGAGAGCAAGAGTTTGGAGCTACTAAAACAGTGGGAGCCTGGAAGAGCAAGAGTTCTGATCTACTAAAACAGCGGTAGCTGAGGAGCACGAGAGATCTTAGCTCCTAAAACAGCGGGAGCCCAGGAGATTGAGAGTTCGAAGCTACTAAAACAGCAGGAGCCCAGGAGCGCGAGAGTTCGGAGCTACTAAAACAGCAGGAGCCCTGGAGCGCGAGTGTTCGGAGCTACTAAAACAGCGGGAGCCCAGGAACGCGAGAGTTCGGAGCTACTAAAACAGCGGGAGCCCAGGGGCACGAGAGTTCAGAGCTACTAAAACAGTCGGAGGCCAGGAGAACAAGAGTTTGGAGCTATTAAAACAGCGGGAGCCCAGGAGCGCGAGAGTTCGGAGCTACTAAACCAGCAGGAGCCCAGGAGAGTGAGAGTTCGGAGCTACTAAAACAGCAGGAGCCCAGGAGCGCGGGGGCTCGGAGCTACTGAAACAGCGGGAGCCCAGGAGTGCGATAGTTGCGAGCTACTAAAACTGCTGGAGCCCTGGAGCACGAGAGTTTGGAGCTACTAAAACAGCTGGAGCCCAGGAGTGAGAAAGTTCGGAGCTACTAATATAGTGGGAGCCCAGGAGTGCGAGAGTTCAGGGCTACTAAAATAGCGGGAGCCCAGCAGCACGAGTGTTCGGAGCTACCAAAACAGCAGGAGCCCAGGAGCACGAGTGTTCGGAGCTACCAAAACAGCAGGAGCCCAGGAGCACGAGTGTTCAGAGCTACTAAAACAGTGGGAGCTCAGCAGAGCGAGAGATCAGAGCAATTATAAGAGTGGGAGCCTTGGAGCGCGAGAGTTCGGAGCAACTAAAATAGCGGGAGCCCAGGAGAGCGAGTGTTCAGAGCTACTAAAACAGCGGGAGCCCAGGAGAGCGAGTGTTCAGAGCAACTAAAACAGCAAGAGCACAGGAGCGCGAGAGTTCGGAGCTAGGAAGCAAGCAGGAGCCCAGGAGAGTGATAGTTCGGAGCTACTAAAACAGCTGGAGCCCAGGAGCGCGAGTGTTCGGAGCTACTAAAACAGCGGGAGCCCAGGAACGCGAGTGTTCGGAGCTACTAAAAAAGCGGGAGCCCAAGAACACGAGAGTTCAGAGCTACTAAAACAGTCGGAACCCAGGAGAACAAGAGTTTGGAGCTACTAAAAGAGCGGGAGCCCAGGAGCGCGAGAGTTCGGAGCTACTAAACCAGCAGGAGCCCAGGAGAGTGAGAGTTCGGAGCTACTAATATAGTGGGAGCCCAGGAGTGCGAGAGTTAGGAGCTACTAGAACAGTGGGAGCCCAGCAGATCGAGAGTTCAGAGCTACTAAAACAGCGGGAACCTAGGAGCGCGATAGTTCGGAGCTACTAAAACAGCGGGAGCCCAGGAGCGCAAGAGTTCAGAGCAACTATAACATCGGGAGCCCAGGTGAGCAAGAGATCGGAGCTACGAAAACTTCGGGAGCCCAGGTGTGCGAGAATTTGGAGCTACTATAACAGCCGGAGCCCAGGACCATGATAGTTCGGAGCTACTAAAACAGCGGGACCCCAGGAGCGCGACAGTTTGGAGCTACTAAAACAGCGGGAGGCCAGGAGCGCGAGAGTTCGGAGCTACTAAACCAGCAGGAGCCCAGGAGAGTGAGAGTTCAGAGCTACTAAAACAGCGGGAGCCCAGGAGAGCGAGAGTTCGGAGCTACTAAAACAGCAGGAGCCCAGGAGCGCGAGAGTTCGGAGTTACTAAAACAGTGGGAGCCCTGGAGCACGTGAGTTCGGAGCTACTAAAACAGCAGGAGCCCAGGAGCACGAGAGGTCGGAGCTACTAAAACAGCAGGAGCCCAGGAGCGCGAGTGTTTGGAGCTACTAAAACAGCAGGAGCCCAGGAGCGCGAGTGTTCGGAGCTACTAAAACTGCGGGAACCCAGGAGCACGAGAGTTCAGAGCTACTAAAACTGCGGGAACCCAGGAGCACGAGAGTTCAGAGCTACTAAAACAGTGGGAATCCAGGAGAGCGAGAGTTCAGAGCTACTAAAACAGTGGGAGCCCAGGAGCGTGAGAGTTCGGAGCTACTAAACCAGCAGGAGCCCAGGAGAGTGAGAGTTCAGAGCTACTAAAACAGCGTGAGCCCAGGAGAGCGAGAGTTCGGAGCCACTAAAACAGCAGGAGCCCAGGAGCGCGAGAGTTCGGAGCTACCAAAACAGCGGGAGCCCAGGAACACGAGAGTTCGGAGCTACTAAAACAGCGTGAGCCCAGGAGAACAAGAGTTTGGAGCTACTAAAACAGCGGGAGCCCAGGAGCGTGAGAGTTCGGAGCTACTAAACCAGCAGGAGCCCAGGAGAGCGAGAGTTTGGAGCTACTAAAACAGCGGGACCCCAGGAGCGCGAGAGTTCAGAACAACTAAAACAGTGGGAGCCCAGCAGAGCGAGAGTTCAGAGCAACTATAAGAGTGGTGATGTGCCTCAATAATTCCGAGACTCGATGTTAGCAAAACAAAACAAGGCTTTTATTAACTTAGAAGGTAACACGCAGTGGAGAGAGGTATCTTCCATCTGGAGGTCTGCAGTACTGGATATGAGGCCAGACTGAGCTTGCTTACATAGGGGCCAGGTATGGGCGGAGCCCTACACACAATACATTACAATATACAATACAATGGTGAGGAGAGAGAACTGAGGTAAGGGAACTGAAACCTGAAACCAACCACAGTCACAGGCAGTGATGAATGGAATATTTCATCACATTCACCCCTTCTATAGATTTAGTCTGCTCGGGGGTTTGATAGTCCTCTGCGACCGACGTGGCTGTTGTGGTGTCGCGGGTGTCGGCTGGGTGTCCCCGGTGGCCTCCTGGGTCTCTGCCGGGGGTGCCGCCAGGGTTGTTGAAGGGGTAGTTGGTGGGGGTGCCGTTGGTCGATGTTCTTCCGGGGGTGATGAAAGAGTAGTGGGTGGGTAAGAGTTGCTGTGATCGTTGTTGTTGCTATTGCCATGGTTGTTGTCGTTAACGGCTGGGGCGACGTCTTTTATGGACACGGTGTCCTCCCTTCCGTCGGCTTGCCGGACATACGCGTATTGGGGGTTGGCGTGGAGTAGGTGCACTGGCTCCACGAGAGGGTCCGTCTTGTGGCCCCTCACATGCCTTCGCACGAATACCGGACCTGGGGTGGAGAGCCATGACGGCATGGATACGCCTGAGGTGGATTTCCAGGGAAAGACAAACATTCGTTCATGAGGCGTGGCATTAGTGGCAGTACACAATAGCGACCGTATCGAATGGAGCACATCTGAGAGGACTTCCTGCCAGCGGGAGATAGGGAGGCCCTTGGTCCATGGAGCTAGAGTGACTGCTTTCCATACTGTCCCGTTCTCTCGCTCCACTTGACCGTTACCCCGGGCGTTGTAGCTGGTGGTACGGCTCGTGGCGATCCCCCTGGACAGCATGTACTGGCGTAGCTCTTCACTCATGAAGGACGCCCCCCTATCCGTATGGATGTAGCTCGGCATACCGAACAGGCAGAACAGGCTGTTGAGGCATTTAATGACCGTGGCGCTGGTCATGTCTGGGCAGGGGAAGGCGAATGGGAAACGGGAGTATTCGTCCACAATGTTCAGGAAGTAAACATTGCGGTCGACTGACGGGAGGGGGCCCTTGAAATCTAAGCTGAGCCGCTCAAAGGGCCGTGTAGCTTTGATTAAGTGGGCTCTATCTGGGCGGTAGAACCGAGGCTTGCACTCAGCGCAAGTGCGGCAGTTCCTGGTCAGAGACCGAACTTCCTCAATCGAGTAGGGTAAGTTACGGGACTTTATGAAGTGGAACAGCCGCGTGACCCCTGGGTGGCAGAGGTCGCTGTGGAGGGTCTGTAACCGATCCCCGGTGGCGCTGGCACACATCCCTCGTGAGAGGGCGTCAGGGGATTCGTTAAGGGCCCCTGGCCGGTAAATGGTGTCATACTCGAAGGTGGAGAGCTCGATCCGCCACCTAAGAATCTTATCATTTTTAACATTCCCCTCTGTTTATTATTGAACATAAACGCTACCGACCACTGGTCGGTAAGTAGGGTGAAGCGTTTGCCGGCTAGGTAGTGGCGCCAGTGGCGCACTGCCTCCACGATGGCTTGGGCCTCCTTTTCTACAGAGGAGTGTCTGATCTCGGGCCCTTGGAGGGTCCTCGAGAAGAAAGTTACGGGCCGCCCCGCCTGGTTGAGGGTGGCCGCCAAGGCAAAGTCAGACGCATCACTTTCCACTTGAAAGGGAGTGTTCTCGTCCACTGCCTGTAGCGTGGCCTGCTCAATATCCTGCTTAATGCTTTTGAAGGCGGCGTGGGCCTCAGCAGATAGCGGAAAAGAGGATGCTTTCAAGAGGGGGCGGGCTTTGTCGGAGTAGTTGGGGACCCATTGGGAATAATAAGAAAATAACCCCAGGCACCTTTTCAGGGCTTTGGGAGTGTTGGGCAGGGGCAGCTCCCGTAGGGGGCGCAATCGGTCGGGGTCTGGTCCGATTTCCCCATTCTCCACCACGCTGCCTAGTATGCAGAAACGCGTGGTGTTGAAAACGCACTTGTCCTCGTTGTAGGTGAGGTTGAGTTTTTGTGCGGTTTCCAGGAACCTCTCGAGGTTCGAGTCGTGATCCTGCTGGTTGTGACCGCAGATGGTGACGTTGTCGAGGTAGGGGAAGGTTGCCTGCAAGTGGTGGTCATCGACCATGCGGTCCATCTCCCTCTGGAAGACCGAGACCCCATTCGTCACCCCAAAGGGGTCTCTGAGGAATTGGTAGAGGCATTCGTTCACCTCGAAGGCGGTGTACGGGCGGTCCTCTGGTCTGATAGGGAGCTGGTGGTACGCTGACTTGAGGTCGATGGTGGAGAACACCCGGTATTGGGCGATTTGGTTCACCAATTCTGATATGCGGGGTAGCGGGTAGGCGTCTAGTTGGGTGTACCTGTTGATCGTTTGGCTATAGTCGATCACCATCCGTTTCTTCTCGCTACCCCTTACCACTACCACTTGGGCGCGCCACGGGCTGTTGCTGCGTTCAATAATGCGCTCTTTCAGGGGCCTGTCTACCTCGGTCGCGATAAACCGCCTGTCCTCCCAGCTGTACCTCCTGCTTTTGGTCGCTATTGGCCGGCAGTTGGGGGTAAGGTTCGCGAATAGCGAAGGCGGCTTTACCTTCAGGGTAGCCAGACCGCACACTGTGAGGGGCGGCTGGGACCCACCGTACTTGAGCGTGATGCTTTGGTGGTTGCACTGGAAATCCAGGCCCAAGATCACGCTCGCACATAGATTCTTCATGATTAATACTTTAAAATTATCGTATACAGTTCCGTTAATGGACAATTGTACCGTGCAGTAACCCAGAATGGTCGATGTCTGGGTTTTATCAGCCATAGAGATGGTACCCTGAGTAGGGACCACCTTTAGGGAGAGTTGTTGTGCCAGTTCAGGGTGGATAAAACTCTCCGTGCTTCCACTGTCAATTAAACATTTAACCCGGCACCCGTTTACCTCGATGTCCACCATTGATTTGGATAGCGGGTGCGGCCTGGTCTGGTCCACTGTGACCGATGCCACTGTAGGGCCCTGATCGAGACAAGATGGCGTCCACGCTGTCTGCTCATGAGATGGCGGACCCCACGAGGTCGGGCAAGATGGCATCCAAGATGGCCGCTCCCACGGCGCACACGCGGCAGTGGCGGGTTTTCCGGCGGGGTTCCCTCTGCACACCTTCCCGAAGTGCCCCTTCTTACCGCACTTAAAGCAGGTGGTGCCTTTCGCCGGGCACAGGTTTCTGGTGTGCTTTGGCTGCCCGCAGAAGTAGCAGTTGGGTCCCCGACGCGTCGCGGCTGTCGTAGGGCTTCTGGGGGGAGAGCGGGGCCCCGACGGTGTCGGGCTGCCGGGCGGGGAAGATGCCTTCCAAGATGGCGGCGCCCTTGGTGCACACGTGGCGGCGTGGACGGCGCGGGCTGAAGAGTAGGTGTCCGAGTTTCTCTGGGCCACATCCAGGGATCGCGCGGTGTCCGCAGCCTGTTTCAGGTCCAATCCCGTTTTTTCCAGCAGTCTCTGCCGGATGTCAGTGTAGCTGAGGCCTGTGATAAAGGCATCGCGAACATGCTCGTCAGTGTGCATTGCGGCTTTTACATCTTGGCACTTGCAGTCTTTGCCAAGCATTTTCAGGGTGCCTAGGAACTCCTCCACCGATTCCCCAGGTCGCTGTGCGCGAGTAGCGAGCAGATGCCGAGCATACACCTCATTTGTAGGCTGCTGGTAATGCACCTTTAAGATGTCGCAGGCGGCCAGGTACGTGTCGGCGTCTTGGATGAGGGGGTAAACCCGCTGGCTTACCCAATTCCGCAGAATTCCAAGTTTCATACTCGCAGCGTCCGTAGCGTCTTTGACGGCTGCGGAATAGTCCAGGAAGAATTCCATACACATAAACCAGTGTCCGAAGCGTGCCGATCCGTCCGAAGCATGCTGGTCCAAGTCCAAACGTTCGGATTTTAGGAGTTGATCCATTGTGTTGAAAAATAAGTTAATACAATTGATGAGCCTCAATAATTCCGAGACTCGATGTTAGCGAAACAAAACAAGGCTTTTATTAGCTTAGAAGGTAACACGCAGTGGAGAGAGGTATCTTCCATCTGGAGGTCTGCAGTACTGGATATGAGGCCAGACTGAGCTTGCTTACATAGGGGCCAGGTATGGGCGGAGCCCTACACACAATACATTACAATATACAATACAATGGTGAGGAGACGGAACTGAGGTAAGGGAACGGAAACCTGAAACCAACCACAGTCACAGGCAGTGATGAATGGAATATTTCATCACAAGTGGGAGCCTAGGAGCACGAGAGTTTGGAGCTACTAAACCAGCAGGAGCCAAGAAGTGAGAGAGTTCAGAGCTACTAAAACAGTGGGAGCCCAGGAGCGCGAGAGTTCGGAGCTACTAAAACAGTAGGAGCCCAGGAGAGCGAGAGTTTGGAGCGACTAAAACAGTGGGAGCCCAGGAGCAAAAGAGTTCAGAGCTACTAAAACAGTGGGAGCCCAGGAGAGCAAGAGTTTTGAGCGGCTAAAACAGCGGGAGCCCGGAAGAGCAAGAGTTCTGAGCTACTAAAACAGCAGGAGCTGAGTAGCACGAGAGATCGTAGTTCCTAAAATAGCAGGAGCCCAGGTGAGTGAGAGTTCGGAGCTACTAAAACAGCAGGAGGCCAGGAGCACGAGAGTTCGGAGCTACTAAAACAGAGGGAGCCCTGGAGCACATGAGTTAGGAGCTACTAAAACAGCAGGAGCCCAGGAGCGCGAGTGTTCGGAGCTACTAAAACAGCGGGAGCCCAGGAACGCGAGAGTTCGGAGCTACTAAAACAGCGGGAGCCCAGGAGCACGAGAGTTCGGAGCTACTATAACAGCGGGAGCCCAGGAGAGCGAGTGTTCAGAGCAACTAAAACAGCGGGAGCCCAGGAGCGCGAGAGATCGGAGCTACTAAATCAGCAGGAGCCCAGGAGAGTGAGAGTTCGGAGCTACTAAAACAGCAGGAGCCCAGGAACGCGAGAGTTCGGAGCTACTAAAACAGCGGGAGCCCAGGAGCACGAGAGTTCAGAGCTACTAAAACAGTCGGAGGCCAGGAGAACAAGAGTTTGGAGCCACTAAAACAGCGGGAGCCCAGGAGCGCGAGAGTTCGGAGCTACTATAACAGCGGGAGTCCAGGAGAGCGAGTGTTCAGAGCAACTAAAACAGCGGGAGCCCAGGAGCGCGAGAGTTCGGAGCTATTAAACCAGCAGGAGCCCAGGAGAGTGAGACTTCGGAGCTACTAAAACAGCAGGAGCCCAGGAGCGTGGGGGCTCGGAGCTACTAAAACAGCGGGAGCCCAGGAGAGCGAGAGTTTGGAGCTACTAAAACAGCGGGACACCAGGAGCGCGAGATTTCGGAGCTACTAAAACACCGGGAGCCCAGGAGAGTGAGAGTTCGGAGCTACTAACACAGCAGGAGCCCAGGAGCGCGATAGTTTGGAGCTACTAAAACAGTGGGAGCCCAGGAGAGCGAGAGTTGGAGCGACTAAAACAGTGGGAGCCCAGGAGCACGAGAGTTCGGAGCTACTAAAACAGTGGGAGCCCAGGAGAGCAAAAGTTTGGAGCTACTAAAACAGTGGGAGCCTGGAAGAGCAACAGTTCTGAGCTACTAAAACAGCAGGAGCCCTGGAGCGCAAGTGCTCGGAGCTACTAAAACAGCGGGAGCCCAGGAACGCGAGAGTTCAGAGCTACTAAAGCAGCGGGAGCCCAGGAGCACGAGAGTTCAGAGCTACTAAAACAGTCGGAGGCCAGGAGAACAAGAGTTTGGAGGTACTAAAACAGCGGGAGCCAAGCAGAGCGAGAGTTCGGAGCTACTATAACAGCGGGAGCCCAAGAGAGCGAGTGTTCAGAGCAACTAAAACAGCGGGAGCCCAGGAGCGCGAGAGATCGGAGCTACTAAATCAGCAGGAGCCCAGGAGAGTGAGAGTTCGGAGCTACTAAAACAGCAGGAGCCCAGGAGCGCGGGGGCTCGGAGCTACTAAAACAGCGGGAGCCCAGGAGAGTGAGAGTTTGGAGCTACTAAAACAGCGGGAACCCAGGAGCGCGAGAGTTCGGAGCTACTAAAACAGTGGGAGCCCTGCAGCACGTGAGTTTGGAGCTACTAAGACAGTGGGTGCCCAGGAGAGTGAGAGTTTGGAGCTACTAAAACAGCAGGAGCCCAGGAGCACGAGAGTTGGAGCTACTAAAACAGTGGGAGCCCTGGAGCACATGAGTTAGGAGCTACTAAAACAGCAGGAGCCCAGGAGCGCGAGTGTTCGGAGCTACTAAAACAGCGGGAGCCCAGGAACGCGAGAGTTCGGAGCTACTAAAACAGCGGGAGCCCAGGAGCACGAGAGTTCGGAGCTACTATAACAGCGGGAGCCCAGGAGAGCGAGTGTTCAGAGCAACTAAAACAGCGGGAGCCCAGGAGCGCGAGAGATCGGAGCTACTAAATCAGCAGGAGCCCAGGAGAGTGAGAGTTCGGAGCTACTAAAACAGCAGGAGCCCAGGAACGCGAGAGTTCGGAGCTACTAAAACAGCGGGAGCCCAGGAGCACGAGAGTTCAGAGCTACTAAAACAGTCGGAGGCCAGGAGAACAAGAGTTTGGAGCTACTAAAACAGCGGGAGCCCAGGAGCGCGAGAGTTCGGAGCTACTATAACAGCGGGAGCCCAGGAGAGCGAGTGTTCAGAGCAACTAAAACAGCGGGAGCCCAGGAGCGCGAGAGTTCGGAGCTATTAAACCAGCAGGAGCCCAGGAGAGTGAGACTTCGGAGCTACTGAAACAGCAGGAGCCCAGGAGCGTGGGGGCTCGGAGCTACTAAAACAGCGGGAGCCCAGGAGAGCGAGAGTTTGGAGCTACTAAAACAGCGGGACACCAGGAGCGCGAGATTTCGGAGCTACTAAAACACCGGGAGCCCAGGAGAGTGAGAGTTCGGAGCTACTAACACAGCAGGAGCCCAGGAGCGCGATAGTTTGGAGCTACTAAAACAGTGGGAGCCCAGGAGAGCGAGAGTTGGAGCGACTAAAACAGTGGGAGCCCAGGAGCACGAGAGTTCGGAGCTACTAAAACAGTGGGAGCCCAGGAGAGCAAAAGTTTGGAGCTACTAAAACAGTGGGAGCCTGGAAGAGCAACAGTTCTGAGCTACTAAAACAGCAGGAGCCCTGGAGCGCAAGTGCTCGGAGCTACTAAAACAGCGGGAGCCCAGGAACGCGAGAGTTCAGAGCTACTAAAGCAGCGGGAGCCCAGGAGCACGAGAGTTCAGAGCTACTAAAACAGTCGGAGGCCAGGAGAACAAGAGTTTGGAGGTACTAAAACAGCGGGAGCCAAGCAGAGCGAGAGTTCGGAGCTACTATAACAGCGGGAGCCCAAGAGAGCGAGTGTTCAGAGCAACTAAAACAGTGGGAGCCCAGGAGCGCGAGAGATCGGAGCTACTAAATCAGCAGGAGCCCAGGAGAGTGAGAGTTCGGAGCTACTAAAACAGCAGGAGCCCAGGAGCGCGGGGGCTCGGAGCTACTAAAACAGCGGGAGCCCAGGAGAGTGAGAGTTTGGAGCTACTAAAACAGCGGGAACCCAGGAGCGCGAGAGTTCGGAGCTACTAAAACAGTGGGAGCCCTGCAGCACGTGAGTTTGGAGCTACTAAGACAGTGGGTGCCCAGGAGAGTGAGAGTTTGGAGCTACTAAAACAGCAGGAGCCCAGGAGCACGAGAGTTGGAGCTACTAAAACAGTGGGAGCCCAGGAGCACGAGAGTTCAGAGCTACTAAAACAGTGGGAGCCCAGGAGAGCAAGAGTTTGGAGCTACTAAAACAGTGGGAGCCTGGAAGAGCAAGAGTTCTGAGCTACTAAAACAGCGGGAGCTGAGGAGCACGAGAGATCTTAGCTCCTAAAACAGTGGGAGCCCAGGAGATTGAGAGTTCAAAGCTACTAAAACAGCAGGAGCCCAGGAGCATGAGAGTTCCGAGCTACTAAAACAGCGGGAACCCAGGAGCGCATTCGTTCGGAGCTACTAAAACAGCGGGAGGCCAGGAGCGTGAGAGTTCAGAACTACTAAAACAGCGGGAACCCAGGAGCGCGATATTTTGGAGCTACTAATACAGCGGGAACCCAGGAGCGTGAGAGTTCAGAGCTACTAAAACAGCGGGAGCCCAGGTGAGTGAGATATTGGAGGTACGAAAACTGCAGGAGCCCAGCAGCGCGAGATTTCGGAGCTGCTAAAACAGCGGGAGCCCAGGAGTGCGAGAGTTCAGAGCTGCTATAACAGCGGGAGCCCAGGAGTGCGAGAGTTCGGATCTGCTAACACAGTGGGAGCCCAGGAGAGCGAGTGTTCAGAGCTACTAAAACAGCGGAAGCCCAGGAGCGCAAAAGTTCGGAGCTGCTAAAACAGCTGGAGCCCAGGAGTGAGAGAGTTCGGAGCTTCTAAAACAGTGGGAGCCCAGGAGCGTGATAGTTGAGAGCTACTAAAACTGCTGGAGCCCTGGAGCACGAGAGTTTGGAGCTATTAAAACAGCTGGAGCCCAGGGGTGCAAGAATTTGGAGCTACTATAACAGCGGGAGCCCAGGACCATGAGAGTTCGGAGCTACTAAAACAGCGGTACCCCAGGAGCGCGACAGTGCGGAGCTACTAAATCAGCGGGAGCCCAGGAGCGCGAGAGTTCGGAGCTACTAAACCAGCAGGAGCCCAGGAGAGTGAGTGTTCGGAGCTACTAAAACAGCAGGAGCCAAGGAGCGTAAAAGTTCGGAGCTGCTAAAACAGCTGGAGCCCAGGAGCGCGAGTGTTCGGATCTACTAAAACAGCGGGAGCCCAGGAACGCGAGAGTTCGGAGCTACAAAAACAGCGGGAGCCCAGGAGCACGAGACTTCAGAGCTACTAAAACAGTCAGAGGCCAGGAGAACAAGAGTTTGGAGCCACTAAAACAGCGGGAGCCCAGGAGCGCGAGAGTTCGGAGCTACTACAACAGCAGGAGCCCAGGAGCGTGAGAGTTCGGAGCTACTAAACCAGCAGGAGCCCAGGAGAGTGAGACTTCGGAGCTACTAAAACAGCAGGAGCCCAGGAGCGCGGGGGCTCGGAGTTACTAAAACAGCGGGAGCCCAGGAGAGCGAGAGTTTGGAGCTGCTAAAACAGCAGGAGTCCAGGAGCGTGAGAGTTTGGAGCTACTAAAACAGTGGGAGCCCAGGAGAGCGAGAGTTGGAGCGACTAAAACAGTGGGAGCCCAGGAGCACGAGAGTTCGGAGCTACTAAAACAGTGGGAGCCCAGGAGAGCAAGAGTTTGGAGCTACTAGAACAGTGGGAGCCTGGAAGAGCAAGAGTTCTGAGCTAATAAAACAGCAGGAGCCCTGGAGCGCAAGTGTTTGGAGCTACTAAAACAGCGGGAGCCCAGGAACGCGAGAGTTCGGAGCTACTAACGCAGCGGGAGCCCAGGAGCATGAGAGTTCAGAGCTACTAAAACAGTCGGAGGCCAGGAGAACAAGAGTTTGGAGCTACTAAAACAGCGGGAGCCATGGAGCGCGAGAGTTCGGAGCTACTAAAACAGCGGGAGCCCAGGAGAGCGAGAGTTTGGAGCTACTAAAACAGCGGGAACCCAGGAGCGCGAGAGGTCGGTGCTACTAAAACAGTGGGAGCCCTGCAGCACGTGAGTTTGGAGCTACTAAGACAGTGGGTGCCCAGGAGAGTGAGAGTTTGGAGCTACTAAAACACCGGTAGCCCAGGAGAGTGAGAGTTCGGAGCTACTAAAACAGCAGGAGCCCAGGAGCGCGAGAGTTGGAGCCAGTAAAACAGTGGGAGCCCAGGAGCACGAGAGTTCGGAGCTACTTAAACAGTGGGAGCCCAGGAGAGCAAGAGTTTGGAGCTACTAAAACAGTGGGAGCCTGGAAGAGCAAGAGTTCTGAGCTACTAAAACAGCGGGAGCTGAGGAGCACGAGAGATCTTAGCTCCTAAAACAGCGGGAGCCCAGGAGACTGAGAGTTCGAAGCTACTAAAACAGCAGGAGCCCAGGAGCATGAGAGTTCTGAGCTACTAAAACAGTGAGAGCCCTGGAGCACGTGAGTTCGGAGCTACTAAAACAGCAGGAGCCCAGGAGCGCGAGAGTTCAGAGCTACTAAAACAGCGGGAGCCCAGGAGAGCGAGAGTTCGGAGCTACTAAAACAGCAGGAGCCCAGGAGCACGAGAGTTCGGAGCTACTAAAACAGCAGGAGCCGAGGAGCGCGAGTGTTCGGAGCTACTAAAACAGCAGGAGACCAGGAGCGCGAGTGTTCGGAGCTACTATAACAGCGGGAACCCAGGAGAGCGAGAGTTTTGGAGCGACTAAAACTGTGGCAGCCCAGGAGCACAAGAGTTCGGAGCTACTAAATCAGTGGGAGCCCAGGAGAGCAAGAGTTTGGAGCGACTAAAACAGCGGGAGCCCGGAAGAGCAAACGTTCGGAGCTACTAAAACAGCAGGAGCCCAGGAGCGCGAGTGTTCGGAGCTACCAAAACAGCGGGAACCCAGGAGCACGAGAGTTCAGAGCTACTAAAACCGTGGGAGCCCAGGAGCGTGAGAGTTCGGAGCTAGTAAACCAGCAGGAGCCCAGGAGAGTGAGAGTTCAGAGCTACTAAAACAGCGTGAGCCCAGGAGAGCGAGAGTTCGGAGCTACTAAAACAGCAGGAGCCCAGGAGCGCGAGAGTTCGGAGCTAACAAAACAGCGGGAGCCCAGGAACGCGAGAGTTCGGAGCTACTAAAACAGCGGGAGCACAGGAGAACAAGAGTTTGGAGATACTAAAACAGCGGGAGCCCAGGAGCGCGAGAGTTCGGAGCTACTAAACCAGCAGGAGCCAAAGAGAGCGAGAGTTTGGAGCTACTAAAACAGCGGGACCCCAGGAGCGCGAGAGTTCAGAACTACTAAAACAGTGGGAGCCCAGCAGAGCGAGAGTTCAGAGCAACTATGAGAGTGGGATCCTAGGAGCGCGAGAGTTTGGAGCTACTAAACCAGCAGGAGCCAAGGAGTGAGAGAGTTCAGAGCTACTAAAACAGTGGGAGCCCAGGAGCGCGAGAGTTCGGAGCTACTAAAACAGTAGGAGCCCAGGAGAGCAAGAGTTTTGAGCGACTAAAGCAGCGGGAGCCCGGGAGAGTGAGAGTTCGGAGCTACTAAAACAGCAGGAGGCCAGGAACACGAGAGTTCGGAGCTACTAAAACAGTGGTAGCCCTGGAGCACGTGAGTTATGAGCTACTAAAACAGCAGGAGCCCAGGAGCGCGAGTGTTCGGAGCTACTAAAACAGCGGGAGCCCAGGAACGCGAGAGTTCGGAGCTACAAAAACAGCGGGAGCCCAGGAGCACGAGACTTCAGAGCTACTAAAACAGTCAGAGGCCAGGAGAACAAGAGTTTGGAGCCACTAAAACAGCGGGAGCCCAGGAGCGCGAGAGTTCGGAGCTACTACAACAGCAGGAGCCCAGGAGCGTGAGAGTTCGGAGCTACTAAACCAGCAGGAGCCCAGGAGAGTGAGACTTCGGAGCTACTAAAACAGCAGGAGCCCAGGAGCGCGGGGGCTCGGAGTTACTAAAACAGCGGGAGCCCAGGAGAGCGAGAGTTTGGAGCTGCTAAAACAGCAGGAGTCCAGGAGCGTGAGAGTTTGGAGCTACTAAAACAGTGGGAGCCCAGGAGAGCGAGAGTTGGAGCGACTAAAACAGTGGGAGCCCAGGAGCACGAGAGTTCGGAGCTACTAAAACAGTGGGAGCCCAGGAGAGCAAGAGTTTGGAGCTACTAGAACAGTGGGAGCCTGGAAGAGCAAGAGTTCTGAGCTAATAAAACAGCAGGAGCCCTGGAGCGCAAGTGTTTGGAGCTACTAAAACAGCGGGAGCCCAGGAACGCGAGAGTTCGGAGCTACTAACGCAGCGGGAGCCCAGGAGCATGAGAGTTCAGAGCTACTAAAACAGTCGGAGGCCAGGAGAACAAGAGTTTGGAGCTACTAAAACAGCGGGAGCCATGGAGCGCGAGAGTTCGGAGCTACTAAAACAGCGGGAGCCCAGGAGAGCGAGAGTTTGGAGCTACTAAAACAGCGGGAACCCAGGAGCGCGAGGGGTCGGTGCTACTAAAACAGTGGGAGCCCTGCAGCACGTGAGTTTGGAGCTACTAAGACAGTGGGTGCCCAGGAGAGTGAGAGTTTGGAGCTACTAAAACACCGGTAGCCCAGGAGAGTGAGAGTTCGGAGCTACTAAAACAGCAGGAGCCCAGGAGCGCGAGAGTTGGAGCCAGTAAAACAGTGGGAGCCCAGGAGCACGAGAGTTCGGAGCTACTTAAACAGTGGGAGCCCAGGAGAGCAAGAGTTTGGAGCTACTAAAACAGTGGGAGCCTGGAAGAGCAAGAGTTCTGAGCTACTAAAACAGCGGGAGCTGAGGAGCACGAGAGATCTTAGCTCCTAAAACAGCGGGAGCCCAGGAGACTGAGAGTTCGAAGCTACTAAAACAGCAGGAGCCCAGGAGCATGAGAGTTCTGAGCTACTAAAACAGTGAGAGCCCTGGAGCACGTGAGTTCGGAGCTACTAAAACAGCAGGAGCCCAGGAGCGCGAGAGTTCAGAGCTACTAAAACAGCGGGAGCCCAGGAGAGCGAGAGTTCGGAGCTACTAAAACAGCAGGAGCCCAGGAGCACGAGAGTTCGGAGCTACTAAAACAGCAGGAGCCGAGGAGCGCGAGTGTTCGGAGCTACTAAAACAGCAGGAGACCAGGAGCGCGAGTGTTCGGAGCTACTATAACAGCGGGAACCCAGGAGAGCGAGAGTTTTGGAGCGACTAAAACTGTGGCAGCCCAGGAGCACAAGAGTTCGGAGCTACTAAATCAGTGGGAGCCCAGGAGAGCAAGAGTTTGGAGCGACTAAAACAGCGGGAGCCCGGAAGAGCAAACGTTCGGAGCTACTAAAACAGCAGGAGCCCAGGAGCGCGAGTGTTCGGAGCTACCAAAACAGCGGGAACCCAGGAGCACGAGAGTTCAGAGCTACTAAAACCGTGGGAGCCCAGGAGCGTGAGAGTTCGGAGCTAGTAAACCAGCAGGAGCCCAGGAGAGTGAGAGTTCAGAGCTACTAAAACAGCGTGAGCCCAGGAGAGCGAGAGTTCGGAGCTACTAAAACAGCAGGAGCCCAGGAGCGCGAGAGTTCGGAGCTAACAAAACAGCGGGAGCCCAGGAACGCGAGAGTTCGGAGCTACTAAAACAGCGGGAGCACAGGAGAACAAGAGTTTGGAGATACTAAAACAGCGGGAGCCCAGGAGCGCGAGAGTTCGGAGCTACTAAACCAGCAGGAGCCAAAGAGAGCGAGAGTTTGGAGCTACTAAAACAGCGGGACCCCAGGAGCGCGAGAGTTCAGAACTACTAAAACAGTGGGAGCCCAGCAGAGCGAGAGTTCAGAGCAACTATGAGAGTGGGATCCTAGGAGCGCGAGAGTTTGGAGCTACTAAACCAGCAGGAGCCAAGGAGTGAGAGAGTTCAGAGCTACTAAAACAGTGGGAGCCCAGGAGCGCGAGAGTTCGGAGCTACTAAAACAGTAGGAGCCCAGGAGAGCAAGAGTTTTGAGCGACTAAAGCAGCGGGAGCCCGGGAGAGTGAGAGTTCGGAGCTACTAAAACAGCAGGAGGCCAGGAACACGAGAGTTCGGAGCTACTAAAACAGTGGTAGCCCTGGAGCACGTGAGTTATGAGCTACTAAAACAGCAGGAGCCCAGGAGCGCGAGTGTTCGGAGCTACTAAAACAGCGGGAGCCCAGGAACGCGAGAGTTCGGAGCTACTAAAACAGCGGGAGCCCAGGAACACGAGAGTTCAGAGCTACTAAAACAGTCGGAGGCCAGGAGAAGAAGAGTTTGGAGCCACTAAAACAGCGGGAGCCCAGGAGCGCGAGAGTTCGGAGCTACTATAACAGCGGGAGCCCAGGAGAGCGAGTGTTCAGAGCAACTAAAACAGCGGGAGCCCAGGAGCGCGAGAGTTCGGAGCTATTAAACCAGCAGGAGCCCAGGAGAGTGAGAGTTCGGAGCTACTAAAGCAGCAGGAGCCCAGGAACGCAGGGGCTCGGAGCTACTAAAACAGCGGGAGCCCAGGAGAGTGAGAGTTTGGAGCTACTAAAACAGCGGGACCCCAGGAGCGCGAGATTTCGGAGCTACTAAAACACCGGGTGCCCAGGAGAGTGAGAGTTCGGAGCTACTAAAACAGCAGGAGCCCAGGAGCGCGAGACTTTGGAGCTACTAAAACAGTGGGAGCCCAGGAGAGCGAGAGTTGGAGCGACTATAACAGTGGGAGCCCAGGAGCACGAGAGTTCGGAGCTACGAAAACAGTGGGATCCCAGGAGAGCAAGAGTTTGGAGCTGCTAAAACAGTGGGAGCCTGGAAGAGCAAGAGTTCTGAGCTACTAAAAGAGCAGGAGCCCTGGACGCGAGTGTTCGGAGCTACTAAAACAGCGGGAGCCCAGGAACGCGAGAGTTCGGAGCTACTAAAACAGCGGGAGCCCAGGAGCACGAGAGTTCAGAGCTACTAAAACAGTCGGAGGCCAGGAGAACAAGAGTTTGGAGCTACTAAGACAGCGGGAGCCAAGGAGCGCGAGAGTTCGGAGCTACTATAACAGCGGGAGCCCAGGAGAGCGAGTGTTCAGAGTAACTAAAGCAGCGGGAGCCCAGGAGCGCGAGAGTTTGGAGCTACTAAATCAGCAGGAGCCCAGGAGAGTGAGAGTTCGGAGCTACTAAAACAGCAGGAGCCCAGGAGCGCGGGGGCTCGGAGCTACTAAACCAGCAGGAGCCCAGGAGAGCGAGAGTTTGGAGCTACTAAAACAGCGGGACCCCAGGAGCGCGAGAGTTCGGAGCTACTAAAACAGTGGGAGCCCTGCAGCACGTGATTTTGGAGCTACTAAGACAGTGGGTGCCCAGGAGAGTGAGAGTTTGGAGCTACTAAAACACCGGGAGCCCAGGAGAGTGAGAGTTCGGAGCTACTAAAACAGCAGGAGCCCAGGAGCGCGAGTGTTGGAGCTACTAAAACAGTGGGAGCCCAGGAGCACGAGAGTTCGGAGCTACTAAAACAGTGGGAGCCCAGGAGAGCAAGAGTTTGGAGCTACTAAAAGAGTGGGAGCCTGGAAGAGCAAGAGTTCTGAGCTACTAAAACAGCGGGAGCTGAGGAGCACGAGAGATCTTAGCTCCTAAAACAGCGGGAGCCCAGGAGACTGAGAGTTCGAAGCTACTAAAACAGCAGGGGCCCAGGAGCACGAGAGTTCCGAGCTACTAAAACAGTGAGAGCCCTGGAGCACGTGAGTTCGGAGCTACTAAAACAGCAGGAGCCCAGGAGCGCGAGAGTTCGCAGCTACTAAAACAGCGGGAACCCAGGAGCGCATTAGTTCGGACCTACTAAAACAGCGGGAGGCCAGGAGCGCTAGAGTTCAGAGCTACTAAAACAGCGGGAACCCAGGAGCGCGATATTTTGGAGCTACTAATACAGCGGGAACCCAGGAGCGTGAGAGTTCGGAGCTACTAAAACAGCGGGAGCCCAGGTGAGTGAGGTATCGGAGCTACGAAAACTGCAGGAGCCCAGCAGCGCGAGATCTCGGAGCTGCTAAAACAGCGGGAGCCCAGGAGTGCGAGAGTTCGGAGCTGCTATAACAGCGGGAGCCCAGGAGAGCGAGAGTTCGGATCTGCTAACACAGTGGGAGCCCAGGAGAGCGAGTGTTCAGAGCTACTAAAACAGCGGGAGCCCAGGAGCGCAAAAGTTCGGAGCTGCTAAAACAGCTGGAGCCCAGGAGTGAGAGAGTTCGGAGCTACTAAAACAGCGGGAGCCCAGGAGCGCGATAGTTGAGAGCTACTAAAACTGCTGGAGCCCTGGAGCATGAGAGTTTGGAGCTACTAAAACAGCTGGAGCCCCGGAGTGGGAGAGTTCGGAGCTACTAATATAGTGGGAGCCCAGGAGTTCGAGAGTTCAGAGCTACTCAAATTGCGGGAGCCCAGGAGCACGAGTGTTCGGAGCTACCAAAACAGCAGGAGCCCAGGAGCAGGAGTGTTCAGAGCTAGTAAAACAGCGGGAGCCCAGGAGCACGAGTGTTCGGAGCTACTAAAACAGCAGGAGCCCAGGAGCGCAAGAGTTCGAAGCTACTAAAACAGCGGCAGCCCAGGAGAGCGAGTGTTCTGAGCTTCTAGAGCAGCGGGAACCCAGGAGAGCAAGAGTTCGGAGCTACTAAAACAGCGGGAGCTCAGGAGCGCTAGTTTTCGGAGCTACTAAAACAGCAGGAGCCCAGGAGCGCGAGTGTTCGGAGCTACTAAAACAGCGGGAGCCCAGTAGCGCGAGATTTTGGAGCTACTAAAACAGCGGGAGCCCAGGAGCGCGAGAGTTCGGAGCTACTAAAACAGCTGGATCCCAGGAGCATGATAGTTCAGAGCTATTAACACAGCGGGAGCCCAGAAGTGCGAGAGTTCGGAGCTACTAAAACAGCGGGAGCCCAGGAACGCGAGAGTTCGGAGCTACTAAAACAGCGAGAGCCCAGGAGAGTGAGACTTCGGAGCTACTAAAACAGCGGGAGCCCAGGAGAGTGAGAGTTCGGAGCTGCTAAAACAGCAGGAGCCCAGGAGAGCGAGAGTTCGGAGCTACTAAAACAGCGGAAGCACAGGAGAGTGAGAGTTCGGAGCTACTAAAACCACGGGAGCACAGGAGCGCGGCTACAACGGACCGGTGAGTGTAAAGAAGTAAAATGTAACCGAATTGTGACGTCACCAGAAATCAGGTAAGTGATTGGTTGGTGAGTATTTCTATATTTCTCGCTTTTTTTCCAATCTTGTCCATCTAAATTTTAGTGCCTTGGTGTAGATTAAAAGATATACGTGTTCCAAATTTTAAAACTAAATTAATTAATTGAGATGGGAGACCAGGCAATATTTTGTTTTTGTTGCATGTGGGAGCTGGTGGACACCATTGAGTCCAAGGTGACCACATCTGCAGCAAATGTTGGCTGCTCGAGGAACTTCGGCTCAGAGTTGATGAGCTGGAGTCCGAGTTTCAGACACTGCAACACATTAGTGAGGGGCAGTGTTACCTGGGCACTAAGTTCCAGGAAGCAGTTACACCCACTAGAGTAATTACTTCCAATTTGGCCCATGGTCAGGGACAGGAGGATGTGACTACAAGCAAGGCAGGTATTGGGATCCAGGAGGTAGTGATGGAGGAGCCACAGCCATTGGCCTTGTCTAACAGGTACGAGATTCTTGCTCCCTGTGTGGACGCGGGCAGAAACTGCAAGGAGGATGAGCAATCTGACCACAGCAGCGTGGTACAGGGAGCCATTCAAGTGGGGGGAGTAAAAAGAAATGTTGTAGTGATAGGGGATACTATAGTTAGGGGGATAGACACTGTTCTGTGCAGCCAAGAGTGTGAGTCCCAAAGGCTGTGTTGCCTACCCAGTGCCAGGGTTAAGGACATCTCCTCTGAGCTGGAGAGAAACTTGGAGTGGGAGAGGGAGGATCCAGTTGTCATGGTCCACGTAGGCACCAATGACATAGGTAGGACAAAGAAAAAGGTTCTGCTGAGGGAATATGAGCAGCTAGGGGCTAAATTAAAAAGCAGAACCACAAAGGTAATAATTTCTGGATTACTATCTGAGCCACGAGTGAATTTGCATAGGTTAAATAATATCAGAGAAATGAACGAGTGGCTCAAAGACTGGTGTGGGAGAAGTGGATTTCGATTTGTGGGGCACTGGCACCTTCTTCTTTTTCTTCTTAGGCAGTCCCTCGGAACCGAGGATGACTTGCTTCCACTTTAAAAATGAATTCGCAGGTGACTGATTAGTCCAATGTGGGACCTACAGTCTCTGTCACAGGTGAGGCAGTGGTTGAAGGGACGGGTGGGTGGGGTGCTTGGGTTGATGTGCGCTCCTTGCGCCGCCTGCGCTTGGCTTCCACTTGCTCCCGGTGAAGAGACTCGAGGTGTTCGGCGCCTTTCCGGATGCTTCTCCTCCACTTTGTGCGGTCTTGGGCCAGGGATTCCCAGGTGTCGGTGGGGATGTTACACTTTTTCAAGAAGGCTTTGAGGGTGTCCTTGAAGCATTTCCTCTGCCCACCTGGGGCTCTCTTGCCGTGCCGGAGCTCCGAGTAGAGCGCTTGTTTTGGGAGTCTCGTATCGGGCATGCGGACAATGTGACCCGTCCATCGGAGCTGATCGACCGTGGTCAAAACTTCGATGCTGGGGATGTTGGCCTGAGCAAGAACACTGACGTTGGTGCGCCTATCCTGCCAATGGATTTGCAGGATCTTGCAGAGGCAGCATTGGTGGTACCTCTCCAGTGCTTTGAGGTGCCTGCTGTACATGGTCCATGTCTCTGAGGCATACAGCAAGGCGGGTATCACTGCTGCCCTGTAGACCATGAGCTTAGTGCCGGGTACTGGGATAAGAGGGAGCTGTTCCGTTTAGACAGGCTTCACTTGAACCATGCTGGGACTAGAATCCTGGCGAATCGAATAACTAGGCCTATAGAGAGGGCTTTAAACTAAATAGTGGGGGGAGGATCCAGGTGAGCGGGAATTTAAAAAGTCAATGAGAAATGAGTAAGCAATAGAGCAGGATAGAGATGGGGGTAATAATAACCAGATTGTGACAGGAAGGGACAGAATGTTTAAAAATAAGAGTGCAACAGAAAATGGGGTCAAAACAAGGAGGAATGTAGGGGGTGGTGTTTTGAGTCAGCTTTGCCTCTGACTGTTTTGAGCGGTTTGAATCGCTCCCACACCCTTTGGTTTTAGACTCTGGATTTAGGTACAGGCTGTGATACAAAATTGGAGTAGACAACTGGTTTGGTACAAGAAAACTGTGTTTTATTAGAGTCACAATAAAATTATACACTTAGATTACTGGAGTAGTTACTGACATTCAACAGTACACTTAATCAAGAATGGGGAACACACGGCACAACGAGGGAAAATCACATTAATAATCCCCCTACCTTTGTCCCACCCCCAATATCTAACTAAATTGTACTAAAAAGAGCCAGGGATCATGCTCACCAATAGGGGTTTCTTGACAGTTCGAATCCTGTCAGTTAAGCCGGTTGCGTTTTTGGGGTTCGCTCTTTGTGTCCTTTGGGGCCTGCCGTCTCCATGTGGTACTAGCCTTAGAATCTGCGAAGGTTCTTCAGTTGGGTGGAGTCCGCTGATGCGGTTTGGGCGCGGTTGTGGATTTGTCTGATAAGTACACACTTTTCTTAGTTAGAAATAGGGAGAGTAAAGTCTTTGTTGGGTACCTTAGCTTGTAGAGTGGGAAAACTTCGGGTTTTGTTCTTCTGGTGGTGGTCTGGTCATCGAGTTTTGTTGCGGTAGGGGTTCGGTTGGCGGTCTTCGGTGTCGGATCAGTCGCAGTGGCCTAGATCATTACCTGTGTAGTGGTAATGATCTGAAGGTATGGTTTACCCAGCCCTTTTTGTTACCGCGGTGCTCGTGGTCGGTCCTTGTGTCGGGCTGCAGTTGCGGCCTTGTTGTCTTCGGTCGAGCCTGACCCACTATGCCCCCTTGCCGTGATGTTGCGTGAGTCTTCCCGTTGGCTGCTGAATGATGATGCAGGGTAGTGTTGGTGTCCTTGGTTACGAGTGGGCCTACAATTATACTGTTTTTGAGTTTGTTATCTGTGCGCCAAATTAGGGTTAGTTCTTTGTCCGATTTTTGGCGGGCTCGTTAAGGTGATTACAGCCATTCAACTTAACTGGTTTTGGGGCGGTTGTCTCATTGCTAAATGGCCTTTAATGTCTTGGGTGTTTGTCATGCATAAGGTTAATCGGTGTCTTCCTGGCTTGGTAGCTATTTTGAACTGTAAGCGATTATTTATGCAGAGTTTTGATGGGCTTTAGATTTGTGCAAGATTAAGGCCTAGAAATTCAGTATAGCCACTTTTGGGGCGGTAAAGTCGGGCGGGCGCTAAAGTTTGCGCCCGCCGGAAAGTGGAGGCCACTTCGCCGATATTCAGTAGCTTTGGCCAAGGAGTTTGCTCGAGCGCTAAAACTGGCGTTGCACCCCTATCTTTAGGCGCTAAGCCGGCGGTGCAGACTGATACCGCCGAGGCCGGGCGCAGCGCAGGTGCGGTCATGTTTTGATTGACAGCAGACACCCTGGCGCCAGCCAGCTCTTAAAGGGGGAAGGGTCGACTTGGTCTGCTGCCACGCCCTGGATACTGCAGCCCTCCAGCTAGGCCTAAACACTGCTGCTGGAGAGAAATAGCGCCAGCAAGGATGCAGAGGGCCCGTGAGTGAGCGCAGCGCTTCTCTGCCCATGATTTGAAGGTGCTGGTTAGGGCTTTGGAGAAGAGAAGAGATATCTTGTTCCCAGACAGTGGCAAGAAGGCTCCCAAGAGGCTGTACAGGAGAGCCTGGAGGGAAATCGGCCAGAGGGTCACAGCCAACAGCGATGTCCCCAGGACTGGTGACCAATGCCGGAAAAAGTTTAACGACCTCACTCGGTTGGTCAGGGTGAGTACCCTTTCCAGTGTCCTCCTCATCCTTGCATGTGCACCTCACATTATGGGCAAAGGGACCTCAAAGGCCTAATGGCCAGCCCTCCTCCAGCAGCTATGGCACTGGCATGAACATCAATAGCGCTTTCTGCACTTTACACACTGGCCAAGCTATTCGACCATGGGAGGCAGTGCACACAACAACAGGGCACCACACTGGCCAAGCTATTCGACCATGGGAGGCAATGCACACAACAACAGGGCACCACACTGTACTTAGAAGCTGTCCTTTCTCTTGCAGGCCAAGCTGGCCGAGAATCTGAAGAGCCGGACTGTCACCGGGGGAGGCCGTGCCCAGTTCCAGGAGCTCAGTGACCTGGAGGAGCGCATGGGTCGACTCATGGGTGCCCGGGTGATTGGCCCCGTTGCAATTGGAGATGCCGACCCTGTGCTGGGCCCCAATGGTAAGGACATGACCGTTTGGACCTCTCTCGTTCCCCTTGCGCTTCAGATCTACATCCTTTGCCACTGTCCGACCAATGCGCATAATGCCACCACTCATGCCTCCCTCGCTGATGCCCTGTCCTCACTCTAAAGCTACTCTTGTGCCTTCCTGCTTTCAGCTGGTGAGGAGGAGGTCCCTGAAGCTGCGAGTGTCAGTACCTCGGAAGAGGAGGACGACGAGGAGCAAGAGGAAGGCGGCACATCGGGGGAACCCTCATCCGCGCCAGGGGATGGCAATGGAGGGGACACGCCTTGCCTGGAGGAGAGCCAGGGGGAAGTGTTGCAGGGGGGTGTAGCTCCTGTGCCCAGTGGCGTCCAGCCACGCGGGAAGGGTCGGGCAGCACGGCTGCCTTCTCCCCAGAGGGGGGAAGTGTTGCAGGGGAGTGTAGCTCCTGTGCCCAGTGGCATCCTGCCACGCGGGAAGGGTCGGACAGCTCGGCGGCCTTCTCCCCAGAGGGGGGAAGTGTTGCAGGGGAGTGCAGTTGCTGGGCCCAGTGGCGTCCAGCCACGCGGGAAGGGTCGGGCAGCTCGGCGGCCTCCTCCCCAGAGAGAGAGTCCGGCCTCCAGTCCGGAGACGGTCCTCGCCCAGGAGGTGCGCCTCCTTGATCAAATGTCCGTGGACTCGGATCGTCGCCACACCGAGTTCATGGGGGTTGTGGCACGGTTGCCTGAGGCCATTGAGTCCCTGGCTCATAGTGTGGCCGATTTCGGGGCCTCACAGGCCAGGGGTTTCGAACAACTCGCGGCAGCACAGGCCAGGGGTCTCGAACAATTCGGGGCATCACAGGACGCGAGTCGGGCAGAATTCAGGGCATCACAGGACGCGAGTCGGTCCGAATTCAGGGCAGCACAGGCAGCGAGTGGAGAGTTGATGAGTGGTGCCGTGCAGTCACTGGCTGGTCTGATGCGGGCACAGACCAGGGCAGTACGGGCACTCACTGCTGCCACACTCGCTGTGTCATGCACGCATCGCCAGGGCACCCGCCGCGCTGCTGCAGCACAGCGGTCTGGCCTTCACCAGATTGCTGCGCTTGCTGCAGTGCCAGCCCGGCCGACTGCCAGTGTCTCTGGTGACCAGCGAGCGCCTGGCATCAGCCAGCTTGCCCCCATTGCTGCAGCCGCCACTGCCACTCCCCCAGCAAAGCTGCGACGAGCTGCTGGAGAGACTGATGCTGCCCAGCCACAGCTGCAGCAGTCAGCAGCCGGCCCCTCCAGGGCCGGAGCTCGTCTAGGCCGACCCCCAAGGGCATCTGCCGTCACGCATTGTGCCCCTCAGGAGCCTTCCCCCAGCCTTGCAACACCCACAGGGCCCAGGTTGAGGCGGAGCAGCAGGTCGGCCAGGGGCCGGAAAAGCCTGGACAAGGACTCGCCCTCTCGGCACACAAAGTAGAGTGTGTTGCCAAATGTTTTTTTATATGGGGGTGTTTGTGTTCTGTATGGGGGGGTTTGTCTTGGTAAGGCCGAGGATGAAGGCCATTTGGATGGACAAGTTTTGTTATTCCTCCCCAGGTTGTGGGAGTGAGATATGTTTTTGACTGTTTTTTGGGGGTGTTGTCTGTTTTTGGGTTTCATGTGGGAAGGGCCCTGAGTTTGTTCAATAAAGCTTTTTATTTATTCAGCTTGTCCATGTGTGATGTTTCAAGTGGTTGTTGCGTTAACCGGCTGAGGGCTTGCGGAGCGGCTGCATTTATGTGCCTTCATTGCCACAAGCCATTCCCTGACAGGGGGCCTAGAAGTGTCGTTCAATAAGCCGCCGACGGACGGCCCTTGGACCTTGTGGCTCCCTCCTGGGCTGGTACTCCTCCTCCTCCTCCTCCTCCTCCTCATGGTCCTCCTGCTCGTCCTCCTGAGGTGGTGGTCCAACGTGAGGTGGCAGTGCCTGAGTCCTGCGGATAGCCAGGTTGTGCAGCATGCAGCAAACGACGACGAACTGGGAGACTCTATCCGGCGAATACTGTAGAGATCCGCCGGAACGATCCAGGCAGCGGAACCGTTGCTTGAGGATGCCAATTGTTTGCTCTATGATGTTCCTTGTGGCTTGATGGCTTTCGTTGTATGCCTCCTCAGCAGGGGTCCTGGGCGCGCGGAGCGGGGTCATGAGCCATGTACACAAAGGATAGCCTTTGTCCCCGATAAGCCATCCTCTTGGGGGAGGCTGTGCCTGGAACATGTCAGCCACAGTAGTCTGGCGCAGGATAAATGCATCGTAGTTGCTGCCTGGAAAGCGGGCATTGACAGCTAGGATGCACTGCCTGTGGTCACACACCAGCTGTACATTGAGGGAATGGTAGCCCTTCCAGTTGCAGTAATCCTCGGCATTGTCGATAGGTGCCCGCATAGCCACATGCGTGCAGTCAATGGCGCCCTGTACCATGAGGAAGTCGGCGATCCTCGCAAATCCGACTGCGCGCTGCTCCTGCCTCTCTAGGGTCATGGGGAAGGAGATGAATTGGTGTCTCCTTGCGAAAAGGGCATCGGTGACCTGCCGGATGCAGCGATGCACGGCGAACTGGGAGATGTTCGCTATGTCCCCAGCAGCGGCTTGGAAGGAGCCGCTTGCATAAAAGTTCAGAGCCACCGTGACCTTCACTTCCACCGACAGAGACGTCCTGCACATCAGCTGTGGATGCAGATCTCTGTGAAGCAGCTGGCAGATCTCTGCAACCACCTCCCTTCTGAAGCGCAGCCTCTTAACACAATGCGCGGCAGTCATGGTGAGATAGGACACCTGCTGGCGGTATTCCCTGAGTGGGTAAGGCCTACGTTGCCGACGCCTGATGGCCCCTCTGCGTCTAGGCATGGCTGCCCCTCTCACACAGCGTCTGCGAGCCCTTCGCACATAATGCTGGAACTGAGGGTTGGAACCCCATGCAGCCCCCATAATATACTTGCAAACAGTGAAATCACAATGAGTCAAATTTCCAAGCTCTGGCCAGAAGCCAAAAATACCTCTCCTATGTTGGCCCAAATCAGTAAGGTCTCTTCCTTGGTCTCTGTCCAGAAATCCGTAGCAGTAAAGTCATTGCAGCAAAATGGCTGGCCTTTATAGTTCAGTCTAAGTGCCCTTTAATTAGCGCTCCCCGAGGCCCGCAGGGCCTCTGCTGCATTCCACTTCACAGTTCTTAACAGCGTCACGCCCACATTGGGCGGGCGCCACTGAAGTTCCGGTTTGGGGCGCACAAACGGCATTGCACGACGAAATGACGTCATAAGCTGCGCGCGCAGCTGAGCGCGCGCAAACACTTTGCGCCGGCGCTAAATGTCAACTGAAGTTGGGCGTAGGCGCAGATCAGTCTGCGCCCGGGCGCTAAGTGCCTAGCGCTCGAGATCTACTCCTCTTATGGCGCTAACGGCTGGCGAACGCAACTGAATTTCTCGGCCTAAGTCTTTTCCTGAGTTAATTTGTTTTAAGGGAAGAATGCGTGTTCTGTCTCCTCCAGTTGTCTGGGTTTGAAATAACAAATCAAAGCTGTCTCCCACAGGCCCAGGCATGTCAAGTTTTAAGCTTTTGAACTTGACATCCTGCCTGCTGGGTCCCACTTTAACCTTGCAGTTGTTGGCATACAGTCCAAAAGCCATTCCCTTATCGAATAACTTGTCCTTCAGGGTCCCTTATTAATAACTTGGGAAATATGGGAATTTTGAGAATCCTACACTCCCCCCTGTGATAGTGAAACTCACTTCAAGTATCATACTTACAAAGGTGAGCAAAGTTCCTGACCCTCCATAGCCAACCTTCCCTGTAATTACCTATCTAAAATCCCATGACACACACATTCCCCATTCTTTAAGAATGTAGTGTACATAAGTATACATAGGCAAAATACAGTTATTTACACACATCCAACCATGGAGGGGTCCAACACCCCTGCAACACTTGGTACACATACATCTTTATTAAAAATAACACGTCAAAGTCTTTATTAAAAATAACAAACACGCAAAAAAAACAATCTTTATTCAGAAACACAAAAATAAAAGATTCAAACAGGTGTACCTCTCTCCACCTTAACATAATGCTTCTTCCAAGTCCTTTTGTTTTGGAATTCTCGTGTTTTGCCTTTTCCTTTGCACTGAGTGCACAACAGGTACAACACTATTCCCAGCTGGCAAACCACGAGGATGTGGGAAGCCATTCTAACCCATGAAGGGACCTCTATGTTTTCAAAAATGTCCCACCAGGGTGGGACTGTGATACCTTGAATCTCTCCCTCTATCTCGTTTGTTTTCTGTTCTAAAGTGTAGAAATGCTGTTGTGATATCTCGACAGCTTTTAGTAACTTGGTAAGATGTTCTGGTAGAGGGGGAATTTAGTAGCCAAAATGTGCTACATATTTTTGCAAGTTGGTAAAATTTTCTGTTACAGTGAGGTGAACAGTGGAGGGTTCAGGAATGGGGACAATCCGTTCCTGGGCCACTTGAACTTCTGCCTCGGGTTTAAAGCAGAAACAGCTGTCACATACCGGACACCAGTTATGCTGTCCAAGCTGGTAGTGGGGCGCACCTGTGGTGACACAATATGTCCCACCTCCTATATATGCTACCTGTGGGGGAACATGGTCTTGTGCCATTACCTCCATGGTACAGTTTATAGGTCTTGCACCAGCAGCCTTAAACCCGTACTGTGGTTTAGAATAGACATTCAAGTGCTGGGGACACAGTATTATGTGTGCTCCCCGGCTCCGGTACCCCGAGAGGTCAGTACCTGTCATAGCGTGCTCCCACTTTATGACATAAGGTGGGACCGCTGTGAAACGGATGTGTGCACCCCCTTGAATGATGCCAATGTTCTCCACCCTGTATACCGGTGCGGGTCGGGCTGTCCCACCCATAACCGGCATCCTCACTACTATCCCCATGATACTGTGATTGGAACGTCCACAATCCACTGGGACAGGGTAGGCCTCAGAAGCTAGCCGGAGTTGACACAGGCTTAATGAATTCTCAAATGGGTGGAGGGCTGCGAGGTGCTTGTTGCTGATCCAGGAGGGGACTAAACTCTGTTTTAAATCCTCCAGGTTTCTGCGGCCCTCGCCTAGCACCCATGCCCCGTACAGGACGCACACCTTGTTCTGTGCAGCCTGATCTGAAGCATTCCTGTCCTCTCGTATAAGGGCATTTACAGTTTAGGCGTGTCTTTCCAGCTCAGCAATGATCTCTTTTAAATGGACCGTCATAGCTTGGTCCTCGTGTAACTCTGAGCGTACTACTGTATTTTCATCCATTAAGCTTTTTCGTAATTGTGTTTTTAAACCGTTTATCTGTGTCTGCAAGTCTATGTCATCCAGGCTGTTTGTAACAGAGGATGCTGTGTTATATGCAGTGAAAACATCATTCCAGGTTCCTCTTCTTTGTCTCCCCGTGTTGCTAAAGTACTCAGTGTGTGTAGTGTACAGTTCTGTTTTGTCTACGTTGGCAAAATCGAACTCGTAGAATTTCCTAAACATTTCTCTTAACAGGGCCTGGTACAGCTGTTCCGTCTCCATGGTGCACCATTCAGGTAAGTGTACCTCTGTGAGGTTTAGAATCACAGCGGCTACTGCGTAGTGTAGCCCCTGGTAGAGCACCTTTTTGGTCGGCACTAGTACCAGCCCATTCCCTGGTCCCTTGGTGGTGGCAAGGCACCTCTCTAAGTATGTCCTTGCTGTCTGGGTCGTGGGCAGTGGCTTTCGGGTGTATGCCACGAGTTCAATGGCTTTAACTGGGGCTGGGGAATTTGGGACTATGCAAGTGTGTAGGTAGGAATCCCATTCCAGCCCCTTCCCCTAATCCTGCCATGATGCGGAAAAGATGATGGATATGCCCGTGGGGCAGGCCCTTTGCGACCCCCACATGCAGACATAAATTCCCTGTTCTGACTCCCACCACTTATCCCAGCACACACTAGCTCCCCCTTGGGTCCCCGTGATTGTCCGGTAGGTGTCGTTCCCCAGTCGTTCCCAGTCAGCTGTATGGTCCCCCGTGTCTCTGCTCAGCTTCCTGAGCCACCACCACCTTCCCAGGGGAATCTGTCCTCTGCAGGTCAGGCACACGCGTTTCCCCTCAGTGACCCCGACCCGTGTGGCCACAACCTGTATGCTGGGGCAGGGGAGGGAGGCCTCCCCGTAGGTGAACCCAGTCTGGCTGGACTACCGGGTGGAGTTAGATCCCAGCCACCCTGGCCATCTTCCCTCATGGGAATAGATAGCGAGCTCCTCCACGCCTCGTTCGCCGCCCCCAGCAGTCACAACCGGTGCTCTCTCTCCTGAGCATCCAAAAATGTGGGAGTCCGCCACGTCACCTCGCCTCCCAGTGCTCATTCCTATCAGGGCGAGTAGAAGTATGCCCCCCTTCATTTCGAAAATCCCTTCTGTAAGGAGACATAAGAGCATATAGCCAGGTCCCGAGAAGATTCTCTGGCTTGGGTAAAGCACAGTCGAGTCTTGCGGCCTCGACTCAATACAAAACACTCTTAAACAGTAACATTTAAACTACCAATCACCTTGTTTAAAATTAAACTAAAACACACAAACTTAACAATCCCAAAATTAAATAACAAAAGCTATGTACATCCGTCGCCTGTCTCCGAGCTGCCAGACTAATCCCTGTTTGGGCTGCAGCACACTACTCCCTTCAGTGTGGCTGCCCTGTCCTGTACTTTTGGTCCCTCGCAGCCTGCGGCTGCTGGCTGGGAACATCTGTCCACAGATCGATCCCTGATTTGAGAGGCTGCCCGTTTAAACTGGGGAGCCGGTGACCACGGTTCCGTTGGCCGTGGCGTTCGTGGGGACCTTCTAGGGACTTTGGCTGGTGGGGGTTTTCTGGCTGGTGGGTCTTTAACACAAGCCACTGCCCCCTCCTGTGCAGTCTGTGAACTTTCTGTTTTGATTTCTTTTTGGGTTCAATAAAGACTCATTTCTGAAAGAGAATGTTGTTTAATCTAAAGTCTTGTTCAAGACTTTCTACAGCTTTTTACAGAACACACTATGCTGTGATGCATCTAGAATGAAACTGAAACTAAAACTCCTCTGGACTGCTTGTCTCTCACATGACCTCTGCTGGTCAGGCACAAGTAATCAAAAACACAGACAAATATGCTGTAAGGCATAAGTAATCAAACACAGGCAAATATCATCACTATTTGCTGATATCATTACATCTCCCTTTCTTAAAACAAAAGTATTTTACTTTTAACTAACAACATTTAATGAACTTACATTATCATTATCATGATCAAGGTTTTTTACCCTTGCTTTGTGTGTTCACATGAAATATGTCAATACACTAGAACTTGAAGAAAGAATAAGATAACATTACTTCCTTCTTGAACAATAGTCCTTAAATTTGCTCAATGAGTCTCTCAGGAGGCTCCATTTTTGCATCTGCTATGGGCAGTGCACTTGTGATCATGTCCACGTAGGCGTTCACTTTTTCATCCATTGTGGTGTTTGCGGGCTCACTTGGGTCAACAGCTCTGGACAACTTGTCTGCTGTATACATCAGCTTACCCGGTGTGTACGCAACATTCAGTGTATAGCGTTGCAGCCTGATCATCATTCTTTGTATTCTAAGCAGACAGCTATTCAGTGGCTTTTGGAATAATGCAATCAAGGGCTTATGGTCAGTCTCTACACTGATTGCTTGTCCTGCCACAAACTGGTGAAATCTTTCACAGGCGTATGTGATGCTAAGCAGCTCCTTTTCTATTTGTCTGTCATTGAGCACGATGCATATGCAATAGGTTGCCAGTAGTCATATTGTTGCAGAAGAACGGCACCAAGCCCACTCTGTGATGCATCTGATGATATCTTGATGGGTCTTGCTGGATCATAAAACCTCAGAACTGGTTCCTCTGTGAGCAGTTTCTTTAGATCGCTCCATGACTTCTCATGCTCATGATTCCATTCCCATTCTGTGTTCTTTTCAGTTAGTCTTCTCAGTGGCGCTATTTTTTCTGAGAGGTTGGATATGAATTTACCCATGTAGTTGATCATTCCATTAAACATCTGCACGTCCTTTTTGCATTGTGGCCTTGGCATATTCTCAATGGCGGACACCTTTCTGGAATCTGGTCTGATGCCCTCACTGCTAAGGATATCTCCCACGAATGTCAGTTCTGTCACCCCGAGCTGGCATTTCTCTCTATTCAGCTTCAGGTTTGTTTTCCTTGTTGCTTCCAGCACATTTTTCAGTCTCTCGTCATGCTCAGTTCTCGTGGTTCCCCATACTATGATGTCATCCATTGATGTATCAACTCCCTCCAGGTGCTCATAGATCATATGGATAGTCTTGTGATACACTTCAGGAGCTGAGGCAATGCCAAATGGTAACCTTAGGAATCTGTATCTGCCAAATGGAGTGTTGAACGTGCACAGTCTTGAACTTGCTTCATCCAGCTTCATCTGCCAAAATCCTGAGGACGCATCTAACTTGCTGAAATATTTTGCATTTGCAAACTGTGCCATGATTTCCTCACGTGTAGGAAGCTTGAAGTGCTCTCTCTTTATTGCTCTGTTTAGATCTCTTGGATCCAGGCAAATTCTGAGCTTTCCATTCTTTTTGTCCACTACGACGAGGGAACTCACCCACTCAGTTGGCTCATCTATCTGCTGAATCACGTTCAGGCTTTCCATCCTGTCCAACTCTGCCTTCAGTTGCTTTTGAAGAGCAAACGGAAATTTTCTGCATGGATGTATGACCGGTGTCATACTTTTATCTACTCTGATCGTGTGTTCTCCTGGAATGCAGCCTAGACCCTTAAATAGGTCTTTGTACTCTTTCATGAGTTCATCATAGACTGTCTCTCCTTCGCTTTCCACAACGAGGACTCTCTTTACCAGGTTCAGTCTCTCACAGGCTTTTAACCCTAGTATGGCTTGCACATCCTTTGGCACCACGATTAATGCTAGCGTGTGCTCTCTGTCCTTGTGTGTTACTTTGACAATGCATTTTCCTTTCACTGGTATATCAGTACCTGAGTACCCGGTCACTTTCACTTGTATTCCATGTAACTTTGGTCTGGGTCTAATTCTCTTAAAATCGGTCTCTGATATTACATTAACTTGTGCTCCAGTATCCAATTTAAATGGAATGTGTATGTCATTCACTTTTAGTGTCAACATCCAGTCTCTTTCTTTTTTGTTTTCAGACACAACATCTACATTGAATTCCTCTATCTCGCTTTCATCTACTGTATGGACCTTGCTTTGTTGCGCTTGGTTCGTACAGCAACGGGCATAATGGTTGGTTTTGTTGCATCTATTGCATGTTTTACCATATGCTGGACACTTTCTTGGTGGATGCTGTGTACCGCATCGACTACATGACTTCCGATTGTCTCTTTCATTTTCGTTTGCTGGCCACGTCTCTTTTTTCACATTGGCGCTCTCTTTGTTAAACGGTTTGTATCCGTTCTTTCTCACTGCATCCACGTTGCAGCTACTGTCACTGAACAGCTCCTTTGCCTGCAACTTCACAGTCTCTGTAGCCCGACACAATGCTATGGCTTTTCCCAGGTCTAGATCTTGCTCTCTTAGCAGCCTTTCCCTTAGACCATTATCTGGAATACCACACACCAGTCTGTCTTTTATCAGCGAGTCTGTCAGTCCCCCAAATTCACACGATTTGCTTCAGTTTCTCAGTTCAGTCACATACTGATCAATAGTCTCGCCGATTTTCTGTACACATGTGAAAAATTTGTGCCTCTCAAAGGTCACGTTGCGTTTAGGTATGCAGTAGGCCTCAAACTGTTCCATTATTTTATCTAGCTTCGTTTTGTCTCCATCAACGGCAAATATGAAATTATTATATACCTCCAGCGCTGCATCACCCACGACATGTAAGAACAGTGACGATTTCTGTTTATTACTTTTATCGTCAGCTCCGATTGCTGATAAATACAACCCTACACGTTGTTTGAACCTTCTCCAATTTTCAGCCACATTACCTGTCAATTGAAGCGTTGCCGGTGGGTGTAAACCTTCCATTCTTTCACTTCGTTAGCTATTCTCTAATGGTAAGCAACGATGTTCTCTTTTGGCTTGCTAATATGTGGAGAGCTGATTTCACTTACTTGCCACAACTGCTTTCACTGTCCCATCAAGTTGCTAACTTCAGATTTTTTCTCTTTCAGCCACTTCTGACATCATGTTTTGATTTCTTTTTGGGTTCAATAAAGACTCATTTCTGAAAGAGAATGTTGTTTAATTTAAAGTCTTGTTCAAGACTTTCTACAGCTTTTTACAGAACACACTGTGCTGTGATGCATCTAGAATGAAACTGAAAGTAAAATTCCTCTGGACTGCTTGTCTCTCACATGGCCTCTGCTGGTCAGGCACAAGTAATCAAAAACACAGACAAATATGCTGTAAGGCATAAGTAATCAAACACAGACAAATATCATCACTATTTGCTGATATCATTACACTTTCCACTACTGCTGTCTGGGGATTTTTATCCTCAGGCTATACCTCTCCTAAATCTGTGCTAGCGGCAGGCAACTCTACGCAGCCTGATGCTGCAGGCTGCGGGTCCTTGCCCTCACATCCCACCTCTCCTAAACCTGGGTTAGGGGCAGGTAACTCTCTGCAGCCTAACGCTGCAGGCTGAGGGTCCTCAGCCCCAGGTCCCACCTTGTCTAAGTCCCAGATGAGTTGGGGAGTGTCCCAAACGGTGGGTGGGATGGTCCTTCGCTTAAAACAGGCCACTGCACCTGTCTGTGCAGTCTGTGAGTTTGCTCCTGCTGCAGGCTGAGGATTTCGATCCTCAGACCTTGCCCTAAATGGCTGTTCCCTTCTCTCATAAGAACATAAGAACATAAGAAATAGGAGCAGGAGTAGGCCAATCGGCCCCTCGAGCCTGCTCCGCCATTCAATAAGATCATGGCTGATCTGATCCTAACCACCAATACACTATCACAGGACCATCTCCTGAATCTAACAGAATTAGACACACAAAATAGGAGCAGGATCAGGCTACACAGCCCCTGGGCCCGCTCCGCTACCCACAGGGCCATGACCGATCCGAACCTAGATTCATGTCCAAATTCCTGCCCGCTCCCCGTAACCCTTAATTCCCTTTACTTCTAGGAAACTGTCTATTTCTGTTTTAAATTTATGTAATGATGTAGCTTCTACAGCTTTTTGGGGCAGCATATTCCATGGACCTACCACCCTCTGAGTGAAGTAGTTCCTCCTCATCTCAGTTTTGAAAGAGCAGCCCCTTATTCTAAGACTATGCCCCCTAGTTCTAGTTTCACCCATCATCGGGAACATCTTACCCGCATCCACCCGATCCGACCCCTTCACAATCTTATATGTTTCAATAAGATCGCCTCTCATTCTTCTGAACTCCAATGAGTAGAGTCCCAATCTACTCAACCTCTCCTCATATGTCCATCCCCTCATCCCCGGGATTAACCGAGTGAACCTTCTTTGTACTGACTCGAGAGCAAGTATGTCCTTTCTTAAGTATGGACACCAAAACTGTATGCAGTATTCCAGGTGCGGCCTCACCAATACCTTGTACAACTGAAGCAATACCTCCCTATTTTTATATTCTATCCCCCTAGCAATGAAAGCCAACATTCCATTGGCCTTCTTAATCACTTGCTGCACCTGCATACTAACCTTTTGAGTTTCGTGCACCAGGACCCCCAGATCCCTTTGTACTTCAGTACTTTCCAGTTTCTTGCCATTAAGATAATAACTTGCTCTATGATTTTTCCTGCCAAAGTGCATAACCTCACACTTTCCAGTGTTGTATTCCATCTGCCAAATCTCTGCCCACTTACTTAGCCTGTCGATGTCCCCTTGCAGGTTTTTTATGTCCTCCTCACTCACTACTTTCCCTCCCATCTTAGTATCATCTGCAAACTTTGATATGTTACACTCGGTCCCCCCCTCCAAATCGTTAATATAGATTGTAAAGAGTTGGGGACCCAGCACTGACCCCTGCGGAACACCACTAGTTACTGATTGCCAGTCTGAGAATGAACCATTTATCCCAACTCTCTGCCTTCTGTTAGATAGCCAATCCTCTATCCATGCCAGAATATTACCCCCAATCCCGTGATTTTTTATCTTAAGCAATAATCTCGGGCTTAAACAATTTACATTGGTTAATGTGGAACCATTTGATGTGCCGAGGCATCTTTATGGCGTATACCATGGGGCTTGCCTTGTCTACAATGCTGTAGGGCCCCATGTATAACGGTTCTAGACTTCCTACCCGAGCAAAATTCCTAACCATAACCTGATCCCCTATCTCCCACTCGTAGTGTGCTCGGGGTTCTAACAGCAATCGGTTACTCCGATGCTGCTTTCCCATGTTCCCAGCCGCCTGCCCATGGACCTGTTGAAGGTGCTCAAATACGTTCCTGGTGAAACTGTCCCGGTTCACCTCCCTGAGCTGACCCTCTGTGAACACCGGGGCTAGTACATGGGTGGGGGTCCGCATAACTCTGCCAGTCATCAGCTCATGTGGGGAATACCCCGTGCTTTTTGACTGGCTGGCTCAGATCCCTGTAAGATTCACAATTTTCAGCAAAAATCACGCAAGAAAACTGGATAAAATAAGACTGTTCATTGACCAAAGTAAGCTTGCACAGAAAAACCTTTGATAAAAGGGCATACAAAATGGCCGCCAGGCCCCGTGATCAGTTTCTGAACCATTTTATTTCTGTTACTGCAAGCCAGACAGGCTTGTGGATTGAAGACAGTAAGCCCGCGAAAGCCAGTATCTGGGAACTGAAACTCAGAGAAACAGCATACATATTCAATGGATTCTAAGTACAGGATGGGGCCCATCAAGATATGGGCGGACAATGCAAAAACACTTATACCCATTTATTGTACAAAGGAAAAACCATTTAGCAGCCATCAAGGAAAATCTCCGGACCGATCAATATGCGAACCGAGCCACGGTGACAATGCAAAAGACATTGAAAGACATTATCGGCCAGGAAGGCCAGTTTAAGTTATCACCGGCTCCGTTACAAGACAAAGCGCCCCTGCAGAGATTTCTGCCCGCCAAAATTAATACAAAGACAGGACTATGATTTGGCGGGAGATAAGACTGTCCCAAAAGAGTATAACTATGGATTGAAAGTCCATCTAAGTTACTTCGGACTTCGGGTTACTTGAGCAACTTCGCTTGACTGAACGACGGCTGCTTCTTCTTCTTGGACGACTTCAGATTTTCTCTTCAGGGACTTCTCCCATAAGGAACGAACGAAGGACGGACGGTGCCAGGATCGGCGCCTCTTCCACTTCGGCAGATGCGGCATCGATGAAAACGATAAAGACGGACGGTTTCGGTAAAAAGACAACGTGGTCGGGGTTCAGCCAAGCAAGGCTCGGACACGACGAGAAGACGACGAGGGTGACCCGGGTACTGAGGTCGGGAGATCATCGACGACCCAGGCCGGCGGAGAAGAAACCCTCTGGAAAACCGACGATCCAGGCCAGAGAGAGGACATTCCGGGCCTGACACTTCCGTGTCTCAACATCCCATTGGGTTGTTGTTCTACTCCATGAACAAAAATCCACGACAGACTTAGTGGATCTCAACCTTGACGAGCGCTCATCGAGGCTGTGTCTACCCCACCGCCTCGAGGGAGAGAAAACATCAACTGCGCCAGAAGCTTCCAAATCCACGTGACGACGGAAAGCGGTGCCAAAAGGCTGTGAACCCCCTTCTTCGCGATTTCGAGAGTGGTGAGCATGATCCCAGGTTCCCCAGGTCAAAACTTAGTTTAGGTATAGGGGAGGGAGTTAAGGGTAATTCGTAATATGTTTCCCCTTTTACGATGTGCCGTGTGTTCCCCATTTCCATAGAGTCAAGTTCATAAATTTGTGCATGATTGTAGTTACTTTAATCTGTGCCTATGACATGTATTTTGTAATGCTTCAAACTGTTTAAAAATAAAAGCATCCATTTCGTGCTATTCAACCTGGTCTATTGAGTTCTTTCTCTGCACTACTGTTCTCTGCATCTAAGTCCAAGGTCTAGAACCATCGGGGGAGTGGGTCGAACCACTCAAGGGTAATTATTGCACGAAACCTGGCAGGAGACCAGAACAAGCAAGAGAAACCCCCTACAGAAATGGCGACCGCGGCAGGACCTTGGCAGCAGGAAAGTAGTGTGTTAGATCAAGGTCTGAATAAACGAAATGTGATGGATGAAAGAATAGCAGATTATGTTTTTGGAAAAGTCAACCTCACAAAACAATGGATATCTGATCTATTAAAGGATAGGCGCCCGCTGGACGCAGCCATCAAGTGGACAGCGGGTAAAGAGCATAAGAAATCTGTAGAAAAGGCGGTCTGGCTGATGTGCTACAAGAAGCAAGTCCAGCTTTTGGACCAGGTCGTTGCAGCACAGACAGCCCAGATCAACGGCTTGCTTAAAGATGTGGAGGAGAAGGTTGCGGGAGGGCAGCAACTGATTGAAGCGCTTAACGCGCTGAATCAGGAACGCCACTCCACAACTCGCTGCCACGAGACCCGGGTAGAGTATTTAAAATGTCAGGTCATTGAAGCCAAGGCCTGCGAAGGTAGAATGAGAGAAAAGTGTTTCCGTCTAGCTAAGCAGATAGAGGCCCAAGAGGAAAAACTTCTGGGAGCCAGGGCAGCATATAAGATGGCCATGGAGGATAGATCTGAGAGCACCGACCACAGCGCTTGCCGCCGGGAGCTAGAGGACCTGAGAACGGCCCTAGCGAAGGCAAACGGGTTGGTGTGTCTCATAAATCCACCGGCGAGCCAGCTATTGCTAGCCAAGGAATCCAAAAGACCGATCCCACAAGAGGCAGTTGGGGTAGCAACTCCCGAACCCTCTGCGCCTCCTGCTTACGAGGATTCTTGGACTCCGGGACAGGAGACGGAGACGGTAGAGGAAGAGAGCCCTGAGGTAGAGCAACCCCAGATAGTAGAGTCAGGGCCGGCGCCGATGTGTCCAACGAGACACCGGAGGCTCGGTCCAAATGCAGACAATGGCGATGACGGACCCCTTGAGAGTCAGATCATAATGCCCCATAGCGCACGACAGCTAAGAGAAATGATAAGTCACATCCCAAAACTCTCCGAGTCAGGAGATCCCTCCGTGCATTTCAGGGACGTGGAGCAGACCGCAGCAGTCAATGACTGCGACGGGGTTAACAGTCTAAAATGCTGCTGTTCTCCCTGGACAGTTCGCTCCTCCAGTGTCTCCCTGACGAGAGCAAGAGAGGGCACAGGGAATATGAGTTGTTACGGGATGAGATTCTGGAGATCATGGGAGAGGGGGACGGAACTCCGTTCCTCCTTTTAGAAAAGACAGTGCAGCTAGAGGGAGAACCCCCACGGGTTTTCGCCGACAGGTTGTGGCCAGTGTATCGGCGCAGCTGCCCGGGCGGACCGGCCCGGGCCAGGCTGGATGGTGAACAGAGAGCTCATTGGCTTCGATGCCTGGTGGCAGGTTGCTTGCCAGTAGTGAGGGAACAGGCCAAAGCATGGTTTGACCCCACCAACGCCCGCTCCACGGAGGATCTAGTACTAGATCAGCTCACGATCAGTTATAGGAACAACAAGGGCAAGAAAACGCCTGTTGTAAAAGGAAAGGTGCATGAGGTAAGGCCCGCAGCCTCTGCTAAAAGGGAATGGCGCCAGGAGGGAAATCGCCCTCCCCAAGCCAATAGCAGTTGTTACAGGTGTGGGAAGGAGGGTCATTGGCGCAAGGACTGTAGGAATCCATGGAAGGATAAGAGAGAGAGAGCGTTCGCCGCAGCCCAAGACCGAGCCCAAGCCCAAGTCGCCCACGGTCCAATCGTTTACCCAGCACCAGCACAAGCACAAGTGCAGGCCGCTGCCCCAGCACCAGTCCAGAACCCAACCGTCGCCCCCGCCCCAACCACAGGGGGTGGCGCGGTTGTGGATCCCGCTGCGATCGAGTCAGTCTTGGAGACTATGCGGTCTCTGATGATCTGGCAGGGGAAGGTAGCGGTCGCCAACAGCCCTATCACTCCCGAGACCCCAACCGAAACACCTAAATGACTGACGCCCGCGCAGCCCATCTACTTGTGTCCGCTCCGCTATGACGCCTGGAGAAGACCTGTGGTGGAGATGGAGGTGGAAAGACAAAAGGGTAGTTACCTGTTGGATACGGGAGCTTCGTGTACCGTGATCCACACGGATAAACCTTTCGCCTCACCTCTGTCCGCCCAGGCTCCATACTCAGTAGCGGGTTTCACAGGCAGAGAACAGGCTGGCGCGTACTCCATCCCGCTCTCCATTCAATTGGGAGCACTCCACACCACCTGGACGTGCATCCTATTAAAGTGGAAGGAAGGGGGGGGAAAAGGCATCCTCGGGGCGGATTTCTTGGTGGAACACGGGATCCTCGTGGACCTGAGAAATCACTGTCTCTGGGGAGCCGAGAGCAGTTTAGGTAAGGTAGTCGTAATCCCAGGGAAGGAAGAAAAGGGGGCCCTATGCACCATGAAGCCGTCAGGAGGTTACGATCTCGAGCTCATGGTAGCGAACATCCCAAAGTACTTGCAGGCGTGTGTGTCGGAAAATCTGACCGTGTTTGCCACCCACAAGCACGACTGTGGGAGAGTCACTGGGTTTGAAGTCAGCATAGACGGGGACCCCATGATCAGACCCCAAAAGCAGTGTAATTTCCCCAAGGAGGCAGAACCCGACATGGAGACAGCAATATCTTCATTGGTGCAGCAGGGCATATTGAGAACGATAGCCACTCACGTGAACTCCCCATTATGGCCGGTAAAGAAGCCGGACAATTCGTGGAGAGCCACGGTGGACTACAGAGTCCTCAATAGTAACATCCCAGCCTGCGCGCCCACGGTAGCAGCAGTTGCAGACTTAATAGGGAGTATTCCAGCATCGGCGACCACGTTCACAGTGCTGGACATCTCGAACGGTTTCTGGTCCATTCCGCTGCGGCGGGAGGATCAGTACAAGTTTGCCTTTACTTTCAAAGGGCAACAGTACACTTGGAACTGCTTACCACAGGGTTTTCACAACAGCCCCAGCATTTTCCATCAGTGCATGGCGGGGAGTTTGAAAGAGTTTAGCCAGCCCAACCAGATAGTACAGTATGTGGACGACTTACTCCTGTTCACGGACACAAGGGAGGAGCACGGCCCACTATTAGCCGAATTGTTGGAACTGTTAGAAAGGAAGGGTTTCAAAGTAAACCCGAAGAAAGCCCAGATCGGCCAGCAGGAAGTCAAATTCCTGGGTCTGGCCATCCGCGCTGGGGAAAGAGCCATAGATAAGGCCAGACGGGAATCAATACAAGATCTGCCGATTCCCAACACAGTAACGGGTGTAAGGTCCTTTTTGGGATTGACCGGGTACTGCAGAGATTTCATTGAGGACTATGCTGCCACAGCAGCCCCGCTACTTCGACTCTTACACAAGGGAGTCGAGTGGTCTTGGGATGAGGGGTGCCAGGCAGCATTCGAGAAGTTGAAAAGAGATCTGCAGACCGCGCCAGCCCTAGGGGTCATAGATGGGGGAGAGGAGTTCTTCCTGGAGGTAGCCGCTAGTGGGGACAGCCTGAGCGCAGTGTTGCTCCAGGAGCGGCACGGCAAGCTGAGACCAGTGGTTTATTCCTCCAGGGTGCTCACGGATGTAGAGAGGAGTTTCTCCAATTGCGAACGGCATCTCCTGGCCACGCATTGGGCTGTGAACAGATCAGTGATCTTCACAGGAACCTCTCCCATCACGCTCCTCACCCATCACACCCCCACAAAGATGCTTCTGGATGGAAGGATTAAGGATGGGACCGTAAGCAGCGCTCGGATTGCGCGCTGGACCCTCCTCCTTTCCCAGATGGATCTCAAGGTTAAAGGCCTCTGCGCGCCAAGGCTCGCAGCCAATATGGCATATCCCGGGACAGCCCATCGATGTTCCGTAGAAGGGGTATGGGAAGTCAACAAATGTTTACGGGCCGGGATACACCCCACAGGCCGCGAAATCTACGTAGACAGTTCTAGCACTGTATCTGCTGGTGAACGACTCACAGGGTGTGGAGTTTATGACCCTGCGGCAAACATTGCCCTGGCAATTAGGCTCCCCAGCACGATGAGCGCACAGCAGGCTGAACTGTCCGCGGTGGCGTACGTGGTTACCCACCCCGAGATTTTCCCAACCCCATACACGATTTGCTCAGACAGCATGTTCACATGCAATTCGTGTACAGAGTACCTCGCCATCTGGTCCCGACGCAGATATACCTCCGCGGACGGGCGGCCTTTAACAGTTAAGCCCTTGCTGGAAAAGATCCTAGCAGCTGTGGGTGAGAAAGGGGAGGTGTTCATCCATAAGGTGAAGGCTCACTCCACCACAGAGCCCCGCAGCCAGGGCAACCAGCAGGCGGAAGCGCTAGCCAGGGAGGGTGCCCGCAATGGCATTCTCTGGGACCCCTATGAACCCGGGCCCGTGGCGGCGATCCAAGGCAGGGAGGGAATACCAGGGAACACAGGGGTGACACTGCCCCCAGACCTAAAGACCGTCCAAACCCTGGATCCCGCCCTAAAAGCAGTCCTAAAAGCCATCACAGAAGGCAAGCAGGTAGAGGGTCCGTACAGTACGGCAGCCCTCACAGTCAAAGAAGGTATGCTGTTCCGAGAGGAGCAGTGGGTTGTGCCGCAGCAGCACCGGAGGGAATTCCTGCAACTGGCCCACGAGGGTCCAGGAGCGGGACACCCCGGGCCTGAGGTCACCTGGCAACGGGTAGAGCAGGCGGGATGGTGGCCGGGACTTCGGGACGATGTCCGCGAGTTCTGCACAAGCTGTCTTGTGTGCGCTGCGAACAACTCAGACCCCCACAAAAAGAAGGTGCCCATGGGGCACATCAGGAGGGTAGAGGGGCCATGGCAGTCGATTCAGGTCGACTACATAGGGCCCCTGCCCGCCGCCCAGGGAGGCTATAAGTACTGCCTTGTCCTGGTAGATGTGTTCACCAAATGGGTAGAAGCTTTCCCGTGCAGAACAGCTACGGCACTGGGTACTGCTAAGATCTTGATTCGGGAAGTGTTCTCACGGTGGGGACTCCCCCGTTTTGTAGAGTCCGACCAAGGGAGTCAGTTCACCGGTCAAGTAATGCAGAACGCTCTCATGCTCTTGGGCATTGAGGGGAAGTGGCACGTAGCGTACAATCCCCAGTCATCCGGGATTGTTGAACGCATGAATCGGACCCTCAAGGAGAAACTGAGGAAAGAGACAATGGGCTCGCCCCAAAAATGGGCGGAGGTCCTGCCTTTAGTCCTCATGGGGATCCGAGCCAGTCAGTCCAAAAGTACGGGGTATTCCCCGCACGAATTAATGACTGGAAGGATCATGCGAACACCCACCCATGTATTAGCCCTGGTGCTCACCGAGGGCCAGCTCCGAGAGGTGAAACGAGACAAATTTGTCCAAACCCTTTTGGAGCGCCTGAGACAGATTTATGGGCAGGCAGCTGGGAACATGGGAAGACAGCACCAGGGAAATAGACTGTTACTGGAACCTCGGAAACAACAAGAGTGGGTAGTCGGAGACCAGGTCATGGTCCGAAACTACGCCAGGGTAGGGAGTTTTGAACCATTGTACATGGGGCCTTACAGCATTGTGGACAAGGCCAGCCCCATGGTTTATGCAGTGAAAACACCCCGACGGACCAAATGGTTTCACATCAACCAGTGTAAACTATTTAAATCGGGTGCACAAGGGCCATCAAAGGGGACCAGGTGTGAGAATAAAGATCCTCAGCCTGTAACAGAGTCACAGACCACACAGGCTGGAACAGTAGCCTGCGTGAAGGGAGAGGCCATCCCATTGGAGTGGGAGGTCTCACCTTTTGAATGGGATTCAGGCAGGAGAGAGCACGAATAGCTCGACCCCGCCTTAGACCCAATCACGGAGGAGGAAGAGTCAGAGGACGACGATCCCGCCCTCGACTCAAGCTTGGGGGAGGTAGGGAATGGGGGCGGAGACTCACTACCTGTAGGGACAGGTGAGGTAGAGTCGGAAGCCACAGATCCCGACCCCGGGGGGGCGGAGCCGGAGGGAGGGGAGCTGGAGCCGGCAGCTGTGGAGGAACCACAGGCTGTGACGGTGGCAGTCCCAACCCCCGGTCCATCGGCCCCGGGAGCCCAACCCAAAGCAGCCCCTCGTAGGTCGGCTCGGGCGCCCCAGCCCAGAAAGTTTTGGCCAGATTCTCCCCATCTTGCCCAACCACGGTTTAGAGCAGCCCCAGGAAGGCATGGTTCCCGTTCAACAGCGACAGGCTGCGGGGGATCAAAGCCAAAGATCAGTGCAGCCCCACCGCAGGGTGTGGCGCACGACAGACCTCACAGGGATTAGGCAAGCCGCCCCGCGGAGGGCGGCGCTGTACATAAGTTAAGTTAGGTAATTATAGCAATAATTTAAGGAAATGTATATAGCGCTAAGATATATTAAGAGTACGATTTTCAAAGTCTGCCCGATATGTATGTTTTGTTTGGGAGCGGGGTCCAGGAACCCGCGCGTCCAGTTAATTAGGCCAGCACCTATTGGGAGCCCGGCTACATCATTTTGTTGGTTACAGAAACCTGGGATATGATGGAAAAGATTCTCATCACGTTCATGACGATCGGGTGCGGGTGGGCCTACCGAGGCCGCACCAAGGACGTTATCATTTTCGGGTGCTCCGGGGACACGGCCCCCATCGCAACGGATGGGACAGGGGAGCGAGAGGTTGAGGAAACCGCCACCTACTTCCACCAAGGGAGATGGCCAGGTTGGCTGGGAACGAATTCTACGGAATATTCCAGCAATTTCGGTTTTGCCTACCAAGAGACTTCGTTAACGTGCCCTCGGGTGAGGATCCTTGCACCCAGAGTCAGCGTTACCGTGGGAAAGAGGATTTTTCTGGTGTGCAATGGGAACGTACCACTAAGGCGATGGTGGTGGCTACGAAAGCTGGGAAAGGACATGAGAAACTCTACGGTCGAGTGGGAGTGACTGGGTAATAATACCCATCGGACCATTACGGGGACTCACGGACAATTACGTGTGTGTTGGGACAAATGGTGGGAACCAGATGAAGGAATATATGTCTGTATGTGGGGTTCGAGACACGTTTGCCCCAAGGGCGTATCCATCTTCTTCCAGAGGCAGTGGCAGGATGAAGGAAAGGGGATGGGATGGGATGTCAGCACTCGAGCGTGCGGAGCCCCATACTCCCCTATTCCGGTAAACGCCACTGAACTCATCACCCGCCCACGCAAGCCCCTGCCCACGCTTCCGGTAGCACTAGCCCAGAAAGGAGGGTGCCCAACCACCACCAAGGGACCCGGGAACGGTTTGGTATTGGTACCCACCGGTCAGGTGCTGTACCAAGGGGTACACTACGCGGTGGCCTCAGTGATTTTAAATCTCACTGAGGTATGATTACCGGAGTGGTGTCCCAAAGAAACAGAACAATTATACCAGGTCCTGTTAACCCGTATGTTTAGACAATTTTACGAATTTGACTTCGCCGACATCGACAGAGACAAGTTATACACCACACCGCCAGAAGTTTTGGATCGAGTCGGGAGGCAAAGAAGGGGTACTGTAAATGACATATTCACCGTTTTTAATACCGGGACATCTGTCGTCAACGCTCTAGATAACGTGGAGCTGCAGACACAGATCAATGGTTTAAAAGCCCAGTTAAGGAACATACTGACAGACGAAAATAAGGTAGTGGGTTCTGAGTTGCATGAGGACCAGGCCATGACACTACACTTTAAGGATATAATAGCTGAGCTGGAGAAACACGCGAGAACGGTAAATGCGCTCATTAAGGAGGATCGGAATGCGTCCGATCAAGCTGCGCAAAACGAGGCCTGTGTGCTGTACGGGGCGTGGTTACTGGGCGAGGGCCGCAGTAATCTTGAGGATTTAAAACAGGGTTTGGTCCCGTCCTGGATCAGCAACAAGCACTTGCAAGCGCTCCACCCTTTTGAGAATGCATTAAGCCCATGCCAGCTCAGACTAGCCGCAGAAGCATACCCAGTCCCAGTGGACTGCGGACATTCGAATCATACCATCATGGGAATAGTAGTAAGAATGCCGGTGTTGGGTCCCGCAGCAAAGCCCGCCCCGGTATACAGAGTAGAGAACATTGGAGTCATTCAGGGGGGCGCACACATTCGTTACGCAGTGGTCCCGCCTTACGTCATCAGATGGGAGCGTACGATGACTGGCACCGACCTCTCGGGATGTCGGAGCCGGGGAGCACACATCATCCTGTGTCCCCAGCACTTGAATGCCTTTCTGAAACCACAGTGCGGGTGCAGAACTGCTAGCGCGAAGCCGGTAAATTGCACCATGGAGGCCATGGCAGAGGATCATGTGCCCCCGCAGGTAGCGTATATCGGGGGTGGGACATATTGCGTCACCACTGCAGCGCCTCAGTACCGATACGGACAACACGAGTGGTGTTCGGTCGGTGATAGCAGTTTCTGTTTCAAACCCAGGGCCGAGGTTCAAGTGGCACAACAACGAATTGTCCCCATTCCTGCGCCCTCCACCGTTCACATCACGATCAAAGAGAATTTCACAGACTTGCAACGATTTGTCGCGCATTTTGGTTATGTCATTCCCCCTCTTCCCGAACACCTCACTAAGATTTTAAAAGCCATTATAGTTTCACAGAAACATTTCTACACACTGGAGCAGAAGACTTTAGAGATAGGAAAAGACATATTGGACATAACCATCCCACCATGGTGGGACATGTTCACCAACATAGAGGTCCCCGCCTGGATTAGAATAGCATCCCACATCCTAGTAGTGTGTCAGGTTTTAATTGTGATATTTTTGCTTTTCGTGCATTGCAAAAGAGGCAAACGCCTCCAGAGGCACGAGAACACAGGAGAATGGAGAGAACGCTATGTGCGAATGGGGGAAGCAGACACCCCACTTTAAGCTGCTAGTATAAGATTAAGCGTCCCTCCATTTTAAAATTGTTCTCTTTTGGACCATCCACGTTTTCTTTTGTTTTGTTTTGGGTTTTAAGGAAATAAGTATTGTTGTGTTATTAGTCGTTCTTAAGTTTTTGGATTAATAAAAGGTGTATGCAGATGGCGCAAGAGGGTATCAACCCCTGCAAATCTGACAGGTGAATGTGTTATAGTTTAAGATACGCTGTCTATGATTGTCCAATTGTGCAAAAGGTAATCTTCGTTTTCTTCGGAAATGGGAACTGCATGTGTCGTGAGGGTCATAGATAGTTAAGTGCCAGGAATGTTTGGATGTGGGGAATCAGGGAAAATCTGCTCATCAAGGATTATTGATACTTTAAGCAAGCTATCAGTATCACAGGGGGGCCTGTAAGATTCACAATTTTCAGCAAAAATCACGCAAGAAAACTGGATAAAATAAGACTGTTCATTGACCAAAGTAAGCTTGCACAGAAAAACCTTTGATAAAAAGGCATACAAAATGGCCGCCAGGCCCCGTGATCAGTTTCTGAACCATTTTATTTCTGTTACTGCAAGCCAGACAGGCTTGTGGATTGAAGACAGTAAGCCCGCGAGAGCCAGTATCTGGGAACTGAAACTCAGAGAAACAGCATACATATTCAATGGATTCTAAGTACAGGATGGGGCCCATCAAGATATGGGCGGACAATGCAAAAACACTTATACCCATTTATTGTACAAAGGAAAAACCATTTAGCAGCCATCAAGGAAAATCTCCGGACCGATCAATATGCGAACCGAGCCACGGTGACAATGCAAAAGACATTGAAAGACATTATCGGCCAGGAAGGCCAGTTTAAGTTATCACCGGCTCCGTTACAAGACAAAGCGCCCCTGCAGAGATTTCTGCCCGCCAAAATTAATACAAAGACAGGACTATGATTTGGCGGGAGATAAGACTGTCCCAAAAGAGTATAACTATGGATTGAAAGTCCATCTAAGTTACTTCGGACTTCGGGTTACTTGAGCAACTTCGCTTGACTGAACGACGGCTGCTTCTTCTTCTTGGACGACTTCAGATTTTCTCTTTAGGGACTTCTCCCATAAGGAACGAACGAAGGACGGACGGTGCCAGGATCGGCGCCTCTTCCACTTCGGCAGATGCGGCATCGATGAAAACGTTTTCGTCTTTTTAAAGACGGACGGTTTCGGTAACAAGACAACGTGGTCGGGGTTCAGCCAAGCAAGGCTCGGACACGACGAGAAGAAGACGAGGATGACCCGGGTACTGAGGTCGGGAGATCATCGACGACCCAGGCCGGCGGAGAAGAAACCCTCTGGAAAACCGACGATCCAGGCCAGAGAGAGGACATTCCGGGCCTGACACTTCTGTGTCTCAACATCCCGTTGGGTTGTTGTTCTACTCCATGAACAAAAATCCACGACAGACTTAGTGGATCTCAACCTTGACGAGCGCTCATCGAGGCTGTGTCTACCCCACCGCCTCGAGGGAGAGAAAACATCAACTGCGCCAGAAGCTTCCAAATCCACGTGACGACGGAAAGCGGTGCCAAAAGGCTGCGAACCCCCTTCTTCGCGATTTCGAGAGTGGTGAGCATGATCCCAGGTTCCCCAGGTCGAAACTTAGTTTAGGTATAGGGGAGGGAGTTAAGGGTAATTCGTAATGTGTTTCCCCTTTTACGATGTGCCGTGTGTTCCCCATTTCCATAGAGTCAAGTTCAAAAATTTGTGCATGATTGTAGTTACTTTAATCTGTGCCTATGACATGTATTTTGTAATGCTTCAAACTGTTTAAAAATAAAAGCATCCATTTCGTGCTATTCAACCTGGTCTATTGAGTTCTTTCTCTGCACTACTGTTCTCTGCATCTAAGTCCAAGGTCTAGAACCGTAGGGGGAGTGGGTCGAACCACTCAAGGGCAATTATTGCACGAAACCTGGCAGGAGACCAGAACGAGCAAGAGAAACCCCCTACATCCCCATCAGGACTAATGGTAGGACCTCCGCCCATTTTCTAGGTGAGTCCACCGTCTCTTTCCTCAACCTTTCTTTCAAGGTCCTGTTCATCCTCTCCACAATCCCTGAGGACTGTGGGTTGTGTGCGATGTGCCATTTCCCCTCAATGCCGAGTACCATAAGGGTATTCTGCATGACCTGCCCGGTAAAATGACTCCCTTGGTCGGACTCCACATACTGTGATAGCCGCCATCACGAGAATACCTCCCTGACCAGGATCCTGGCTGTACCCAGAGCTGTGGGTGTTCAGCAGGGGAAGGCTTCTACCCACTTTGTGAACACATCTACCAGGACTAGGCAGTACTTATAGCCTCCCTGGGTGGTGGGTAGGGGCCCGATGTAGTTGACCTGGATTGACTGCATTGGTCCCTCTACCCTCCTGATGTGTCCCATAGGTACCTTCCTTTTGTGGGGGGTCAGGGTTGTTAGCAGCACACACCAGATAGCTGACACAGAACTCGCCGACATCTTCCCTGAGTCCTGGCCATCATCCCGCCTGTTCCACCCGCTGCCAGGTGGTCTCAGGCCCGGGATGCCCCGCTCTTGGACCCTCATGGGCCAGTTGAAGGGATTCCCTCCTGTGCTGCTGTGGTACTACCCATTGTTCTCCCCTAAACAGCATGCCTTCCTTCACAGAGAGGGCTGCTGTGCCGTAAGGGCCCTCTACCCTTTTCCCCTCAGCCACTGCACTGAGGACTGCCTTGAGGACGGGGTCTTGGGTTTGGACCGTCTTAAGGTCCGGGGTTAAAGCTACCCCTGCACTCCCTTGTGTTCCATTCCTACCCCTGACAGCTGCTATAGGATTAGACCCATATGGGTCCCAGAAAGTGCCTATGCGGGCACCCTCCTTAGCGAGCACGTTGGCCTGCTGGTTGCCCTTACTACGGGGTTCTGTGGAGGAATGGGCTTTCACCTTATGGATGAAAACCTCCCCTTCCTCCTTCACTGCTGCTAAGATTTTCTTCAGCAGGGGTTTCACTGTGAGGGGTCTCCTGTTAGCGGAGGTTTATCCGCGACATGACCAGATGGCCAGGTACTCCGTACACGAATTGCATGTGAACATGCTCTCCGAGCAAATCGTGTATGGGGTGGGGAAGATCTTGGGGTGTGTAACGACGTACACTACCGTGGACAGTTCAGCCTGCTGGGCGCTCATGGTGCTAGGGAGCTTAATTGCCAGGGCAATGTTTGCCGCTGGGTCATAAACTCCACACTCTGTGAGTCGCTCACCAGCAGATACTGTGCTAGAGCCGTCCACATAGATTTCGCGGCCTGTGGGGTGTATCCCGGCCCGCAAACCTATGTCTACTTCCCAAACCCCTTCTATGGAACACCGGTGGGCTGTTCCAGGATATACCAAGTTAGCCGCGAGCTTTGGCTCGCAGAGCCCTTTTACTTTCAGGTTGATCTGTGAGAGAAGCAGGGTCCAGCGAGCAATGTGGGCACTGCTCACTGGCCCATCCTTGATTCTCCCATCCAGGAGCATCTGGGTGGGCGTGTGATGGGTGAGGAGGGTGATGGGAGAGGTGCCTGTGAAGATCAGCGATCTTTTCACAGCCCAATGTGTGGCCAAGAGGTGCCTCTCACAATTGGAGTAGCTCTTCTCCACATCCGTGAGTATCCTGGAGGAGTAGACCACCGGTCTCAGCCTGCCATGCCGCTCTTGGAGCAGCACAGCACTCAGGCTGTCCCTGCTGTAATGATCAATAACATGTCATTCTATAGTGGACACTAGGTGGAGCCGTAGAGCTGTGTAGAGCTGTATATAGCTGTATGTATAAGACTACACCACCCAGCTGTATATATATTAAGACTACATTACCCATGAGGCTAGGCTACCCACAAGGCAACAGTCAAGGTGGCAGCCTGCACACAGGAGCACACATGGAAGCCTCTACAGATACTGTACCTAGAGAACGTGTACTGAATAAATAACTAGCTAGAAGCTAGCTGTGTTCATAATAAGAATGTCTATTTATTAATGAACATAAGATGGTACCAGGGTGGTGAAGATCTGCTGAAAATTGTGAAAAGCGACATGGAAAATTTGAAGCCACTAGAGCGTTTGAAACTCACAGGAAACATCGACTACAACTGGCAGACTTTTAAACAACAATTCGAACTCTACATTGCAGCCATCGGATTCAGTACGAAGCCAGACGCAAGGAAGATAGCATTGCTGCTTATGGTTGCAGGCCCACAGGTGATAGAGGTATTTAATACATTTGTATTTAATCCAGTGGAGAACAGAGAAAAATTAGAAGATGTGCTAAAAAAATTTGATGCACATTGCTCTCCCAAAAAGAATGAGACCTATGAAAGATACATCTTCTGCTCTCGGACACAGCAGCAAAATGAGACTTTTGATAGCTTTATAACTGATCTGAAACTGAAAGCACAGACATGTAATTTCTCTGAGCTCAAAGCATCCATGATTCGTGACCAGATTGTGTTTGGTATTCATGATAAAAAAGTCAGGGAACGTCTGTTGAGAGAAACCGAACTAAATTTGGAAAATGCGGTGAAAATATGCCAAACCAGCGAGCTAGCTCGAAAGCACGTGAAGACTTTCAGTGAAATCAATAATGATGCGATTGTAACGAGTGATAATGCTGCTGTCAGTGCTGTGTCCTACAAGGGGAAGAAACGTGGGCAGAACAGAAATGAAAAGCAATCGGAGGATGAAATTTTTAATTGTAAACGCTGTGGTTACAAACACCAGTTAAGACAATGCCCAGCATTTGGAAAAATGTGCACAAAGTGTAATGGAAAGAATCACTTTGCCAAACAATGCTTTTCAAAAGTAAAAACGACGAAAGGGCAACGAGTTAATGCGATTGAGGACACTGATGTAAGTGAGACATTTTTTGTAGGAATGGTGTCATGTGACGACATCAAAAAAGATACAGAAAATGTGCAGCCCTCAGAAATAGACAATGCTGAACATAAAGTTAATGCAGTAAAAGAGGACAAATGGATGATCCCACTGCAGATAAATGGAGCATTAGTTACATTGAAACTGGACACTGGGGCAAAAGCAAACTTAATCAGTATGAATGACATTAACAATATGAAAGAAAAGCCCAAAATACAGAAAAAGTCAGTACTACTGAAGGACTATAATGGACAAAAAATAGATAGCTTAGGTGTATGCAGACTTAAAGTGACAGTCAAAGACAAAGTGCATCATCTCATGTTTTCTGTTGTGGCTGAAAGACTTGATTCGATACTAGGTGACAAAGCTTGTGAAGACTTAGAACTGGTCAAGAGAGTCTACCATATAAACTGTGCCATAAGCAGACCAGATGACTCAGGTGATGAAGCAGAGAGCCCATCAAGGATGAAAAGGCCAAAGGGTATCCATGTCTTCAAAAAGCCTAGTTTCTCCAAGAAGAAAGAAAAAGACTTTAAGGTCAAAGAAAAGCACAAAGAGGAAAAACACAAGGAGAAAAAGTCCAAAGATATAACCGCAGCAGATGTTGTTAAGCAGTGGAAAGAGAAAAAGAAAAAGAAGAAGCCTGCACCAGAGCAGGAAGCAGTTCCGGTGGATACTCCTTCTTCCCTCAGGCCAATCTTTGGTGTTCCATTAGCCGAGGCTGCTGAGAGGACTATGCTGTATGATGGGATCCAGCTGCCAGCAGTTTTTCGAGAGTGCATTGACTACATTGAGAGTTATGGCATGAAGAGTGAAGGAAACACTGAAACCCTCTCCAAGCAAAGATCGCAAGGAGACCTCGATCTATACAAGAGCAGATTGATGACAATGCCGCAACTGCATCTTGTCATTCACCGCCAGAACAATCTCATGAAGGCACATCAGACTTACCCGTGTTGAGAAGATCCACACGTGAAGTAAAAGAGCCTGATAGACTTAATGTTTGAGTACAGTGTAAAGCTTTGAAAATGTGTTGACTGTTTTGAAAATGTTTATGTTTATAGAGCACTAACAAAAGTGTTACTGATATTATCTTTATTGTTTTCTTGAAAGTTGATTGATATTGATTTTGTTAAACCTCAAAGAAAGGGGGATGTAATGATCAATAACATGTCATTCTATAGTGGACACTAGGTGGAGCCGTAGAGCTGTGTAGAGCTGTATATAGCTGTATGTATAAGACTACACTATCCAGCTGTATATATATATTAAGACTACATTAACCATGAGGCTAGGCTACCCACAAGGCAACAGTCAAGATGGCAGCCTGCACACAGGAGCACACATGGAAGCCTCTACAGATACTGTACCTAGAGAACGTGTACTGAATAAATAACTAGCTAGAAGCTAGCTGTGTTCATAATAAGAATGTCTAGTTATTAATGAACATAACACCCGCTGGCTGCTACCTCCAGGAAGAACTCTTCCCCCCCCCCCATCTATGGCCCCTAGAACTGGTGCGGTCTGCAGATCTTTCTTGAGCCTGACAAATGCTGCCTGGCAGCCCTCATTCCAAACCCATTCCACTCCCTTATGTAGGAGTCAGAGCAGGGGGGCTGCTGTGGCTGCATAGTCCTCAATAAAGTCTCTACAGTACCCAGTTAGCCCTAGAAAAGATCTCACTCCCGTGACTGTGTTGTGGACTGGTAACTCCTGTACTGCTTCCCTTCTAGCTTTATCTATGGCCCTTTCCCCAGCACGTGCGGTCAGGCCCAGGAATTTTACCTCCTGCTGGCCGATCTGTGCTTTCTTTGGGTTCACTTTAAAGCCTTCCTGCCTGAGCAGTTCCAGCAGTTCGGCCAGTAGTGGGCCATGCTCCTCTCTCGAATCGGTGAATAGGAGCAGGTCATCCACATACTGTACCAGCTGCCTGGGCTGGCTGAAGCCCTTTAGACTGTTTGCCATGCATTGGTGGAAAATGCTAGGGCTATTGTGGAAGCCCTGAGGCAAACAGTTCCAGGTGTACTGTTGCCCTTTAAAAGTAAAGGCAAACTTGTACTGATCCTCTCTCCTTAAAGGGATGGACCAAAACCCGTTGGAAATATCCAGCACCGTGAAAGTGGCCGCGGATGCTGGGATACTTCCTATCAGGTTGGCAACTGCTGCTACCGTGGGTGCACAGGCTGGGCTGTTACTGTTGAGCACCCGATAGTCCACTGTGGCCCTCCAGGAGTTGTCTGGTTTTCTAACCGGCCACAGTGGGGAGTTCACATGGGTGGCTATCGGTCTCAGGACCCCCTGTTGCACTAAGGAGGACATGGCTGCTTCCATGTCTGGCTCCTCTTCCCTGGGGAAGTTGTACTGCTTTTGTGGTCGGGCCATGGGGTCACCATCTACACTGACCTCGAACCCGTTGACCCTCCCACAATCGTGCTTGTGTGTGGCAAATGTGGCTAGGTGGGCTCACACAAATGCCTGGAACTCCCTTGGGGTATTATTGACCATGAGCTCGAGGTTATAACCCTCTTTAGGCTTCATGGTGCACAGGGTCCCCTTCCCCTGCTTCCCTGGGATGACTACTACTCCACCTTCCTTTCCTGTTCCTGCCCCCCATAGGCAATAATTCCTTAAATCCACTAGAATCCCGTGGCCTACAATAAAGTCAGCTCCCAGGATCCTTTTCCACCCTCCACTTCCCACTTCATTAGGATACAGGTCCACTTAGAGCAGAGTGTTCCTAAATGAATGGACAGTGGGATGGAAAATAAGCCAGCCTGTTCTTTACCTGTGAATCCCGACAGACTATATGGGACCCCATTAGATAGAGGTGAGGTGGTGGGGTTAGCTGAATGGATCATGGTGCATGATGCCCCCGTGTCCAACAGATAGGTCCCTTTTACCTCTTCTACCTCCATCTCAACGAGGGGTCTCTTCCATAAGTCGTACTTAAGGGAACACAGGTAAACAGGCTGCGCTGGCTCTAGTCAGGGCTGTGGGTTGGATGGGGCGGATGGGTTCAGAGCACCGGTAGTGGCTGCTACCTTCCCAGGGCCAGTCAATAGGGTCCTCATGGTGTCCAAAAATGACACGACCGTGGCGGGAGGGATTCCTGTCTGTCTTTTGGGCTGGGGCTGAGGAATTCTTTCCCTTGTTATCCTTCCAAGGATTTCTACACTTCTTCCTCCAGTGTCCATCCTTCCCACACCCGTAACAGTTAAGCTTTGAGCTGGGAGGGTTATTCCCTTCCTGATGCCGCTCCTTCCTACCCTGGCCGGGTTTCATTTCATGCACCTTCCCTTTAGGTGGGTGTGCATCGGTCCCCTTACCATTCCGGTAAGGCAGGGTCAATTGTCTGATCACCGTCAGTTCGGTAGTCAGGGGATGCTTTAGGTCAAACCACATTTCGGCCTTGGCCCTGACCTGTGGCAAGCTGTTTGCCACCAGGCAACGGAGCCAGTGGGCCAGCAGATCCTGGTCCAGGTGAGCCCAGTTAGGTGCCCCAGTACAGGCACTCCTATACACCGGCCACAACCTGTCCGCGAAAGCCTGCGGGGTTTCCCCTGCGAGCTGCACTGTTTTCTCCACCCAGGAGAAAGGACTTCCTTCATTCATCCCCATGGCTTCAAGAACTTCCTCCCTGAGCTCCCCATACTCGCACTGTCCCTTCTTACACTGGTCAGAGAGGGACTGGAAGAGCTTACTCTCCAGGGAGAATAGCAGCATTTTGGCCTGTTCAGCATCATCGCACTCGTTGATGCTTGCTGCCTGTTCCACTTCCCTGAAGTGGACCGAGGGGTCCCCATTTTCTGTGAGTTTTGTTATATGGCTTACCGTAGTCCTAAGCTGCTGGGTGCCATGGGGAACTATGAACTGGTTTTGAAGGGGTCCCTCCTCCCCGTCATCAGTGGGTGGGCCAAACCTTTGCTGCCGGGCCGGGCACATCGGCCCCGGTCCCAGCCTCTCTTGCGGGGGGTTTTCCACCTCAGCTTCTACCCCTAACTCCACCCCCCTTGCTGCCAGACTTCTCTGAAACCTGGCGCTACGGGTGGTGGTCGTTGAATCCTCCTGCTCCTCAACCGAGTCGTCCCTTGGCACTACCCGTGGTGCCTGAACCGTTCTCCCCAGGTTCCCTGTAAAGTCGACCTGGGCTGCACTCGGGCTTATGAGGCACACCATGCCTTTTGCCTTCCTTAGGGCAAGGTTCAGATTCTCTATCTGTTCCTGGCAGGGGCCATGATCTGCATCTTCAAAACCCTGTGCGCTCGCTATCTTATAGGCTGCCCGTATGTCTCTTACTTTCTCCTCCTGCTCTCTTACTTGTCTTGCTAGGCGGGCATTCTTTTCCTGCAACCTCAGCTCATTGCTCTTGGCCTCGGTGACCTGACACTGTAAATATTCCTGCCTGATCTTGTGCTCCTCCAGTAACTGTACCCTTTCCTGGTTCAGAGCCTGCAATCCTGCCAGTAACTTCTCCCCTGCTAGAGCCCTTGCTTCGGCTTCCAGGGCTGACTCCCGTATCTCGGCTGCCTGTGCTTCAACGAGCCTGTCCAAAAGCTGGATCTGTTTCTTGAAGCACATCAGCCAGACTGCCTTTTCTATGGATTTCTTATGATCCTTCCCTTCTGTCCACTTAGCTGCAGCATCTACCGGACGCTCAGCCTTTAACAGATTAGTGATCCACTTCTTATTGATATTCACCTTACTGAAAACATAATTTGAAATCCTCTCTTCCATTAAAGTTTGCTCTTCCGAATCAGTGTCTACTGTATCGCACCCCTGTTGCCAGAGTCCTGCCATGGTCGCCATTCTGTAGTGGGTGGTGTTTTGAGTCAGCTTTGCCTCTAACTGTTTTGAGTGGTTCGAATCGCTCCCACACCCTTTGGTTCTAGACTCTGGATTTAGGTACAGGCTGCGATACAAAATTGGAGTAGGCAACTGGTTTGGTACAAGAAAACTGTGTTTTATTAGAGTCACAATAAAATTATACACTTAGATTACTGGAGTAGTTACAGACATTCAAGAGTACACTTAATCAAGAATGGGGAACACACGGCACAATGAGGGAAAATCACATTAATAATCCCCCTACCCATGTCCCACCCCCAATATCTGACAAAATTGCACTAAAAAAAGAGCCAGGGATCATGCTCACCAATAGGGGTTTCTTGACAGTTCAAATCCTGTCAGTTAAGCCGGTTGCGTTTTTGGGGTTCGCTCTTTGTGTCCTTTGGGGCCTGCCATCTCCACGTGGTACTAGTCTTAGAATCAGCGAAGGTTCTTCAGTTGGGTGGAGTCCGCTGATGTGGATTGGGCGTGGTTGTGGATTTGTCTGGTAAGTACCCACTTTTCTTAGTTAGAAATTGGGAGAGTAAAGTCTTTGTTGGGTACCTTAGCTTGTAGAGTGGGAAAACTTCGGGTTTTGTTCTTCCAGTGGTGGTCTGGTCGTCGAGTTTTGTTGCGGTTGGGGTTCAGTTGGCGGTCTTCAGTGTTGGCTCGGTCGCGGTGGCCTAGATCATTACCTGTGTAGTGGTAATGATCTGAAGATATGGTTTACCCGGCCCTTTTTGTTACCGCGGTGCTCGTGGTCGGTCCTTGTGTCGGGCTGCAGTTGCGGCCTTGTTGTCTTCGGTCGAGCCTGCCCCACTGTGCCCCCTTGCCGTGATGTTGCGTGAGTCTTCCCGTTGGCTTCCGAATGATGATGCAGGGTGGTGTTGGTGTCCTTGGTTACCAGTGGGCCTACAATTATACTGTTTTTGAGTTTGTTATCTGTGCGCCAAATTAGGGTTAGTTCTTTGTCTGATTTTTGGCGGGCTCGTTAAGGTGATTACAGCCATTCACCTTAACTGGTTTTGGGGCAGTTGTCTCATTGATAAATGGCCTTTAATGTCTTGGGTGTTTGTCATGCATAAGGTTAATCAGTGTCTTCCTGGCTTGGTAGCTAGTTCGAACTGTAAGCGATTATTTATGCAGAGTTTTGATGGGCTTTAGATTTGTGCAAGATTAAGTCTTTTCCTCAGTTGATTTGTTTTAAGGGAAGAATGCATGTTCTGTCTCCTCCAATTGTCTGGGTTTGAAATAACAAATCAAAGCTGTCTCCCACAGGCCCAGGCATGTCAAGTTTTAAGCTTTTGAACTTGACATCCTGCCTGCTGGGTCCCACTTTAACCTTGCAGTTTTTGGCATACAGTCCAAAAGCCATTCCCTTATCGAATAACTTGTCCTTCAGGTTCCCTTATTAATAACTTGGGAAATGTGGGAATTTTGAGAATCTTACAGGAATGGTAGAAAGACAAAGCTAAAAGCTCCATATCTGAATGCACACAGCATTCGTAACAAGATAGATGAGTTGATGGCGCAAATAGATACCAATGGGTATGATCTGATCGCCATAACAGAGATTTGGTTGCAAGGTGATCAGGGCTGGGAACTGAATATTCCAGGGTATTTGACAATTCGGAAGGATAGACAGAAAGGAAATGGAGATGCGGTGGCATTGTTGGTAAAGGATGGGATCAGTACAGTGGTGAGAAGTGATATTGGCTCAGAAAATCAAGATGTAGAATCGGTTTGGGTGGAGATAACAAATAATAAAGGGAAAATGTCTCTGGTGGGCATAGTCTACAGGCTCCCGAACAGTAGCAATACTGTTGGACAGAGTATAAATCAACAGATAATGGAGGCCTGCAAAAAAGGTATGCTAATATTCATGGGTGATTTTAATCTCCATATTGATTGGACAAATCAAATTGGCCATGGTAGCCTTGAGGAAGAGTTAATAGAGTGCATTCGGGATGGTTTCCTAGAACAGTATGTAATGGAACCAACCAGGTAGCAGGCTATCTTGGATCTGGTACTATGTAATGAGACAGAATTAATAAATGATCTCATAGTAAAGGATCCTGTAGGAAAGAGTGATCATAGCATGGTTGAATTTCAAATTCAGTTGGAGGGTGAGAAAGTTGTACCTCAAACCAATGTCCACATCTTAAACAAAGGCAATTACAGTGGCATGAGGGCAGAACTGGCTAAAGTGGACTGGAAAAATAAATTAAAGGGTAAGACAGTTGAAATGCAGTGGCGGACATTTAAGGAGATATTTCATAACTCTCAACAAAAATATATTCCAGTGAGAAAGAAAGGTTTTAAGAGAAGGGAGCACCATCCGTGGCTAACTAAGGAATTAAAGGATGGTATCAAATTGAAAATGAAGGCATACAATGTTGCCAAGATTGGTGGGAGACCAGAGGATTGGGAAATTTTTAAAAGCCAACAAAGGATGACTAAAAAAATAATAAAGAGAGAGAAGATGAATTATGAGAGTAAACTGGCAAGAAACATTAAAACAGATAGTAAGAGCTTCTACAGGTACATAAAAAGGAAGAGGATAGCTAAAGTAAACATTAGTCCCTTAGAGGATGAGACTGGGGAATTAATAATGGGGAACAGGGAAATGGCAGAGACTCTGAACAAATATTTTGTATCTGTCTTCACGGTAGAAGACACTAACAACATCCCAATAATGGATAATCAAGGGGCCATAGGGAGGGGGGAACTAAAGACAATCACTATCACTAAGGAAATAGTACTTGGTAAAATAATGGGACTAAAAGATGACAAGTCCCCTGGACCAGATGGCCTGCATCCTCGGGTCTTATAAGAAGTGGCTGCAGAGATAGTGGATGCATTGGTTGCAATATACCAAACTTTCCTGGACTCTGGAGAGGTCCCAGCAGATTGGAAAACCGCAAATGTAGCACCCCTATTTAAGAAAGGAGGGAGACAGGAAGCAGGAATCTATAGACCAATTAGCGTAACATCTGTCGTTGGGAAAATGCTGGAGTCCTTCATTAAGGACGCAGTAGCAGGGCATTTGGAAAATCATAATGCAGTCAAGCAGAGCATGGTTTTATGAAAGAGAAATCATGTTTAACAAACTTGCTGAAGTTCTTTGAGGAGGTAACGAGCAGGGTGGACAAAGGTGAACCAGTGGATGTGGTGTATTTGGATTTCCAGAAGGCATTCGATAAGGTGCCACATAAAAGGTTACTGCATAAGATAAGAGCTCGTGGAATTGGGGGTAATATATTAGCATGGATAGAGAATTGGCTAACTAACAGAAAGCAGAGAGTCGGGATAAATGGGTCATTTTCCAGTTGGCAAACGGTAGCTAGTGGAGTGCCACAGGGATCGGTGCTGGGGCCTCAACTATTTACAATCTACATTAATGGCTTGGATGAAGGGACCGAGTGTAATGTAGCCAAGTTTGCGGATGATACAAAGATGGGTGGGAAAGCAAGTTGTGCAGATGACTCAAAGAACCTGCAAAGGGATATAGACAGGCTAAGTGAGTGGGCAAACATTTGGCAGATGGAGTATAATGTGGGAAAGTGCGAGGTTATGCACTTTGGCAGGAAAAATAAAAAAGCTAATTATTATTTAAATGGAGAGAGATTACAAAATGCTACAGTTCAGAGGGACCTGGGGGTCCTTGTGCATGAATCACAAAAAGTTAGCATGTAGGTACACTAAGTAATCAAAAAGGCAAATGGAATGTTGGCCTTTATTTCAAAGGGGTTGGAGTATAAAAGCAGGGAAGTCCTGCTACAACTGTACAGGGTATTGGTGAGACCACACCTTGAGTTCTGCGTACAGTTTTGGTCTCCTTATTTAAGGAAGGATATCCTTGCATTGGAGGCAGTTCAGAGACGATTCACTAGGTTAATTCCAGAGATGAGGGGGTTGACTTATGAGGAATGGTTGAGCAGGCAGGGCCTATACTCATTGGAATTTAGAAGAATGAGAGGTCATCTTATTGAAACATATAAGATACTGAGGGGGCACGACAAGGTAGATGCAGAGAGGATGTTTCCCCTCATGGGGAAATCTAGAACGCGGGGGCACAGTTTTAGAATAAAGGGTCGCCCTTGTAGCACTGAGATGAGGAGGAATTTCTTCTCTCAGAGGGTTGTAAATCTGGAATTCTCTGCCCCAGAGAGCTGTGGAGGCTGGGTCATTAAATACATTTAAGGTGGTGATAGACAAATTTTTGCAAGATAAGGGAGTGAAGGGTTATGGGGAGCGGGCGGGGAAGTGGCTTTGAGCCCAAGATCAGCCATGATCTTATTGAATGGCGGAGCAGGCTCGAGGGACCAAGTGGCCTATTCCTGCTCCTATTTCTTATGTTCTTATGTTCTTAAACAAAAATTAAAGAAAACTTAACAAATTAAATCAAAATTCTATTTTCTGGGGTGATGAAGCACTCCAGTCCCTCTGGTGCCCACCGGATGTGGAAGGCCTCAAGCCTGCCAGTGGACACCGCGTGCTCCATCTCCAGGGATACCCGGGCGTGAACGTAGCCATGGAAGAGAGGCAGGCAGTCGCGCTGAACAACCCCCTCGAATGCCCACTGCCTGCATCTGTAAACGGCCATTTTGGCCATGCCCAGGAGCAGTCCCACGAAGAGGTCTTCTGACCTGAACATTCCCCATCCCCTCCCGCCCGCACCAGGTGACTAAAGCTCAGGAGTGTGGGACTGAAGTGCAAACAAAAATTGAGGAGCTGCCCCTTAAAATAGTGGAAGAGGGGCTGCAGTCTCTCACACTCTGTGTATACGTGGAACACAGACTCCTCCAGGCCGCAGAAAATGCAGGTGGCCTGGGAGTCCATGAACCGACTTAAAAACTTATTGCACGGGACTGCCGCATGCAACACCAGGCCAAGTCCCCAATAGATAAGGGGAGGACTCACAAGTAGAGAGCCTCCATTGGGGACCCAAACCTCCTCCGGACGGCAAGATGGTGCACCAAGGCGTGTTCAGACGGTAGACGAGGATGACAAAGTGGAGAGTGTGCAAGAGCAGCCATGACAGGAAATCCCTCCGTGCAGAATATAAAGGCACAGAAGGGATTCCCTAGAACATAAGAACATAAGAAATAGGAGCAGGAGTAGGTCATTTGGCCCTTTGAGCCTGCTTCGCCATTCAATAAGATAAAGGCTGATCTTGTACCTCAACTCCACTTTACTGTACTATCCCCATATCCCTTGATTCCCTTAATATTCAAAAATCTATCGATCTCTGTCTTGAATATACTCAATGACTGAGCCTCCACAGCCCTCTGGGGTAGAGAATTCCAAAGATTCACCACCCTCTGAGTGAATAAACTTCTCCTCATCTCAGTCCTAAATGGCTGACCCCTTATTCTGGGACTGTGACCCCTGGTACTAGACTCCCCAGCCAGGGGAAACATCCTCCCTGCAGTGCCAAGCCCTATAAGAATTTTGTAAGTTTCAATGAGATCACCTCTCATTCTTCTAAACTCGAGAGAATATAGGCCTAGTCCACTCAATCTCTCCTCATAGGACAATCCCCCCATCCCAGGAATCAGTCTGGTGAACTTTCGTTGCACTCCCTCTATGGTAAGTATATCCTTCCTTAGGTAAGGAGACCAAAACTGTACACAATACTCCAGGCGTGGTCTCACCAGGACCCTATATAATTGCAGTAAGACACCTTGGCCTAGAAATTCAGTATCACAACGTTTAGGGCGCTACAGTCGGGCGTGCGCTAAATTTAGCGCCCGGCGCAACTTAGCGCCACCCTCAGCGAAATTGAGTTGCATCGCCCCAAGAGGTTGTTGCTGCGCTAATGCAGGCAGTGCACGACTATCCTAAGGCGCTAAGCCGGCGAGCCGAGGCGCTACCACCGAGGGCGGGCGCAGCGCAGGTGTGGCCAGTTAGCGATTGCAGGCAGACATGCTGGCGCAGGTCACCTCTTAAAGGGGGAGGGTCGACTTGGCTTGCAGCCACGCCCTGCACATTGGAGACCTGATTCTAGGTCTGGACAGACCTGCTGCGACATCGCTACGCCTACGACCATGGAGAGGGTGAGGGAGCGAGCGCAGCACTTCAGTGAGGGGGCCCTGAAGGTTCTGGTTGGTGCAGTGGAGCGCAGGCGACCTATCCTCTTTCCTGACAGTGGCAGGAGGCCGCTGCCCAACGAATATAGAAAAGCTTGGAGGGAGGTGGCACACAGAGTGACCTCCAGCAGCATGGTACCTAGGACCCCGACGCAATGCAGGAAGAAGTTCAACGACCTCACTTGGGTTGTCAGGGTGAGTACCCTTTCCAGTATCCTCTTCATCCCTGCATGTGCACCTCACTTCATGGCCAAAAGGTCCTGAAAGCCCCAATGCCCAGCCCTCATCCAACACCTATAGGCCTCTCATGAAACTCACATGCACATTCACCACTTTACACACTGTCAGGGCTATTCCACCATGGGAGGCAGTGCACCTAAGATCAGGGCTTGACACTGTCAGGGCTATTCCACCATGGGAGGCAGTGCACCCAAGATCAGGGCTTGACACTGTCAGGGCTATTCCAACATGGGAGACAGTGCACCCAAGATCAGGGCTTCTCACTGTACTCAGAGCCCGTCCTTTCTCTTGCAGGGCAAGCTGGCCCATAACAGGAGGCAGCAGCAGCGGACCGGGGGAGGCCGTCCTGAACTTAATGACCTCAGCGATCTGGAGCAGCGAGTGGAACGGATAATGGCAGGCTGGCTGATTGGCCCCGTCGCCACTGGAGATGCCGATCCCGTTCTGGACAGCGATGGTAAGGTCATCACCTTTTTGACCTCTCTCTTTTCACTTGTGCCTCACACCAGCATCCTTTGCCACTATCGAACCAATGCAGTGCATTGCAGCACTCATGCCTCCCTTGCTGCCGCCCTGTCCTCACGCTAAAGCAACTCTTGTACCTCCCTGCTTTCAGATGCTGATTCGCCAGCTGAGGAGGCGGGCCCTCAAGCTGCCACTGGGAGTGAATCGGATGGCGAGGAGGAGGAAGAGGAAGCCGGTACATCAGTGCTACCCTCAGCTGAGGCAGCCCATGGCCATGATGGGGGACACGTCTTCCCTGGAGGGGAGCAGGGGGGAAGGGTCTGAGGAGGGTGAAGCTCCGGGGCCCAGTTGGCTGCCGCAACGCGGGGGGGCGGGTAGGGAAGCTCGGCGGCCTTCTCCCCGGAGGGAGAGTGTGGCCTCCAGCCCTGCTACAGTGAGCGCAGAGGAGGTGCGGCTCCTTGCTGAAATGGGTGCCCAGGCTGAGCGCAGGCACACTGAGCTCATGGCTGCAGTGGCAAGGATGCGACTCCATAGAGTCACTGGCAAGGGGTGTACAGGAATTCGGGGCAGCACAGGCAAGGAGTCTGCAGGACTTCGGGGCAGCACAGGCAAGGAGACAGCAGGACATCGGTGCAGCACAGGCAAGGAGTCTGCAGGACTTCGGTGCAGCACAGGTGGCTTCCAGCCAAGTGCTTAGTCGTGCCATGCAGTCACTGGCTGGTCTGATGCAGACACAGATCAGGGCCACACGAGCACTAACTGCTGCCACCCTCGCTGGATCGGGCAGGATTCACCGGGGCCCTCGCCGCGCCGCAGCAGGCCAGCAGTCTGTGCTTCAGGAGATTGCTGCGCATGCTTCAGTGCTGCCCCATGCAAGTGCCAGTGTTTCGGCCGACCAGGGAGTGCCTGTGCTCTGTCAGGTTGGCAGCATTCCTGCTGCCAACACTGTCACTCCTCCACTGCAGCTGCCACCACCCGTAGGACAGACTTCTGCCGTCCAAGCAGAGTTGGAGCAGTCAGCAGCCGGGCCCTCCAGGCCCAGAACTGGTCCAGGCCGTCCCCCAAGGGCATCTGCCGACTCACTATCTGACCCTCAGCAGCCTTCCCCCAGCCTTGCTGCAGCCACTGGGGTCCCATTGCGGAGGAGCTTGCAGAGTGGGAAGGGGCCAATCTCAGAAGCGAGGCAGATCACCCTCGCAGGCCAAAAAGTAGGAGGTGTGGCAAAATGTTGTGTTTTTTTTTGTGAAGGCCGAGGATCATGGTCATTTTTGTTTAACTCTTTTGTTCATTGTCTCCAGGTTGTGAGAGCCAGTTATGTGTCTGACTTTTTTTGGGGGTTTCTCTGTATTTGTTTGTCATGCGGGAAGGGCACAGAGTTTGTTAAATAAATAATTGTCTTTATTCAGATTATGCATGTTTGCACTTTGAACTATTTGTTGCCTTGACCGGCTGAGGGTTTGCGGAGTGGGTCCATTCATGTTCTTTCAATGGCACAAGCCATTCCCTGAGAGGGGGCCTAGAACCGACTTGCAATAAGCTGCCGACGGACGGCCCTTGCACTTTGTGCCTCCCTCCCATCTTGGTGCTCCTCCTCCTCCTCCTCCTCCTCCTCTGGTGGTCCTCCAATGTCTGCTGGCAGTGGCTGAGTCCTGAGGATAGCCAGATTGTGCAGCATGCAGCACACTACAACGAAATGGGAGACTCGCTCAGGCAAGTACTGAAGGGCTCCCCAGGAATGGTCCAGACAGTGGAACCGTTGCTTTAGCACGCCGATTGTATGCTCAATGATGTTCCTGGTCGCTTGATGGCTGTCATTGTATCACGCTTCAGCAGGGGTGCTGGGCGCATGGAGCGGGGTCATCAGCCAGGTGCACAAAGGATAGCCCTTGTCTCCGAGAAGCCAGCCTCCTGGGTGAGCCGGGGCTTCAAAAATGTCTGCCACAGAAGTCTGGCGCAGGATGAAGATGTCGTGGCTGCTGCCTGGAAAGCGGGCATTGACAGCTAGTATCAGCTGCCTGTGGTCACACACCAACTGCACGTTCAACGAATGGAACCCCTTCCGGTTGCGGTATTCCTCGGCATTCTCTAAAGGCGCCCGCAAAGCCACATGCATGCAGTCAATGGCGCCCTGGACCATGGGGAAGCCCGCTGTTCTTGCAAATCCCATTGCACGCTCTTGCTACTTGTCCAGGGTCATGGGGAAGGAAATGTACTGACGTCTCCTTTTGAAGAGGGCATTCGTGACCTGGCGGATGCAGCAGTGCACCGCGAACTGGGAGACATTGGCAATGTCCCCAGTAGCGGATTGGAAGGAGCCGGTGGCATAGAAGTTCAGAGCCACTGTCACCTTCACTGCCACCGACAGAGACGTCCTGCTCCTCAGCTGAGGCTGCAGATCCCTATGAAGCAGGTGGCAGATCTCAGTTACCACCTCCCTTCTGAATCGAAGCCTCCAAATGCACTGCTCCTCTGACATGTTGAGGTAGGAGAAGTGCTGGTGGTATACCCTGGGAGGGTAAGGTCTCCTGTGCCGACGCCTGTTGGCCCTCCTCCGTCTGGCCATGATTGGCACTCTCTCTCGGCGTCTCTGAGCCCTCTCAATGCAATGGAGAAACCCAACGTTTCCACCCATTGCAGCCCCCATTATATGTGGCCACTCAAGGCTATGGCACTGAAAAATCAATCCAACTGCAAAGCTCTGGGCTGAAGCCAGAAGTACCTGTGCGAGCGCTGAGTCAAAGCAGAAAGCTCTCTCCCTTTGTCTCTCTCTCTCACACAGAAGGAGTGGTCCAAAATGGCTACCACAAAGAATGCAGGAAGAGCCCCCTTTAAATAGCGCCCCTCCAGCCCCACAGTGACTGGGAACCGTTCCACTCAACCAGTCGCTGGGAGCGCCAGGCGGAAAGAAGGGGGGCGCCACTGAAGTTCCGGTTCGGGGTGCACCAAGGGCGTTGCACCATGAAATGACATCAGGATCTGCACGCGCAGCTGAGCGGGCATTGTGGTTTTGCACCGCCGCTAACTGTTCACTCAAGTTCGCGAGAGGCGCAGATCGCGCCGCGCCCGGGCGCTAGCCACTTCGCGCCCCACTTATCGCCCTCTTAAGGCGCTAGCGGCTGGTGCTACCAACTGAATTTCTAGGCCCTTTACTCTTATACTCAAATCCTCTTGTAATAAAGGCCAACATACTATTTGCTTTCCTAATTGCGTGCTGTACCTGCATGTTAACTTTCAGTGATTCGTATACAAGGACACCCAGGTCCCTCTGAACACCAACATTTCCCAATCTCTCACCATTTAAAAAATGCTCTGCTTTTCTATTTTTTCTACCAATGTGGATAACTTCACATTTCACATTTCTCCACATTGTATTCCATTTACCATGTTCTTGCCCACTCACTTAACCTGTCTATATCCCATTGAAACCTCCTTACATCCCCCTCACAACTTACATTCCCACCCAGCTTTGTATCATCAGTAAACTTGGATATATTACATTTGGTCCCCTCATCCAAATCATTGATGTAGATTGTGAATAACTGAGGCCCAAGCACTGATCCTGCAGTACCCCACAAGTTACAGCCTGCCAACCCGAAAATGACCCGTTTATTCCCACTCTCTGTTTTCTGTCCGTTAACCAATCCTCAATCCATGCTAGTATATTACCCCCAATCCCTTGAGCCCTAATTTTGTTTAATAACCTTTTGTGTGGCACCTTATCAAATGTCTTCTGAAAATCCAAATACACCACATCCACTGGTTCCCTTTTATCTATTCTGCTAGTTACAACCTCAAAAAACTCTACCAGATTTATCAAACATAATTTCCCTTTCATAAGTCCGTGTTGACGCTGCCCAATCCTATTATTATTTTCTAAGTGCCCTGTTACCACGTCCTTAATAATAGATTCTAGCATTTTCCCTACTACTGATGTCAGGCTAACTGGTCTGTAGTTCCCCGTTTTCTCTCTCCCTCCTTTCTTAAATAGTGGGGTTACATTTACTACCTTCCAATCCGTGGGAACCGTTCTAGAATCTATGGAATTTTAATGTCAACCAATGCATCCAATATCTCTATAGCCAACTCTTTCAAAACCCTAGGATGTAGGCCATCAAGTCCAGGGGATTTATCGGCTTTCAATCCCATTAATTTCTCCAGTACTATTTCCGAACTCATACTAATTTCTTTCAGTTCCTCATACTCACTAGATCCTTGGTTCTCCATTATTTACGGAATGTTTTTTGCGTCTTCTTCCATGAAGACACACACAAAAGGGGAAATTTTTCGGGGTGTCAGCGGGCACGATCGGTGGTGGGTTGGATGGGAAAATTTTTTTGACAACGGGTAGCGAACCCGCTGTCAACCTGTCTCCACGCTAGTCTCCCAGATGTCGGGTCTGTCAGCGCTGAACAGACCAGACACCAAGCGGCGGGGGAGGCAATTTAGATCATTAAGAGATTGTTAAGAGGCACTTAAATACTATTTTATGCTTACCTTTCAATTTTACGAGTTCCCCCATGGGTTATACGCTGCTCAGAGATCACGTCACCTCAGCAGGTCGTTGATGGATTTATCATTGAATTATTTGATTACTTGATCGCTGCAAAAGTGGTCTAAAACCTTCCATCTCACTGCTGTTCACTTTCCAAGCTCAGAAATTGTATTTGAAAGACAGATTGCGCTTTATGCAACTTGCAAATGTTTGGAGCCAACTCACTATTCAGTGCCACCTCATTGGAACAAACACACTGACAATTGACAGATTTGTTTCTGTCATCTCAAGTTCACCTGCCATCTATTACATCAGTATCAGTGCCCTTGAAACTATCTCACCTTGGTCCTCAGAATCCCACCATGATCAGCACCAACAGCAGCAGCACCAGGCACACCATGCAGCACCAACAACAACACCAACTTCTCCACAATCAACTAATGCTGCACAAGACACAGGGCAGCAGCACCTGACCATATTGCTGCTCGGGAGGCCAGGGATGGCCTCACCATGGCCAGATTTACTTCACATGACGCTGTACACCCTGGCTGCCACGTAATGTGCCAGGTTGGCACCACCCCACACCATAAAACATCCCTACAATGCCCAAGCCAGTCCTTTCACACTCATGTGATGTAAGCCCCCAAAGTGTGGACTGAGTGATATACACAGTCGACAACACTGGCTTGTTGTAAGAAAGACAGACCCAATAATTGAAGTAAAAATGGTTTATTCAGGCCTGGGGAGCTATGGCTCTTGCGTCCCAACACAAGGCTCCAACTCCACCGAATCTCTTGAGGTTCTCACAGTTATACAAAACTTAAGGCCCTGCCCTAAAGGCGGGGATAAGCTTATTAACATATACAGAATTATAGTTAAATTGTAATTATAAAACCATGACATTCCATTCTTCCAGTCGCTTACAAATCTCACATTTCGTTATCAGTTGGTCTTGTTACTTTCTCATGACCCGGGCCTCAATTTTATTACTTTACGATCGTCCATTTGCTGTTGTCAGATGGCTTGGTCTTTCTAAGTATTTCTCTAAGATAGTAGATCTTTCCAAAGCGGGCAATCCGCAGACTTTCTGTCTCTCTCTCTTGAATTATTTCTACAGAGCAAAAACACTTTAGTTAGTTAAAAGAATAGAACCCTATTGAGCTTCACACTTAACAAACCCTTAAGTGCAAGGGTGTCGACTCGCGTGGCCGAACCCATATATCTCTCCCTCTTTCTAAGGGGTTGTTTTGACAGTTTTAATCTCTCCGCAGTTAACCCATAGTCCTGTTTAAACCTTATCTGGGTTTATACAACTTTTACAGACTTCTATTGTTCAACTCGGAGCACGAATTAACCTATTCCCTCCATTTTGTATATTGGTGTTACAGATGAATCCTGGTTTGTTTTTCCTTATTAAATCCAATTTTTAATATCTTACTTCAGTCCCCCCTTTTGACCTTTGGACAATTGCTCCAAACAGGTCAACATGTATTTCCACTTCCTGGTGTCTGCCAGAGCGTGCACTCCCTGGCCTTCTACCAGTTTAGGTTATACATGTATATATATCTTATCAATTTGGAGGCCGACTTCCCCCCCCTTGTGGTATGGTGGTCTTTCCTTTACGGTGGTCTTTCCTTTAGGGTGGGCTTTCCTTTATGCACTCCGTCCGATGTAACCATACCCGGGGCCCCTTAGACCCTACACTAATGGTTGAGGCTTTCCTGCTCAAGCCTGTCCCTCATTCCCACGTGGGGTGTGTGACGTGCCAATTCGAGACTGTCATCACACACCAGTCCTCATTCACCACCCTCCTTCTGCCACCCTCCTTCTGCCACCTCCATCTTACGGTTGGCCGGCCCGGTCTTTAATTACCATGCCCAATTAATCCCACATAATTTCAGGGCTTCCCATCGCGTCTTACACCATTTGCCTTGGAGAGGCAGGGGAGTTGTCCATTCTTAACATCGCTACCTGCCCCTCCTCAGGCTCTACTTCTTTCACCGCACCAATTTCGGCCTTACTCATTCTGGCACAAAGGCACTGGAGAAATAAAAATACACAATATATCAGAATAACAATCAAGAGGAATATCATTATGCCTTGTACCACAGAGGCGCCCAAAGTCCCCGACCATCCTGATCCCCAATTGTCAAAATATGAGGAAGTGGGTGAGTTTCCTCTAATGTTGTACTAATGTCTTTTTGTTGTTTCTTTAAGCCTTCTTCTATTTTATGATAGTACTTTAAAATTTCCTTTGTTTCCTGCCGTAACTTCTGCCAAGCTTCCTCTAACTTAGGAATTGCCTTGGGCTCTGGTATGACATAAGTTTCAACCCTTTTTAGTAAGTCCCATATTATCAAATGACCAGGTTTTCCTATCTGTGTAGGTATCTTTAGACCAAAACAACGGTTTGGTTGGGGAATGGTATAAGCCATATCTTGATATTCATATTTCTGTTCAATTGTGGTGACACAACAGGTCCCATTGTTCCTTGATGCTACCCAGGTCCAGTGTATCCCCTTGGGTGAACCTCGAGGGTGCAATTGGTAATTTTCGTAAATCCGTACTCGGATGTGTCTCCCTCGGTGGGGGGGTGTGTGCACACCCATGTCCTTCCCTTGTGGTGGCACCCGTCCACTACCACCCCCCTTTAGGTTTCATTCTTCTGTTTATTATCTTCATCCCTTTCCCAAAGCGCCTTGGTAGGGACATCATGATATTTAACCCACTTTCCCTTTGTACTTCTCCTATATTAATCACGTCGTATCGGGGTTGTCCCCCTTCTGGGAATTGTGGGATGGCCAGTACAAAGCCAATCATCTTAGTCCATGGGGTCAGACAATCACCTGCCCGGTGTACTTGTCCCATTTTACATTCCTTACATAGGCTTTTATTTGTGTCAATCCAAGGTTCCAGATCCTTATTAGTAATCCAATCAGGGATCTGTCCATTATTTATTTGCCTCATGTTATGCTGAGCATTCGACAATAGCCATGAGCCCTACGTGGCACATATTAGCTCCTTATCGGTTTGGCGAGAAGCATTATTAAGTCTATTAATAATTGTATTGATTGTTTCTGCATGGGGGGCTACTATCTCTTCCACCCCCGACAATTGCATTATTGTTTGGTTTCCCTGCCAGTGTCAATTGCTGGCTATTTCCAGTAGCTTGTTTTAGTAACTTCTCTATTTTTTGCTTGTAATTCTTCTACTCCTTCATTTACTCCTTCTATGTCCAAGCTATTAACTGTTGCTAACCCGGCCGCATACCCTGCTCCGGTCGTTTCCAATACTCCCCGTTTCTTACATCTTTGTAAGATAGATTTTTTTTCTCCTGTGGATCCTCTAATTGTTTTACCCACAGGGAGTTCCAGGTTTGTTTTGTATCTCAAAAGTACTCATATTAATGGCAAGCTTAGTAACTCTATGTGCTACACTAGAATACACCTCATCCTGTGTTCTCCTTATTACTAATCCCCCTTGATAATGGCAATACTTATGTTCATCCCTAGAATCAAGGCGAGGACGCTCCATCTCATTCCGGACGTCCAATGTTCCTGTAATTACAAAAAGGGGGCTGGTCGTCACCAGCCAGTTAGAATTATTCTGCTCTTATACATTTTATCAGTTCAAAATGCTGTACATCTGGTTCATTTCTTGTTCTGTGGCTCTGTCCCCAGACATACCTGAAGATGCAAACTATGGCATATAATATCATCATACACAGCCTATTATTATCATACACAGCCCTATCATTGATATATGTAGTAACTCCCCTTCCCATTCTTTATATCTTCTAGTATACTCCTCACTCTGTCAAAAAGGGCATCATCTCTGGTTTACTCATTGTCTTTCTTATATATTTTTAACTGAGTCCAGTGTTTCCACCTTCCTTTACCCGTTCCAGACCCATCTACATGAGCACATGTGTCATTATTCATTAATACTTCATAAGGTCCTGACCATCTGGGTGCTAGCGCTAGTTTGGCTGGTATTATTTCTGCTATCACTTTGCTATCTATTGCTAAGACCTCCTTCTGGTCGTCCCGTGTATCCTGTTCTCGATCCCGTATAATCTGTTGGTCTTTGGCCTCATGTCTCTAACTATCTGTCCAGATTTATCTTTGGGTAACAGGACAGCTTCCCAAGCAGTCTCCCGGCCGTTTGAGACGGTGCTGCAATTAGTTTATAAGATAACTTCCATTTATCAAATCCTAATTTTCCTTCTATCACTGTGGGGAAATATTAACTCAACATTAAGAAACTTAAATTTAATAATGTCCAATATCTTTAAATTCTATTCAGTAATACTGAAGTTGTTACTTGGTGAACTCAAACAGCTGTCAGTGGAAAGGGTTAACTCCTTCGCAGGCTTTTGAAGGTGGAGCTAAACATTATTGCGTCACTTCACGCAACCCAAAAAACATCCCTGACTGAAAGACAGTTGTGGTTTCACACTTTGATTCAACATGAACATTTGGGCTTCATTGGTCAGATTCCCTCTCTCAATTGCTCGTTTAGCTGCCCATCCTCTTCTGTGCTTTAATTTATTATTATGCACTCTTTGGGTAGAAGAGAGATTCCTACTCATTCCTTGATTATATTCTTGTCTCTGGTGTCATATATCCCTGCCTACTCCCACTATCATGTAATCAGACACCACCCCAAAGGCATTCCGACTATCTATATAGGTTTACACATTTTCCTTTGGCTACCCCCCTTTGATCAAATCCTGTATAGGCTGGGCCATTTCTACTTTGTTTCCCGGGCCTGCCTGTTTGTTTGAGTTATAATCTGGGGGCCAGTACACTTCATTCGCTTTAGGGTCGACTAAAGCTCTTACTTCTCGCAGTATATCTATCCCTAGGATTGTTCCTTCGGTGCTCTCGCATACCCACAACTGTGTAGGTATTATTATTATAGCCAATTTCTAGTAAGACTGTTTCGCTCTTATAAGCCCTGATTCTTCGTCCACCGATTCCTGCTATACTAACTGAAAGTTTTGTTCGGGGTAAGGGTAAGTCTGTCAATGAGATTGTGGCTCCTGTGTCTATTAACATTTTGCACTGTCGGCCCCCTACCAATGCATCAACAAACATCCTCGGATCCCCCTCCCCTCTCTGGCGCGGTCCCTTCCTGCTGCCATCCCTAGAAGCTTGCGAGCAATCAAAGCACGCAGCCAGTCCTAATGCCCCTCCCATCTGTTTTTGGGCATTTGTCTCTTCCCTTGTGTCACTATGTATCCTAGGTCGACTACTTCATCCTTCCCTACCTATACCTTTCTAAGGTTTAACTCTAGTCCCGCCTTCTATAAGGCTTCCAGTACCATAGTCAATTAAATATTGTAAAGGGACCTGCCGCTATCAGATATTCTTGCGGAGTGGAGTTATCTTATTCAATTCGGACTACACCAATTTACATCAACCAGAATTTCACTGTGGCCACAATGAAAGTCTGGTTTTAATAGGTTAATTTACCTCATAACTTCAAGGTTAGATCTTAGACTGAAACTTAATCTTTCATTAAACAAACTTTTTGTTGCTCTTCTCAGTTTTTACACTCCAGCTTAACTTAAATTGTAGTAGGTTTTTTTCATTCTGAGGGCACAATCTTATTTGCACATTCTTAAACTTCCAAAATCCCCGACAAGACAAAGGGGTTAAATGCTTTTACTTTAACACAGAGAAGTGGGTGGAGCTACAACACACAGCAGACATTTCTTTTTCTTAACGGACAGATTTTCAGACAAAGGAATATTGAATCCTCTTAAACATTCCTAATCAGGAAAACATCCACACTCACACATTTTTATACAAACTGTAATTTCAGCATATGTCTAAGGTTCCTTTCACTCAGCAAATCTCGTGTTTTACTTGTCTTGGTACAGATGCTAATAACTTCCATGTTGGTAAAGCTTTAAGTTTATCTTTTCCTTCCTTTTTAAATCTGACTCAACAGCTTTCCCTAGTTTCCAAATCCCTGTTTGTTTTTTGTTTTTTTTTGCTGGGGTTTCAAATTGGTTCGCCTGCAAATTAGATCTTTTTCCTTCTTTATCTCTCCCTTCTGTTTCAATTCCTTACATTATCTGTTGCCTCTTTATCTTTAGCTCCTCCCCACCAAGCCTTTGGCTCTCTGCACTGTTTCTTTTTATTTTCCAGGAGTCGGGTTATAGAATCCAGGTCCCTTGAGGATTCTTCTTCCACCCTCTTAGTCATAACTAACTGCTATGTTTAATGCTTAATTCACGGTATTGGTGAATTAGGTTTGTACGCTACGTTGTTCGCCCCTATAGCGTCACCTTCATTAGTTTCTTGCTTTCTATTAGTCACTTCGTTTCGTTAGACACACACCAACCCTTTAGTCCCGAGGTTTTGGTACTGTGGGGTCTGTAGCTCCCGGCGTCCTACTTGATCCTGGCCGTCACGTGGGACTACTGTCCTCTTAATTCAGGCTCAGGCTAGGTGCTGGGGACAGACCTCACCCTTGTCCGTTCTAACCTCTTTATGACCGTAGGGTTTTATCTCATTCACTCACCACGGTGCACCCATTCATTCAATTGTTGAGATTTCGCCGTCTCACGGATAAAGAGGATTTCCCGCCTCCCCGGGGTAGGGGTCTTTCCGCCCCTGTCGGTTCGCCTACACACGGCTAAATGAGGACTTCTCTGCCTCCCAGGGTTTTCCGCCCCGTCGGTTCGCCTACCTACGGCTAAATGAGGACTTCTCTGCCTCCCAGGGTTTTCCGCCCCGTCGGTTCGCCTACCTACGGCTAAATGAGGACTTCTCTGCCTCCCAGGGTTTTCCGCCCCGTCGGTTCGCCTACCTACGGCTAAATGAGGACTTCTCTGCCTCCCAGGGTTTTCCGCCCCGTCGGTTCGCCGCTATACGGCTTAGGGAACACCTTATCCCTATCTTTTTAACCGCCTTCAATTAAGGGTGTCTTTCTTTTTATAGTTCTTTTATACGTCGATTCTGACTCACCGTCTCGCCAGCGATTAACCCCTAATTTTACAGGTGGTAATTAAAACATACTCACCCGTCTTAGGTTAACGCTGTCCGAGAGTCTGGTTCAGAACGCACATCCCATCCTCGTCGCCAATTGATGTAAGCCCCCAAAGTGTGGACTGAGTGATATACACAGTCGACAACACTGGCTTGTTGTAAGAAAGACAGACCCAATAATTGAAGTAAAAACGGTTTATTCAGGCCTGGGGAGCTATGGCTCTTGCGTCCCAACACAAGGCTCCAACTCCACCGAATCTCTTGAGGTTCTCACAGTTATACAAAACTTAAGGCCCTGCCCTAAAGGCGGGGATAAGCTTATTAACATATACAGAATTATAGTTAAATTGTAATTATAAAACCATGACATTCCATTCTTCCAGTCGCTTACAAATCTCACATTTCGTTATCAGTTGGTCTTGTTACTTTCTCATGACCCGGGCCTCAATTTTATTACTTTACGATCGTCCATTTGCTGTTGTCAGATGGCTTGGTCTTTCTAAGTATTTCTCTAAGATAGTAGATCTTTCCAAAGCGGGCAATCCGCAGACTTTCTGTCTCTCTCTCTTGAATTATTTCTACAGAGCAAAAACACTTTAGTTAGTTAAAAGAATAGAACCCTATTGAGCTTCACACTTAACAAACCCTTAAGTGCAAGGGTGTCGACTCGCGTGGCCGAACCCATATATCTCTCCCTCTTTCTAAGGGGTTGTTTTGACAGTTTTAATCTCTCCGCAGTTAACCCATAGTCCTGTTTAAACCTTATCTGGGTTTATACAACTTTTACAGACTTCTATTGTTCAACTCGGAGCACGAATTAACCTATTCCCTCCATTTTGTATATTGGTGTTACAGATGAATCCTGGTTTGTTTTTCCTTATTAAATCCAATTTTTAATATCTTACTTCACATGACCATTGCGGGGGGTACCGTTATCTCTCACCATTCACTACAACTCACTAAGCAACTTCCAAAGGTGCACACAAATCTGTCCAAGAAGGCAAAGTGTTGAAAATAAAGGTTGCAATGTTTGACACCACATTAACAGAAACGTTACATCAACATTGGATAAAACACCCAAGTGCCTACCCTTGTGTGTTGTTAGTTGGTATGATTGTACCAGGATGAGGGTGAGTGTGAAGGGTGGCTAGTGAGATGGGGAAGTGATACTGTAGATAGAGAGGGATTGGTGGAGGTGCACGGAAAGTTGGTGTAAGAAAGGATGTGCAGGAGTAGAGTAGGGAAGGCAGAGTGATGGGGATGTGATGAGTGGCACAGCAGGATGAGGTTGTATGGCTTTGCATCACTGCAGCCTGGTCCTTCTGATGATATCCCTGCTTGTGTCCTCCCGTGCAATGTCAGGCTGCATTGATCTCCTGGGGAGGGCTCTTCCACCCATGAAGGGAAGAGGACCTCCCTGTGTGCTGTGACTCCCTCCATAAGCATATGCAAGGAGTCATGGGAGCACCTGAGTGCAGGTGTGCACCTCTATGCAGTGCTTGTCAGTGTTTGAAGCACCTCAATGCTGTAGAACACTGACAGCACAACTATCAAAATCAATTTGTGCATGGCCCCTTTAAGGAAACCGGCTGATGATGCGTCATCAATTGACGTCTTCAGACCTGCTTCCTTCAATTGACTGAGAAACACGCAGGGCGGGCTTAACAAGCCCAATCAATGTAAGATCACTCTACAAAGCGGGCTGGAGCCAGCAGCGGGGTTGCACCCCGCCGCTGACCCTGGCCACACAGGACCCGCCTCGGTAGGCGAAATCGCGGCCAAAGTATTTGTTTAATTTCTCCGCCATTTCCTTATTCCCCATTATAATTTCACCCAATTTAATTCCCAGTCCTGATTTTTCTGTAGTCATGTCTCAGTAATCCCTACTATGTCTGTTTCCTTGCAATGCATGATTACCTCCAGGTCCCCTGTTTTATTATGGACACTGTGTGCATCGCTGTACAGACATATTAACTCATTTTTAATCGCAGTTCCTTTCACTTTATTTTTAACCATCTTTTTACACTCCTGTTCTATAACTCCATTTATATCCTGGCCAACAATGTCCTCCCTTACTTTACTCTTTCCTGTGCTCTCCTTTCCTGTTCTGTTTATATTTAGGCTGTTTTCATTTCTTGTAGATCCCTCCCCCCATCTTACTAGTTTAAAACCTTTGTCACCTCCCTATTTACCCTTTCCGCTTGGATACGGGCCCCATCCCGGTTCAGGTGGAGCCCATCCCATCAGTACAGCTTCTTCCTGTCCCAGTACTGCTGCCGGTGTCCAATGAAAAGGAACCCCTCTTTCCCACACCAGCCCTTTAGCCACGTGTTAATTCTCCTGATCTAACTGCTTCTATGCCAATCTGCACATGGCTCGGCCAGTAATCCAGAGATTATTACCCTTGAGGTCCTGTTTTTTAATTTAGCTCCTAATTCCTGATACTCTCAGCAGGACTTCCTGCCTGTTCCCACCTATGTCGCTTGTTCCAACATGGACCACAACAATTGGATTTACCCCCTCCCTTTCCAAATTCCTCTCCAGCTGCCCAAAATATTCCTTACCCTGGCAACACACCCTTTGGGATTCTCATTCTTGGCTGCAGAGGATGCTATCTATCCCCCTAATTATAGAATCCCCTATCACTACCACATTTCTATTCTGCTCTTCTCCTCTTGGACAGCCTTCTGAGCCATGGTGCCCTGGTCTGTATTATGGCTATCCTCCCCACAGTCTTACTGCTTGTCCTCACAGGTAGCGAGTACATCATACCTCTTGGACAGGACCTGTGGGATTTCCTTCTCAACCTCTCCTAAGTCCCCACTACCCGTCTCCCTAGCAGTCACACCCTCCCCTTCCTGAACCTTTGCTTTCCTCTGGGGTGTGACTGTGTTCTGGATAAAACTGTTCAGAAATTCCTCCCCCTCCCTTATTTTTCGGAGTGTCTCTAATTTGCACTCCAGCTCAATGACTCTGAGCCGGAGTGACTGAAGGCAGAGACATTTCCTGCAGATGTGGGAATCCGGGACAGTCTCGCTGTCTACAAACTCCCACATACTACAATCCCGACACAGAGCCTGCCCTGCCATCTCCAGAATTTGTTATTTATATGCTTATTTAAATTAGTTAAAGTTTTTAATCAAGTGATTATTGAGTTATATTAATCAATTAGTTTATCTAGTTAAGTTATTAATTTAATAAAGTATCAGTTTTTGTTCCCCAGCTCTTAGTTTAAAACACTGCACTAGCTTAGAGACAAAAACCGCTCTAATATGCACCAACCAATCAATTACCTGCTGCTCTGTGATGTCACTCCTTTTACTACCGATTTTTACTACCGACCCACCCCCAAACCCGCACGCTCGGCAACGGGAAAATTCCGGCCGTTGATTCAGAAAGTTAACCAGCACTGTAACATCGCTACGGTAACTGAGCAGAGCTAGAGACACATTGGGCTCGAATTTGTCATTGGGGCGGGATGGGTCGTGTCATCCGCTTTTCGTGTTATCCACCCGATTCCAAATCGATGTGGGAGAATGATGCGATTTTCATCTAAATGGGCAACTGAGTTCCAGCGTGTGGGAACCCATGGCCCAATTCGTTTTTTCAGTCTGAAACTCGCCTCCGATGATGTCATCATTGCTGCTGCATTTAAGGTCTGCAAGAAGCCTTGCTTCTTCTTCAGACTGCCAACCTTTTGGCCTTTGCTGTGAGAGGGACCTGGAGGCAAAATGAGCAGCGGGAGACCTAAGTCTGCTCCCAGATTTGATGACGTTGCCCTGCAAGCTTTGGTGGAGGGAGCAAGAGCTAATAAGGAGGTGCTCTTCGGTTCTTCAGGGAGGAAGAAGCCTCCCTAGCAGACGAAGGCTGTGTAGATCCAGGTGGCCCAGGAGGTCAACTCGTTGTCGCTGATCCGCAGAACCTGGCTTCAGTGCAGGAAGAGGTTTCATGACCTTCTGCGCACTGGAAAAGTGAGTATGACTTTCCCATCACCCTCAATCTGATCCCCATTGCCTCTCCTCACCAGCACTCAGCTTCAGCAACCTCTTCCTCCACATCCCACTTGACACTGACATCCATGCACCCTTACCCATTCCCTCTCTCTCTATGGTCACATTCACCTAACTATTCGACTATGCAGCCCTCACACTCCCTATCATTGTGATGCTATGAAAACAACTTACAAAACACAGGGAGGGCCCTTGGTCTTGCCACCTCACTCCATCTTTGTCTCCTTCTAAGCAACTATGCTATGGATTCTCTACACTCACTCCTTCATTCTCACTCAAACACGTGTCTCCCTCATTGAAGGAAAAGAGAGCTCACAAAAAGAGGGAAAGAGCGAGGACAGGAGGAGGGCCACCCTCAGTAGCCCACCTCACCCCTTGGGAGGAGGCGGTCCTGGAGATCGTGGGACTCGAGGACGATGCGCAAGTGGGGGACGAACAGACGGGTGCATCAGAGAAAGCTGGTAACAGAATAGTTTTTCATCTCTCTCGTTGACATTGCATGAGTCGCTGATAATGATTCTGAAGCTCTAACAGATGGACTTATGATCATCTGCAATATGCAATGTGCATGTAACCTTGGCCTCACATCTCTGACTCTTTCCTTTACTCCCCCACGGGACCATCACAAGCACCCGCCCCAACTGTCCAAGAGGAACAGCCTGAGCCTCCATGACTCCTCAGAGGAAGCTGCAACCTCTGAGAGTGCAGCATCAACAGAATTCAGCCAACCCAGCCCCAGGGCAGATACTCACACCTCGGTGGGACCATCGCGAGGTAGAGTAGTGTTGTCACCTGGTGTATCACAGCTTACAAGTGAACATCGGCAGATTGTGGAAACAGGGACAGCAGTGGAGAGTCCTAGTCAGAGGGCGCAGGACTCTGCCAGCTTGGCTCAGCTGCATGTCGAACCTGTGCCTCTGGGTCCATCCAGAAGAACAGTGGTGCTGGAACTCCAGGAACAGGTGCAGGAGTCTCTGGCAAGTTTTGTCTCCAGGGTCGTTGCGAGTATGGAGCGAATGGAGGAGTCCATCGCAAACATGAGCAAAGCCTTTGTGGAGTCATTGGCGCATGAACGCAGCACCACGGAAAGGATGGCAACCTCCGTGGAAAGGGCGACGACAGTAGATGAGAGGATGGCTACGTCAATGGAGGAGCTAAGTCGCCAGAGTGTAGAAAACATGGTGAATGTTCAGAACAGACTGACATCTCTGGAGGAGCGATGGTCAGCTATTGAACAGAGAAACCAGACCTTCATGGAGGTCCTTCTGAGTAGGACTGCCAGTGCAGATACGGGTCTGCACTGGCAGTCAGCGTCGGCGGGAATCTCGAGCGGCAGAGCGGGGATATAAAAGGCCCCAGAGACCAGGTAAGGCCTCACAGCGTCGGCGGGAATCTTGAGCAGCAGAGCAGGGATATAAAAGGCCCCAGAGACCAGGTAAGGACTCACAGCGTCAGCGGGAATCTCGAGCGGCAGAGCGGGGATATAAAAAGCCCCAGAGACCAGGTAAGGCCTCACAGCGTCGGCGGGAACCTCGAGCGGCAGAGCGGGGCTATAAAAGTCCCAGAGACCAGGTAAGGCCTCACAGCGTCGGCGGGAACCTCGAGCGGCAGAGCGGGGCTATAAAAGTCCCAGAGACCAGGTAAGCCCTCACAGCGTCAGCGGGAACCTCGAGCGGCAGAGCGGGTCTATAAAAGGCCCCAGAGACCAGGTAAGGCCTCACAGCGTCGGCGGGAACCTCGAGCGGCAGAGCGGGGCTATAAAAGCCCCAGAGACCAGGTAAGGCCTCACAGCATCGGCGGGAAACTCGAGTGGCAGAGCGGGGCTATAAAAGGCTCCAGAGACCAGGTAAGGCGTACCAGTCTCCGAACTCGGAACTCGGAGGGAAGGAGAGAGGTAAAAAGTAATCCAAGTGTGACGTCACCAGAAAGCGGGTAAGTGATAGGTTGGTAAGTATTTCTCCCTTTTTAAGCTTAAATCTCTTTGGTTTATAGATTCTAAGGTGTGATATTCACCATCTAGAATCGGGGCAGAGGGTATTTAAGAATAATATTAATAAATTTAATTAATTACATAGAATGGGAGATCAGGTGATGTGTTGCTGCTGCAATATGTGGGAGCTGGTGGACACCATTGATGCTCACGGTGATCACATTTGCAGTAAGTGTTGGCTGCTCGAGGAATTCCGGCTCCGTGTCGAAGAGCTGGAGACCGAGCTTCAAACACTGAGACACATCAGGGAGGGGGAGAGTTACCTGGACTCTGTGTATCACGAGGTATTCACACCAATTAGATTAATTAATTCAGATGTAGCCCGTGGCCAGGGTCAGGATGGTGTGACTAGAAGTGAGGCAGGTACGGGGATCCAGGAGGTAGTGTTGGAGGAGCCGCAGCCCTTGCACTTGTCCAACAGGTTCGAGGCTCTTACTCCCTGTGAGGATGGGAACAGGGACTGCGGGGAGGATGAGCAACCTGGCCACAGCACCGTGGAGCGGGGGGCCATTCAAGTGGGGGGAGTTAAAAGAAATGTTGTAGTGGTAGGGGATAGTATCGTTAGGGGGATAGATAGAGTTCTTTGCAGCCGAGAGCGAGAGTCCCGAAGGCTGTGTTGCCTGCCCGGTGCCAGGGTTAAGGACATCTCCTCTGGACTGGAGAGAAACTTGGAGTGGGAGTGGGGGGATCCAGTTGTCGTGGTCCATGTTGGTACCAACGACATAGATAGGACAAGGAAGGAGGTTCTGCTGAGGGAGTTTGAGCAGCTAGGGGCCAAATTAAAAAGCAGAACCACAAGGGTAATAATCTCTGGATTATTACCTGAGCCACGAGCGAATTTGGCTCGGACAAATAAAATTAGAGAGTTAAATGCGTGGCTCAAAGACTGGTGTGGGAGAAATGGGTTTTGCTTCCTGGGACACTGGCACCAGTACTGGGGCAGGAGGGAGCTGTTCCGTTGGGACGGGCTTCACTTGGCCACTGCTGGGACTGGAGTCCTGGCGGATCATATAACTAGGGCTGTAGAGATGGCTTTAAACTAACTAGTTGGGGGGAGGTTCCTAGAGAGCAAATAATAAAAATGACAACAGAGAAGGTCATAGACTTAGGTAGCAGTGGGGAAATTAAAAACCAGAGCATGTCAGGAAGGGGCAGAAGGTATGGAGTAAAAGGTAAAGTAATAAAAAGGGCAAAAGCAGGAAGTAAGTGTCACAAAACATATTTGAAAGTTCTCTATCTGAATGCACATAGCATTCGTAACAAAATAGACGAGTTAATGGCACAAATAACTACATATGGGTATGATCTTGTGGCCATTACAGAAACATGGCTGCAGGGTGACAATGCCTGGTAATTAAACATACCAGGTTATTTAACGATCAGGAAGGACAGGCAGGAAGGAAGGGAAGGTGGGGTGGCTATGTTAATAAAGGAAGGAATCACTGTAATACAGAGAAATGATATTGGGTCAAAAGATCAGGATAATGAAACAGTTTGGGTGGAGGTAAGGAATAATAAGGGGAAAAAAACACTAGTGGGCGTAGTCTATAGGCCTACGAACAGTGACAACTCTGTTGGACGGAGTATCAATCAGGAAATAGTTGAGGCTTGTAATAAGGGAGCATCAATAATTATGGGGGATTTTAACTATCATATTAATTGGACAAATCAAATTGGGCAGGGCTGCCTTGAGGATGAGTTCATTGAGTGTATTAGGGATGGGTTTCTTGAGCAGTATGTAACTGAACCGACCAGGGGACAAGCAACCTTAGATCTGGTCCTGTGTAACGAGACAGGATTAATTAAAAATGTCCTAGTAAAGGATCCCCCTGGAATGAGTGACCATAACATGGTTGAATTCCATATTCAATTAGAGGGTGAGAAGGTTGGATCTCAAACAAGCATGCTGAGCTTGAATAAAGGAGACTATGAAGGTATGAGAGCGGAATTGAGTAGAGTGGATTGGGAAAATAGATTAAAGGGTAAGACGATACATGATCAGTGGTGTACATTTAAGGAGTTATTTTACAACTTCCAAAAAATATATATTCCACTGAGAAGAAAAGGGTGTAAAAGAAAAGGCAGCCATCCGTGGCTAAGTAAAGAAATTAAGGATAGTATTCGACTAAAAACAAGGGCATATAAAGTAACCAAATCTAGTGGGAGGATAGAGGATTGGGAAAACTTTAAAAGACAGCAAAAAATAACAAAAGGATTGATTAAGAAAGGGAAGATAGATTATGAAAGTAAATTAGCAAAAAATATAAAAACAGATAGTAAGAGTTTTTATAGTTATATAAAAAGAAAAAGGGTGGCTAAAGTAAATGTTGGTCCCTTAGAGGATGAGACCGGGAAATTAATGGTGGGAAATATGGAGATGGCAAAAACACTGAATGGATATTTTATATCAGTCTTTACAGTAGAAGACACTAAGAATATCCCAACACTGGACAAACAGGGGGCTAAAGGGGGGGAGGAGCTAAACACGATCAAAATCACTAAGGAAGTGGTACTCGGTAAAATAATGGGACTCAAGGCGGATAAATCACCTGGACCTGATGGCTTACATCCTAGGGTCTTGAGCGAAGTGGCGGTAGGGATTGTGGATGCATTGGTAATAATTTTCCAAAACTCCCTGGACTCGGCAAAGGTCCTGGCAGACTGGAAAACTGCTAATGTAACACCCTTATTTAAAAAGGGCAGTAGACAGGAGGCTGGAAACTATAGACCGGTTAGCCTAACATCTGTGGTAGGTAAAATTTTGGAGTCCATTATTAAGGAGGCAGTAACAGGACATTTGGATAATCATAATTTAATAGGACAAAGTCAGCATGGTTTTATGAAGGGGAAGTCATGTTTGACAAATTTGCTGGAGTTCTTTGAGGAAGTAACATATAGGATGGATAAAGGGGAACCAGTGGACGTAGTGTACTTAGACTTCCAAAAGGCATTTGACAAGGTGCCACACAAAATATTATTGCTTAAGGTAAAAAATCACGGGATTGGGGGTAATATTCTGGCATGGATAGAGGATTGGCTATCTAACAGAAGGCAGAGAGTTGGGATAAATGGTTCATTCTCAGACTGGCAATCAGTAACTAGTGGTGTTCCGCAGGGGTCAGTGCTGGGTCCCCAACTCTTTACAATCTATATTAACGATTTGGAGGAGGGGACCGAGTGTAACATATCAAAGTTTGCAGATGATGCTAAGATGGGAGGGAAAGTAGTGAGTGAGGAGGACATAAAAAACCTGCAAGGGGACATCGACAGGCTAAGTAAGTGGGCAGAGATTTGGCAGATGGAATACAACACTGGAAAGTGTGAGGTTATGCACTTTGGCAGGAAAAATCGTAGAGCAAGTTATTATCTTAATGGCAAGAAACTGGAAAGTACTGAAGTACAAAGGGATCTGGGGGTCCTGGTGCACGAAACTCAAAAGGTTAGTATGCAGGTGCAGCAAGTGATTAAGAAGGCCAATGGAATGTTGGCTTTCATTGCTAGGGGGATAGAATATAAAAATAGGGAGGTATTGCTTCAGTTGTACAAGGTATTGGTGAGACCGCACCTGGAATGCTGCATACAGTTTTGGTGTCCATACTTAAGAAAAGACATACTTGCTCTCGAGTCAGTACAAAGAAGGTTCACTCGGTTAATCCCGGGGATGAGGGGATGGACATATGAGGAGAGGTTGAGTAGATTGGGACTCTACTCATTGGAGTTCAGAAGAATGAGAGGCGATCTTATTGAAACATATAAGATTGTGAAGGGGTTGGATCGGGTGGATGCGGGGAGGATGTTCCCGATGATGGGTGAAACTAGAACTAGGGGGCATAGTCTTAGAATAAGGGGCTGCTCTTTCACAACTGAGATGAGGAGGAACTACTTCACTCAGAGGGTGGTAGGTCCATGGAATATGCTGCCCCAAAAAGCTGTAGAAGCGACATCATTACATAAATTTAAAACAGTAATAGACAGTTTCCTAGAAGCAAAGGGAATTAAGGGTTACGGGGAGCGGGCAGGAATTTGGACATGAGTCTAGGTTCGGATCGGTCATGACCCTGTGGGTAGCGGAGCGGGCCCAGGGGCCGTGTAGCCTGATCCTGCTCCTATTTCGTGTGTCTAATTCTGTTAGATTCAGGAGATGGTTCTGTGATAGTGTATTGGTGGTTAGGATCAGATCAGCCATGATCTTATTGAATGGCGGAGCAGGCTCGAGGGGCCGATTGGGCTACTCCTGCTCCTATTTCTTATATGTTCTTATGGGTCCCCATGGCCCCCCTGATGTGCAGCAAGGTTCTCTCAAGCCACTTGCAAGCGCTGAGGTGGACCTGACCCATGAGAGGGATGTTGGTGGCAGAGAACAAGGAAGTGGGGGCTCCTCTCCAAGTGCTCAGACTTCCATGCCACTGCCAAGTCCTCAGTCAGAGCCCCACCAGAGTCCCCACCCAACTGAGATCGGCGTCTCAACCCCTGCACAGCCGCAGGAGCAGCAGACTGTTGCCGAGCCCTCACAGGTTCGCAACCCCAGAGGACGCCCACCAAAGGTGTTGGGACACGAGCAGCAAGAAAGTGAGCAAGGGGCCTCCACATCTGCTGATGCCAAGGGGAACCTCCACGTAGGAGCACGCGTAAGAGAAAGATACTGCACAAATAGTCACAAGGGTATTCACTTGGGTGAAATGTGATGTTTAATGTTGAAAAGCCATCAGTTGGTTATTGTAAATAAAAATTCTGATGGCAACTGTTGCAGTTGTGGCGTCTGTCATTTCGCTAATGGGACTTCCACATTGAGGGCTTAGGATTACTTACAATTGTCAGTATGGTCGTCTGAGTGCTAGGAATTCGCTGGTTCTTGGCCATTGTTGATGGGCTGGTAAGAAGCTGCGAGGCAAAAGTGCTTGATTGGCTAGACTAAGCAGATCTGGCCAAGATCAGTGCGTTCCTTGCACCCCGGGCAGCAATGCTCTCACATACTGCTGCCGCTGGTTGATGGGCCTCTGCAAGATGTTTGTTTTCGCTCTCCTCCTCCTCCTCCTCCTTATCTGAGGAAGATATGTGAGGAGCCACTTGGTCCTCAGGAATCTGCAAGCCACGGCGCTGTGCCATGTTGTGAAGTGCACAGCAAACCACAATGATTCTGGAGACCTTGGCTACTGAGTACTGCAGGGCTCCACCTGATCTATCCAGGCATCTGAAGCGCATCTTCAGCAAGCCGATGGTTTGCTCAATTATGGATCTGGTGGAAATGTGGCTGTAGTTGTAGCTCTCCTCAGCTTTGTTGGATGGGCTCCTCAACGGTGTCATTAGCCACGTCTTATGGGGATAGACCTTGTCTTCAAGTAGCCATCCATTAAGCTGGTCTGGTGGACTGAAGAGCGGAGGCACACTAGACTGGTGCAGTATGAAGGAGTCATGGCAACTGCCAGGGTACTTGGCACAAACATGCAAAATTTCCTTCTTGTGGTCACACACCAGCTGAACATTGAGGGAGCGGAAGCCCTTGCGGTTGACAAAACTACCTGGATTGCGATGGGGTGCCTTGAGGGCCACATGTGTGCAGTCAACGACGCCCTGCACCCTTGGAAAGCCTGCCAGATTAGCTAATCCAACCGCATGCGCCGTGACACTTGCTTGATCCTTGGATGTGATTGTGCGCGATGTAGGGGGGTTTTGGTTTGGGATTTTTGTCTGGTCAGTCAGTCGTGTGCCTGAGCTGCCCCAGCCCCATGCGGTTCGAATCGCTTCCCCCTTTTTAGTTCTGAGCACCGGACTTATTTACAAGTAGCAATATAGACAAACGAGACCAGTGGTTTGGTGCAAAGAAAACCAATGTTTATTAAAAATAGAAAAAAATAAACACTATACAGAGAAAATCACTATGTAACACAATTACACTTAGTGGGGGAGGAGAAACGGACACATCGAGGGGAAATGACTTAAATGACAATTTTAGCAATCCCCTTAACTCCCACCCTTTACACCTATCTAAGTTGTCTTGCGATGGGCCAGAAATGTTATGCTCCCCAGTCTCGGATGTTAGAACGCCTGCTCCGTGCCCCGTTGCCTGCTGATGCCTTTAGGGTTTTCACCACCCAGAGCAGAGGTACCCCAGTGATTCAAAGGTAACTGCCGGTATCCTGCTTCCCTGGACGGGCTCTTCGTCGTCGATCTTCTTGATGGTAAGGCAGGGCACCGGAGTCCAGGTGAGAGAGAGAGAGAGATATGGCTTCCCGAGGGACTACTTATACCCCTTTCTGGGAGCCCTTATCACTCGCCAGATCAGCCTGTTTCTTTGTCTGACCTGGACGTGTTGAAGATGATACAAAGGAAATCGACCTGGGCCTATCGCCCTGGATGGCCGGTTAATCGGTCTTTAAACGTCCCCAAAGTGTTTTCCTTTGTGTAACTGGTCTTGTGATGGGGCCATTCCAGTTTTAATGCCCCGTTGATCATTTCCAAACAGTGTTGAAGTCAGCTAACGAAGGTCTGAATGCAGCTATTACCCATTGATTATCTGTGCAAACGGCCTTGATGGGTTTTAATCAGAGGCCCGAATGCCACTATTTGCTTCTCATACATAAATGCAGAAGGCCTGTCTGCCTTCTAATTTCTGGAACATTCCTTCTTTATCAGTCCAAACCTGAACTTTGCAGGCCTTGGCCATGAGGTTGACCGTAGCCATCTTGTTGGGCCCTGGAGCCCTGGATTTAAAACTCAGTCCAGCCAGGGTTTCTCCAATAAGCCAGAAGTAAATCTTCAGGGGAGACATGAAATTTGCGAATCCTTTCAGTGATGGCAAAGAGGGCATCGGTTACCTGCGTGATGCAAGTGTGTGCGGCCGCTTGGGAGATGCCGCTGATGTCTGCTGCTGATCCCTGGAATGAGCCCGAGGCAAAAACGTTGAGTGCAGTGGTGACTTTGACGGCCACTGGTAAGGGGTGTCCACTTGCTCCTCTGGGCTCCAGGTCTTGCTGCACCGTTGCGCAGATGTCACCCACTACCTCTCGTGAAAGTCGGAGCCGCCTTTGGCACTGCTGCTCAGTCATGTTGAGGTAGCTGATCCTCTGTCTGTAGACCCTGTTTTGGGGGTATCTCCTGCACCGATGGGCTTCCAGGCGCTGGCGCCTTCTGGCCTGTGCAGCTTCAAATGGGTGAGCAGCAGGTTGGCGCTCCTGTTGTTGCAGCTGCTGTTGGTGCTGCTGTTGGTCATGGTTCTGCCGCTGCCGCGGCTGGTCTTCATGTGAATCGGATGTTCAGGAGGAAAGGAAATAAATGGTTCCCATGCTTCTAGCATATGCCTCAGTTGAGGAAGCACTCAGTCAAGGTGGCGAGAGGGGTTTCCCAGGAGGTCACACTGGAGATGGATGTCAGGCTCCAAACTTCCACAGCTATGGTTATGCCTACTAAAAGTTCCCTCAGACCTGAGACAACAAAGTCCTGCCACCTGCAAATGATGACTGATCAAATCTCCTATTTAATGGTTGGGCTGCAGCTGACAGTCAGCAATCCAATTGTGCTACCACCAGGTTTCATCGTCGTGTTTCAGAGGAGGCATGCATCACGTGGGAAAAGTGTTAAAATCAGAAAGGCCTCTCAAAATGGGATTATAGAGGCAATTCAGTGGTTGTTAATGGCCTTAAGGGCCTATCCCGCTTCTTCGAGGCGGAACGGAGATGGGATCAGAAACCACGCATTTGGGAAAATTGCTTGGAGGCGGGATGGAGGCGGGGTCAGGCGACCCCGCCCGCCACTTTTTGCAATTTTCACACCCCACACGCCTCCATTCCCACCTCCTCGGGCCTGGCAAAATCGAGCCCATCTTCTCACTGTATGCCAAATTAACTTTTCATTCACAAGATGGAGTTACATTTTAAGCAGAAGATCTTCCCAGGCACTGGGGAATGAATGGAGGGAGCGCGCATCTGTCCAACTGTAGCAAATAATGAGCAGAGACACCACAAGGCTTATTCAGCTGTGGTAAGGAACTAGAGAGACAAGATACTAATATATCCCTTGGATTTCTCATTCAGAACCACAGGGTTAGAGAGAGAGAGAGAGAGAAAGAAGGAGAAAAAGTGTGAGAAAGGCATTAAAAAGGGAGAAGATTCACTGTGTTGTTTGTATTTCTTGTTTGAACGTTTAAAGGACAGGTCATTTCTTTCCAGGCAAACATTGGGAAGAAGATTTAATTACTTGTTTGCTGTCTACAAACTTATAATGGAACATTAACATGGCAGAGCCTCAGGATTTCTGATTCTGCAATAGACCTGCTGCTGCAAGAAGTGCAGAAATGAGGTGTTACAATTTAGGCAACATCCCAAAATTAGTAACAGCCGTTGATTTAGTTTATTATAATCTCTAACCACAATTTCCAAACACATTGCCAGTTCTCTATTGTACTGTTCTGACCTTTCTGTGACTGTTACAATTTCTGCCGGTAACCTATTGGGGATAAAATTCCTCAGAGTTTCTCCCGGTGGAATCACCTAAGTTATGGCGGTGGAGCGGGAGAGGGCCTGAGGAAATTCATCCCACTTATGTTAAGGGATGAGAGGCTTTAGTTAGGAGAAAAGACTTGAGGGGAGAAATTCATTTTAGCCCAGGAATAGGCGGTAACTTTAGAAAAGTTTGAGATTTAGCCCCAGGCGGTAATGAATCACGCTGCACGCAAAATTCAGTCTCATTGCACAAAGAAAGGATTGGAGCATGAAATCAAGCGCTAATGGCCTAGCTCAGTGGCACTACACTCAAAGCGTTAACCAATATCAGGTGCAGCCTAATCACAAGTCATCATTGCCACAGGCTCTTTCCAGTTCTTAAAGACGAGGTTCATTGATGCTGCAGAATCTCATTCTCAGCAGTGCTAGCTGTAAACCTGTATCAGCAAGCAGGAGCAGGCCAAGCCCAAGGAGCTGGACGACTCAAGCAGGTGTCATGATGGCAGATCCACGCCCCAGGGAGAGAGCCTGCAGATTTTTGGACCAAGCATTGGAGGAGTTGGTGTCTGCTGTGGAGAGACGGAGGGTGATGCTGTACCCGACAAGTGGCAGGAGACCCTCACCGCAAGTCTTCCATGCCATGTGGAGGGAGGTTGCCCAGCATGTCTCGGTCAGCATGGTGATTCCCAGGACCCACACACAGTGCAGGAAGAAATTTAATGACCTCGGGTGGTCAGTGTGAGTCAACGCCTCAACAAATGCTACATACCACCATCTGAACCACAGTCTGCACACACTGGCCAACGTACCACACCCCCAGCACTCACCCACCAACAATCTCTACCTATCAACACTCACACCCACATCTCACACCTTGCACACAATGACAGCTAGTCAACTATGGCAGGCACACCACCTAAACACATTGCTCCACACTCACTCACACACTTTCCTTTCTCTTGCAGGCCAAGGTGCCTCACAACAGGAGGGAGCAGGATCGCTCAGGCCAACACCCAACCACTGTCTGCGCTGGAAAATAGAGTGCCGCAGATTATTGAGCACCAGGTGGTGGGCACAGTGGCCACTGGTGACGTTCACCCCCTTGGGCACAACAACGGTATGTTCATCCTGACTCCTTCTTTTCACATCCCACTTCCCCCTCACCCCACAAGCCTTTTGCACTTTCCAGCTAATCATGCTGTATGCGTGCATTTCTCCCTTCCTGCCCCCCTCCCCTCACCTTAACCCATCTCTTGTGCCTTTATGCTTTCAGATAATGAGCAAGCACCTGAGCAGCCTGTCCCTGAGAGCACCGTTGAGAGCGAGGCGGGAGAAGAGGAGTAGGAAGCACACACCACGTCACTGCATGTCTCACCCGCAGGCACCAGCTCAGATACTGGCACAACGTGTTCTTTAGAGGCTAGTATAGTAGCGGGATCTGCACAGGTTGATGCACCGGGAATGAGTGGGCTGCAGCAAGGCCAGGGGGAAAGGGTAGCTCGCGGGCCAGCTCCCCGGATAGCGAGTTCATGCGCGAGTTCTGCTGCACAGAAGTCAGATGAGGACTTCGATGGGGAGGCATTTAGAAGAAGGGTGATGGACAGGCACACGGAGATGATAGGTGCAATGGCAAGGCTGCTCGAGAGCCTGTCGGCAATGGTAAGGAGCATGGAGGAGTCCGCCTCCAACATTGCACTAGGCTCTGCGCACACCATGGATCTAGCGATCTGATGATCTGGCAGCTTCCATTGCAGTACAGGCGGAAGCGATGCAACGTTTTAGTGCTGTAATGCAGTCTATGGTTGGTGACATTCAATCTCAGACTGCTCTCATGCAGTCTCAGCTTGATGCCACGCAAGCTCTGACTGCTGCCATCGTGGCTGGATCTACCACCATCGACCAGGGCTTTCACAGTGTTGCAGCAGGCCAGCAATTTGTGCTCCAGTAGATTTCTAGGGATGCTGAGGTGCTGCCCCGAGGGAGTGGCAGTGGGTCAGTGGAGCAGGAACCTGCTGTCCTCTCAGAATGACAGCATTCCTGCTCCCACAGCTGCCACTCCGCCATTGCCCATTTTGCTGCCTGTCATCCAGCCATCCCAGACTGCTGCTGCCCATGCTGAGGTGGTGCAGTCTACAGTCGGGCCTTCCAGGCCCACAGCTGTTCGAGGGCATCCTGCAAGGCCATTTGAAGTCTCCCGCGTGGACACTCAGCAGCCTTCCACCAGCCCTGCTGCAACCATTGGGCCAACAATTCGTAGGAGCACTAGAGTAGGCAAAGGCACAGGAACTAGAGGCACTAAGGGATTTCACAAGGGTGAATAGTTAATATTGTTGTAAATATGTGTTAACTGATTATTGATAAATTTATTAATTCAGTTTTGATTCTTTTGTGATGTGCCTCATTTCAGCTTTGCGCTGTAAAATGGCCTGCGACAGGGATGGAATGATGGGGATGTGGTGTGCAACGGGGATCTGGCCAACCTACTTCTACACATCCCACTTTACCCTTACATCCCTTACACCCTTAACCATTCCCTCTCTCTCTATGTACAAAATCACTTCACTATTCGACTATGCTGCCCTCACACTCCCTATCACTGTTATGCAATGACAACAACTAACAACGCACAGGGTGGGCCCTTGGTATTGGATCCTCACTCCATCTTTGTCTCCTTCTAAGCATCTATGCTGTGGATTCTCTAAACTCACTCCATCATTATCACTCAGACTCCACTTGTGTCCCTCATTGCAGGAAAAGAGAGCCCACAATAAGAGGGAAAGGGTGAAGACAGGAGGCAGGCCACCCTCAATAGCCCAGCTCACCAGCACTGAGGAGGCAGCCCTGGAGATCGCCGGAGCTGAGGAGGATGTGGAAGTGGGGGACGAACAGACGGGCGCATCAGAGCAAGCTGGTGACAGAATAGTTTTGCAACTCTCTCATTGACATTGCATGAGTGACTGATATGGCTTCTGATGCTCATACAGATTGACTTATGATCATCTGCACAAGTCCATGTGCATGCTACGTTAATATCACATGTCTAACTCATGCCTTTACTCCCCCACAGGACCATCGACAGCCTCCCCCACCACTGTCCAGGAGGATGCGCCTGAGCTGAAAGACTCCTCAGAGGAACCCGCAACCTCTGAGGGTGCAGTGTCAGCACAATTAAGTGCACCCAGCACCAGTGCATACGCACACCTCAGTGGGACATTTGGGAGATAGAGCAGTGTTGTCACCTGGTGTTTCACAACTCACAAGTGAGCACCAGCAGATGATGGAGACAGGGACAGCAGTGGAGAGTCCTGGTTGGAGGCCGCAGGGTGCTCCCAGCTCTGCGCAGCTGCATGTGGACCCTGTGCCTATGGGTCCATCCAGAAAGAGCGCGGTGCTGGAACTCCGGGAACAAGTGCAGGAGTCTCTGGCAGGTTTTGTCTCCAGGGTTACTGCGAGTGTGGAGAGGATGGAGGAGTCCAACTGTAACATGAGCAGTGCCTTTGTGGAGGCAATGGCGCATGAACACACCACCACGGAAAGGATGGCAATCTTCGTGGAAAGGATGGCTACCTCCATGGTAAGGATGGCTACCTCTCTGGAAAGGTTGGCAACGGTAGAGGAGAGGATGGCTACGGCCATGGAGGAAATAAGTTGCCAGAGTAGACTGACATCTCTGGAGGAGCGATGGACAGCTATTGAGCAGAGAAACCAGAGCTTCATGGAAGTCCTTTTGAGTAGGACTGCCAGTGCAGATACTGGTCCTCATGGCCCCCCTGATGTGCAGTAAGGTGTTGTCAAGCCACTTGCTAGCACTGAAGTGGGGCTGACCCATGAGAGGGATGTTGGTGACAGGCAACAAGGAAGTGTGGACTCCTCTCCAAGCACTCACACTCCCATGCCACTAGATAGCCCTTGGTCAGAGCCTCACCAGAGTCCTCACCCAACTGAGATGGGCGTCTCAGTCCCTGCACAGATGCAGGAGGAGCAGATTGTTGCCAAGCCCTCAGAGGCTCGCAAACCCAGAGGATGCCCGCCAAAGGTGTCGAAGCAAGAGCAGCATGAAAGTGAGCAAGGGGTCTCCACATCTGCTGAAGCCACAAGGGAAGCACCACGTAGAAGCACACGTAAGAGGAAGATAACGCACAATTAGTCACAAGGGTAGTCGCTTGGGTGTTATGTTCTGTTGTATTTATTTTTTGTCATAGCCATCCTTTTGTGCATTGAATAAACAGAAATGCTGACAAACAGTTGAAGTTCTGGCCTATGTGATCTGGAAAATGGAACTTGCACATTGAGGGCTCAGGGCTACTTGCATTTGTAATGATGGTGGTGAGGCTGGTAGGAACACACAGGTTCTTGTCCATTGTCTATGGTCTGATAAGAAGGTGCCAGCCACATGTCTTTGATTCATCTACCGACACGAATCTGGCAAAGATTAGTGCATCCCTTGCACCCTGGGCAGCAATGTGCTCACGTGCTGCTGGAACTAGCGCATCCATCTCCACGAGGACTTACTCCTCCTCCTCCTCCTCCTCATCCTCCTCATCTGAGGATACTATGCACTGAGCCACTTGTTCCTCAGGCAGCTGCAAGCCACGATGCTGTGCGATGTTGTACAGAGCACAGAAGACCACGATGATTCTGGAGACCCTGGCTGCTGCATACTGTAGGGCTCCACCTGATCTGTCAAGGCATCTGAATCATATCTTCAGCAAGCCAATCGTTTGCTCGATGATGGATCTGGTTGAAATGTGGCTGGCATTGTAGCGCTCCTCGGCTCCATTCAATGGCCTCCTCAACGGTGTCATTAGTCACATATTCAGGGGGTAGCCCTTGTCTCCAAGTAGCCACCCAGAAAGTTTGTTTGGCGGATTGAACAGCAAAGGCACACTAGGCTGCCGAAGGATGAACGAGTCATGGCAACTGCCAGGGTGCTTCGCGCAAACATGCAAAATGTCCTTCCTGTGGTTACACACCAGCTGCACGTTGAGGGAGTGGAAGCCCTTGCGGTTGACAAAAACAGCTGAGTTGTGATGGGGTGCCCTAAGGGCCACATGTGTGCAGTCTATGATGCCCTGCACCCTTGGCAAGTCAGCCATATTTGCAAAGTCAACTGCACGCATGGTTATACTTGCTTGATCCATCGAGAAGTGTATGTAAGTGTGCTCCTTGGCAAAGAGGATATCGATTACCTGCGTGATGCAAGTTTGTGCGGCCGACTGGGAGATGCCGCTGATGTCTGCTGATGATCCCTGGAAGGATCCTGAAGCAAAAAAGTTGAGTGCAGTGGTGACTTTTGTAATGTCCGTGTGTAATTGAGACACGGACTGCAGAAGTTGGTTATAACAGGTGTTTACTGAATGGAGACAAAACTGGAACTACTATACAAAGTTACTGCACAGGCTTATATACAGGGGTGGTCACTACTGGTACTGCAGTATACAGGGGCTGCAGAATATAGTTCCTTCTTCAAAGTACATACACTACAATTCCTCCCCTTTTAGCTAAACAGTACATAACGTTCGATTAATAATTAAATAACATATTTACAATTACAGTTGCTATATACATTAGCTGAAGTTAATCCATTATAAATTCAATCTTTAAGGAGGCTTCCTGATTCTGTCCGGATAACCCCTCTTTGGGGTATCAGGTTCTTCTGGCAAAGTTGATTCGGGATCAACGTCGTTGTTTGGTTCGTCTGCTTCAAATATCATCGATTCTGAGGTAGATGCAATTGGTACTTCGGTTTCATCACCAGGTGTATTGGATCGTGGTGTAGATTTGACGTTTTCCAGTGACTCTAGAATCTGGTCAGCATGGCATCTTACAATGCTCTCTCCAACGTCCACGGTATACATTAGAGGTCCTTGCCGTGTACAGATCGTTCCTGGCTGCCATTTCTCTGTGCGGTAGTCCCGGGCCAAAACTGGTTGACCTATCTTGAAACTCCTGGTTGGCCTTTCATTCATATTCTGAAACTGCCTGTTCTCCACATCTCTTCTGATGTTTGGCATAACCAAATCCAAGCGGCATCTTAGTCTTCGATTGAAGAACATCATGGCTGGAGTTTGGTTGGTAACCGCATGTGTCGCATTCCGGTAGGCAAACAAGAAGTTATCCACCTTGTGTTGTAGGGGTATGTCTTCATTACACATTGCCTTGATAGCCTTCTTGAATGTTTGAACGAACCTCTCAGCCAATCCATTGGTGGCTGGATGATATGGGGCGGATGTGTAACGCTTAACACCATTGTTCTTTAAGAACCTCCGGAACTCTTCAGACACAAACTGTGGTCCATTGTCGGAGCAAATCTGTTCAGGCAGCCCATTTCTGGCGAATATGGTTCATAAGACTGTGATAGTTTTTTCTGTGGTGGTTAAGGACATTTTTATTACCTCTGGCCACTTTGAATGTGCATCCACCGCAATTAAAAACATCGAGTCCATAAATGGACCAGCAAAATCAATGTGTACCCTTTGCCATGGAGATGAGGGCCACTCCCATGGATGTAGAGGGGCTTGTGGTGGGGCGTTTTGGACCTTCTGGCATCCTGTACAGCTCTTGGTCATCTCTTCGATTTCTCTATCGATTCCCAGCCACCACACAAACGCTCTGGCTAAGTTCTTCATTTTTACCCCTCCCAGATGACCCTCATGAAGCTCATTGAGCACTCTATCCTTCAATTTGGGTGGAATTACTACTCTGGATCCACACATCAAGGTTCCTCTGCACACTGACAGCTGTTCTGTTCTCGGGGAGAATGCTGGCAGCAGTGGTTCGCCATGTGCTGGCCATCCCTTCACCGTTAAATCATAGACCCAGGAGAGTGTCGGGTCATTTCGTGTTTCCTTTTCTATGTTTGCATTCGTCACAGGTAGACATTCGACTATGGTCGAGTGGAATATCTCCACAGGATCCACTGCAGGTGCTTCTTCCACCGTCGGCAACAGTAGGCGCGACAATCCATCAGCATTCCCATGCTGTTTAGTTCCTTTGTACTCTATGTCATATTGGTGTGCCCCTAGGAAAAGGGACCACCTCTGTAGCCGTTGTGCTGTCATTATCGGGACGCCCTTCTTAGGGTTGAAAATGGAGACAAGAGGTCGATGATCAGTTAGTAGAGTAAATTTCTGTCCGTGCAGGTAGTGATTGAACTTCTTCACCCCTGACACCAGGCTGAGGGCCTCTCTGTCAATCTGGGCATAGTTACACTCGGCTGAAGTTAACGAGCGTGACCCAAAAGCTATCAGCCTCTCTGAACCATCAAGGAATTTATGTGACAGTACCGCTCCAACACCGTAGGGAGACGCATCACACGCCAGTGATGGGTTGGAGTGAGCCAATACTTCTCTTGAAGTGATCAGGCCTTTACACTTCTGAAAGGCCCGCTTACATTCATCGCTCCATTTCCATGTTACTCCAGTTTGTAGCAGGGCGTTCAGTGGGTGCAGAATTGGGGACAAATTCGGCAAAAACTTATGGTAGTAATTCACCAATCCGAGGAATGACCTCAGTTGCAACACATTTTCAGGCGCTGGAGCCTTAACTACCGCTTCAATTTTGTCAGGGGACTTATGTAACCCCTCTTCATCAATCACGTGGCCACAATACGATATTTGTTTCTTAAAAAACTCGCACTTGGGGCGATTGGCTCGTAGCCCATGTTCTCTTAGTCTAGTGAGCACCTGCTCTAGGTTGGCAAGGTGTTCACTGTCATTTTCACCTGTCAATAGGATGTCGTCCAAGTAACACTGAGTCCCCGGGATCCCTTGCAGGACTTGTTCCATCGCTCTTTGCCATATAGCCGGAGCTGATGCTACTCCGAATACCAGTCAATTATACTGGTAAAGACCTTTGTGAGTGTTTATCGTGAGATATTTCCTAGAGGATTCTTCAATCTCCATCTGCAAATATGCTTGCGCTAGGTCAATTTTTGTAAAATGTTTCCCTCCAGATACTGAGGCGAAAATATCTTCTATCCTCGGAAGAGGATACTGTACTGTGTGAAGGACTGGGTTCACAGTCACCTTGAAGTCCCCACAGATGCGAACCTTCCTTGGCTCCTCAGACTTATTGTTTAACGCTTTCTTCATGACAGGAATGATGGGTGTCACCCACTCGCTCCTGTAAAGTCTGTAGGTTGTGCAGTAAATAACTTCAGAGACTTTAGAAGTACAAACAAAACAGGTCTTTACTATTCAGAGGTCTGGGCGATTTCTGCCCTAGTTAACGTATTCCAACCCTTATATACTGGTGTGGTCACTATCGGTATTACAGTATACATGAGCCAATAAATAGTGCCACCCTAAAGTAGTGCTCTTAAAGGCGAACGGTCACATTCTATAGTTCCCTTAAAGGTAAACGGTTACATACACAACACTCCTCCCTTCCTAGCTTATTACTTACAGAATCCCGTTAACATACAATCTTCAATTTTATATAAACAGTTTGCAGCTATACTCTCGATGGAGTCAACGTCATATAACAATTTACAGATATACTCTCGATGGAGTCAACGTCATATAACTTCATGTTTAACATAACATAATAACATATATAACTTCATGTCAAAACAGATCACAGATTCAGTCTCTGTGGAAAACAGTTCATAGATTCAGTCTCTGTGGTGTAGTCGGTTCACATTGCTGGAGTGACTCATTCAATAGTCCTTCCATGGGTTTAACAGTTTGAACTTCCGAACTGAATTGGCTCCGTTCGGAGGGACCACGTGTGTGATCTGGTAGAGGTAATAATGGTTCAGATGGGTCATCTTCTGTTTCAACTTTTCCTTTTCTGCTTCTTGGAGACTCTCTGGGCTCCACTGTCAGCTGCCAGCTGCATGCGCAGTTCCTCCTTCTCTTCCTCCTTTTCCCGTAGTAGAGCCACCTTCTCCCGATGTTCCGTAGACTTTCGGTGCTCCTCCATGATTTCTGTATGGTGGGAGTCGAAGTTACAAGTTGGGTAGGACAGGACATAGTAATATTCGGAGTCGTCCTGAGCTAGGCCAGCGAGAGGGTCTTCTATGTCCTCCCTACCCAGCTGGACGTCAGCCAGCTTTTGTTCCAAATCCAGACATCTTTCCTGAAGAGACTTCTTCACGTGTTCCGCTTCCTCTAACTTTTTCTGGGCTTTCAGCAAGTTGTTTACTAATGACCTCATTTGTGATTTTAATACTTCAACTTCCTTTGGAGATTGATTGATCGGACTATTCAATCTCTCGACCGGAGCAGTTGTTTCAGCGTTCTGTTGTTCAACCTTGACATGAGTCAGCGTACTTTTGGTATCTAAGGGTTGCTCTGCTGCCATCTTCTCAGTCTGTGTTGCAACCTCGGCTATTTCAATAACTTTTGAGAGCTCCAAACCCTTCTCCTCTGACGATTTAAGCTCATGTTCATGGCCCATTCTTACGGTCTCTGTGTTTCTTACAGTTCCCTTTTCTTCCACTGAAAAGATTTCCAGTTGCATCTGTTCTTCAAGTCGTTGGACCTCGGCCATTGCCGCTTCATATTTATTTTGTGTTTCCTTTAATAATTTAACGAGTTCTTGGACATCCTGTATTCCCTGTTCTGGTATGTCTTCCAACACTAATTTTTTTCTTATGGATTGAATCCCTAACGATGAGTCAGCCTTGGCCTGAAGCTCATCAAACATTTCCTGCAGACTTTGTAATTCTTGCTTATGGTCAACCTTTAGTCGTTCATATGCTTTCACTAACACGAGCTTTTCGGAAGTTGCCAAGTTAACCCCTTCCAGGATTGTAGTCTGAGCCTGTTCATACTGTTCTTTCAACTCGTTACACTCTGCTTGCAACAAGTCGTAGAGGTGAACTGGAATACCATCCTGACTTCCTGAAGATTCCTCTTCCTTTGGATCGTTCTGTGTATTTTCTAGTTCCTGAACAGCCTCCGGGAGATGTGATTGGTACTTGGCCACGATGGCTCTATGGTCGCTCTCTGCTTGAGCGAGCTGTCTCTGTTGTCTTTCCAGGGACTCCCATTCGGTGTCCCCGAACTTTTTCACCTTTTCCATCTCTTGTAGGAGACGGGCACTCAACTGTTCTAATTGTCGTTGTACTTTGACATAACGTTGAGTTCTAGCCCGGTGTTCCTCCGTAATGCATATGTCTGTAGCTTGAACAGACTCAGAATTCTCTGTCTTTATGCACGCCATCGATTTCCCAACCTTAGTCCGTGAGTTCATGTTAATCTTGTTTTTCATACATAAGCTGGACTTATCGTCTTCCGGCTCGGAGTCTGAGCTGCTTGTCTGCACCGAGTCCTCACTCGTCATTGCTTGTCGGTAGTGCCATTCCATGTCTATTTTCTTGATCCACTCCCGTCCCAGAAGTGGTGGTCCTCCCTCAGGTAGTACGTACAGATACATTTGTGGGTGTTCTTTACCCCTATCTCTCACCTTGACTCGTATTTTTCCCAGGGGGTATACATGATGCCCCGTGTATGTCTGTAATACGAATTTGGTATTTCTTAAGGGTATGTGAGAGAATAGCCGGTGATAGTCCTTTTGGTTGATGACGGATACAGCTGATCCCGTGTCCAGCTCCATTTGTACTTGGACTCCCGCTATTTTTAGTGTGACCCAGATCGTCTGTAGATCAGTGACTTTACCCACATGGTGGATTCTCAGACTATCCAGCTCCTGGCTGTTTGGGTCTGAGTCTGAATTTTGTTCGTCTGAACTCTTTTCAGCCACCTGATGCACCTTGTTGTACTTTCCTTGTGGTGGTGGCTTCCTTTGCTTGTTGGTCTTCTTTCCGGACCTGCATACCTTCGCGATGTGACCCAGTTTGCCACATTTCCTGCACTCTTGGTCCTTAAACCAGCACTGATTCTGGTCGTGCGTTGTCTTTCCACAACGGTAGCATTTGGGAGTGCTTGCTGTAATTTGGTCCACCCCGAGTGCCGCCGCCTTTAGCTGCATTTCCGCCGTCCCTTTCGCTGCGGCTTCGTGCGATGAAGCTATGAGGACAGCCCTGTCCAGTGTGAGGTCGTTTTCTTCCAGAAGTCGCTTCTGCGTTCCTTCTTTGGCCAAGCCGCATACGAACTTGTCCCGCAGCGCCTCTGTTAAATTCCCTCCAAACTGGCAGTATTTCGCTAGCTTACGCAGTTCGACTAAGTATTCCGCATTGCTTTCATCTTGCCTCTGGGTTCTGGCGTAAAATTTAAATCGTTCAGCCAGCATCAACGGTGTGGGGTTCAAGTGATCCTTCAACACTGTTACGATCTCTTCGAAGGTCTGGTCCACTGGTTTAACTGGTGCTATTAGATGTTTCAAAAGCCCGTATGTTTTTGCTCCCATCGAATTTAACAAAGTTATTGCCTTGTTGTCATCCTCAATTTCGTTGGCTACGCAATATATTTCTATGCGTTCCACATACGTGGCCCAGTCTTCTATTTCTGCATTAAAGTCATTAATATTTCCTCGCTTAGGCATCTTCTTCTCTTTTTGAGAACAGTACAAGTATTACTTTACTTATTATTAATTTTCTTCTCTCTTCTTGAGAACACACCAGCCTTTCTGAAAAATCTTATTACTTTTCTGAAATTCTTAATAATTTCCAAGATGGCGGTTTCCCGCTTCTTCCTTCTTCTTCAGCGGTTTTCCCCGAAAAATGGCGGCTTTCCCGCGCTTCTCGCTCTCCCCGCCCACTTCAATGGCGGTTTTCCCGCGCTTGGCGGTCTTCACCCGGTCCCCCGACGCCGTCTGTCAGCCCGAGTGCGGCCCTTATCTATAATGCGATCGCTGGATCGCGAAGCGGCTGCCGGCCCTTATCTGTAGATCCGATCGCTCTCGCGGCTCTCGGCCCTTATCTGGAGATGCGATCGCTGGCTTGCAACGCCTCCGCTCGGCTCTGGCTCCCCCGCTCGCGCGGCTCTCGGCTCTGACACTCCCGCGCCTACTCGCAGGCTCAGCGCTTCGTGGCAGCGGTTGCTGCACGGCTTCTCACATTGCCCGCGGTCCGGCTGTCACCCGACGCCGTTGGACCCGAATGCTTTGCCCTTCTCCTCCAAATACTTCTACCCCGTTTTTTTTTTTTTTTTAATTTATTTGTTTTAACTACTCACAGTCTCTTCGGCCGCCTTGTTTTAGGCTGATTGGCTCGCTCAAGATGTGGTAGCAGGGTAATCTGTGCCTGTTGCTGCCGCAGCTTTGCTGTTAATCTTCCAGCTTCCAGTAAGTACTATACTTTTAGTAGACGGAGCCTCGTGTTTTCTTTTTGAAGCTCTCTGCTACTGGTTAGTCTTGCCGCAGGGTACGATCGGACTCGTCGCCACTGTAAAGTCTGTAGGTTGTGCAGTAAATAACTTCAGAGACTTTAGAAGTACAAACAAAACAGGTCTTTACTATTCAGAGGTCTGGGCGATTTCTGCCCTAGTTAACGTATTCCAACCCTTATATACTGGTGTGGTCACTATCGGTATTACAGTATACATGAGCCAATAAATAGTGCCACCCTAAAGTAGTGCTCTTAAAGGCGAACGGTCACATTCTATAGTTCCCTTAAAGGTAAACGGTTACATACACAACAGCTCCAGTCTACCTTAGATAACATGCCTGCATTCTCCAGATTCTCCAGCTCTGCCTCGACGGCTGGGCGAATTGCATACGGTACCGGTCTTGCTTTGAAAAACTTGGGAATTGCATTCTCTTCTATTTTTATCGAGGCGGTTACGCCTTTAAGAGTTCCCAGTCCTTGTTGAAATACCTCTTTAGCGTTAGCTAAGATTTTTGACAATCGACCAGGTGTGACGTCGTCATCCTTTTTACCAGCCACAGTCAGTGCCTGAATGGAGTGCCAGTCTAAACTTATCTTTCTGATCCATTCACGTCCCAATAACAGTGGTCCAGCATCTTGCAGTATGTACAGGTACAATTTCTGTATTTCCTTGCCATTGTATTCGACAGGCACCCTTATTTTCCCTCTGGGGTATACTTTCTGCCCCGTATATGTCTTCAAGACAATGGATGTGTCTTTCAAGGGTATGTGTGAGGATTGCCGCTTGTACTCTCGTCGATTCATGACGGTCAGGGCTGATCCTGTATCCAATTCCATTTTGACTTGGGACCCTGCTATCGTGAGGGTGACCCAAATGGTTCGGTGATCCTCTTTTGCGATTACGTTGTGTAGTTTGAGACAGCTTAGTCTCTTGTTCCCGGATTCACTATCGTTCTTCTGGTCTTCGGAACTACTATCCGTCATCTTTTGTACTTTCCTGTACTTTTCCTTAGTAGCCTTTTTGTTGTCGTTAGTCTTCTTCCCGGACCTGCAAACTCGTGCAATGTGTCCCATCTTTCCGCAGTGCCTGCATGTTTTGTCCTTGAACCAGCAGTCCTTCTGGTCATGGGTTGTTCTGCCGCAGCGATAACATTTTTCAAATCCCCGTGTCATTTCATAGGTGCCGTATTCCTGTGGCTTTTGCTGTATTTCTGCAGCTCCCCTTGCTGCTGCTTCATACGATACTGCCACGCTGAAAGCCTTATCTAGCGTCAGCTCTTTCTCTGAGAGTAACCTCTTCTGGGTTCCTTCACTCAGGAGCCCACAGACAAATTTGTCCCGTAGGTTATCTGCCAGTCCTGCTCCGAACTGGCAGTGCTTTGATAGCTTGCGTAGTTCCGTAAGGTAATCAGCATTGCTCTCATCTTTATGCTGATTTCTCTTGTGGAATTTAAATCTTTCTGCTATCAGCAGCGGTGTAGGATTTAGGTGTTCCTGTAGGATATCAACAATTTCGTTAAAACTCTTCTCCGTCGATTTGACTGGAGTGATCAGGTTCCGCAATAGGCCGTACGTTCTTGCGCCCATTAAGTTTAGTAGTACCGATGCCTTTTTCTCATCGGCTACTTCATTTGCCTTGCAATATACTTCGACTCTTTCCACATACGTGGTCCAGTCTTCTATTTCATCATCGAAGGCAGTGATATTGCCAGTCTTCGGCATCTTGGAGATCTAAGATGGCGCCTCCCGTGCTTTGCCTTCTTCCCCGATTGAACAAAATGGCGCCTCCCGCGCTTTGCCTTCTTCCCCGATTGATCAAAATGGCGCCTCCCGCGCTTTTCCTTCTTCCCCGCTGGATTAAGATGGCGCCTCCCGCGCTTTCTGTCTTTTCCGCTGCTGCCAACGCTGTTGCTGGCGTTTTTATGCCTTGATGGCGACGCCCTATGGTCTTCTCGCGCTTCCCCCCGCGCTGCTGCCAACGCCGCTCCTCGCGGCTTTCTGCGCTTCTAATTTCTTTTACTTTTATTTTAATTACTGTTCCCGTCGTCAGAGCAGACCCTATGGGACACTTTCCTCCCTCTTCTCGGGTCTGTACGCTGCCCGGCTTCGTAGCACTGGCCGCGCCCTGTGTGCTCCACCCTCTTGCTCTCTCTCCTCTTCCCGACAACGCTGCTCGGCCCCGTTGAAAAGCCACCCGATCGAGCTATAGCCCGCCGCAGCCCAGGAAGGATCAGTGTACTACCTGCCACCAGCCCGATTAGCTGGAACACCATAGACTGGAGAACCAAGCCGAGCTCTCGACAGCCTCTCCTGCAAATCTTCAAATTCGATGAATCAGAGGGCGGTTGCCCACGGTCGACGCCCGTTTCTTCTGTTTGTTTTTTTTTTCTCTTTTTGGATTTCTTCCTTCTGGCTTCGACCTCTAATAACTTCGCTTCAGGGATGGATCCCCGTGAGGTGGTGCAGAATTGTAGGTAAGTTCGGATCTGTTCGTCGCCAATGTAATGTTCGTGTGTAATTGAGACACGGACTGCAGAAGTTGGTTATAACAGGTGTTTACTGAATGGAGACAAAACTGGAACTACTATATAAAATTTCTACACAGGCTTATATACAGGGGTGGTCACTACTGGTACTACAGTGTACAGGGGCTGCAGAATATAGTTCCTTCTTCAAAGTACATACACTACAACTTTGACAGTATCTGGTAAGGGGTGTCCACCCGCTCCTCTGGGCTCCAGGTGTTGGTGGAGCATTGCGCAGATGTCACCGACTACCTCTCGCAAAAGCCTCAGCCTCCTTTGGCACTGCTGCTCACTCATGTTTAGGAAGCTGCTCCTCGGCCTGTAAACCCTGTGTTGGGGCTATCTCCTGCGGCGATGTGTGTCCCTGCGCTGACGCCTTCTTGCCTGTACAGCTTCAGGTGGGTGAGCAGCAGGTTGGCGCTCCTGTTGTTGCTGCTGCTGTTGTTCCTGGTCCTGCTGCTACTGCGGCTGCTCTTCCTCCGAATCTGAGGCCCAGGATGAAAGGAAATAAATGGTTGTCATGCTGCTAGTAGATATCTCAGTTGAGGAAGCACTCAGTTAATGTGGGGAGAGGGTTTTCCCAGGAGGCCACAATGGAGATGGATGTCAGCTTCACCACTTCCAAAATCAGTAGACCTGCAAAAGGTTTGCCAAGGCCTGAAAAAACAAAGTTCTACCACCTACAACTGATCTTTGTTGAAAGCTCCATTTTTATGCTGGAGCTGCAGCTGTCAGGAAGCCAACCACTTGTCAACCCGCCACACTTAGCTGGCGTGGTTTGGTAACGACGTGGAACACACTGAAAATGTGGCAAAATTTAAAAGGCCAGGGAAAATAGGATTACACAGGCAGTTAACAACCAGTTAACTGCCTTAAGGGCCTAGCCCGCCGCTTTGTGGCGGGACCGACCGGGAGTCTGCGAGCCCGCCTTTGGAACAATTGGATGGAGGCGGGTTGACGGCAGGATCGGAACCCGCCAGCATTTTTTTCAAATTTATCACCTGATCTGCATCCAACCCCATCCCTGAGCATTGGCACAATCGAGCCCAAAGTATTTGTTTAATTTCTCTGTCACTTCCTTATTCCCCATTAAAATTTCTCCTGTCTCAGTCATAAGAACATAAGAATATAAGAAATAGGAGCAGGAGTAGGCCATTTGGCCCTTTGTGCCTACTCCGCCATTCAATAAGATCATAGCTGATCTTTTACCTCATCTCCACTTTCCTGCACTATCCTCACATCCCTTGATTCACTTAATATACAGTACTCAGCGACTGAGCCTCCACAGCCCTCTGGGGTAGAGAATGCCAAAGATTCACCACCCTCTGAGTGAAGAAATTTCTCCTCATCTCAGTCCTAAATGGCTGATTCCTTATTCTGAGACTGTGATCCCTGGTTCTAGACTCCCTAACTAGGTGAAACACCCACCCGGCATCTACCCTGTCAAGCCCTGTAAGAATGTTGTATCTTACAATGAGATCACCTCTCATTCTTCTAAACTCTAGAGAACATAGGCCTAGCCTACTCAATCTCTCCTCATAGGACAATCCCCCTGTTGTGTATGTACCTTTAAGGGAATAACTGGTCTCAGACTGCAGTACCGGCAGTGACCACCCCTGTATAAAAGGCCCTAGCAGTCTTCTGCAGTTTCAGTTTCCAGGTTGTCTCCATTCAGTAAAGACTTGTTATAATCAACTCCTGCAGTCCGTGTCTCAATTATACACGGACATAATACTGGCGATGAGTAAGAAACGAACTTACCTGCAACTCGGCAGCACCTCAGGCGACGTTATTGAAGGTCGAAGCCAGAAAAAAAAAAATAATCCAAAGAAACTCGAGAAACGGGCGTCGACCGTGGGCAACCGCCCTCCAAATCATCGAATTGAAAAGTGCAGGAGAGACTGTCGAGAGCCAGGCTTGGTCTCCAGTCTGTGGTTTCCCAGCTAATCAGGCTGGTGGCAGGTAGTGCACTGATCCTTCCTGGGCTGCAGCGGGCTAGAGCTCGATCGGGTGGCTCTGCAACGGGGCCGGGCAGCGAGTCGGGAAGCAAAGAGAGAGAAAGAGGGTGGAGCACACAGGGCGCGGCCGGTGCTTCGCAGCCGGGCAGCGTTCGGACCTAAGAAGAGGGAGGGAAGTGTCCCAGAGGGTCCGCTCCACGACGGGAATGGTTCTTCAATTAATGGAGCAAATATTGAAGCGCTATAGAAAAATAAAAATACCGCGGAGAGCGGCGTTGGCAGCAGCGATCGGGGAGGCGCGAAGACCATAGGGCGTCGCCATTACAGGATAGTAAAATAAATATAATCGCCAGCAACAGCGTTGGCAGCAGCGGCAGCGGCGGGAAAGCGCGGGAGGCGCCATCTTAACTCGCCGGGGAAGAAGGAAAAGCGCGGGAGGCACCATTTTGATCCATCAGGGACGAAGGCAAAGCGCGGGAGGCGCCATCTTAGATTTTCAAGATGCCAAAGACTGGCGATATCACTGCCTTCGATAATGCAATAGAAGACTGGACCACGTATGTGGAAAGAGTCGAGGTATATTGCAAGGCAAACGAAATAGCCGATGAGAAAAAGGCATCGGTATTGCTAAATTTCATGGGCGCAAGAACGTACGGCCTATTGCGGGACCTGATTACTCCAGCCAAACCGAAGGCAAAGAGTTTTAACGAAATTGTTGCTATCCTACAGGAACACCTAAATCCTACACCACTGCTGATAGCAGAAAGATTTAAATTCCACAGGAGAAATCAGCATAAAAATGAGAGCAATGCTGATTACCTTACGGAACTACGCAAGCTATCAAAGCACTGCCAGTTCAGAGCAGGACTGGCAGATACCTTACGGGACAAATTTGTCTGTGGACTCCTGAGTGAAGGAACCCAGAAGATGTTACTCTCAGAGAAAGAGCTGACGCTAGATAAGGCTTTCAGCGTGGCAGTATCGTACGAAGCAGCAGCAAGGGGAGCTGCAGAAATACAACAAAAGCCACAGGAATATGGCACCCACGAAATGACACGGGGATTTGCAAAATGTTATCGCTGCGGCAGAACAAACCATGACCAGAAGGACTGCTGGTCCAAGGACAAAATATGCAGGCAATGCGGAAAGATGGGACCCATTGCATGAGTTTGCAGGCCTGGGAAGAAGACCAACGACAACAAAAAGACTACTAAGGAACCGTACAGGAAAGTACAAAAGATGACGGACAGTAGTTCCGAAGACCAGATGAGCGATAGTGAATCCGGGAACAAGGGACTAAGCTGTCTCAAACTTCACAACGTAATCGCAAAAGAGGATCACCGAACCATTTGGGTCACCCTCACGATAGCAGGGTCCCAAGTCAAAATGGAATTGGATACAGGATCAGCTCTAACCGTCATGAATCGACGAGACTACGAGCGGCTATTCTCACACATACCCTCGAGAGAGACATCCATTGTCTTGAGGACATATACGGGGCAAAAAGTATACCCCAGCGGAAAAATAAGGGTGCCTGTCGAATACAACGGCAAGAAAATACGGAAATTGTATCTCTACATTCTGCAAGATGGTGGACCACCGTTATTGGGACGTGAATGGATCAGAAAGATAAGTTTAGACTGGCACTCCATTCAGGCACTGACGGTGGCTGGTAAAAAGGATGACGACATCACTCCTGGACGATTGTCAACAATCTTAGCTGACGCCAAAGAGGTATTTCAACAAGAACTGGGCATTCTTAAAGGGGTAACCGCCTCGATAAAAATAGAGGAGAATGCAATTCCCAAGTTTTACAAAGCAAGACCGGTACCATATGCAATTCGCCTAGCCGTCGAGGCAGAGCTGGAGAATCTGGAGAAGGCAGGCGTGTTATCTAAGGTAGACTGGAGCGAGTGGGCGACACCCATCGTTCCTGTCATGAAGAAAACGTTAAACAATAAGTCTGAGGAGCCAAGGAAGGTTCGCATCTGTGGGGACTTCAAGGTGACGGTGAACCCAGTCCTTCACACAGTACAATATCCTCTTCCAAGGATAGAAGATATCTTCGCCTCACTATCTGGAGGGAAGCGTTTTACAAAAATTGACCTAGCACAAGCATATTTGCAGATGGAGGTTGAAGAATCCTCTAGGAAGTATCTCACGATAAACACTCACAAAGGTCTTTACCAGTATAATCGACTGGTATTCGGAGTAGCATCAGCTCCGGCGATATGGTAAAGAGCGATGGAACAAGTCCTGCAAGGGATTCCGGGGACTCAGTGTTACTTGGACGATATCCTAGTGACAGGTGAAGATGACAGTGAACACCTTGCCAACCTAGAGCAGGTGCTCACTAGACTACGGGAACATGGGCTACGAGCCAATCGCCCTAAGTGCGACTTTTTTAAGAAACAGATATCGTATTGTGGCCACGTGATTGATGAAGAGGGGTTGCATAAGTCCCCTGACAAAATTGAAGCGGTAGTTAAGGCTCAAGCGCCTGAAAATGTGTCGCAACTGAGGTCATTCCTCGGATTGGTGAATTACTACCATAAATTTTTGCCGAATTTGTCCACAATTCTGCATCCACTGAATGCCCTACTACGAACGGGAGTAGCATGGAAATGGAGCGATGAATGCAAGCGGGCCTTTCAGAAGAGTAAGGACCTAATCACTTCAAGAGAAGTATTGGCTCACTACAACCCATCACTACCGATAAGACTGGCGTGTGATGCGTCTCCCTACGGTGTTGGGGCGGTACTGTTACATAAATTCCTTGATGGTTCAGAAAGGCCGATAGCTTTTGCGTCACGCTCGTTAACTTCAGCCGAGCGTAACTACGCCCGGATTGACAGAGGCCCTCAGCCTGGTGTGGGGGGTGAAGAAGTTCAATCACTACCTGCACGGTCAGAAATTTACTCTACTAACTGATCATCAACCTCTCATCTCCATTTTCAACCCTCAGAAGGGCGTACCGATAATGACGGCACAACGGCTACAGAGGTGGTCCCTTTTCCTAGAGGCACACCAATATGACATCGAGTGCAAAGGAACTAAACAGCATGGGAATGCTGATGGATTGTCGCGCCTACCGTTGCCGACAGTGGAAGAAGAACTGGCAGTGGATCCAGTGGAGTTATTCCACTCGACTATAGTCGAATGTCTCCCTGTGACGAATGCAAACATAGAAATGGAAACACGAAATGACCCGACACTCTCCTGGGTCTATGATTTAACGGTGAAGGGATGGCCTGCACATGATGAACCACTGCTGCCAGCATTCTCGCCGAGAAGAGAACAGCTGTCAGTGTGCAGAGGAACCTTGATGTGTGGATCCAGAGTAGTAATTCCACCCAAATTGAAGGATAGAGTGCTCAATGAGCTTCATGAGGGTCATCTGGGAGGGGTAAAAATGAAGAACTTAGCCAGAGCGTTTGTGTGGTGGCCGGGAATCAATAGAGAAATTGAAGAGATGACCAAGAGCTGTACAGGTTGCCAGAAGGTCCAAAACGCCCCACCACAAGCCCCTCTACATCCATGGGAGTGGCCCTCATCTCCATGGCAAAGGGTGCTCATTGATTTTGCTGGTCCCTTTATGCACTCGATGTTTTTAATTGCGGTGGATGCACATTCAAAGTGGCCAGAGGTAATAAAAATGTCCTCAACCACCACAGAAAAAACTATCACAGTCTTACGAACCATATTCGCCAGGAATGGGCTGCCTGAACAGATTTGCTCTGACAATGGACCACAGTTTGTGTCTGAAGAGTTCCGGAGGTTCTTAAAGAACAATGGTGTTAAGCATTACACATCCGCCCCATATCATCCAGCCACCAATGGATTGGCCGAGAGGTTTGTTCAAACATTCAAGAAGGCTATCAAGGCAATGTGTAATGAAGATGTACCCCTACAACACAAGATGGATAACTTCTTGTTTGCCTACCGGAATGCGACACATGCGGTTACCAACCAAACTTCAGCCATGATGTTCTTCAATCGAAGACTACGATGCCGCTTGGATTTGGTTAAGCCAAACATCAGAAGAGATGTGGAGAACAGACAGTTTCAGAATATGAATGAAAGGCCGACCAGGAGTTTTAAGATATGTCAACCAGTTTTGGCCCGGGACTACCGCACAGAGAAATGGCAGCCAGGAACGATCTGTACACGGCAAGGACCTCTAATGTATACCGTGGACGTTGGAGAGAGCATTGTAAGACGCCATGCTGACCAGATTCTAGAGTCACTGGAAAACATCAACTCCACACCACGATCTGATACACCTGGCGATGAAACCGAAGTACCAATTGCATCTACCGCAGAATCGGTGATATTGGAAGCAGACGAACCAAACAACGACATTGATCCTGACTCAACCTTGCCAGAAGAACCTGATATCCCAAAGAGGTGTTATCCAGACAGAATCAGGAAGCCTCCTCAAAGACTGAACTTATAATTGCTTAACTTCAACCAATGTATCTAGCAACCGTAATTGTAATTAGTTATTATTTAGTTGTTAAATGAATGTTATGTACTGTTTATCTAAAAGGGGAGGAATTGTTGTGTATGTACCTTTAAGGGAATAACTGGCCTCAGACTGCAGTACCGGCAGTGACCACCCCTGTATAAAAGGCCCTAGCAGGCTTCTGTAGTTTCAGTATCCAGGTTGTCTCCATTCAGTAAAGACTTGTTATAATCAACTCCTGCAGTCCGTGTCTCAATTATACACGGACATAATACCCCCCATCCCAGGAACCAGTCTCGTGGACCTTTGTTACACTCCCTCTATGGCAAGTATATTCTTCCTTAGGTAAGGAGACCAAAACTGTACACAATACTCCAGGTGTGGTCTCACCAAGGCCCTGTATAATTGCAATAAGACGTCTTTACTCTTATACTTAAATCCTCTTGCAATAAAGGCCAACATACAATTTACTTTCCTAATTGCTTGCTGTACCTGCAGGTTAACTTTCAGTGATTCGTGTACAAGGACACCCAAGTCCCTCTGAACACCAACATTTCCCAATCTCTCACCATTTAAAAAATGCTCTGCTTTTCTATTTTTCCTACCAAAGTGGATAACTTCACATTTCTCCACATTGTTTTCCATTTGCCATGTTCTTGCCCACTCACTTAGCTTGTCTATATCCCCTTGAAGCCTCTTTGCATCCTCCTCACAACTTACATTCCCACCCAACTTTGTATCATCAGCAAACTTGGATATATTACATTTGGACCTTTCATCCAAATCATTGATATAGATTGTGAATAGCTGAGGCCCAAGCACTAATCCTTGGGGTACCCCACTCGTTACAGCCTGCCTAACAAAAAATGACTTGTTTATTCCTACTCTCTGCTTTCTGTCCGTTAACCAATCCTCAATCCATGCTAGTATATTACCCCCAATCCCATGAGCCCTAATTTTGTTTAATAACCTCTTGTGTGGCACCTTATCGAATGTCACTGTCCAGCATGGGGAGAGTGGTCAGATCTATGAACACCATAAATGAGACTCTGGTGACAGCTCTGACACTGCTGCCATGGCAGCTCACACTGTTGCCATGGAAGCTCAGATGGCTGCCACCTTGGCTCTGGGGGCCAGTGTTGACACGGAATTCCAGAGCATCAAATCACTCCTGCACTCTGTTCTCACTCAAATTGGTAGGAGTACTGAGGCGCAGTCCCGGTGAGGGACCTTGGCTCTATGGGAGAGGCACCTGCTGTCCTCTCTCAGGATGACAGCTCATCTGCTCAACGCAACCCAGTCCACCAGTGACCCTTGTTAGTGCCACACAATCAGCTAGGCCAGACTGTCCCAGCGATATCAGGCTGAATAAAATGGGCATCGGTGCCAATCCTCTGGAAGCTCTATGCAAGCTCGAGGTGGAAGAAAAGCTGTGTGCAATTAAATAGGCAGAGAAACGCTGATCGATTGCTCGACCAGTGAAGGAGAGTCAATCCAGTTAATCCGGCCCAAACTTTGTGTGTAATACTTTTACTAAAGCTAATCTTAAAACAAATTTTAAAAAAAGGAACGACGCAGATGGATTCTTAGTGACTTTTGTAATGTTAGCAATCCAGCATAAATGGGAATAAAGAAGTGTGGGCAGAAAGGCTGGTGCCATCATTGAACAGTGAAATTATTGTGTTCTGATGGACAGTGTGAATTCTGAGATTATAAAGTCATTATTTTCATTTTGCTTGTGGCTTGAAGCTCGAAGTGTACAGGCCGAAATTGCAACAGTTACATCAAGGTCTGAACAGTACTGATAAAGAATTGGCAATAGAAATGGAGGATGTTTGGAAATTGTGGTTTGAGATTATAATGAACTAAATCAACCAATGTTAAGAATATTGGGAAGTTGCCTGAATTGTAACATTTCATTTCCCCACTTCTTGCAGCAGCAGGTCTATTGCAGAATCAGAAAACCTGAGGGCTCTGCCATGTTGATGTTCCATTAAAAGCCTGTAGACAGCAAACAAGTAATTAAATCTTCTTCCCAATGTTTGCCTGGAAAGAAATGACCTGTCCTTTAAACAGCAGCTGCAGCCCTTTAAACGGTTGCAGCTACATCAGAAATGTTGTCCCCAAATTTGTACGCTCCCTGTAACTAGTGAGTTATATGCCAGGAGCTTGGAGGACTGACCCTAGATGCTTTGCTGGGATTGGCTATGTGTTACTATGGTGGGCACCAACATCGCCCTTTTTAATGCCTTTCTCATGCGCTCTCTTTTACGCTGTCTCTCTATTCCTGTGTCTCTCAATGGGACATCCAGGGGCTACATTAGTACCTTGTCTCTCTAGTTCCCTACCACTGCTGAGGATGCCTTGTGCTGTCTCTGCTCACTATCTGCACATAAACATGGCTTTACCCACACTTCCGGGGAAGCTACAGCGGCGGTGAGGGAGCTGCTCCCAGAGAATTCCCGACATAGGTTATAAACCCCAGACAGGAGGCAGTCAATCAGCTGGAACTGACAGCACAACATTCAGCACCCATTCCTTTTCCTGCAAATCACAATTTTGTGCACTTTAGTTTTTGGGAAAATGTTTTTATTTCCAGTATGGAAAATAAATCTTGTTTTAGAAACTTCAAAAGAGGAATGTAGACTCGTCATTACTGTTACTGATAATAATAGCAACACATTTATTCAACGTTACTTGCTCAGTTATTTTAAGAGAGCGCTGACCTGTTTATTTTAACTGTACTCTAAAACTGTACTGAAGTTCGTACAATTATATTTATTTTCATAATTCAGATATTGTAGGAATGTCTAGTTCCTATCCAAAAGACTGAGGTCCACTCAGGCGATCAAATAAACGAGGTTTAATGAAAAGTAACGGGCCTAGAAATTCAGTCTAGTCACTTTTGGGGCGGTAAAGTCGGGTGGGCGGTAAAGTTAGCGCCCGCCGGAAAGTGGAGGCCACTTCGCCGAAATTCAGTAGCTTTGGCCAAGGAGTTTGGGCGAGCGCTGAAACTGGCGTTGCACTCCTATCTTTAGGCGCTAAGCCGGCAGTGCGGACTGATAACGCCGAGGCCGGGCGCAGCGCAGGTGCGGTCATGTTTTGATTGACAGCAGACACCCTGACGCCGGCCAGCTCTTAAAGGGGGAAGGGTCAACTTTGTCTGCTGCCACGCCCCGGATAGTGGAGCCCTGCAGCTAGGCCTGAACACTGCTGGTGGACCCAAATAGCGCCTGAAGCCATGCAGAAGGCCCGTGAACGAGCGCAGCGCTTCTCAGAGCATGCTTTGAGGGTGCTGCTTAGGGGGTTGGAAAAGAACAGAGAGATCTTGTGCCCGGACAGTGGCAAGAAGGCTCCCAGGAGGCAGTACAGGAGAGCCTGGAGGGAAATCGCCCTGAGGGTGTCAGCCAACAGCGATGTCCCCAGGACTGGTGACCAATGCCGCAAGAAGTACAACGACCTCACTCGGTTGGTCAGGGTGAGTACCCTTTCCAGTGTCCTCCTCATCCTTGCATGTGCACCTCACATTATGGGCAAAGGGACCTCAAAGGCCTAATGGCCAGCCCTCCTCCCGCAGCTATGGCACTGGCATGATCATCAATAGCACTTTCTGCACTTCACACACTGGCCAAGCTATTTGACCATGGGAGGCAGTGCACACAACAACAGGGCACCACACTGGCCAAGCTATTCGACCATGGGAGGCAGTGCACACAACAACAGGGCACCACACTGTACTTAGAGGCCATCCTTTCTCTTGCAGGCCAAGCTGGCGCAGAATCTGAGGAGCCAGACTGTCACCGGGGGAGGCCGTGCCCAGTTCCAGGAGCTCAGTGACCTGGAGGAGCGCGTGGCTCGACTCATGCGTGCCCGGGTGGTTGGCCCCGTTGCTATTGGAGATGCCGACCCTGTGCTGGGCCCCAATGGTAAGGACATGACCGTTTGCACCTCTCTCGTTCCCCTTGCGCTTCAGATCTACATCCTTTGCCACTGTCCGACCAGTGCGCATAATGCCACCAATCATGCCTCCCTCGCTGACGCCCTGTCCTCACTCTAAAGCTACTCTTGTGCCTTCCTGCTTTCAGCTGGTGAGGAGGAGGTCCCTGAAGCTGAGAGTGCCAGTCCCTCGGAAGAGGAGGACGACGAGGACCAAGAGGAAGGCGGCACATCGGGGGAACCCTCATCCGCGCCAGGGGATGGCAATGGAGGGGACACGTCTTGCCTGGAGGAGAGCCAGGGGGAAGTGTTGCAGGGGGGTGTAGCTCCTGGGCCCAGTGGCGTCCAGGCACGCGGGAAGGGTCGGGCAGCACGGCTGCCTTCTCCCCAGAGGGGGGAAGTGTTGCAGGGGGGTGTGGCTCCTGGGCCCAGTGGCGTCCAGGCACGCGGGAAGGGTCGGGCAGCACGGCGGCCTTCTCCCCAGAGGGAGAGTCCGGCCTCCAGTCCGGAGACGGTCCTCGCCCAGGAGGTGCGTCTCCTTGATGAAATGTCCGCGGCCTCGGAGCGGCGCCACAACGAGTTCATGGGGGTTGTGGGACAGTTGCCTCAGGCCATTGAGTCCCTGGCTCATAGTGTGGCCGATTTCGGGGACTCACAGGCCAGGGGTGTCGACCAACTCACGGCAGCACAGGACGCGAGTCGAGAGTTCATGAGTGGTGCCGTGCAGACACTGGCTGATCTGATGCGGGCACAGATCAGGGCAGTTCGGGCACTCACTTCTGCCACACTCGCTGTGTCACGGAAGCATCGCCAGGGCACCCGCCGCCCTGCTGCAGCACAGCGGTCTGGCCTTCACCAGATTGCTGCGCTTGCTGCAGTGCCAGCCCGGCCGAGTGCCAGTGTCTCTGGCGACCAGCGAGCGCCTGGCATCAGCCAGCTTGCCCCCATTGATGCAGCCGCCACTGCCACTCCCCCAGCCAAGCTGCGACGAGCTGCTGGAGAGACTGATGCTGCCCAGCCACAGCTGCAGCAGTCAGCAGCCGGCCCCTCCAGGGCCGGACCTCGTCTAGGCCGACACCCAAGGGCATCTGCCGTCACGCATTGTGCCCCTCAGGAGCCTTCCCCCAGCCTTGCAATACCCACAGGGCCCAGGTTGAGGCGGAGCAACAGGTCGGGCAGGGGCCGGAGAAGCCTGCACAAGGATTCGCCCTGTCGGCACACCAAGTAGAGTGTGTTGCCAACTGTTTTTTTATATGGGGGTGTTTGTGTTCTGTATGGGGGGGGGCTTATTTTGCTAACGCCGAAGATGAAGGCAACTGTTTTTTTATATGAGGGTGTTTGTGTTCTGTATGGGGGGGTTTGTCTTGGTTAGGCCGAGGATGAAGGCCAATTGGATGGACAAGTTTTGTTATTCCTCCCCAGGTTGTGGGAGTGAGATATGTTTTTGACTGTTTTTTGGGGGTGTTGTCTGTTTTTCTGTTTCATGTGGGAAGGGCCCTGAGTTTGTTAAATAAAGCTTTTTATTTATTCAGCTTGTCCAGGTGTCATGTTTCAAGTGGTTGTTGCGTTAACCGGCTGAGGGCTTGCGGAGCGGCTACATTCAGGTGCGTTCATTGCCACAAGCCATTCCCTGACAGGGGGCCTAGAAGTGTCGTTCAATAAGCCACCGGCGGACGGCCCTTGGACCTTGTGGCTCCCTCCTGGGCTGGTACTCCTCCTCCTCCTCCTCCTCCTCATGGTCCTCCTGCTCGTCCTCCTGAGGTGGTGGTCCAACGTGAGGTGGCAGTGCCTGAGTCCTGCGGATAGCCAGGTTGTGCAGCATGCAGCAAACGACGACGAACTGGGAGACTCTATCCGGCGAATACTGTAGAGATCCGCCGGATCGATCCAGGCAGCGGAACCGTTGCTTGAGGACGCCAATCGTTTGCTCTATGATGTTCCTTGTGGCTTGATGGCTTTCGTTGTATGCCTCCTCCGCAGGGGTCCTGGGCGCGCGGAGCGGGGTCATGAGCCATGTACACAAAGGGTAGCCCTTGTCCCCAATAAGCCAGCCCCTTGGTGGAGGCTGTGCTTCGAACATGTCAGCCACAGTAGTCTGGCGCAGGATAAATGCATCGTGGCTGCTTCCTGGAAAGCGGGCATTGACAGCTAGGATGCGCTGCCTGTGGTCACACACCAGCTGTACATTGAGGGAATGGTAGCCCTTCCGGTTGCGGTAATCCTCGGCATTGTCGATAGGTGCCCGCATAGCCACATGCGTGCAGTCAATGGCGCCCTGCACCATGGGGAAGTCGGCGATCCTGGCAAATCCGACTGCACGCTGCTCCTGCCTCTCTAGGGTCATGGGGAAGGAGATGAATTGGTGTCTCCTTGCGAAAAGGGCATTGGTGACCTGCCGGATGCAGCGATGCATGGCGAACTGGGAAATGTTCGCTATGTCCCCAGCAGCGGCTTGGAATGAGCCGCTTGCATAAAAGTTCAGAGCCACCGTGACCTTCACTTCCACCGACAGAGACGTCCTGCACATCAGCTGTGGACGCAGATCTCTGTGAAGCAGCTGGCAGATCTCTGCAACCACCTCCCTTCTGAAGCGCAGCCTCTTAACACAATGCGCGGCAGTCATGGTGAGATAGGACACCTGCTGCCGGTATTCCCTGAGTGGGTAAGGCCTACGTTGCCGACGCCTGATGGCCCCTCTGCGTCTAGGCATGGCTGGCCCTCTCACACAGCGTCTGCGAGCCCTTCGCACATAATGCTGGAACTGAGGGTTGGAACCCCATGCAGCCCCCATAATAAACTTGCAAACAGTGAAATCACAATGAGTGAAATTTCCAAGCTCTGGCCAGAAGCCAAAAATACCTCTCCTATGTTGTCCCAAATCAGGAAGGTCTGTTCCTTGGTCTCTGTCCAGAAATCCAAAGCACTAAAGTCATTGCAGCAAAATGGCTGGCCTTTATAGTTCAGTCGAAGTGCCCTTTAATTAGCGCTCCCCAAGGCCCGCAGGGCCTCTGCTGCATTCCACTTCACAGTTCTTAACAGCGCCACGCCCACATTGGGCGGGCGCCACTGAATTTCCGGTTTGGGGCGCACAAACAGCGTTGCACGACGAAATGACGTCATAAGCTGCGCGCACAGCTGAGCGGGCGCAAACACTTTGCGCCGGCGCTAAATGTCAACTGAAGTTGGGCGTAGGCGCAGATCGGCCTGCGCCCGGGCGCTAAGTGCCTAGCACTGGAAATCTACCCCTCTTATGGCGCTAACGGCTGGCGGACGCAACTGAATTTCTAGGCCACAGAGTTTAACAGATAACTACAGGAGAACATCGAATATAGGTCTAGTCAGTTCGGAGGCTCCACGAGGACTGCTAGGGCGGTCCCGTGGCTGACGTCATGACGTCATCGCGTTTTTCCCGCCGGTGGGGGATCACGTGATGAACGACGTGATGTCATCGCGTTTACCCGCGTTACTAAAGTGATCGCGCTCTGTACATGTAAACAGTGAAAACAAAGATACAGACTCAGGCTGTAGCCAACATATTATTAAAGGGAATTATATACAATTGACTGGAGTCCCTTAGTGGCTCCGCCACATGCGCCCCCCCAGAATTGTCTTTAATAGCAAAAGTAAAACAGCGAGGAGTACTGACAAGCCTGTCAGAATGACTTCTGTAGCCTTGAAGTGGAAGCTAATGGACGGCGGGCGAGCTGGCGGGTGGTTGCGTTTGATCTGGCACGACGATTGTGGGTGGTCGGCCACGTTTCGGCGGTTGTGCGATCTCGACTGGGCGGTCAAGGTCCAAGTGAGCCGGCTTCAACCGGTCAACCGAAATGTGGTCCGGTTTACCACCGACATCGACCGAAAAAGATTTGTCTCCCGGCTCTATCACACGGAAAGGACCAGTCTAAGGGGGTTTGAGCGGGTCCCAATGAGCGTCGTGGCGGATAAACACATAGTCGGCGTTCTTCAGCTCAGCTGGGACGTGGGAGCTCTGCAAGCCGTGATGTGACGTAGGCACTGGAGCGAAATTTCTGGCTGCCTCCTGGTGGCTGATGAGCTGCTGGGACGCGGACCATGGCTCTGTTGGAGTCGGAAGGAAATCCCCTGGTACGCGTAGTGGCTGGCCATATACGAGCTCCACCGAGGATGATTGAAGCTCTTCTTTAGGTGCCGTACGAAGACCCAAAAGGACCCATGGAAGCCTGTCCACCCAGCCCGCGCCTTGAAGGCTGGCTCGCAGTGCGACTTTGAGCGACCTGTGGAATCACCCGCACAAGCCATTCACCTGTGGATGGTAGGCAGTGCTGCGATGTAGCTTGACGCCGAGCCTCTGAGCCACAGCGTTCCAGAGCTGTGAAGAAAACTGCGGCCCACGATCGGACGAGATGTCTGCCGGTACCCCGAAGCAGGCAACCCAAGAGGAGATGAATGCCCTGGCGACATCTGCGGAAGTGGTGCAAGACAAAGGAACCGCCTCCGGCCATCGAGTGGTGTGGTCCACCATTGTAAGCAGATGAGTAAACCCATGCGAAGGCGGAAGTGGCCCCACCAGGTCCACATACACATGATCAAACCTACGTTCCCGAACGGCGAAAGTGGCCAATGGAGCCTTGACGTGATGCAGACCACGCAGGTGTTGGCCCAGTCGCGAACATCCATGTGCATGCCCCGCCACACGAATTTGGATGACATCAAACGTTGCGAGGCCTTCATGCCAGGGTGCGACAACCCATGGATGGCGTCAAAAACTTTTCGGCACCAGGCGACCGGGACGATAGGGCAAGGATCTCCTACGGAGACGTCGCAGAGTAGCGTAGAGCCCGCGGCATGGAATTTGATGTCGGCCGCTTGGAGGCTAGAGGGGTTGGTTCTGTAAGATTGGACCTCCGGATCCGAGGCTTGATCCGCAGCCATGAGGGCATAGTCGATGCCGAGCTGGACTGCATGAATGTTCGCGTGGGAGAGGCAATCCGCCACCAGGTTGTCCTTACCGGACACATGCTGAATGTCAGTGGTGAATTCTGAGATAAACGTCAACTGATGTTGTTGCCAAGCTGACCACGGTTCAGCGGTCTTGGCCATAGCGAACGTCAGTGGCTTATGGTCCACAAAAGCCGTGAACGGGCGTCCCTCTAGCAAGAACCGGAAATGGCGGATGGCCAGAAAAAGGGCCAGCAACTCCCGGTCGAACGTGCTGTACTTTCGTTCGTTTCGCCGTAGTTGATGGCTGAAAAACACCAGCGGTTGCCACATCCCATGCACCCACTGTTCCTGCACTGCGCCGATGGCGTAGTCTGACACGTTGGTGGTAAGGGCGATGGTGGCACCTGGCAGCGGGTGTGCCAGCATGGTTGCGTTGGCTAAAGCGCCTTTTGTGTCGACGAACACCCGGTCCATATCGACCATCCAGCTGATCAGATCCTTGCTGGACTTGCCCTTGAGGGCCTCATACAGGGGCTGCATGAGCAGAGCTGCATTAGGGATGAACCGGTGATAAAAATTTACCATCCTGAGGAACTCCTGCAGGGCCTTGACGGACTGCGGGCGCGGGAACAAAGTAACTGCCTCCACCTTCGTTTGCAGGGGAATTGCGCCATCTGATGTGATGCGATGGCCTAAAAAATCAATCTGCTGCAGGCCGAACTGGCACTTGGCCGGGTTGAGGATCAAGCCGTGTTGACTGAGGCGTCTAAAGAGGGTGCGCAAATGGCAGATGTGCTCCTCTTTATTAGGGCTGGCGATGAGGATGTCGTCGAGGTAGATGAAGAGAAACTTGAGGTCCCGAAGCACGGAGTCCATCAAGCGCTGGAAAGCCTGTGCAGCGTTCTTCAATCCAAACGGCATCCGCAGAAATTCAAACAGGCCGAATGGGGTGATGACTGCAGTTTTCGGGACGTCTTGTGGGTGTATGGGGACCTGGTGGTAGCCACGGACAAGGTCAGCTTCTGAAAAAATGGTATTTCCTGCCAAATGTGCAGAGAAATCCTGAATATGAGGGATCGGGTACCGATCAGGAGTAGTGGCGTCGTTCAGGCGTCGGTAGTCGCCGCAAGGCCACCATCCGCCGCCAGGTTTCGGAATAATGTGGAGAGGCGAAGACCAGGGACTATTCGACTGGCGAATAATCCCTAGTCGCTCCATCGTGTCGAACTCCGCTTTCGCAGCCGCGAGCTCACCAGGTTCGAGGCGCCAGGCCCGTGCATAGACCGGGGAGCCAGTAGTGGTGATGTGGTGTTCGACACCATGTTTCATGGCTGTGGAAGAGAAAGTGGGTCTGGTCAGGTCTGGGAAATCTCCGAGGAGACGAGTGAAGTCATCCGGAGGTGGGACGTGCAGGAGACAGTGCGCGCCACGGTGTTACCGCGGTAGCATGGGATGGAGTGAAAAGTGGCTGCATTGATCAACCGGCGATGCCGTACATCCACCAGGAGGCCGTTGGCACACAAAAAATCCACCCCGAGGATGGCTTGAGAGACTTTAGCCGTGATGAAATCCCAATAAAACCACTGGCCGCCGAAGCACACCTGGACCCGTCGGTTTCTGAAGGTCCGAATGGCCCCGGCATTAGCCACCTGCAGGGAGGGGCCGTGCCCCCCAACTTGTAGATCAAGATCTGACGCGGGTAGGATGCTACACTGCGCCCCAGTGTCACAAAGGAAACGTCGACCAGATAGGGAGTCGTTGATGAAGAGGAGTTTTCACGAATTACCGATGGGCATCGCAGCCGCGGGGTGCTCGTTATAACCAGTCCTCTTTCGACAGGGTGGCTGCTGTTTTTGTTTGAGCGAAAAACTGCAGGGAGGGCGGCAGCATCTTGCTTTCGCGCCAAAACGGGCGTGGTAGAAGCACAACCCCGCAGGTTGAGGGGCTGGAGCGGCGTCTGTGGGGGATGGGTGCCTCGTGGCAGCGCAGTACTGCTGTGTCACCGCGAAGATCTTGTCCGCAACGGCAGCCAGCTCTGCGCAGTCGGTGACTTCCGACCTAGCTAGGGCAGCCTGAACTTGCTCCGGTAGCTGGCTGAGGAATAGCTCCCTGAAGAGGAAGCATTCCGGTTCGGAGCCCAGGAGCGTGAGCATTTGGCTCATGAGCTCGGACGGTTTGGAGTCCCCGAGGCCGAGCATATTGAGCAGCCGGCGGGCGCGCTCCGACTTCGTGAGCCCAAAGACCTGTAATAACCGCACCTTTATCGTATCATACTTGCGATCTTCTGGTGGATTACCAAGCAGGCTGATGATCCGCGAGGCTGTGGCACTGTCGAGGGCGGAGACCACGTGATAGTAACGGGTCTGATCCGCAACGATGTTCCTGATTGCGAACTGGGCTTCAGCCTGGATGAACCACACGGCTGGCTGTTGCTCCCAGAACTGTGGTAGCTTCAAAGCAACGGCATTCGATTCCATGTTCAGCAACTTCTGCGAAAACCGTTCGCAAAAGTCGGGGTCACCAATGTAGGAATGTCTAGTTCCTATCCAAAAGACTGAGGTCCACTCAGGCGATCAAATAAACGAGGTTTAATGAAAACTAACAGAGTTTAACAGATAACTACAGGAGAACATCGAATATAGGTCTAGTCAGTTCGGAGGCTCCATGAGGACTGCTAGGGCGGTCCCGTGGCTGACGTCATGACGTCATCACGTTTTTCCTGCCGGTGGGGATCACGTGATGAACGGCATGACGTCATCGCGTTTACCCGCGCTATTAAAGTGATCGCGCTCTGTACATGTAAACAGTGAAAACAAAGATACAGACTCAGACTGTAGCCAACATATTGGCCCAGAAATTTGGCTCTCCCCGGGTGAGTACGCACGGGGTACTCACCCGTAGGCCGAATGGAATTGCCGGTTTCCTGCATGCACTGCGCATGCGCGGGAAACCGGCACTTCCGATCCTCTGAACAAAGGGGTTCAGAGGGTGAACGCACGCGCAGGGGAGGCTGCGCGTGCGCTTTGAACTTAGGTTTTTTTTACAGGTTTTCCCGGGAGGGTAAGCCTGCAGAATTTACACATTTAAAAAGCAGGCGTAAGGCCTGCTTTTTGCAAGGTAAGTAGTCAATTAATTAAAATTAAAACATTTTTTCCACAGGTTTATTATTTTTAAATACTTTAAAGCAAGGTAAGTTTATTTTTAGCCGTGTTATAATATAAATTTATTTTTTTGAAAAATTTAAATTATTGTTTAAAATAGTTATTTATTGTAATTTATAGTTTATTTAAAAAGTGTGATTTTGTTTTACATTTATTTGAAGGTTTACTGCTATTTTGGGCCCGTAGTATTTATAAGTTTTGATAGGTCTACCTGTCAATCTTATGAATGGGCTTTTCCCTCCTCCGATTGGCTGCCCATGGCTCACGTGATCCAGGGGACGCATCGCACTAACTACGCCCCTGAGACACGCAAGCACTGCGCGCCGGCAGCTGGGCCAGGCCCCGGATCGGAATTCCACGGGGCCCTACAGCTCAACTGCCGGCGCGCAAGGTAAGTGCAGGTCGGGGGCTTACACCCGTGGGAAGCCCCTGACCCGAATTTCTGGGCCAATATTAAAGGGAATTATATACAATTGATTGGAGTCCCTTAGTGGCTCCGCCACAATATATATATATTTCTGGTTGGTAATCAGAGGACATATATTCAAGATTTTATGCAGCAAGATGATATGATCTAGAATGCACGGCCTGAAAGGGTGGTGGAAGCAGATTCAATAGGAACTTTCAAAAGGGAATTGGATAAATACATAAAAAGAAAAAAAATGTAGGACTATGGGGAAAGAGCAGGGGAGTGGGACTAATTGGATAGCTCTTTTAAAGAGCTGGCACAGGCATGATGGGCTGAATGGCCTCCTGTGCTGTATAATTCTATGATTCTATATGTAACCCCTCCATGGAGAAACTGTTTTTGGCTTTATGGCAGAATTCTGGTACGTTTTAAAAATCAGTAAAAAGTGCAAAATAAAGTATCAAAAATCTGGACTTTCTTGAGGGGTGGACAAGTAATCTCGAGGCCTGGACTAAGAATCCAGAGAATATGTCATCAAATCCCTCCATGACAGTTTGAGAATTTGAATTCAGTTAAAAAAAATAATCTGGAAATAAAAAGTTGGTATTAGTAAGATTGACCACAAAGCTGTCAGATTGTCATAGAAACCCAACTGGTTCACTAATGCCCTTTAGGGAAGGAAACCTGCCATCCTTACCCGGTCTGGCCTATATGTGACTCCAGTCTACATCAACATAGTTGAATTTTAAGTGTCCTCTGACGTGGCCTATTAAGGCATTCAGTTTTATCAAATTGCTACCATCAGCGGTTTAAGAAGATGACCCACCACCACCTTTTCAGGGCAACAAGGGATGAGCAATAAATGCCGGCCTTGCCAGCGACACTCGCATTCTAAGAAAAAGCCCACAGGTCTCTGGAAAGTAAATCTCCTGCTATTAGTGCTCAGATTCCACCTCAGCAGTTTCCAAATCACCTCTAAATGTTACCTGCAGTTTTGTGCAGTTTCGTTTTTTGCCCCCTTCAATAAAACTTATTGGGGGAAAAATTCAGTATCGCCCCATTTAGGGCGCGATTATCGGCCGTGCGCTAATTTTAGTGCCTGGCGCTAATTATCGCCTCCGATGGCAAACTTGGCTTTTATCGCCCCTGGAGGTGATTGGAGTGCTAAATCAGGCACTACACACCTCTCTTAAGGCGCAAAGGCCGAGGAGCGAGGCGCTAACTCAGAGCGCGGGTGCGGCACAGGTGCTATCAGTTAGCCATGGAACACAGACACACTGGCGCCGGACAGTTCTTAAAGGGGAGGGTCGGTCTTGCTCTCCAGCCACACCCTACTCATTGCAGCCTTGAATCTCGGCCTGGAGACCTGTGTCTAAATCTTGCAGCCAAGGACTATGGAGAGGGCTAGGGAGTGAGCACAGCGCTTCAGCGAGCGGGCCTTGGAGGCTCTGGTTGGCGCGGCGAAGCGCAGAAGATCAATACTGTACCCAGAGAGTGGCAGGAAGCCTTTGCCGTGTGATTACAGAAGAGTTTGGAGGGAGGTAGCACAGAGGGTCTCCTCCAGGAGCATGGTGCCCAGGACCCATATAAAATGTAGAAAAAAGTTCAACGACCTCACTCAGGTCATCAGGGTGAGTGGCTTTTTTTCAATACCACTCCATCCCTCCATCTCAACCTCACTCTATGGCCCCAATGCCCAACACTCATCCAACACCTATGGCCCTCTCATGAAACACACATGCACATTCCACACTTTGCATACAGTAAGGGCTATTCACCTATGGGAGGCACATCAGGCAAGACCATGACTGCATACAGTAAGGGCTATTCACCTATGGGGGGCACATCAGGCAAAACCATGGCTGCATACAGTAAGGGCTATTCACCTATGGGAGGCACATCTGGCAAGACCATGGCTGTATATTTACTCAGACGCCGTCCTTTTCTTGCAGGCCAAGCTATCTTATAATAGGAGACAGCAGCAACGGACGGGTGGTGGGTGGCCTCAGCTGCAACCCCTCAGCGATCTTGAGGAGCGCATCCACAGGATTGTGGCAAGCCGGGTGATCGGTCCCATCGCCACTGGAGAGGCCGACCCCGTTCTGGACAGCAATGGTAAGGTAATCACCTTTTTGTCCTCTCTCCTTCCACTTGTCCCTCAGAACACCAGCCTTTGACACTTTCAATCCAACTTACTAAATCGCTGCACTCATTCCTCCCTTACTGCCACCCTGTCCTCATGCTAAAGCCACTCTTGTACCTCCCTGCTTTTAGATGGTGATTCACCAGCTGAGGAGACGGCCCTCAACCTGCCAGTGGGAGTGAAGCTGCAGGCGAAGAGGAAGATGAAGCCAGAGCATCAGCGCCACCCTCTCCTGAGGAAGCCCATGCCCACACTGGGAACACGCCTTCCCTGGAGGGGAGCAGGGGGGAAGGGTCTGATGAGGGTGAAGCTCCAGGACCCAGTGGGCTGCAGCAATGCGATGGGGGTAGGGAAGCTCGGGGCCTTCTCCCTGGAGGGAGAGTATGCCAGCGAGTCCTACTGCACTGGACACAGAGGAAGAGCGGCTGATCGCTGAAATGAACACCCAGGCAGTGGACATGCACACTGAGCTCATGGGTGCAGTGGGAAGGGTGCCCGAATGCATTGAATCACTGGCAAGGAGTATGGAGCACTTCACTGTAGCACAGGCAGAAGCCGCGCAAATGTTTAGTGCTGCAATTCAGTCACTGGCTGCCATGACCCCATCTCTGACTGTTCTTATGCAGACTCAGATTGAGGCCACGCGAGCACTGACTGCTGCCATCCTCGCTGGTTCGGACACATTTCCCCAGGTCTCTCACCGTGCCACAGCAGGCCAGCAATCTGTGCTCCAGCAGATTGCTCCGGATGCTGAAGTGCTGCCCTGTGGGAGTGCCAGTGTGTCGGTCGAGCAGGGAGTTGCTGTCCTCTCTCAAGATGACAACATTCCTGCTGCCACCACTATCACTTCTCCACTGCACTTGCCACCGCCTGTAGGACAGACTGCTGCCGCCCATGCAGAGTTGGTGCAGTCTGCAGCCGGGCCCTCCAGGCCCAGAGCTGGTCGAGGCCGTCCTTCAAGGGCATCTGCAGTCTCAGGTTCTGACAATCAGCAGCCTTCCACCAGCCTTGCTGCAGCCACTGGGGTCCCATTACGGAGGAGCAGTAGGGTGAGAAGGGGGGAAGTGCGCAAGGGAAGGAGATCACCCTCAAAGAGCAAAAAGTAGGAGGTGTGCAAAATGTTGGTCATTTTTTTATTAAAGGCTGAGATTCATGGTCAAACTTTTGTTTAGTGTTTTGGACATTATCTCCGGGTTGTGAGAACCAGTTATGTAACTGACTGTTTTTTTGTGTTTCTTTCTATTAGTTTGTCATGAGGAAATGACACACACAGAGTTTGTAAAATAAATAAGTTTTTGTATTCAAAATGTACATGTTTGGTCTTTGCAATCATTGCTGCCTTGGCCGGCTTAGGGATTGCGGGTTTGTTTCATTCATGTTGTTCTCAATGGCAGAAGCCATTTCCTCAGCAGGGGCCTAGAAGCAGTTTGCTATCAGCCGTTGACAGACGGCCCTTCCAGTTTCTACATTGTGGGCCTCCCTCCCGCCTTGGTGCTGCTGATGATCATCCTCCTTCTCTTCTTCCTCCTCTTCCTCCTCCTCCTCTGGTGGTGCTCCAAGGCCTGGTGGCATTGGCTGGGTCCTGAGGATTGCCAGGTTATGCAGCATGCAGCACACAACAACGAAGTGTGAGACTCGCTCAGGCAAGTACTGCAGGGCTCCTCCAGAATGATCCAAACAGCGGAACCATTGCTTGAGCACGCCGATTGTGTGTTCAACGATGTTCCTGGTAGCTTGATGGCTCTCGTTGTACCACAGCACAGCAGGGGTGTTGGGCGTACAGAGCGGTGTCATCAGCCAGGTGATCAGTGGATATCCCTTGTCCCCGAGAAGCCAACCACCTGGGTGATGCGGTGCCTGGAAATGTTCTGCCACAGTAGTCTGGCACAGGATGTATGCATCGTGGCTGCTGCCAGGATAGCAGGCATTGACAGCGAGCAACAACTGTCTGTGGTCACAGACCAACTGCACGTTTAAGGAATGGAACCCCTTTCGTTTGCGGAAATCCTCTGCATTCTCATGCGGAGCACGCAAAGCCACAGGCGTGCAGTCAATGGCGCCCTGCACCATGGGGAAGGCCGCTATCCTCGCAAAGCCCATAACGCGTTCATGTTGCTTGGCTGGGGTCATAGGGAAAGAGATGTACTCTCGTCTCCTTTTATAGAAGGCATTTGTGACCTGATGGATGCAGCAATGGACTGCAAACTGGAAGATATTGGCGATGTCTCCAGTAGCTGATTGAAATGAGCAGTGGCATAAAAGTTGAGAGCCACTGTTATCTTCACTGCCGCTGACAGAGACGTCCTGCTCCTCAGTTGAGGCTGCAGATCTGGCTGCAGCAGGTGGCAGAGCTCAGTGACCACCTCCTTGCTGAAGCGCAGCCTTCGCAAACACTGCTCCTCAGACATATTATGTATGAGAATTGTTGGCGAAATACCCTTGGAGGGTAAGGTCTCCTGTACAGAGGCGTGTTGGCCCTCTTCCGTCTGGCCATGATTGCCACTCTCTCTGCATCTCTGTGGCCTCTGAATCTGCTGGCGCAAGACGACACCCCCAATTAGTGCAGCCCCCATAGTCTCTTGGCAATCAAAGTAATGAAGGTCAAAAGCCAAAATACCTGCAAAGTTATGGTCAGAAGCCAAAACTACTTCACACAGTGTTGACTCAATGCAGAAGTCTCTCTTTCTCTCTCTCAAAACCTCTCTCTCTCTCAGAACGAGTGGTGCAAAAATGGCTATCACACAAAAAGCCAGGAAGAGTCCCCCTTTAAATAGTGACCCCCAGCCCCACAGTGACTGGGAAGCGTTCCAGTTTACCTGTCGTTGGTTGCGCCAGGCGGAAAGGAGGGGGCCGCCACTCAATTTCCGTTCCGGGGTGCCACAAGGGCGTTGCACGCTCGAATGACGTCAAGATCTGCGTGCGCAGGAGATCAGGCGGTATTGTTTAGCGCTGCCGCAAAATATCCGGTCAATTTCGCGAGAGGCGCAGATATCGCCGCGCCCGGGCGCTAGTTGCTTTGCACCCCATTAGTGCCCTCTTAAGGCGCTAACGGGAGGCGCAAACCAACTGAATTTTTCCCCCATTGAATGCTGGATAAAACTTCAGCTTTTTTAATGACCAGCCCATGTCCCACTGTATGTTCAATGTAATTATTCATCTTCACCTGTTGCGAGGCCTACACTCAGGGCTACTTGTGAGCTGTCAGCTTTTTTGGCGCTCTGTACCAGATTCTTTTCGTAGCTGTCGGTCAGCTTTGGCTGGTTTGTGAGATTGGCGTGTCAGCTACCGCTCAGTTGGTAGCACTTGCGCCTCTGAGTTAGAAGATCTTGAGTTCAAGTCCCATTCCAGAGACTTGAGCACAGGAATCTATCTGACACTCCCAGTGCAGTACTGAGGGCGTGCTGCACTGTCGAAGGTGCCGTCTTTCGGATGAGACGTTAAACCAAGGCACTGTCTGTCCTCTCAGGTGAATGTAAAAGATCCCATGGCACTATTTTGAAGAAGAGCAGGGATTTCTCCCTGGTGTCTTGGCCAATATTTTTCCCCCAATCAACATCACCAAAAAACAGATTTTCTGGTCATTATCACATTGCTGTTTGTGGGAGCTTGCTGTGCGCAAATTGGCTGCCACGTTTCCCACATTACAACAGTGACTACACTTGAAAAGTACTTCATTGGCTGAAAAGTGCTTTGGGACATCCTGAGGTCATAAAAGGCACTATAGAAATGCAAATCTTTTTCTTTTTTCAATTCCAATTTCACTCGTTGTCAGTAGCTGCTCTGTTTGTCTTCGCTGCATGTTTCATTCATGCCAATCCAGCAAACCAGCCAAAGCTGACCAACAGCTACAAAAAAAACCTGGTACAGTCCCCCAAAACAGCAGACAGCTCAGAAGTAGATGGAGGGTGATTTCAACCTCCATCTCAATTCATTATGCCCTCTCTCCTCTGAGTTCACCAGCCTCCTATCCTCCCTTAATCTCTCCCTCCATGTAAACCCCCCAAATCATATTCATGGCCATCCCCTCGACCTTGCCATCTCTCGTGGACTCGCTACTCCCATCGTGTCAATCGCAGATAAGGCCATCTCTGACCACTTCCTTCTATCGCTCTCCACCCACATCCTCCTTCCACCCCACCGCCCCAACCCTACTTCCTTCTGTGTCTGCCCCTGGAAAGAATTCTCTCCCAACTCTCTTACAACTGCACTTATGAAATCCCAACTGTCCAGCCTTTGGCCCTCCATTCACCATGACATTTCTGCAGCTACTGATCTGCTCAACCATATCCTCACCACCACCTTTGATGTCCTAGTCCCTATTAAAACAATTACCCTCTCTCACCCTGGCTGTTCCCCCTGGTACGGCTCTCATCTTCGGTCCCTTAGGTCCAAGGGACGCAGGCTTCAACGGACAACTGGTTTAGCCATTCACCGCCAGATCTGGCTGGACCACATAAAGCATTATCGGGTCCTACTATCATCTGCCAAAATTGCTCACTATTCCAGAATTATTCTGGACTGCAAAGATAAACCCTGGCTCCTATTCTCTACTGCTAACCATTTTCTTAAACCCCTCTCCCCTAACTCTTCCACCCTCACCTCCAACAACAAGTGTGAGGAGCTCATGGACTTCTTTGTCTCTAAGATTGAGACCATCCGTTCAGCCGCCTCTGCCATCTCCCTTCCTAGTCCACCGGGCCAAACTTCCTCTAAGGTTCCCCCCTGCCCTAGCCCTGAACTCACATCTTTCTCCAGTTTCTCGCCGATCTCCCCTCATGACCTCTCTGCACTCATCTTGTCCATGAGACCCACCTCCTGCTCCCTCGGCCCTATTCCCACCAAACTGCTGACCACCCAACTTCCTTTTCTGGCTCCCATGTTAGCTGACATTCTTAACGGTTCTCTCTCCTCAGGTACTGTCCCCCTCTCCCTCAAATCTGCCGCTATCACTACTCTCCTCAAAAAAACAACGCTTGACCCCTCTGTCCTTGCAAACTACCACCCCATCTCCAACCTCCCTTTCCTCTCCAAAGACCTTGAACGTGTTGTCGCCTCCCAAATCCGTGCCAATCTTTCCTGCAACTCCATGTTTGAATACCTCCAATCAGGTTTCCGCCCTTGCCACAGTACCGAATCGGCTCTCATCAAAGTCACAAATCACATCCTTTGTGACTGTGACAAAGGTATACTATCCCTCCTCATCCTTCTTGACTTGCCTGCAGCCTTTGACATGGTTGACCACTCCATCCTTCTCCAATGCCTCTCCACCGTCGTCCAGCTGGGTGGGACTGCACTCGCCTGGTTTCATTCTTATCTATCTAATCATAGCTAGAGGATCACCTGCAACGGCTTCTCTTCCCACTCCCGCATCATTACCTCTGGTGTCCCCCAAGGATCTATCCTTGGCCCCTCCTATTTCTCATCTACATATTGCCCCTTGGCGACATCATCCGAAAACACAGCGTCAGTTTCCACATGTACGTTGACGACACCCAGCTCTTCCTCACTACCTCTTCTCTTGACCCCTCCACGGTCTCTAAATTGTCAGACTGATTGTCCGACATACAGTTCTGGATGAGCAGAAATTTTCTCCAATTAAATATTGGGAAGACCGAAGCCATTGTTTTCGGTCCACGCCACAAACTCCATTCCCTAGCCATTGACTCCATCCCTCTCCCTAACATCTGTCTGAGGCTGAACCACACTGTTCGCAACCTTAGCGTCATATTTGACCCTGAAATAAGCTTCTGACGACATATCCGCAGCATAACAAAGATCACCTATTTCCACCTCCGTAACATCACCCATCTCCGCCCTTGCCTCAGCACATCCGCTGCTGAAACCCTCATCCATGCCTTTGTTACCTCTAGACTTGACTATTCCAATGCACTCCTGGCTGGCCTGCCACATTCTACCCTACGTAAACTTGAGGTCATCCAAAACTCGGCTGCCCGTGTCCTAACTCGCACCATTCACCCATCACCCCTGTGCTCGCTGATCTACATTGGCTCCCAGTTAAGCAGTGCCTCGATTTCAAAATTCTCTTCCTTATTTTCAAATCCCTCCATGGCCTCGCCCCTCCCTAGCTCTGTAATCTCTTTCAGCCCCACCGAGACATCTGCGCTCCTCTAATTCTGCTCTCCTGAGCATCCCTGATTATAATCGCTCAACCATTGGTGGCCATGCCTTCTATTGCCTAGGCCCTAAGCTCTGGAATTCCCTGCCTAAACCTTTCTGCCTCGCTACCCCTCTTTGCTCCTTCAAGATGCTCCTTAAAACCTTCCTCTTTGACCAAGCTTTTGGTCACCTGCCCTAATTTCTCCTTATGTGGCTCGGTGTCAAATTGTTTCATTTTCTAACACCCCCGTACAGCGCTTTAGGACGTTTTACTATGTTAAAGGTGCTATATAAATACAAGTTGTTGTTGTTATTAATGTAGGCCTCACGACACGTGAAGATGAATAATTACATTGAACATGCAGTGGGACATGGGCTGGTCATTACATAAGCTGATGTTTTATCCAGCATTCAATAACTTTTATTGAAGGGGTCAAAAAAATAAACTACACAAAACTAGAGGTAACATCTAGGCCGCGATTTTGCTAACCTCAGCGGGTCCGTGGCGGGCGATGTTGGTGACAGTTCCTGAGCCCGCTGCTGGCTCAATCCCGTTATTTAGAATTACTTCCCCTTGATGGGGCTCATTAAGCTCGCCCAGCGCGCTTCCCGGCCAATTAGAGGAAGCGGGTCTGATGACATAATTTGATGAGCTTCATCAGCCTGTTTCCTTAAAGGGACCAGGTCCAATTTTTTTTTTACATTTGTGCTGTCAGTGTTCTACAGCATTGAAGTGCTACAAACACTGACAATCACTGCACAAAGGCACAGGGCTGCACCCAGGCTCTCCCATGACTCCCTCCATATGCTTATGGAGGGAGTCACAACACACAGGGAGGTCCTCGTCCCTTCCCATGGGTGGAAGACACATCCCCAGGAGATCAACACAGCCTGGTTGCACATTGCAGAGGAGGGCACAGGCGGGGATGTGGTCAGGAGGACCTGGGTGCAGTGCCACAAACGTTTCAATGATTTCAGTAGACCATGAAACGTTAGCACAAAGCCACACTCAACCTCATCTTGCTTTGCCTCTCATTACATTCCCATCACTCTGCCTTCTGCACCTTACTCCTGCACATCCTTACTCACACCAACTTACCTTGGATCCCCACCCATCCCTCTCTATCTATATTATCGCATCCCCATCTCAATAGCCACCCCTCACACTTACCCTCATCCTAGTGCAATCAGACCAACTAACAACACACAAGGGTAGGCACTTGGGTGTTTTATGCAATGTTCATGTAAAGTTTCTGTTAATGTGGTGTCAAACATTGAAAGCTTTATTTTCAACACTTTGCCTTCTTAGAAAGATTTGTATGCACCTTTGGAAGTGGCTTGGTGAGTTGCAGTGAATGGTGAGACATAACGGTACCCCCGGCAATGGTGATGAGTGTGAAAGGACTGGCTTGGGCATTGTAGGGATGTTTTATGATGTTGATGTGGGGTAGTGCCAACCTGGTGCATCATGTGGCAGCCAGGGTGTACAGCGTCAAGTGAAGTAAATCTGGCCATGGTGAGGCCATCCCTGGCCTACCGAGCAGCAATGTTGTCGGATGCTAATGCCCTCTGCCCTGTTCAGCATCAGTTGATTGCAGAGAAGGTTGGTGCTGCTGGTGTGCCTGTTGCTGCTGGTGTTGGAGCTCATCGTGGTCAGATTCTGAGGACTGAGGTGAGAGAGTGTAAATGGTACCCATGCTGATGGAGTAGATTGCAGTTGAAGTTGAGATGAGAGAAGCTATAAGTCAATGGTGAGAGAAATTGCTGTAATGAGGTGACACAGGCTGGAGAGTTCGCTCCAAACACTTACAGCCCGCATAAAGCTGTATCTGTCTTCCAAATGAAGAAAGCAACAGCCTCTGGGCTTGGAAAGTGAACAAGTTTGAAGTGGGAGCTTTTATACTACATTTCAAGCTGTCACTCATCAGCTGATTCAATGGCCACTCAACTTCTGCCTCAGATTAACAGACAGGGTACAGGAGCAGCGTGGAAGCCGTGGGCGAGCTGTTAAAGTCAAAAGATAAGGTTAAATTCACTCTTAAGGGCTTATCAACAAGCCAATAATTGTTTAAATTTGGTCCCCTGCTGCTGCCGGTCGGGTCTGCTTAGTGCTGGCAGACCCGACATTGGGAAAGGCACGTGTGCGCGATTTGACAGTGGGTTCCCGACCCACTGTCAATTAAGTCAAATTTCACTGCCGACCCACCACCAACCCCGTCCGCTGTGCACCGGCAAAATTCCGGCCCTAGAGGTGATTTGGAAACTGCTGAGGGGAACACGTCAATGAGTCCACTTTAAGAGGAAAGGCCCAGCCTGGTGACCCTTGCGGCTCAGTCAGCACCAGTTTTATGTGGACAATGGGCATCAGGAGCATTGTTCAGCCACTCGGACTACATCATGAAGCCAGGACAGCATTAGCATTTTCAGACTTTTAGTGAGTCTGGGACATGGCAGGTGATAAATTATAACACGGGGCTCCGGCACCTGATGTACAGAAGCCCGCTGGCGCCAATGTCACATTATTAGCCCCAAAGTCATTATTTTCATAACTCCATCCAAGCTCTAAGTTGCAAAACAGTTATTGCTAACAAAGGTTGCGAAACATACTTGCCCAAATTCATTCGTCTGGTTTTGTGGTCAGATAGAAACAGTAAAAAGTGAAATCGTGTCATGGCCAGGATTTCTTAATCTTTTGAAAACTGGAACTTCCCAAAATGTAAAGTAAGACAAAGTTTATTCACTGATTTACTGATATAAAATAGAATTAAACATTCCAACCATCCACGTTTGACACAGATACCTGGGTACAGTACTAGGGTTCACAGCAAACATCAGTGCACAGCAGGCAATTCCCCTGAGGCACCACTCTTGTTCCTGCTGCTGCTGTAAGTGTCAGCTGCAGAATTGTATTCCACCACATTCTGTAACCTCATGGCCCAGCATATCCCTCATTCCCATCCTCATCCTCAATGATAGCGGAGCCCAGCACATGAGTGCAAAAGGCAAGGCGGAAGCGTTCTCAACCATCTTCAGCCAGAAGTGTTGAGTGGATGATCCTCTTGGCCTCCTCCTGAGGTCTGCATCTTCACAGATGCCAATCTTCAGCAAATTCGATTCACTCCACATGATATCAAGGAACGGCTGAAAACACTGGACACAGCAAATGGGTCCCAACAACACATGGCTGTAGTGCTGAGGACCTGTGCTCCAGAACTAGCCGTGCTTCTAGCCAAGCTGTTTCAGTACAGCTACAACCCTGACATCTACCCAACAATGTGGAAAATTGCCCAGGTATGTCCTGTCCACAAAAATCCAAACAAATCCAACCTGGCCAATTACCGTCCTATCATCCTACTCTCAATTATCAACAAAGTGATGGAAGGAGTCATCAACAATGCTATCAAGCGGCACTTACTCACAAATAATCTCCTCACCGATGCTAAGCCTGGGTTCCGCCAGGACCACTCGGCTCCAGACCTCATTACAGCCTTAGTCCAAATATGGACAAAAGAGCTGAATTCCAGAGGTGAGCTCAGAGTGACTGCCCTTGACAACAACGTAGCATTCAACTGTGTATGGAACCCCAGTAAAACTGAAATCAGTGGAGACAAAGGGGAAAACGCTCCACTGGCTGGAGTCATACATAGCACAGTGTTCAGCTACATTTGCAATTCTTCAGATAATGAAGCATTTCATGCCCACATGTAGCAAGATGTGTGTCAGCAATGGCTCAGTGGTAGTACTACCGCCTCTGAGTCAGAAGATTGTGGGTTCAAGTCCTACCCCAGAGACTTTAGCACTGCTGAAGGAGTGCTGCACTGTTGGAAGTGACGTCTTTTGCGTGAGATGTTAAGCCGAGGACCTGTCTGCCCTCTCAGGTGGACGTCAGAGATCCCATTGCACGATTCGAAGAAGAGAAACGGAGTTCTCCCAGTGTTCTACCAATACTTATCCCCCAACCAACATCACTTAAAAAGATTATCTGGTCATTATTACATTGCTGTTAGTGGGAACTTGCCTTGCGTAAATCGGCTGCCATGCTTCCTACATTACATTTTTTTAAATTCAGAAAATTGTTTAAAGCCGGAAAAAAATAAGGGAAAGTGATGTTGAGCATCCCATGGCAAGTCATAGTCATAGAGTCATAACGGCACAAAAGAAGGCCATTTAGCCCATCAAGTCCGTGCCGGTTCTCTGTAGAGCAATCCAGTCAATCCCATTCCCCCGCTCTATCCCTGTAGCCCTGCAAGTTTATTTCCCTCAAGTGCCTATCCAGTCTCCCCTTGGAAACATTGAGGCCTAAAAATTTGGTTGCTTTGCACCTCCTGTTAGCGCCAGAGGGCGCTAACCGGGCGCAAAGCAACAAGCGCCCGGGTGTGGCGTCGCCAATGCCTCCCATGAAATTCAGCAAGAGATTAGCGGCGGTGGTAACCGTTAGCACCCCGTGGCGCTGTGCCACTGCCAATGACATCATCGTCGTGCGCAGCGCCCCGCTCGCGCCCCAGCCGCGATCTTCGGTAGCACCCCATGACTTACCTCCGGATGCTATGTCTGACAGGGTCAGCGGGGCCTAACTGCGGCCAGGGCAGCGCAAATTAAAAGGAAGGTGCCGGGCAGCCATTTTTGTTGCTGGCCGCCTGCCAGCACCTTCCCCCTCTGCCGTCCCCGGCCTTCTCTTCAGCCCCCCCTTCTCTTGAGTGCCAGGCTCTTTTGCCAGCACTCCGATCCCTGGTGGCCCAGCTGGGCCCCATGTCGTGCTGCGCAAGGCCCCTCCCCTTTAAGAAGGGGTGAATGGCCTGCAGTAGCGCCGCGATATTCACTTGCAGTGCCCCAAGAGGGAGGCGGGGTGCTTCCAGTAGCAGCCCGCTTCCCTCTTGTGGTGCTACTGATGAATTTCAGCCACGGGGGTGCTAATTTTTTGAGGGCGCCAAAACTAGCGCCACGGCGAAGTTAGCGCCCCAGTTTGAGCGCGACTCAATTTTTCCCCAAGTGTTTCCGCTTCCACCACTTCCATCGGCAACGAGTTCCAGGTCGTCACCATTCGCTGCGTAAAAAAGTTTTTCCTCACATCCCACTGTATCTCTTGCCCAAAACCTTAAATCTATGGGGGAAAAATTCAGTATCGCCCCGTTTGGGGCGTGATTATCGGCCGTGTGCAAAGTTTAGCGCCTGCCGCTAATTATCGCCTCCGACAGCAAAATTGGCTTTTATTGCCCCTGGAGGTGATTGGAGCGCTAAATCAGGCGCTTCACACATGTCTTAAGGCGCAAAGGCCGAGGAGCGAGGCGCTACCTCAGAGCGCTGGCGAAGCAAGGAAGGGCAAATCAAAATAAACCTGCAAAGTGCTGCTCAGTACTCTAAACTCCTTCACACAGCGTTGAATCTCTCCAGAAGTCTCTCTCTCTCTCTCTCAGAATGTGTGGTGCAAAAATGTCACCGACAAAAAACGGCAGGAAGCGGTCGCCTTTAAATAGCGCTCCCCTAGTCCCTTTCTGACAGCAAAACGCTCCCCTCAACCTGTCGTTGCTAGCGGCAGGCGGTAAGGCAGGGGGCGCCACTCAATATCCAATCCGGGGCGCTAAAGGGGCTTTGCGCACTCGACTGACATCATAATCTGCCGGCGCAGGAGATCGTGGCGGTAGTGTTTAGTGTCGCCGCAAAATGTCTAGTTAATTTCGCGAGCGGCGCAAACATCACTGTGCCCGGGCGCTAGTTGATTTGCACCCCATTAGCATCCTCTTAATGCGCTAACGGGAGGCGCAAACAACTGAATTTTCCCCCCTATGTCCCCTAGTCCTTGTACCATCAACTAGTGGGAACAGCCTTTCCCCATCTAGCCTATCCACACCCGTCATAATCTTGTACACCTCTATCAAATCACCCCTCAACCACCTTTGCTCTAATGAAAACAAATCCAGCTTCTCCAACCTGTCCTTGTAGCTAAGATCCCCCATCCCCGGAACCATTCTGGTAAATCTCCTCTGCACTCTCTCAAGTGCCTTTACGTCCTTCCTAAAGTGTGGTGACCAGAACTGGATGCAATACTCCAGTTGTGGCCTAACCAGCGCTTTATAAAGATATACAGCATAACTTATCTACTTTTGTACTCATTTTTTTATGAAAATCAAGATCCCATATGCTTTGGTAATCACTCTCTCAATATGTCCCGCCACCTTCAGGGACCTATGCACATTAACTCCCAGGTCCCTCTGTCCCTACACACTTTTTAAAACTGTGCCATTAAGTGTATATTGCCTCTCCCTGTTCCTTCTGCCAAAATGCATCACCTCACACTTCCCTGTATTAAATTCCATCTGCCACTTGTCTGGCCATTCTGCTAGCCTTTCTATGTCCTGTTGCAGTCAATTGGTATCATCCTCACTGTTTGCCACACCCCCAAGTTTGGTGTCATCGGCAAATTTAGAAATTCTACTCTGTATTCCAATATCCAGGTCATTTATATGTATCAAAAAAAGTAGTGGCCCCAGCACTGACGTTTGGGGAACACCACTGTCTACCATCCTCCAGTCTGAAAAACAGCCATTTACCACAACTCGTTGTTTTCTGTCCTTAAGCAATTGCTTATCCAAGCTGCCACTGACCCGCCTATTCCATGAGCCTCAATTTTGTTAACCAGCCTTCTATGTGGTACTTTGTCAAACGCCTTCCGAAAATCCATGTAGACAACATCCATTGCATTCCCTTCATCAATCCTCCATGTTACTTCATCAAAAAATTCAATTAGGTTAGTCAAACACGATCTGCCTTTTACAAATCCGTGTTGGCTCTCCTGAATTAGTTTAAACCTCTCCAAGTGCCTGTTAATCTTTTCCTTGATTATTGTTTCTAAAACTTTACCACCACTGATGTTAAACTGACCGGCCTGTAGTTACTAGAATTGTCCTTACACCCTTTCTTGAACAATGGTGTCACATTTGCCACTTTCCAATCCTTAGGCACCTCCCCCGCATCTAGGGAAGATTGGAAAATTATGGCAAGCCCTTTTGCTATCTCCTCCCCCAATTCCCTTAGCAACCTGGGATGCAAACCACCTGGACCAGACAACTTATCCACTCTAAGCATACCCAGCCTTTCTAGTACATCCTGTCTATCAATTTTTACCCTTCCATTGCTTCTACCTTTTCCACTTCTACCGATATTTTGTCAGCATCCACCTCCTTAGTAAACACTGATACAAAGTAGTCATTGAGTATTCTAGCCTTGCCCTGTCTCTAATAGGCCCCACCCCACCTCTTACTACCCGCTTACCGTTTACATGCTGGAAGAAGATTTTTAGGTTCCCTTTTATGTTAACCGTCATTCTACTCTCATATTCTCTCTTTGCCAATCTTATTTTCATCTTCACTTCACCTCTCAGTTTATGTATTTGGTCTGGTTCTCCCTTGAAGAATTCACCTGACATTCATCATAGACCCTCTTTTTTTGTTTCATCATCTTCTCTATCTCCCTCGTCATCCAAGGAGCCCTTGCTTTGGTTCCCTTACCCTTCCCTCTTGTTGGAATGTACCTAGCCTGCACTTGGAACATCTCCTCCTTAAAGATTACCCATTGTTCCAGTACAGTTTTTCCTGTCAGTCTTTGGTTCCATTTTACCCTGGCTAGATCCTTTCGCATCCCATTGAAGTTAGCCCTATTTGAGTTTAGAAGTTCCACTCTAGATTATTCCTTGTTCCTCTCCATTGTTAATCTAAATCTTATGATACGATGATCACTCATACCCAAGTGTTCTCCCACAGACACTTGTTCAAACTGGCCTACCTCATTCCCCAGCACCAGATCCAGCAATGCCTCCTTCCTAGTTGGGCCAAGAACATACTGGTCAAGGAAATTCTCTTGAACACATTTCAGAAATTCCTCCCCCTCCTTTCCCTTTACCCTAGCATTATTCCAATCAATATTTGGGTAACTAAAGTCCCCCAATATCACCACACTATGGCCTAGAAATTCAGTATAGCCACATTTGGGGCACTACAGCCGGGCGTTCGCTAAATTTAGCGCCCGGCGCAACTTAGCGCCACCTTCGCCGATATTCAGTTGCATCGCCCCAAGAGGTTGCTGCTGCGCTAAAGCAGGCGATGCACGACTATCATAAGGCGCTAAGCCGGCATGCTGAGGCGCTAACACCGAGGGCGGGTGCAGCGCTGGTGCGGCGAGTTTCTGAATGAAGGCAGACACGCTGGCGTCGGTCAGCTCTTAAAGGGGGAGAGTCGACTTGTTTGGCTGCCATGCCCTGCACACTGCAGCCCTGAAGCAAGGCCTGACCATTGCTGGTTCATCAGTTCTACGCCCTGGACCATGGGGAAGCCTGCTATTCTTCCAAATCCCATTGCACACTCTTGCTGCTTGTCCAGGGTCATGGGGAAGGAGATGTACTGACGTCTCCTTCTGAAAAGGGCATTGTTCACCTGGCGGATGCAGCAATGTACCACAAACTGAGAGATGTTGGCAATGTCCCCAGTAGCAGATTGGAAGGAGCCAGTGGCATAGAAGTTGAGAGCCACCATCACCTTCACTGCCACCGACAGAGACGTCCTGCTCCTCAGCTGTGGCTGCAGATCTCTGCGAAGCAGGTGGCAGATCTCAGTGACCACCTCCCTTCTGAATCACAGCCTCCGAACATACTGCTCCTCAGACATGTTAATATATGAGAACTGCTGGCGGTATACCCTGGGTGGGTAAGGCCTCCTGTGCTAACGCCTGTTGGCCCTTCTCCATCTGGCCATGACTGGCACTCTCTCACGGCATCTCTGATCCCTTTGAATGCAATGCAAAAAGCCAACGTTTCCACCCATTGCAGCCCCCATTATATGTGACGACTCAAGGCTATGGCACTGAAAGTGAAATCCAAGTGCAAAGCTCAGGCCTGAAGCCAGAAGTACCTGTGCGAGCGCTGTGTCAAAGCAGAAAGCTCTCTGCCTTTGTCTCTCTCCAAATATCCATCTCTCACACAGAAGGATTAGCACAAAATGGCTGCATCTTATAATGCAGGAGGAGTCCACTTTAAATAGCGCCCCCCGCGCCCCGCAGCGACTGGGAACCGTTCCCCTCTACCAGTCGCTGGGGGCGCCAGGCGCAAAGAAGGGCGGCGCCACTGAAGTTCCAGTTCGGGGCGCACCAAGGGCATTGCACCATGAAATGACATCACGATCTGCACGCGCAGCTGAGCGGGTGCTGCAGTTTAGCGCCGCCGCTAAATCTTGAGTGAAGTTCGCGAGAGGCGCAGTTCGCGAGAGGCGCAGATCACGCCGCACCCGGGCACTAGCCGCTTAGCGCCCCACTTCTCCTCCTCCTAAGGCGCTAGTGGCTGGCGCTAACCACTGAATTTCTAGGCCTACAGCTCTTGCATATCTCTGCGATTTCCCTGCAGATTTGCTCCTCTACCTCCCTCTCGCTATTTGGAGGCCTGTAGAATACCCCCAATAACGTGATCATACCCTTTTTGCTCCTCAACTCTAACCAAATGGATTCTGTCCTTAACCCCTCAACAACATCCTCCCTTTTCAACATTACAATGTCTTCCTTAATCAGTACTTCCACCCCACTTCCCTTTTTTCCTTCCCTATCTTTTCTGAACACCTTGTACCCTTGAATATTAAGTGCCCAATCCTCACCGTTTTTAAGCCATGTTTCCGTTATTGTCACAGCATTATATTGCCACATGGCTAATTGTGCTTGTAGCTCACCAACCTTATTCACCACAATTTGTGCGTTTACGTACATGCATTCTAAACCCATTTTTGAATTTTTCATAGTCTTTCTTAGTCTGCTCCTATCTAATATGGTACTACTACCGCCTCTAGTACTATCTTCTCTAGTACTATCCAACACACTCACTCTTTTATGCAACTTATTCCTCTTTTCTACTCCTATATGCTGGTGCCCATCCCACTGCCAAGCTAGTTTAAACACTCCCCAACAGCACTAGCAAACCTCCCCATGAGAATATTTGCCCTGGCTCTGTTGAGGTATAACCTGTCCAGCTTGTACAGGTCCAACCTTCCCCAGAAATGGTCCCAATGCCTCAGGAATCTAAAGCCCTCCCACCTGCACCACCTTTCCAGCCATGCATTCATCTGCTCTATCCTCCTATTCCTGTACTCAATAGCACATGGCACCGTGAGTAATCCAGAGATTACTACCTTTGAGGTCCTGCCTTTTAATCACTTTCCCAGCTCCCTATAGTCTGCCTGAAGGAGCTCAACCCTCTTTCTGCCTATATCATTGATATCAATATGGGCAATGACCTCTGGCTGTTCACCCTCCCCCCTCAGAGTGTCCTGCTGCCGCTCAGTAACATCCTTGATCCTGGTCCCAGGGAGGCAACGTTCCATCCTGGAGTCACGTCTGCATCCACAGAAACACCTATCTGTTCCCCTATCCAATGAATCTCCTATCACTATTGCCCTTCCACTCTTCTTCCTCCCTCTCTGTGCAGCTGAGCCACCTGTGGTGCCGTGGCCTTGGCTCTGGCTGCCCTCATCTAAACAAGTTTCAACCAGGTCTTGAAGTCCAAACACATTTAAAGAGGGTCTGAAATGCTTAAAACATTTTAAAATTGACATTTCTCAATATTTGATTTTGAACAATCGATGGAAGTGAGTAGCTTTACACAAACATGCAACCATGCTATTGAGGAGGGGGAGGGCAGGAAGGATTTGTAGGAGTTGCATATTACATTTTATTGACTTTTTAAAAAATATAATTAAGACGTTTAGGAAGAGAACCAAAAAAGGGGAAAAACACAAACCATTTTATTTTGTCTGTTGTTCTATAGTCCTAACAAGTCCCAGGAATAATGTAAATATAGATTTCCTCTTAAACGTTTAGTGGAGTGTTAATAGAAACCAGAGTAATGGTGTATAAAAATTGCAGGAAGCTACTTTAGAAGAAACCACTATTTGTTTATTGTGAAAGACATAGAAAATACTTCAATTTAATTGATAATCTACAATTTCAATTTGGTATAAATGTTTGAAATAGGAGATTAAAAATTGAGATACAATGAAGTTTGTTTTCCACTAATTTAATTGGGATGTACCTAAAATAATTCAACACTTTTTGTGATAAGAGCAGGGATCAATATTGTGGAGAATGTATGAGAGTAAAACATTTGAAGCGAAATTCATAAACTAACATCTTTACGTCAACATATTAGTAAACATTTCCAAGTCGGTCTGATTGGCTCTCCCGTCCAGGAAGAAAGATGAATGTTTATTCCTGTTAAATCATAGCTTTTCCTGCTTTCTGTTTTTAATTCGGTGACGCAAATTGTGTATGTATTTTTCTGCACTAGTGAATAAGTGCTGCATTTCTGACATGTTACATGGGGGGTGTGCTGGTTCAAGAAGACAATGTTTATTCATGGGAGTGATTGAAGTTGGAAATACGGATATCTATTTTTGTTCAATTCTTTTTAATACTGTGAACTAAAGAACTGCAGCACTTTATATTTGTTGGGTGTCTGGTTGCATTGTGATTAATATTCGAATCACTTATGTGGACGTACAGCACGTCAGCGCCATAGGAAAGCCGCTGCTCTTGCACTTTAAAAGCGCTCCTGTAACATGGCTGACATTCAAATGCAACAACTTTGTTGTTGGAGGTTTGGGATAAGATTTTGCAAATCTAATGACCTTGTGACTGTTCAAGCTGATACCCATCTGCAGTGTTACTTAATTGGAATAATTTCAGGCCACTTCGTGTGTGCGCTTGCAAGCTTCTTGCCTCAACTGAAATCTATTGCAACAGGATGAGAACCATTTATATCATCTCATCTTGGTCATCAGATTCGGAGGAAGAGCAGCCGCGGCAGCAGCAGAACCACCCACAACAGCAACACCAGCATCAGGAGCGCCAACCTCCTCCTCACCCAGCTGATGCTGCACTGGACACAGAGCATCAGCCCCTGATTAAAATTGTTGGCCGGGAGGCTAGCGATGGCATCATCATGGCCAGATTTTCTTTACTTGAATCTGTAAACCCAAGCTGCCACATGATGCGCCAGGTTGACACCATCCCACACCAGCACCGTGAAGCATCCCTTTAATGTCCAAGCCATTCCATGCACACACATCACTATAGCGGGGGCGGAGGGGCAGTTATGACAGAACAATCACTGGAAATCTGTAAGACACTTCTCAATGTGCGCTCAGATCTGTCCAATAAGGAGCACTTTTGGAAAAAGATATTAAACTGTCTGACAACACATTATCAGAAACTTCACATGGAAATTGGCTAAGCCTCTCACGTGCCTACCCTTGTGTGAGGGGTGGCTCGTGAGATGGGGAAGTGATAAAGTAGATAGAGGGGGTTGGGTGGAGGTTCAAGGTAAGTTGGAGTCCTGGGGAGGCCTCTTCCACCCTTGGAAGGGAAGAGAACCTCCCTGCATGCTGTGACTCCATCCATAAGCATATGGAGAAAGTCATTGGAGAGCCTGGGTGCAAGTGTTCATCTTTGTGCAGTGATTGTCAGTGTTTGCAGCACCTCAATGCTGTCAAACACTGACAGATCAACTGTCAAAATAAAATTGTGCATGGTCCCTTTAAGGTAACCAGCAGATGACGCGTCATCAAATGATGTCATCAGACCCGCTTCCTATTAATTGGCAGGTAAGCCCACAGGGTGGGCTTACCAAGACCAATCAAGGGCAAATCACATCTGCAGCTGGAGGCGAGACCGGAACCCGGAAACCAGCTGACCCACCCCCATCCCGACTCCAGAATTGAATTTGCGGCCTAAGGCCTAGAAATTCAGTTGGCTGCGCCAGCCGTTAGCGCCTTAGGAGGAGCAGATCTCGAGCGCTAGGCGCTTAGCGCCCGGGCGCAGTGCGATCTGCACCTCGCCCCAACTTCAGCAGACATTTAGCGCCGGTGCAAAGTCTTTGCGCGCGTTCAGCTGCGCGCGCAGATCATGACGTCATTTTGTCGTGCAACGCCCTTTGTGCGCCCGGAACCGGAACTTCACTCGCGCCGCCCCATTGTGCGCCGGGCGGCCCTAACGACTGTGAAGTGGAACGGTACACAGCCGAGGCGGGCCGCGGGGAGCGCAAATTAAAGGGCACTTACCCTGCACTATAAAGGGCAGCCATTTTGCAGCATTCACTCTTGTGCAACGGATTTTTGGAGAGAGACCAAGGAAGAGAGCTTACTGCTTTGGCCCAACACTAGGACAGGTCTTTTTGGCTTCACGCCAGAGCTTTGCAATTATCTTTGCCTTCATTGAGATCTCAGTGTTTGTCTGCATATTATGGGGGCTGCATTGGGTGCCAACGCTGAGTTTCAGCCTTATGTCGGAAGGGCTTACAGACGCCATGAGAGAGTGGCAGCCCTGGCTAGACGCAGAGGGGGCAACAGGCGTCGCCAAGTGAGGCCTTACCCACCCAGGGTATACCGCCAGCAGTTCTCCTATCTCAACATGTCTGCCGCGCAGTGTGTTAGGAGGCTGCGATTCAGAAGGGAGGTGGTTGCAGAGATCTGCCAGCTGCTTCACAGAGATCTGCGTCCACAGCTGATGCGCAGGACGTCTCTGTCGCTGGCAGTGAAGGTGACGGTGGCTCTCAACTTCTATGCCACCGGCTCCTTCCAATCCGCTTCTGGGGACATCGCTAACATCTCCCAGTTCGCCGTGCATTGCTGCATCCGCCAGGTGACCAATGCCCTTTTCAGAAGGAGACGTCAATTCATCTCCTTCCCCATGACCCTGGACAAGCAGCAGCAGCGTGCAGTGGGATTTGCAAGAATAGCGGGCTTCCCCATGGTGCAGGGCGCCATTGACTGCACGCATGTGGCTTTGCGGGCACCTCTGGAGCATGCCGAGGATTACCGCAACCGGAAGGGCTACCATTCCCTCAACGTACAGCTGGTGTGTGACCACAGGCAGCGCATCCTAGCTGTCAATGCCCACTTTCCAGGCAGCAGCCACGATGCCTTTATCCTGCGACAGACAACTGTGGCTGACATGTTCCAGGCACAGCCTCACCCAAGAGGATGGCTTATCGGGGACAAAGGCTATCCTTTGTGTACCTGGCTCATGACCCCGCTCCGCACACCCACGACCCCTGCTGAAGAGGCATACAACGAGAGCCATCAAGCGACCAGGAACCTCATCGAACAAACAATCGGCGTCCTGAAGCAACGGTTCCGCTGTCTGGATCGCTCCGGGGGAGCCCTCCAGTATTCGCAGGAGCGAGTCTCCCAATTCGTCGTCGTTTGCTGCATGCTGCACAACCTGGCTATCCGCAGGACTCAGGCACTGCCACCTCACGTTGGACCACCACCTCAGGAGGAGGAGCAGGAGGAGCATGAGGAGGAGGAGGACGAGGAGTACCAGCCCAGGAGGGAGGCAGAAGGTCCAAGGGCCGCCCGTCGGCGGCTTATTGAACATCACTTCTAGGCCCCCTGTCAGGGAATGGCTTGTGCCAATGAAAGAACATGATTGCAGCCGCTCCGCAAGCCCTCAGCCGGTTAAGGCAACAAACACTTCAAAGATCAAACATGGACAATGTGAATAAATAAAATGGTTTATTGTACAAACTCAGGGCCCTTCCCACATGAAAACCAAGAACACACGAAACCCCCAAAAAACACACACACACATGACTCACTCCCACAACCTGGGGAGGATTAACCAAAGATGTAAACAAAAATGGCCTCATCCTCGGCCTTCAAAAAACAACCATTCCACAAAACACAACATTTGGACACACCCTCTACTTTGTGTCCCGCGAGGGCGATGCCCTCTGCAAACTTTGCCGGCCCCTGGACGCCCTGCTGCTCCTCCTCAAAGTGAGGCCAGTGGCTGCTGCAAGGCTGGGGGAAGGCTCCTGAGGGGCACATGTCGTGACGGCAGATGCCCTTCGGGGTCGGCCTAGACGAGGTCTGGCCCTCGAGGGGCCGGCTGGTGAATGCTGCAGCTGTGGCTGGCCAGCATCAGTCGCTGCAGCAGCTTGTGGCAGCTCCACTGGGAGAGTGGCAGTGGCGGCTGGAGGAATGGGGGCAAGCTGGCGGATGGCAGACGCTCGCTGGTCGCCTGAGACACTGGCACTCGCCCGGGCCAGCACTGCAGCATGCGCAGCAATCTGCCGAGGGACAGACCGCTGTGCTGCTGCAGCGCGCCGGGTGCCCTGGCGATGCCGGGCTGACACAGCGAGTGTGGCAGCAGTGAGTGCCCGTGTTGCCCTGTTCTGTGACCGCATCAGAGCAGCCAGTGACTGCACGGCACCACTGATCACCTGGCCAGTCGCTGCCAGAGAGGCCCCGAATTCGGTGACACTCCGAGACAGGGACTCGGTGGCCTCAGGCATCCGTCCCAGTACCCCCATGAGCTCCATGTGCCGGCGCTCCGAGTCCGCGGACATGTCCTCGAGGCGGCGCATCTCCTCGGCGTTGACCATCTCCGGACTGGAGGCCGGACTCTCCCTCTGGGGAGAAGGCCGCCGAACTGGCCGACCCTTCCTGCGTTGCTGGACACCGCTGGGCCCAGCAATTGGACTCCCCTCCGACCCTTCCCCCCTCTGGGGAGAAGGCCGCTGAGCTGCCACCCCCCTCCCGCGTTTCTGCAGGCCGCTGGTCCCAGGAGCTACACTCCCCTCCGACACTTCCGCCACGCTCCCCTCCAGGGAAGACGTCTCCCCTACAGTGGCATGGCTTGCCGCGGCTGAGGGTTCCCCTGATGGGCCGCCTTCCTCTTGCTCCTCCTCCTCCTCCTCTTCTGAGGGGCTGTCACTGGCAAGTTCAGGGACCTCCTCCTCACTATCTGAAAGCAGGAAGGCACAAGAGTAGCTTTAGAGTGAGGAGAGGGCGTCAGCGAGGGATGCATGAGTGGTGGCATTCAGCGCATTGGTCGGACAGTGGCAAAGGATGTAGATCTGATGCGCAAGTGGGACGAGAGAGGTCCAAAAGGTGATGTCCTTACCATTGGTGCCCAGAACAGGGTCGGCATCTCCAGATGCAACAGGGCCAATCACCCGGGCACCCATGATGCGCTCCACGCGCTGTTGCAGCTCGGTGAGCGGCTGGATCTGGGGTCCGCCTCCCCCGGTCACAGTCCGGCTCCTCTTATTATTGGCCAGCTTGGCCTGCAAGAGAAAGGACGGCCTCTAAGTACAGTGTGTAGCCCTGATCTTGTGTGCACTGCCTCCCATGGTGGAATAGCCTGGCCAGTGTGTAGCCCTGATCTTGTGTGCACTGCCTCCCATGGTCGAATAGCCTGGCCAGTGTGTAGCCCTGATCTTGTGTGCACTGCCTCCCATGGTCGAATAGCCTGGCCAGTGTGTTAAGTGCACAATATGCAATTGATGTTCATGACTGTCCCATAGCTGCTGCATGAGGGCTGGCCATTAGGGCTTTCAGGTCTCTTTGCCCATAATGTGAGGTGCACATGCAAGGATGAGGAGGACACTGGAAAGGGTACTCACTCTGACAATCCTGGCGAGGTCATTGAGCTTTTTTCTGCATTGGACAGCGCTCCTGGGGACCTCACTGTTGGATGTCACCCTCGTGGCGACATGCCTCCAGGCTCTCCGGTAGACGCGGGCCAGCGGCTTCCTCCCATTGTCTGGGAACAAAATATGGCATCTCTTCTCCACAGCGCTAACCAGCACCCTCAGATCATGCTCTGAGAAGCGCGGCGCTCGTTCATGGGCCTTCTCCATACTTTGAGGCACTATTTGGGTCCAGCAGCAGTGTTCAGGCCTAGCTGGAGGGCTCCACTGTCCAGGGCGTGGCAGCAGACCAAATCGACTCTTCCCCCTTAAGAGCTGGCCGGCGCCAGGGTGTCTGCTGTCAATCAAGAAATGGCCGCACCTGCGCTGCGCCCGGCCTTGGCGGTATCGCTCAGCACCTCCGGCTTAGCGCCTAAAGAGAGCCGTGCATCGCCAGTTTTAGCGCTCGAGCAAACTCTTAAGGCGAAGCTAATGAATATCGGCGATGTGGCCTCGAATTTGGGCCGGGCGCAAACTTTAGCGGCCGCCCGACTTTACCGCCCCAAAAGTGGCTATAATGAATTCCTAGGCCTAAGAGTTTAAATGGAACAGAGGTGCAAAGAAAGCTAGGGGTATAGATTTACAAATCATTAAAAGTAGCAACGCGGGTTAAAAAAGCCATAAAAGTGCAAATAAAGCACTGGGGTTCATTTCTAGTGGAATAGGATTCAAAAGCAGAGAGGTTATGCTAAACTTGTATAGAACCTTGTCTGATTGTCTCATGATTTGAGACGGTGGGGTGGCAATATGGCATTAGTATATATATGCTTTTAAATGGTTGCTGTTGCTGTCATTGTTGTAACAGTTGTTGTTGTTTTTGTTTTAAAATTATCTCACGGACGAAAAGGTCATGCTCAAAGGAGTTCGTGGCCCGCTCAGTACAAAAATAAATTAGAGGGAACATTGATGCCCTGAGGCACTATATAAAAAAAATCTAGGCATGGGTTGATATTTGGCAACCAACGTTCCCTTCAAGCTGTGCGGCCGCCAGGGGTCCCACGCAGCCAGTGAGCCAGCTTTTAAATTGAAAAGAACGCACCTGCGTGGATTTTTGAATGGGCCATGTGGCCCCCCCAATTATGGAGAACAATCTTAGCAACTAACATTGTGCCAGGCAATAACCATCTCCAAGGAGAGTCTAACCAGGTCCCCTAGACGTTCAATAGCATTACCATCACAGATTCCTCCACCATCAACATCCTGGGAGTGGCCATTGATCAGAAACACAAGTGGACTGGTCACATATATGGCATGGCTAGTTGAGCAGGTCAGAGGCTGGGCATTCTGCGATGAGTAGCTCACCTCCTGATTCCTCAAAACCTCTCCACCATCCACAAGGCACAAGTCAGGAGTGTGAAGGAATACTCTCCACTTGCCTGGATGGGTGAAGCAGTAACAACACTCAAGAAGCTCAACACCCTTTAGGACAAAGCATTCTGCTTGATCGGCAGCCCATTTACCACCTCAAATATCCACTCCCTCCATCACTGACGCACCGTGGCTGCAGTGTGTAATATCTACAAGATGCTCTGCAGCAACTCGTCAAGGTTTCTTTGACCTCCCAAATCCACGATCTCCACTACCTAGAAGGACATGAGATCACCACAAACTCCAAGTTCCCCTCCAAGTCACACACCATCCTGACTTGGACATATATCGCCGTTCCTTCATTGTTGCTGCATAAAAATTCTGGAATTCCCTCCCTAATAGCACTGTGGGAGTCTCTTCACCACGTGAACTACAGCGGTTCAAGAAGAAGGCTCACCACTGCCTTCTGAAGAGCAACTAGGGATAGGCAATAACTCTGGCGTTGCTGGTGATGCCCGTAACCCGAGAATTAATTTTTAACTTTTTTAATCCACTGCATTTCCCCACTGTGATGAAATATTCCATTCATCACTGCCTGTGACTGTGGTCGGTTTCAGTGTCATTTCCCTTCCTCCAGTCCTCATTGTATTGTTTATTGGAATGTGCTGGAATGTGCTGTGTGTGTAGGGCTCCGCCCATACCTGGCCCCTTTTGTAAGCTAGCTCAGTCTGGCCTCAGTCTCCAGAAGGAAGATATCTCTCTCTCTTACGTGTTACGTTCTAAGTTAATAAAAGCCTTGTTTTGTTTCGCTAACATCGAGTCTCGGAATTATTGAGGCACATCAATTTTATTAACTTATTTTTCAACACTATGGATCAACTCCTGAAACCCGAACGTTTGGATTTGGATCAACATGCTCCAGACGCATCAGCACGCTTCGGACACTGGTTTGAGTGTATGGAATTCTTCCTGGACAATTCCACAGCCGTCAAAGACGCTACGGACGCTGCGAGGATGAGACTCGGAATTCTGCAGAATTGGGTAAGCCACCGGGTTTACCCCCTCATCCAAGACGCCGATACGTACCTGGCCGCCTGCGACATCTTAAAGGCGCATTACCAGCAGCCTACGAATGAGGTGTATGCTAGGCATCTGCTCGCTACTCGCGCACAGCGACCTGGGGAATCGGTGGAGGAGTTCCTAAGCACCCTGAAAATGCTTGGCAAAGACTGCAAGTGCCGAGATGTAAAAGCCGCAGTGTACACTGACGAGCTTGTTCGCGATGCCTTTATCACAGGCCTCAGCTCCACTTACATCCGGCAAAGACTGCTGGAAAAAACGGGGTTGGACCTGAAACAGGCTGCGGACACCGCGCGATCCCTGGATGTGGCCCAGAGAAAATCGGACGCCTACTCTTCAGCCCGCGCCGTCCACGCCGCCACGTGTGCACCGAGGGTGCCGCCATCTTGGAAGGCATCGTCCCCGCCCGGCAGCCCGACACCGGCGGGGCCCCGCTCTCCCCCCAGAAGCCCTACGACAGCCGCAACGCGTCAGGGACCCAACTGCTACTTCTGCGGGCAGCCAAAACACACCAGAAACCAGTGCCTGGCAAAAGGCACCACCTGCTTTAAGTGCGGTAAGAAGGGGCACTTCGGGAAGGTGTGCAGAGGGAACCCCGCCGGAAAACCAACCGCCGGAAAACCCGCCACCGCCGCGTGTGCGCCGTGGGAGCGGCCATCTTGGACGCCATCTTGCCCGACCTCGTGGGGTCCGCCATCTTATGAGCAGACAGCGTGGACGCCATCTTGTATCGATCAGGGCCCTACAGTGGCATCGGTCACAGTGGACCAGACCAGGCCGCACCCGCTATCCAAATCAATGGTGGACATCGAGGTAAACGGGTGCCGGGTTAAATGTTTAATTGACAGTGGAAGCACGGAGAGTTTTATCCACCCTGAACTGGCACAGCAACTCTCCCTAAAGGTGGTCCCTGCTCAGGGTACCATCTCTATGGCTGATAAAACCCAGACATCGACCATTCTGGGTTACTGCACGGCACAATTGGGCGTTAACGGAACTGTATACGATAATTTTAAAGTATTAATCATGAAGAACCTATGTGCGAGCGTGATCTTGGGCCTGGATTTCCAGTGCAACCACCAAAGCATCACGCTCAAGTACGGTGGGTCCCAGCCGCCCCTCACAGTGTGCGGTCTGGCTACCCTGAAGGTAAAGCCGCCTTCGCTATTCGCGAACCTTACCCCTAACTGCCGGCCAATAGCGACCAAAAGCAGGAGGTACAGCTGGGAGGACAGGCGGTTTATCGCGACCGAGGTAGACAGGCTCCTGAAAGAGCGCATTATTGAACGCAGCAACAGCCCGTGGCGCGCCCAAGTGGTAGTGGTAAGGGGTAGCGAGAAGAAACGGATGGTGATTGACTATAGTCAAATGATCAACAGGTACACCCAACTAGACGCCTACCCGCTACCCCGCATATCAGAAATGGTGAACCAAATCGCCCAATACCGGGTGTTCTCCACCATCGACCTCAAGTCAGCGTACCACCAGCTCCCTATCAGACCAGAGGACCGCCCGTACACCGCCTTCGAGGCGAACGGACGCCTCTACCAATTCCTCAGAGTCCCCTTTGGGGTGACGAATGGGGTCTCGGTTTTTCAGAGGGAGATGGACCACATGGTCGATGACCACCACTTGCAGGCAACCTTCCCCTACCTCGACAACGTCACCATCTGCGGTCACAACCAGCAGGATCACGACTCGAACCTCGAGAGGTTCCTGGAAACCGCACAAAAACTCAACCTCACCTACAACGAGGACAAGTGCGTTTTCAACACCACGCGTCTCTGCATACTAGGCAGCGTGGTGGAGAATGGGGAAATCGGACCAGACCCCGACCGATTGCGCCCCCTACGGGAGCTGCCCCTGCCCAACACTCCCAAAGCCCTGAAAAGGTGCCTGGGGTTATTTTCTTATTATTCCCAATGGGTCCCCAACTACTCCGACAAAGCCCGCCCCCTCTTGAAAGCATCCTCTTTTCCGCTCTCTGCTGAGGCCCACGCCGCCTTCAAAAGCATTAAGCAGGATATTGAGCGGGCCACGCTACAGGCAGTGGACGAGAACACTCCATTTCAAGTGGAAAGTGATGCGTCTGACTTCGCCTTGGCGGCCACCCTCAACCAGGCGGGGCGGCCCGTAGCTTTCTTCTCGAGGACCCTCCAAGGGCCCGAGATCAGACACTCCTCCATGGAAAAGGAGGCCCAAGCCATCGTGGAGGCAGTGCGCCACTGGCGGCACTACCTAGCCGGCAAACGCTTCACCCTACTTACCGACCAGCGGTCGGTAGCGTTTATGTTCAATAATAAACAGAGGGGGAAGATTAAAAATGATAAGATTCTTAGGTGGCGGATCGAGCTCTCCACCTTCGAGTACGACATCATTTACCGGCCAGGGGCCCTTAACGAATCCCCTGACGCCCTCTCACGAGGGATGTGTGCCAGCGCCACCGGGGATCGGCTACAGACCCTCCACAACGACCTCTGCCACCCAGGGGTCACGCGGCTGTTCCACTTCATAAAGTCCCGTAACTTACCCTACTCGATTGAGGAAGTTCGGCCTCTGACCAGGAACTGCCGCACTTGCGCTGAGTGCAAGCCTCGGTTCTACCGCCCAGATAGAGCCCACTTAATCAAAGCTACACGGCCCTTTGAGCGGCTCAGCTTAGATTTCAAGGGCCCCCTCCCGTCCGTCGACCGCAATGTTAACTTCCTGAACATTGTGGACGAATACTCCCGGTTCCCATTCGCCTTCCCCTGCCCAGACATGACCAGCGCCACGGTCATTAAATGCCTCAACAGCCTGTTCTGCCTGTTCGGTATGCCGAGCTACATCCATACGGATAGGGGGGCGTCCTTCATGAGTGAAGAGCTACGCCAGTACATGCTGTCCAAGGGGATCGCCACGAGCCGTACCACCAGCTACAACCCCCGGGGTAACGGCCAAGTGGAGCGAGAGAACGGGACAGTATGGAAAGCAGTCACTCTAGCTCTAAGGACCAAGGGCCTCCCTATCTCCCGCTGGCAGGAAGTCCTCTCGGATGTGCTCCATTCGATACGGTCGCTATTGTGTACGGCCACTAATGCCACGCCTCATGAACAAATGTTTGTCTTTCCCCGGAAATCCACCTCAGGCGTATCCATGCCGTCATGGCTCTCCACCCCAGGTCCGGTACTCGTGCGAAGGCATGTGAGGGGCCACAAGACGGACCCTCTCGTGGAGCCAGTACACCTACTCCACGCCAACCCCCAATACGCACATGTCCGGCACGCCAACGGAAGGGAGGACACCGTGTCCATAAAAGACGTCGCCCCAGCCGGCATCGACAACAACCACGGCAATAGCAGCAACAACGATCACAGCAACTCTTACCCACCCACTACTCTTTCATCACCCCCGGAAGAACATCGACCAACGGCACCCCCACCAACTACCCCTTCAACAACCCTGGCGGCACCCCCGGCAGAGACCCAGGAGACTACCGGGGACACCCAGCCGACACCCGCGGCACCACAACAGCCACGTCGGTCGCAGAGGACTAGCAAACCCCCGAACAGACTAAGGCCTAGAAATTGGGTTTTGGCTTAGCCAGGGCTTTAGCGCCGGAAATTAGTGCCGGCGCTAAGTCCCCTGCGCGCGCCAAAAATTCAGTGGCGCCGCGCCCAAACGGCTGCCGGCGCTACTGAAGGGTCTTAGCGCCTGGAAAAGCGCAATTCCGGCGCTGCGGCACCCGATGCGGTGCGGCAGGCTGGGGAAGTGCAGGCCTCCTCCTTCCGTTAAGGAGGAGCTGCCTGCACCCGGCCGCGGCCCGCGCAAATCTCCTCAAAAATGAGCCCGGCACCTCGGACAAGTGCCGGGCTTGCATCTGTTCCGGGGGGGGGGGGGGGGAGAAGTCCGGGGAGGGAGCTGCGGGCAGGCGGCCGGCGGGAAAGCGGCCAGCCGCCGCGCCTCCTTAAAGCGCCGGCGCAGACTCCGGCAGCACTCGTTTGCCGGAGTCTTAGTTGCGGCTGCCACTGGCGAGGCGGCCGCAACTGAATTTCGGCTTGGGTCCGGGTTACCACGGCAACCGGGACGCTGCGCACACCGATGACGTCATCGGTGCCGGCACAGCGCTACCGGTCTACCGCCGCGGAAGGGCCCCAGGCAATTTCGGAACCGGCGCCAATTGCAGCGCTAGGCCCTCTAGCGCCGCAAAATCGGTGCTAAGGGCACTGAATTTCTAGGCCGAAATCTATAGAAGGGGTGAATGTGATGAAATATTCCATTCATCACTGCCTGTGACTGTGGTCGGTTTCAGTGTCATTTCCCTTCCCCCAGTCCTCATTGTATTGTTTATTGGAATGTGCTGGAATGTGCTGTGTGTGTAGGGCTCCGCCCATACCTGGCCCCTTTTGTAAGCTAGCTCAGTCTGGCCTCAGTCTCCAGAAGGAAGATATCTCTCTCTCTTACGTGTTACGTTCTAAGTTAATAAAAGCCTAGTTTTGTTTCGCTAACATCGAGTCTCGGAATTATTGAGGCACATCACCCACATGATCTGTTACTTCCTCAAAGAATACTATGAGGTTTGTCAAGTACGATCGGCCCTTTTGAAATCCGTGCTGGCTGCTTCTAAATTTTCGATGGGATTATTGGTCCCGGCTCTGTTAGTGTAACCCGTCCGGCTTGTACAGGTCCCACCTTCCCCAGAAACGGTCCTAATGCCTCAGGAATCTAAAGCCCTCCCTTCTGCACCATCTCTCTAACCAAGCATTCTTCTGTTCTATCCTCCTATTCCTCTACTCACTAGCATGTGGCACCGGGAGTTATCCGGAGGTTACTATCTTTGAGGTCCTGCTTTTAATCTCTCTCCTAGCTCCCTAAACTCCGCCTGCAGGACCTCATCCCCCTTTCTGCCTATGTCGTTGGTACTGATATGGACAATGACCTCTGGCTGTTCACCCTCCCCCCTCATGTCCTGCATGTATTGATAAAAGACCCCACTTTAACCTAGCGGTTTTTTTCAGATGTTGATCGACCTTCCCTTCAAAACAGTCGCCACTTTTCCCACCTGAAAAATCCCAGCCTTAACATTTCTGTTCACCCCAACTACTTCCTCATTTTCAAATTCTATTTTCCCTCCAAGACATTGAATGTTTGTTGCCTTCCAACTCCATGTTCAACTCTCCTAAACTCTTTGGCCTAGAAATTCAGTCGCGTTTGCGCCCACTTATTGGCTATAAAGTGGTTTGCGCCTGAAGTTTTTTATCGCCCGAAATTCAGATGGACCCTAACATCGGCATTAGCCGGTAGCGCCGCGCCGGCACCGATGACATCATCGGTGTGCGCAGCGCCCCGGTTGCAATGCTATTCCGGCCCGATGGCCAAATTCAGTTGCGGCCGCCTCGCCCGTGGCAGCCGCAAACAGCGTTTGTGAAACGGGGTCTTGCAGCTCCGAAAGGCCGGCGCATAAAGGTGGAGCGGCGGCCGGCCGCATTCCCGGCGGCCGCCTGCCCGCACCTCCCTCCCTGGACTCCTGCACCACCCCCCCGCGGCATTGATGTCTGAGTCCCGCGAACCCGGCACTTCTCCGTGGTGCCGGGCTCATTTGCCGGGGGAATCCACCGGTGATCTGACGGCTGCAGGCAGCTCCTCCTTAAGAGAAGGAGGAGGCCTGCAGTACTCCAGCCTGCCGCACCGCATCGGGTGCCGCAGCGGGAGCTGGACGCCTGAAAGTGACATTCATCGCCTCTAGCGAGGCGGCCAAACCCTGCAATAGCGCCCGCCGCCGTCTTGGCCCGTCGCAACTGAATTTTAGGCGGGCGCTACGGGAATCCTGGCGGGTGCAAAATTTCGGGCGCAAAAGACCTGGCGGGGCCATACCGAATTTCTAGGCCAAATTCTCTTGAGTTTTGCTTCTTTCAAGTGTCAGCCTTGGCTCTGTGGTAGCACTCTCATGTTTTAGGTTGTAGGTTCAAGCCCCACTTCAGTGGCTTAAGCACACTGTCGGAGGTGCCGCCTTTCGGATGCAATTTTAAACCGAAGCCCCGTCTGCCTTCTCAGGTGGAAACACCTGGGCCTAGAAATTCGGTATGGCCCCGCCAGGTCTTTTGCGCCTGAAATTTTGCGCCCGCCAGGATTCCCGTAGCGCCCGCCTAAAATTCAGTTGCGACGGCCCAAGACGGCAGCGGGCACTATTGCAGGGTTTGGCCGCCTCGCTAGGGGCGATGAATGTCACTTTCAGGCATCCAGCTCCCGCTGCGGCACCCGATGCGGTGCGGCAGGCTGGGGTACTGCAGGCCTCCTCCTTCTCTTAAGGAGGAGCTGCCTGCAGCCATCAGATCACCGGTGGATTCCCCCGGCAAATGAGCCCGGCACCACGGAGAAGTGCCGGGCTCGCGGGACTCAGACATCAATGCCGCGGGGGGGTGGTGCAGGAGTCCGGGGAGGGAGGTGCGGGCAGGCGGCCGCCGGGAAAGCGGCCGGCCGCCGCTCCACCTTTATGCGCCGGCCTTTCGGAGCTGCAAGACCCCGTTTCACAAACGCTGTTTGCGGCTGCCACGGGCGAGGCGGCCGCAACTGAATTTGGCCATCGGGCCGGAATAGCATTGCAGCCGGGGCGCTGTGCACACCGATGACGTCATCGGTGCCGGCGCGGCGCTACCGGCTAACGCCGATGTTAGGGTCCATCTGAATTTCGGGCGATAAAAAACTTCAGGCGCAAACCACTTTATAGCGAAAAAGTGGGCGCAAACGCGACTGAATTTCTAGGCCACGATTCCACTGCAAAGAAAAGCAGAGGAGTTGTCCTGGCCTACATTTATCCCTCAACCAGCATCAATTAAACAGATGATTAGGTCATTTATCTTATTGCTGTCCTTCCTTCCTTCCTTCCATCCTTCATTCCTTCCTTCCTTCCTTTTTTCCTTCCGTCCTTCCTTCCTTCCTCCCTCCCTCCCTCCCTCCCTCCCTCTCACCCTTCCTTCTGCCCTTCCTTCCTTCCTTCTTTCCTTTGTCCTTCCTTCCTTCCTCCCTCCCTCCCTTCCTCTCTCTCTCCCTCTTTCCCTTCCTTCCGCCCTTCCTTCCTTCCTCCCTTCCCTTCCATTCGTTTCTCACAGAAAGCACCCTAAGTTACAAATAATATCCTTCATGACTGTGGCCACAGCACATTGGGCTAGATTTTCAGTATCGGTAGTTTTGGGGCGCTAACCTTAGCGCCCGCCCGAAGTTAGCGCCCGCCCCAAAGTAGCGCCCCGTTGCCGGGAATTCAGTGGCTTCGCCCTAAGAGGTTGGTGGAGCGCTAAAAGAGGCATTCCACTACTCTCTTTAGGCGCTAAGCCGGCGGTCCAGAGGGATAGCGCCCAGGCGGGGCGCAGCGCGGGTGCGGTCATTTTTGGACTGACAGCAGACCCCGTGGCGCCGACCAGCTCTTAAAGGGGGAAGGGACGAATTGGTCTGCTGCCACGCCCTGCACACTGCAGCCTTGCAAAGAGGCCTCAACACTGCTGCTCAGCCCCAGGGAGTCATGGCAACGCCAGAGAAGGCCCGTCAGCGTGCCCTGCGCTTCTCAGAGGGTGATCTGGACATAATGGTCACAGCTCTGGAGGTGAGGCGCAAGATCTTGTTCCCAGAGAGTGGGAGGAATCCAACCCACCATGACTACACCAAAGCCTGGAAGCAGATCGCCCAGAGGGTGACGTTCACCGGCGAAGCCCCCAGGACCCACAAACAATGTCGTAAAAAATACAACGACCTGACCAGGATTGTCAAGGTGAGTAGCCTTTCCAGTCTCCTCCTCATTCTTGCATGTACACCTGAAATGATGGGCAAAGGGAGCTGAAAGTCCTATTGGCCAGCCCTCAGCCAGCAGCATTGGGACAGTCAAGAGCATCAAATGGCCATTCGGCACTCTACACATTGGCCAAGCTATTCCACCATGGGAGGCTGTGCACACTACATCAGGGCTTCACTCTGGCCAAGCTATTCCACCATGGGAGGCTGTGCACACTACATCAGGGCTTCACTCTGTCCAAGCTATTCCACCATGGGAGGCAGTGCACACTACATCAGGGCTTCACTCTGGCCAAGCTATTCCACCATGGGAGGCAGTGCACACTACATCAGGGCTACATTGCGCACTCACAGCCCGTCCTCTCTCTTGCAGGCTAAAGTAGCCTTTAATCGCCAGGCCCGTGCCAGGGGTGGCCGCGCCAAGCTGCAGAAGCTCACTCAGCTGGAGGAGCGCGTGTGTGTGCTCATGGGAGCCCGTGTGATCGTCCCCACAGCGTGCGGAGTATCCGACCCTCCACTGCCCGGCAATGGTAAGGACCTCGCCTTTTGGCCCTCTCGCGTCGCACTGGCCCATCCGAGCTACCTCCTTTGCCACTGTCCCACCAATGCGCTGAATGCCACCAGTCCTAACTCCCTCGCTGACGCCGTCTCCTCACTCTGAAGCTACTCTTGTGCATTCCTGCTTTCAGCTGGTGACGACCAGGACCCTGAAGCTGCCAGTGACAGCACCTCCGAGCAGGAGGAGGAGGAGGAGCAAGCCGGACCATCGGGGGAACAGTCACGTCCCGCAGGAGAGGAGGAAATGCTTGACACCTCCTCACTGGACGAGTGCCTGGAGGAACTGTCGCAGGGCAATGCAGCTTCTGGGACCAGTGGCGTCCAGCCACCCAGGAGTCGTGCGCGTGGCCCGCGGCCTTCCCCCCAAAGGGGGGAAGGATCAGAGGGGAGTGCTGCTGATCGGCGCACTCGCCGCCACCAACGTGGCAAGGGTCCCTTAGTTCGGCCCCCTCTTCCCCAGCGGGAGAGTCGCGACTCCAGTCCGGACACCTTCACCTCGGAGGAGGTGCGGAAGCTGGATAAGATGGCCGAGGATTCGGACCGGCGCCACACGGAGCTCATGAGCGTGGTGGGGCGCATGCTTGAGGCCATCGAGTCGCTGGCGACCAGTGTGCGCGAGTTCGGGGCAGCAACTGCCGCGAGTGGCCGCATGCTGACTGATGCCGTCAAGACCCTGGCGGATGTGATGCGCGCGCACACCAGGACAACAGGGGCACTCACTGCTGCCACACGCGCTGTCTCAGGCAGGCATCGCCAGGGCAGCCGCCGCGCTGGACCATCCCAGCAAGCCGCCCCTCGGCTGATTGTTGCGGATCCTGCAGTGCGGGCCCGGCCGAGTGCCACCGCGCCACAGCACCAGCCAGCGCATCCCAGATGCCAGCTGGCCCACATTGCGCCATCCGTCGCCGCCATTCCCCCACTGGGGCGTCAAGGGCAAGCGGCTGCAGCTGATGGTGGCCAGGCTCAGGTGCGCCACTCAGCAGACGGCACCTCGAGGCCCAAACGCCGTGTAGGCCGCCCCCCAGCGGCATCTGGCGGAAGGGCATCTGAGCCTCAGGCACCTTCCCCCAGCCTCGCAGCAGCCACTGGGCAGAGCTTGCGAAGGAGCAGCAGGCCGGGCAGGGGAGGCAAAAGGCTGGGCAAGGTCTCGCCTTCGCGGGCCACTCAGTAGAGGGTGTGGCCAGCTTTCCTTTTATATGGCGGTGGCCATCTTTATTTTGCCCATGGTTGTGTTGTTGGAGGGCTTATTTTTTGCGTTAGGCCGACGTTGAGGCCCGGTTTGAAGAAAGGTGGAGTGACTCCTCCCCAGTTTGTGGGAGTGAGTCGTTTGTTGGGCTTTTTGTGGGGCCCGTTTATTGTTTTTGGGGATTCATGTGGGAAGGGCTTTTCATTTTTGTGTAATAAAAAATTATCTTTATTCATGCAGTCTCCATGGTTGTTCTTCTTAGTGTTTGTTGGCTTCGCCGGCTGAGGGGTTGCGGAACGGCTGCATTCATCTTCCCTCATGGCCCCTGGCCATTCCCTGACAGGGGGCTTAGAAGTACCGTGTAATAAGTTGGCGTCGTGCGGCACTTGGCCCTGGTCGCTCCCTCCTGGGAACGTACTCCTGCTCCTCCTCCTCCTCCTCCTCATGCTCCTCCTGCTCCTCCTCCTGAGGTGCTGGTCCAACGTCAGGTGGCAGTGCCTGAGTCCTGCGGATAGCCAGGTTGTGTAGCATGCAGCAAACCACCACAAATTGGGAGACCCAGTCCGGCGAATACTGGGGAGCTCCTCCGGAGCGATCAAGGCAGCGGAACCGCTGCTTGAGGACCCCAATAGTTAGCTCGATGATGTTGCGGGTGGTTTGATGGCTCTCGTTGTAGGCCTCTTCAGCAGCGGTCATGGGCGCGCGGAGCGGGGTCATGAGCCAGGTGCACAAAGGATAGCCTTTGTCCCCGAGTAGCCATCCTCTTGGGGGAGGCTGTGCCTGGAACATGTCATGCACAGTACTCTGCCGCAGGATAAAGGCATCGTGGCTGCTGCCTGGGAAGCTGGCATTGACTGCCATGATGCGCTGCTTGTGGTCACAGACCAGCTGCACATTCAGAGAATGGTAGCCCTTCCTGTTGCGATACTGCTCGCCATGCTCCAGAGGGGCCCGCAAAGCCACATGTGTACAGTCAATGGCGCCCTGCACCAAGGGGAATTCCCCGAGTCTGGAAAATCCCAATGCGCGCTGATGCTGGCTCTCCAGGGCCATGGGGAAGGAGATGAATTGGCTTCTCCTTCTGAACAGTGCTTCGGTCACCTGGCGGATGCAGCGATGCGCACCGTACTGGGAGATGTTTGCTATGTCCCCAGCAGCGTATTGGAAGGAGCCGGTGGCATAGAAGTTCAATGCCACCGTCACCTTCACTTCCACCGACAGAGACGTCCTGCACCTGAGCTTTGGCCGCAGATCTCGGCGAAGCAGGTGGCAGATCTCTGCAATCACCTCCTTTCGGAATCGGAGCCTTTTAACACATCGCACAGCACTCATGTTTAGGTAGGAGCACTGCTGGCGGTATAGCCTGACTGGGTAAGGCCTACGTGGCCGACGCCTGTAGCCCCCTCTGCCTCTTGCCAGGGCTGCCCCTCTCACAATGCGTCTGCGAGCCCTATGGACATGGAGCTGCAGCTCCGCGTTGGCACCCCATGCAACCCCCATCAAATCCTGGCAAACACTCAAATTTCCAAAAGGCCACTTGCAGCGCTCTGGCCTGAGTCCAAAAATACCTGAGCTCTTGCTGCTTGAAACCAGTTAGCTATCCTCCTTGTTGTGTCTCCAGAAATGCGTTGCACAAGAGTGTTTTCTGAGAAAAGGCTGGCCTTTATACTGGAGAGCACGTCCCCTTTAATTTGCGCCCCCCAGGGCCCGCGCTGGTTGTGTTGCGTTCCTTTTTCCAAACGCTCCGGCCGCCAGCCGCACAATGGGGCGGTCCGACTGAAGTTTGGAATCGGGGCGCACAAAGGGCGTTGCACGAGGATGTGACGTCATTTTCTGCGCGCGCATCCGGGCGGGCGCTAAACTTTGCGCCGGCGCTAACGGGCAACTTAATTTGGGGCGGGGCGCAAACTGCGCTGCGCACGGGCGCTACACGCATAGCGCCCGAAAATCACTTCTCTTAAGGCGCTAACTGCTGGCGCTATCAACTGAAAATCTAGCCCTGTGTCTTTTACCCCCAGTGTAGCTCAGATAATCCGTGTACCCCCATTAAAAGTAGCAGAATTCCCAAAGTGTGTGAGTTAAATAGGAGGTATAATTCAACCAAATATTGTGGAATTAAAGTTAGTGATCTCACCTTCATGTTAGAATTTCAAGCAAACAAATGAATAGCTATGTCTGTAGTCTAGATTTTATGGTTGATAAGTCTTGATTATGTTAGAGAAACAAAGATGAGAAGCATCTATTCCACTTCAATATATTCTTCATAGAATTCCATGAAGAATCCTTAAGAGTAATGATTTGTTTGGTACAAGGAATAACACAACTCTTCAGATAAGCACAATGGACCCAGACTAATGCTGCAGTGGGACTCTTCATAGTGGGTACAATGGATCCAGTCCATCATTACCGGAGTCTGTCACCATCAGGAAAACCAGCTCAGTGTTGGCATGATGCTACTCACAGCTTCCACAAGTGGGAGTCTGTAGCAAATATAGAAGTGAAAGAGGTGCATTACTGTCATTGCTCAACAAGGCAGGAATAGCCTCTTCTCAACTCGGGATTAGACATAAGATCTGAAGTAATGTCCTCTGTTCCCCATTTGTAATGAATGCATTTTTATTATACATAGTAATAGGGAACAGAAGAAATCTTCCACCTATTGTTGAGCTCAGCAATAGCCAGCCCAACACATCCAGGGCAAAAATTATTTCTATCCAGTCAACAAATGTCTATTTCTAAAGCACATTTTCTGTAGATAAACAATCCAATGCTTCACTGGTGAGTGAAAATGGACACAGAGCAAAAATGGGGGAGTTAGGAGAGGTGACCAAGAGGATAGTTTGGTTACCAGAAGCCATTTCAGTTGGAAAAAATGGAAACAGTTGGAGGGGATTTAGAAGGGATTCAGGAGAAATTAATGTTTTAAGGAATAGGGACCCAACATAAGTTGCTGAATATTGGAGTAATGGTCAAGCAGAAATGAGCTTATAAGAGGATGCAGGTGGAGTAATTTTGGATGAGTTGGAATTTACGGAGGATGGAGCTTGGAAAGACAATGAGGAGGATGTCAGAGAATTAGATTCTGGATGTGATAAAAGTGTTGGAGCAGGTAGGATTGGAACCACGCAAAGGCAGTCCTGTGGAGGTGGAACTCAGAAGAGAAGGATAGCATCATCAACTGTGTCAAATGCCATGCAGAGATCAAGAGGGATAATGGGCTAGATTTTCAGTTGATAGCGCCAGCAGTTAGCGCCTTAAGAGAAGTGATTTTCGGGCGCTATGCGTGTAGCGCCCGTGCGCAGCGCAGTTTGCGCCCCGCCCCAAATTAAGTTGCCCGTTAGCGCCGGCGCAAAGTTTAGCGCCCGCCCGGATGCGCGCGCAGAAAATGACGTCACATCCTCATGCAACGCCCTTTGTGCGCCCCGATTCCAAACTTCAGTCGGACCGCCCCATTGTGCGGCTGGCGGCCGGAGCGTTTGGAAAAAGGAACGCAACACAACCAGCGCGGGCCCCGGGGGGCGCAAATTAAAGGGGACGTGCTCTCCAGTATAAAGGCCAGCCTTTTTTCAGAAAACACTCTTGTTCAACGCATTTCTGGAGACACAACAAGGAGGATAGCTAACTGGTTTCAAGCAGCAAGAGCTCAGGTATTTTTGGACTCAGGCCAGAGCGCTGCAAGTGGCCTTTTGGAAATTTGAGTGTTTGCCAGGATTTGATGGGGGTTGCATGGGGTGCCAACGCGGAGCTGCAGCTCCATGTCCGTAGGGCTCGCAGACGCATTGTGAGAGGGGCAGCCCTGGCTAGAGGCAGAGGGGGCTACAGGCGTCGGCCACGTAGGCCTTACCCAGTCAGGCTATACCGCCAGCAGCGCTCCTACCTGAACATGAGTGCCGCGCGATGTGTTAAAAGGCTCCGATTCCGAAAGGAGGTGATTGCAGAGATCTGCCACCTGCTTCGCCGAGATCTGCGGCCAAAGCTCAGGTGCAGGACGTCTCTGTCGGTGGAAGTGAAGGTGACGGTGGCATTGAACTTCTAGGCCACCGGCTCCTTCCAATACGCTGCTGGGGACATAGCAAACATCTCCCAGTACGGCGCGCATCGCTGCATCCGCCAGGTGACCGAAGCACTGTTCAGAAGGAGAAGCCAATTCATCTCCTTCCCCATGGCCCTGGAGAGCCAGCATCAGCGCGCATTGGGATTTTCCAGACTCGGGGAATTCCCCTTGGTGCAGGGCGCCATTGACTGTACGCATGTGGCTTTGCGGGCCCCTCTGGAGCATGGCGAGCAGTATCGCAACAGGAAGGGCTACCATTCTCTGAATGTGCAGCTGGTCTGTGACCACAAGCAGCGCATCATGGCAGTCAATGCCAGCTTCCCAGGCAGCAGCCACGATGCCTTTATCCTGCGGCAGAGTACTGTGCATGACATGTTCCAGGCACAGCCTCCCCCAAGAGGATGGCTACTCGGGGACAAAGGCTATCCTTTGTGCACCTGGCTCATGACCCCGCTCCGTGCGCCCATGACTGCTGCTGAAGAGGCCTACAACGAGAGCCATCAAACCACCCGCAACATCATCGAGCTAACTATTGGGGTCCTCAAGCAACGGTTCCGCTGCCTTGATCGCTCCGGAGGAGCTCTCCAGTATTCGCCGGACCGGGTCTCCCAATTTGTGGTGGTTTGCTGCATGCTACACAACCTGTCTATCCGCAGGACTCAGGCACTGCCACCTGACGTTGGACCAGCACCTCAGGAGGAGGAGCAGGAGGAGCATGAGGAGGAGGAGGAGGAGGAGGAGCAGGAGTACGTTCCCAGGAGGGAGCGACCAGGGCCAAGTGCCGCACGACGCCACCTTATTACACGGTACTTCTAAGCCCCCTGTCAGGGAATGGCCAGGGGCCATGAGGGAAGATGAATGCAGCCGCTCCGCAACCCCTTAGCCGGCGAAGCCAACAAACACTAAGAAGAACAACCATGGAGACTGCATGAATAAAGATAATTTTTTATTACACAAAAATGAAAAGCCCTTCCCACATGAATCCCCAAAAACAATAAACGGGCCCCACAAAAAGCCCAACAAATGACTCACTCCCACAAACTGGGGAGGAGTCACTCCACCTTTCTTCAAACCGGGCCTCAACGTCGGCCTAACGCAAAAAATAAGCCCTCCAACAACACAACCATGGGCAAAATAAAGATGGCCACCGCCATATAAAAGGAAAGCTGGCCACACCCTCTACTGAGTGGCCCGCGAGGGCGAGACCTTGCCCAGCCTTTTGCCTCCCCTGCCCGGCCTGCTGCTCCTTCGCAAGCTCTGCCCAGTGGCTGCTGCGAGGCTGGGGGAAGGTGCCTGAGGCTCAGATGCCCTTCCGCCAGATGCCGCTGGGGGGCGGCCTACACGCCGTTTGGGCCTCGAGGGGCCGTCTGCTGAGTGGCGCACCTGAGCCTGGCCACCATCAGCTGCAGCCGCTTGCCCTTGACGCCCCAGTGGGGGAATGGCGGCGACGGATGGCGCAATGTGGGCCAGCTGGCATCTGGGATGCGCTGGCTGGTGCTGTGGCGCGGTGGCACTCGGCCGGGCCCGCACTGCAGGATCCGCAACAATCAGCCGAGGGGCGGCTTGCTGGGATGGTCCAGCGCGGCGGCTGCCCTGGCGATGCCTGCCTGAGACAGCGCGTGTGGCAGCAGTGAGTGCCCCTGTTGTCCTGGTGTGCGCGCGCATCACATCCGCCAGGGTCTTGACGGCATCAGTCAGCATGCGGCCACTCGCGGCAGTTGCTGCCCCGAACTCGCGCACACTGGTCGCCAGCGACTCGATGGCCTCAGGCATGCGCCCCACCACGCTCATGAGCTCCGTGTGGCGCCGGTCCGAATCCTCGGCCATCTTATCCAGTTTCCGCACCTCCTCCGAGGTGAAGGTGTCCGGACTGGAGTCGCGACTCTCCCGCTGGGGAAGAGGGGGCCGAACTAAGGGACCCTTGCCATGTTGGTGGCGGCGAGTGCGCCGATCAGCAGCACTCCCCTCTGATCCTTCCCCCCTTTGGGGGGAAGGCCACGGGCCACGCGCACGACTCCTGGGTGGCTGGACGCCACTGGTCCCAGAAGCTGCATTGCCCTGCGACAGTTCCTCCAGGCACTCGTCCAGTGAGGAGGTGTCAAGCATTTCCTCCTCTCCTGCGGGACGTGACTGTTCCCCCGATGGTCCGGCTTGCTCCTCCTCCTCCTCCTGCTCGGAGGTGCTGTCACTGGCAGCTTCAGGGTCCTGGTCGTCACCAGCTGAAAGCAGGAATGCACAAGAGTAGCTTCAGAGTGAGGAGACGGCGTCAGCGAGGGAGTTAGGACTGGTGGCATTCAGCGCATTGGTGGGACAGTGGCAAAGGAGGTAGCTCGGATGGGCCAGTGCGACGCGAGAGGGCCAAAAGGCGAGGTCCTTACCATTGCCGGGCAGTGGAGGGTCGGATACTCCGCACGCTGTGGGGACGATCACACGGGCTCCCATGAGCACACACACGCGCTCCTCCAGCCGAGTGAGCTTCTGCAGCTTGGCGCGGCCACCCCTGGCACGGGCCTGGCGATTAAAGGCTACTTTAGCCTGCAAGAGAAAGGACGGGCTGTAAGTGCGCAGTGTAGCCCTGATGTAGTGTGCACTGCCTCCCATGGTGGAATAGCTTGGCCAGAGTGAAGCCCTGATGTAGTGTGCACTGCCTCCCATGGTGGAATAGCTTGGACAGAGTGAAGCCCTGATGTAGTGTGCACAGCCTCCCATGGTGGAATAGCTTGGCCAAAGTGTAGAGTGTCGAACGGCCATTTGATGCTCATGACTGTCCCAATGCTGCTGGCTGAGGGCTGGCCAATAGGACTTTCAGCTCCCTTTGCCCATCATGTCAGGTGTACATGCAAGAATGAGGAGGAGACTGGAAAGGCTACTCACCTTGTCAATCCTGGTCAGGTCGTTGTATTTTTTACGACATTGTTTGTGGGTCCTGGGGGCATCGCCGGTGAACGTCACCCTCTGGGCGATCTGCTTCCAGGCTTTGGTGTAGTCGTGGTGGGTTGGATTCCTCCCACTCTCTGGGAACAAGATCTTGCGCCTCACCTCCAGAGCTGTGACCATTATGTCCAGATCACCCTCTGAGAAGCGCAGGGCACGCTGACGGGCCTTCTCTGGCGTTGCCATGACTCCCTGGGGCTGAGCAGCAGTGTTGAGGCCTCTTTGCAAGGCTGCAGTGTGCAGGGCGTAGCAGCAGACCAATTCGTCCCTTCCCCCTTTAAGAGCTGGTCGGCGCCACGGGGTCTGCTGTCAGTCCAAAAATGACCGCATCCGCGCTGCGCCCCGCCTGGGCGCTATCCCTCTGGACCGCCGGCTTAGCGCCTAAAGAGAGTAGTGGAACGCCTCTTTTAGCGCTCCACCAACCTCTTAGGGCGAAGCCACTGAATTCCCGGCAACGGGGCGCTACTTTGGGGCGGGCGCTAACTTCGGGCGGGCGCTAAGGTTAGCGCCCCAAAGCTGCCTATACTGAAAATCTAGCCCACAGAATTCAGATGAGTAACAGATCATCGTTTTTTAATGTTCTCGATGAATTCATTAAAGCAGACACTCTTTCATAGGTAATGGTGCATTCTGTACGCCCAGTGAAGGGCTTTCACAGCTCTATGTGTTGAAGTTTAGAGTAGTTCCTTGACAGAAGGGCATGGATTGGATAGGTACGCTGGATCAGGGCAGTGGGTGAGGGCTGGGGTTACGGTAGAACGCTACTTTAAGTTTCACGTCTAGTAAACAAACCTGGATGCTCTGTTGTTAAAGCAGTGTGTTACTGAGCCACACAGCCTAGAAGGTACCAGGTATGATTTCTGGTCCTTGTTGAGTTAGTTCATGTCAACCAAAATGGCAGGAGGGATGCTACAATTGACTTCAGCATCCTGGGCTAAGGAGGGAACTATCAGTCAACATGATCAACTCCTGATTGCTGTCCAGTAACTCCTGCTGGAAGTGTCCATATGTGGACATGGTGTGAGAACAGGACTGGGCTTCCCTGTGTTGTCTTTGAAAAAAAAAATTGCATTTATCCAGCACCTTTCACGACCACTGGACATCCCAAAGCGCTTTATAGCCAATGAAGTACTTTTTGAAGCGTAGTCACTGTTGTAATGTAGGAAACACAGCAGCCAATTTGCACACAGCAAGCACCCACAAAGAGCAATGTGATAATGACCAGATAATCTGTTTTTTAGTGGTGTTGATTGAGGGATAAATATTGGTCAGGACACCAGGGATAACTCCCCTGCTCTTCTTCAAAATAGTGCCATGGGATCTTTTACATCCACCTGAGAGCCGACATGACCTCGGTTTAACTTCTCATCCGAAAGATGGTTATGGTTGAATAGCCTACCAAACCTCAATGTCTAGCATCACAAATGAATGATGGGCACTTGGCGAGATAGGCGAGGGTGCCTGGTACCTGTGGAATGTATCCCAGAAAGAGTCAGCGCCTTCAGGAGCGAAGGGAAGAGAAAAAGTGGATCCATTTTTTTAAAGTGAAATGTGTTGAGATACCGCGGCAAACGTGGGAGTCGAGACAGAGCTATTGAAAACACAACTGCTTTATTCTGACCACATGGCAAACAGGAACTAGAAAAGCCCACGCATCCACTTAAATACTTCCCAGACAGGAAGTGCTCCCGGCAGCCTGTCCCTGCGGGAAACCAGTTGCTGGAGGAAAGGGCCCCCGGCTGGGGGCTTCTGCTTAGACTGTCTGTGCCGCCGTGAGCGGATTATGTCCAGTGGTGGCGTGTCGCCACAGAGCTCCCCCCAGAATCCGCTTAGGAGGAGTGGACGAGTCGTGACGGTGGTCTAATGGTTCTGCCGCAGCGGCTCTGAGTGGTCGCCGGTCTGGTTGGTTGGGTCGGGCGGTTCGCCGCCGGCTGTGCTGGCTTGCCAGGGGGACGGCCTCTGGCTGGAGGCTGGGCCACGGGGACCTGTTCCCCTGGTTCTGTGTGTGCTGGTTTGAGCCGGTTGATGGAGACTATCTCGACCCTGTCGCCGAGTCGCAGCTTGAATACCTTGTCCCCGGTTTGTAGTACCTCGTACGGACCGTCGTACGGGGGTCACAGGGGCCCGCGGTGCGCGTCGTGTCGCATGAAGACGAAGCGCGCCTGCTGTAAATTTGGTGGGACGTGAGGTGCGAGTTCGCCGTGTCGGTTGACCGGAAGTGGGGCGAACTGCTGAGCGGAAGAGAAAGAGTCGAGCCGCTGCTGTTCGGCCGACCAAGGCTTGGTAGGCTCCGGAAGGAATTCGCCTGGGACGCGCAGCGGTTGTCCGTAGACTAACTCCGCTGCCGAGGACTGGAGGTCTTCCTTGACCGCGGTGCGTAGGCCGAGTAGCACCCACGGTAGGCGGTCAGTCCAGGTACTGTCCTGCAGGCCGGCGCGGAGTGAGGCCTTGAGTGACCTGTGGAAGCGTTCACAAAGTCCGTTGGCCTGCGGGTGGTACGCCGTGGTGCGGTGGAGCGTCACCCCGAGGTTGCGTGCTGTGGCCGTCCAGAGTTCGGAGGTGAACTGGGCGCCTCTGTCGGAGGTTATGTCGGCCGGTACGCCGAACCTCGCAACCCAGGTGTTAACGAACGCCCTGGCGATGTCGGCTGTGGTGGTGGAGGTCAGCGGCACTGCCTCAGGCCAGCGTGTGTAGCGGTCGACCATCGTGAGGAGATAAGTTTGGCCTTGCGATGGCGGCAGGGGACCGACGATGTCGACGTGTACGTGGTCGAAGCGGCGGCTGGGTACCTCGAAGTCTCCCAGGGGTGCTTTGGTGTGCAGCTGTACCTTAGCCCATTGGCAGGCGAGGCAGGAGGTGGCCCAAGTCCGAACATCTCTGCTAAGGCCGCGCCAGACGAAGTGCTTGGAGAGGAGTTTGACGGATGCGCGGGAACCCGGGTGAGAGAGCCCGTGGAGCGCGTCGAAGACGCGGCGGCGCCAGGTCTCAGGGACGACCGGCCTGGGTTGGCCGAGTGAGACGTCGCACGTGACTGCCGTGGCTTCGGGCCCATGCGCGACCTTGGCTAGGCGTAGCCCTGGCAGGCTGGTAGCCGCCGAGAGGAGGTCTGGGTCCGTGAGCTGGGCCGCTGCTAGTTGTGCGTAGTCGACCGCGAGGTGATTCGCACAGACGGCGGGACGGGAAAGGCAGTCGGCGACCACGTTGTCTCTACTGGAGACGTGCTGAATGTCCGTAGTAAACTCGGAGACGGCCGCGAGCTGGCGTTGCTGCCTAGCGGACCAGGGTTCGGTGTGCTTGGCCATCGCGTATGTGAGTGGCTTGTGGTCCACATACGCGGTGAAGGGGCGGCCTTCCAGGAGGAACCTGAAATGGCGGACCGACAGGTGGAGTGCGAGAAGCTCGCGGTCGAAAGTGGAGTATTTGACCTCCGGGGGGCGCAGTTGGCGGCTGTAGAAGGCAAGTGGCTGCCACGCGCCATTGACCCACTGCTCGAACACGGCCCCGACCGCGTGGTCGGAGGCGTCGGTGGTGAGCGCGACCCGGGCATCGGCCCTCGGGTGCGCGAGCAGAGTGGCGTCGGCGAGCGTGTTTTTGGTGGCGTCGAAGGCGGCTGCCGTGTCAGTGGTCCAGGCTACGTCCATCTTGCCGGATTTTCCTCGGAGGAGTCATATAGGGGCTTCATAAGGGCTGCGGCTCTGGGGATGAACCTGTTGTAGAAGTTCACCATCCCGAGGAACTCCTGGAGGCCCTTGATGGTTGTGGGGCGGGGGAATTGCTGGACGGCCTGCACCTTGTTGGGCAGGGGGACGGCCCCAGCAGGGGTGATGTGGTGACCGAGAAAATCGATCTCGGTTAGGCCGAATTGGCACTTCGCCGGGCTGAGGATGAGCCCGTGTTGGGCTAGGCGCCCGAACAGGATGCGAAGGTGTTCGAGGTGTTCCTGTTTGGAGGAGCTGGCCACGAGAATGTCGTCTAGATAGACGAATAGGAAGTTCAGGTCCCGGAGGACTGAGTCCATAAGGCGCTGGAAAGCCTGTGCTGCATTCTTGAGGCCGAAGGGCATCCTCAGGAACTCGAACAGGCCGAATGGGGTGATGACGGCCGTTTTGGGGATGTCCGCGGGGTGTACGGACCAGGTCGACTTTGGAAAAGACGGTTCGTCCGGCCAGTCGGGCCGAGAAGTCCTGGATGTGTGGCACCGGGTACCGATCGGGGGTGGTGGCGTCGTTGAGGCGGCGGTAGTCCCCGCAAGGGCGCCAGCCTCCGCCGGGCTTGGGGGCGATGTGGAGGGGCGAGGCCCAAGGGCTGCTGGAGCGGCGGATGATGCCGAGTTGTTCCATGTTGGTAAACTCGGCCCGCGCGATTTCCAGCTTGGCCGGGTTGAGTCTGCGGGCGTGGGCAGAAACTGGGGGGCCGGTGGTGGGGATATAGTGTTCCACACCGTGCTTGGCGGCTTTGGCCGAAAAGGTCGGGTTAGTGAGGGCGGGAAACTCAGCTAGGAGTGCCGAGTAGTCGTCCGTGGCTCTGGCGAGGCATTAGGTCGTCGGGCCGGCCGAACGGGCCGGGGTAAAGGCGCCGGGGATGGGGGCCATAGTGTTGATGTCGACAAGGCGGTGCCTCGGAATGTCGACAAGGAGGCCGTGGGCGCGTAGGAAGTCGGCGCCGATGAGTGGGCAGAGGACCTTGGCTGTCAGGAACTCCCAGCGGTAGCGGCGGCCCGCGAGGTCGAGCGTGACCATGCGGGTGCCATATGTGCGGATTTCAGAGCCGTTGGCTGCAGCCAGTGTGATACCCCGTGTGCCGCGTTGGATCTCGAGGGCGGAGGCGGGGGTGATGCTGTGCTGGGCCCCTGTGTCGCACAGAAATCGGCGGTTGGTTCTGTCGTCAGTGACGTACAGTAGGGGCTCCTTCTGCCCCGCGGCCATCGCGGGGGCCGGTGCGGGGGGGGGTTTGAAGGAACACGGTGGCGTGCAGCGTTGAGCCCTAGCGCCAAAACGGGTGTGGTAGTAGCAGTGACCCGGAGTGGAAGGGCGGTCGGGCCTAGCGGCCCGGGAAGACCACGCGGTCGTTGCCGTGAGGTCGGGCGCGACGTCACGAGCGGCCTGTGCAGAGAGCAGCCGGTCGGCCTTTTCGGCTATCTCATTCAGGTCCGTGGAGTCAGACTCCACAATGAGCGGGCGGATGCTGGCGGGGAGCTGCCGAATGAAAAGCGTGCGAAAAAGGGCGCCGGGATTTTTGTCGTCTGAGAGGGACAGCATGTGGGAAAGCAGGTCTGATGGTGAAGCGTCACCAAGGCCGGGGAGGTCCAGGAGTTGGCAGTGGCGCCGGTAAGAGGACGTTTGAAATTTTTTAAGTAGCACAGCCTTCAGATGCTCGTACTTGCCCTCCGTTGGTGGATTCTGCAGCGCTGCCCAATCCTTGGGGACTGTAGCGTAGGTGAGCGAGGCGACGAGGTAGTCGTACTTCGTGGCGTCGACTGTAATACCTTTCAGCCGGAATCTGGACTCAGCTTGAACGAACCAGGCTTCGGCGAGGTTCTCCCAAAAGTCAGGTAATTTAACCGTGACTACGTTTGTATCCACCATGCTAGCTTAGGATTCGTCCTGAGCATCGGGGTCACCAGTGTTGAGATACCGCGGCAAACGTGGGAGTTGAGACAGAGCTATTGAAAACACAACTGCTTTATTCTGACCACATGGCAAACAGGAACTAGAAAAGCCCACGCATCCACTTAAATACTTCCCAGACAGGAAGTGCTCCCGGCAGCCTGTCCCTGCGGGAAACCAGTTGCTGGAGGAAAGGGCCCCCGGCTGGGGGCTTCTGCTTAGACTGTCTGTGCCGCCGTGAGCGGATTATGTCCAGTGGTGGCGTGTCGCCACAAATGTTTGATTTCCACATATGGTCGATCAGCATCTGAAAGATAGGTTAGCTGAAAGCCCAACATGTTGTTTTGATATTTGTGTATATTTTAGAACTACCGAGTGCTTGGATTTATCACCTTAATACAGACGGTTGATCAGTATCTGAAAGAGAAGGGAACTGGGCAGATATTTAGCCAAGAATTCAATGGAGGAATATGAGAGATATATAGAGTAGTGAATGGGATTTTCTGAACTTAAGGTAGACTGTAAGATTCGAAATTTTCATTAATAATCACACAGTAAAATAGGGTTAATAAGACAGTTTTATTGACCAAAAGAAGCTTGTACAGAGAAACCTTTGATAAAAGGGCACACAAAATGGCCGCCGGACCTCGTGACCAGCTTCTGGGACCATTTGAATTTCTGTTACTGCAAGTCAGACAGGCTTGTGGATTGAGGACATTAAGCCCACGAAAACCAGTTTCGGGAAACCGAAACTCAGGGAACTGAGCATACATATTGATTAGATTATAAGTACAGGACAGTTTTGGGTAGCAGGATGAGGCCCATCAAGAAATGGGCGGACAATTGAACGAACACTTAAACCCATTTACTGTACAAAGAAAAGCCGTTTAACAGCCATCAAGGGCAATCTCCAGACCGATCAATATACAAACCAAGTTACGGTGACAAAGCAAAGACATTATCGGCCCAGGAAGGCCAGTTCAGCTATCACCGACTCCCGTTATGAAGACAAAACACCCCTGCAGAGAGTTCTGCCCGCCAAAATTATTACAAAGACAGGACTATGATTTGGCGGGAGATAAGAATGTCCCAAAAAGGTATAACTGTGGATTAAAAAGGTCCATCAGTACGCTTCACTTCACGATTCACTACGTTTCACTTGGGGCTTCACTTCGGTTTTCATTTCTTCAATGCTTCGGGACAGACTCTTCGGTTAAGGCAGCACTTCGGTTTTCGGAACGTGGTCGGTGTTCGGCCAGGCAAGGCTCGGCCACGACGGGAAGACGACGAGGGTGGCCCGGGTACTTTTGTCGGGAGATCATCGACGACCCAGGCCGAAGGAGAAGACACCCTCGGGAAAAACGACGATCCAGGCCGGAGAAAAAGGACACTCCGGGCCCAGCACTCCAGTGCCTCAACATCCCATCGGTAACGGATTCTCACAGGTGAATTCAGTGCTTCAACATCACGTCGGTAATGGATTCATCCGTGGCGAGCGCTCACCAAGGCTGTATTGGCAGCCTCATCGCGGGAGAACCAAGAGGAAAACAAGCTGCGCCAGAAGTTTCCAAATCCACGTGACGACGGAAAGCTGTGCCAAAAAGGCTGCGAACCCCTTTTCGCAATTCTGAAAGTGGTGAGCATGATCCCAAGTTCCTCAAGTCGAAACTTAGTTAGGTCTAGGGGAGGGGGTTAAGGGTAGTTGTAATGTGTCACCCCTTTTACGATGTGCCGTGTGTTCCCCATTTCCATAGAGTTAAGTTCATAGATGTGTGCATGCTTGTAGTAGCTTTAATCTGTGCTTATGACATGTATTTTATAATGCTGCAAACTGTTTAATAAAAGCATCCATTTCGTGCTATTCAACCTGGTCTATTGAGTTTTCTCTGCACTACAGTTCCCTGCACCTAAGTCCAAGGTCTAGAACCGTAGGGAAGAGTGGGTCGAACCACTCAAGGGTAATTATTGCAAGAAGCCTGGCAGGAGACCAGAGCAAGCAAGAGAAACCCCCTACAGACTGTAGTGATCTGTTCCCTACCATTCCTGTGTACTGATAATGCCCACTACCAGTAAATCTCAATGCCAGTTATGGCTCCAATAATTTCTAGTGTCTTTGCCATAATGTTGAACACTACTTTGCTGGGTGGCAATGGTTCCTGGAGAATTCTCAGTCTGACCTGAAGTTACAATCCACGTTTGCCACCACTTCAAAGTAAATTCTGAACTAACTTGTGTTTCTCCATGTACTTTTTAATGGTAGACTGTCAAAGTGAAGAATTTTATTGACTGGAAAAGGAAGTAAAGTAGTAATAGAATATCAAATATAGGCGGTAGCACTCAGCACAATCAAATTATATTAGTGGATCTCTGGTGGCGCTGCTCACAATGGGCCAGTAATTCCGGTCCCAACGTGTGAGTACGGACAGTGTACTCACGCGTGAGCCCGTTGGAGGTGCCGGATTTCAGCATGCACAGCGCATGCGCGGGAAATCGGCATTTCCTCTCCATTGAACCAAGGGGTTAAGAGGTCCAACACATGCGTGCAGGACTCTGCGCGCACGCGTTGAACTTCCTTCGTTTTGACAGGTTTGCGCGTGTGCAAGGGCCTGAACTTTTTAGAAATGAAAAAAGGAGGCGTAAGGAGTGGATTCTTGAAGGTAAGTGGTCTATTATTTAAAATTATTACATTTTTTCCACAGCTTCATTGTTTTTAAGGACTTTACAGTAAGGTAAGTTTATTTTTAGACCCGATTTCATAGAAAATTATTTTTTTCAAAAATTTTATTAATTGTTTTAAATAGTTTTTTAAAGTTATTTATAGTTTATTTAATTATTGGGATTTTTTTTTAATTTTAATTAAAGTTAAACTAGTCTTTTGGGCGCCCGTACTTTTCATGAGTTTGACAGTCTTTACTATCAAACTCATGAATGAGTTTCCCCTCCCCTGATTGGCTGCAGAGTGCTCACCTGATCCCAGCCGGCACATCGCACTAACTACGCCGCTGGATCAGGCAAGCACATCGCGCCGACATCTGAACCGGGCGAGTGACAGGAAATGCAAGCAGGCCCGGGCTTCAGATGTCGGCGCGCAGGGTGAGTGCAGATCGGGGGCTTGCACGTGCGGCAAGCACCCGATCCTAATTTCTGGCCCATTGACTCAGAGAATATTGTAGACGTTTCTGAGAGATAGAAACAGTCAACTGAGTTAATATTGCAAAAGTGTTTTTTTTATTCAATCACGCAAGGGCAGTGACAGCATTTATTGACCATCTGTAACTGCCCTTGAGAAGGTGGTGATGAGCCACCTTCTTGAACCACTGCAGTCCGCGTGGTGAAGGTTCTCCCACCGTGCTGTTAGGGAGGGAGTTCCAGGATTTTGACTCAGCAACGATGAAGGATCGGCAAAATAATTTAAAGTGAGGATGTTGTGTGACTTGGAGGGGAACTTGGAGGTGGTGGTGTTCTCGTGCGCCTGCTGCCCTTGTCCTTCTAGGTGATAAAGGTTGCGGGTTTGGGAGCTGCTGCCGAAGAAGCCTTGGCGAGTTGCTGCAGTGCATCTTGTAGATGGTACACACTGCAGCCACGGTATGCTGGTGGTGGAGGGAGTGAATGTTTTAGGTGGCGGATGGGGTGTCAATCAAGCGGGCTGCTTTGTCCTGGATGGTGTCGAGCTTCTTGAGTGTTGTTGGAGCTGCACTCATCCAGGCAAGTGGAGAGCATTACATCACACTCTTGACTTGTGCCTTATAGATGGTGGAAAGGCTTTGGGGAGTCAGGAGGTGAGACACTCACTGCAGAATACCTAGTCTCTGACCTGCTCTTGTTGCCACAGTATTTATATGGCTGCTCCAGTTAAGTTTCTGGTCAATGGTGACTCCCAGGATGTTGATGGTGGGGGATTCGGCGATGGTAATGCTGTTGAATGTCAAGGGGCGGTAGTTAGACTCTCGCTTGTTGCAGATAGTCATTGCCTGTCACTTCTGTGGCGCGAATGTTACCTGCCAATTATCAGCCCAAGCCTGAACGTCGTCCAGGTCTTGTTGCATGCAGGCATGGACTGCTTCATTATCTGAGGAGTTGTGAATGGCACTGAACACTGTGCATTCATCAGCGGACATCCCCATTTCTGACCTCATGTTGGAGGGAAGGTCATTGATGAAGCAGCTGAAGATGGTTGGGTCTCAGACACTGCCCTGTGGAACTCCTGCAGTGATGTCCTGGGGCTGTGATGATTGACCTTCAACCACCACAACCATCTTCCTTTGTGCTAGGTATGACTCCAGCCAGTGGAGAGTTTTCCCCCGATTCCCATTGACATCAGTTTTACTAGGGCTCCTTGATGCCACACTCGGTCAAATGCTACCTTGATGTCTAGGGCAGTCACTCTCACCTCACCTCTGGAATTCAGCTCCTTTATCCATGTTTGGACCAAGGCTATAATGATGTCAGGAGCTGAGTGTTCTTGGCAGAAACCAAACTGGGCATCAGTGAGCAGGTTATTGGTGAGTAAGTGCCGCTTGAATGCACTGTCGATGAAACCTTCCATCACTTTGCTGATGATTGAGATGGGGCGGTAATTGGCCGGATTGGATTTGTCCTGTTTTTGTGGACAGGACATACCTGGGCAATTTTCCACATTGTCGGATAGATGCCAGTGTTGTAGCTGTACTAGAACAGCTTGGCTAGAGGCACGGCTAGTTCTGGAGCACAAGTCTTCAGCACGATAGCCGGGATGTTGTTGGGGCCCACAGCCTTTGCTGTATCCAGTGCACTCAGCCGTTTCTTGATATCACATGGAGTGAATCGAATTGGCTGAAGATTGGCTTCTGTGATGGTGGGGACCTCAGGAATAGGCCGCTAGGGATCATCCACTCTGCACTTCTGGCTGAAGATGGTTGCAAACGCTTCAGGCTTGTCTTTTGCACTCAGGTGCTGGGCTCCATCATCATTGATGATGGGGATATTCATGGAGCCTCCTCTTCCCGTTAGTTGCTTAATGGTCCACCACCATTCACGACTGGATGTGGCAAGACTACAGAGCTTTGATCTGATCCGTTGATTGTGGGATCGCTTAGCCCTGTCCATAGCATGCTGCTTCCGCTTTTTAGCATGCGTGTAGTCCTGTGTTGCAGCTTCCCCAGGTTGACACCTCATTTTTAGGAACGCCTGGTGCTGCTCCTGGCATGCTCTTCTACACTCCTTATTGAACCAGGGTTGGTCCCCTGGCTTGATGGTAATGGTAGAGTGAGGGATATGCCGGGCCATGAGGTTACAGATATGGTGGAATACAATTCTGCAGCTGCTGATGGCCCACAGCGCCTCATGGATGCCCAGTTTTGAGCTGCCAGATCTGTTCTGAATCTATCCCATTTAGCATGGTGGTAGTGCCACACAACACGATGGAGGGTGTCCTCAGTTTGAAGACAGGACTTCGTCTCCACTTGGTCACTGCTACCAATACTGTCATGGACAGATGCATCTGCGACAGGTAGATTGGTGAGGACAAGGTCAAGTAGGTTTTTCCCTCGTGTTGGTTCTCTCACCACCTGTTGCAGTTATGTCCTTCAGGACTCGGCCAGCTCAGTCAGTAGTGGTGCTACCGAGCCACTCTTGGTGATGAACATTGAAGTCCCCCACCCAGAGTACATTCTGTGCCCTTGCTACTCTCAGTGCTTCTTCCAAGTGGTGTTCAACATGGAGGAGTGCTGATTCATCAGCTGAGGAAGGGTGGTAGATGTAATCAGCAGAAGGTTTCCTTGCCCATGCATGACCTGAAGCCATGAGACTTCGTGGGATCTGGAGTCAATGTTGAGGATTCCCAGGGCCACTCCTTCCTGTCTGTATATGACTTTGGCTCCACCCCCTGTGGGTCTGTCCTGCTGGTGGAACAGGACATACCCAGGGATGGTGATGGAGGAGTTTGGGACATTGGCTGAAAGGCATAATTCTGTGAGTATGACTATGTCAGGCTGTTGCTTGACTAGTCTGTGGTCAGCTCTCCCAATTTTGGCACAAGTCCCCAGATGTTGGTGAGGAGGACCTTGCAGGGTCGACTGGGCTGGGTGTGCCGTTGCCGTGTCCGTAGCCGGTGCAGAGTTCAATGCTGGGTGGTCCCTCCAGTTTCATTCTTATGAATGTGCTTCATAGCAGTTTGTTACTACTGAGTGGCTTGCTAGGCCAATTCAGAGGGCAGTCTTAAGAGTCAACCACATTGCTGTGGGTCTGGAGTCACATATAGGCCAGACCAGGTAAGGACGGCAGATTTCCTTCCCTAAAGGACATTAGTTAACTAGATGTGTTTTTATGACAATCCGATAGTTTCATGGTTGCAATTACTGATACTAGCTTTTTATTCGAGGTTTATTTACTTAACTGAATTTAAATTTCCCAGCTGCCATGGTGAGATTTGAACACACGTCTCTGGATCATTAGTCCAGGCCTCTGGACTAATCATGCTGTATGCATCCATTTCTCCTTTCCTGCCCCCTCCCCTCACCTTAACCTGACTTTTGTGCCTTTATGCTTTCAGATAATGAGCAAGCACCTGAGCAGCCTGTCCCTGAGGGCACCGTAGAGAGCGAGGCGGAAGAAGAGGAGGAGGAAGAACATACCGTGTCACTGCATGTCTCACCCACAGGCACCAGCTCAGATACTGGCACTACGTGTTCTTTAGAGGGTGGTATAGTAGCGGGATCTGCACAGGGTGAGGCACCGGGGACGAGTGGGCTACAGCAAGGCCAGGGGAAAGGGTAACTCACGGGCCAGCTCCCTGGAGGGTGAGTTCGCGCGCGATTTCTGCTGCACAGGACACAGACGAGGGCCTCGGTGGGGAGCCATTTAGAAGAAGGGTGATGAACAGGCACATGGCGATGATAGGTGCAATGGCAAGGGTGCCCGACAGCCTGTCGGCAATGATAACAAGCGTGGAGGAGTCTGCCTCCAACATTGCACTAGACTCTGTGCACACCATGGAGCCCATCATTTCCAGTCTGCAAAGGATGGTAGAATCACAGAAACCCCACAGTGCAGATAGAGGCCATTTCGGCCCATCGAGCCTGCACCGACACATATCCCACCCGATCCCCGTAACCCCTACACCAACACATATCCCACCCTATCTCCATAACCCCACATATTTTAATCCCCCTAACACTAAGGGTCAATTTATCATAGCCAATCAACCTAACCCGCACATCTTTGGACTGTGGGAGGAAACCGGAGCACCCGGAGGAAACCCACGCAAACACGGGGAGAATGTGCAAACTCCACACAGGCAGTCACCCGAGGCCGGATTCGAACCTGGGGCCCTGGCGCTGTGACGCAACAGTGCTAACCACTATGCCACCGTGCTGCCGTAGACTCCCAGAGAGACCGCGGTGACCCAGACCTTATGTCGCATGTGATGAGCGATCTGGCAGCTTCCATTGCAGTGCAGGCAGAAGCGATGCAACCTCTTAGTGGTGTAATGCAGCCTATGCTTGGTGACATTCAATCTCAGACTGCTCTCATGCAGTCTCAGCTTGATGCCACGCAATCTCTGACTGCTGCCATCGTGGCTGAGTCTACCACCGTCGACCGGGGCTTTCACATTGTTGCAGCAGGCCAGCAATCTGTGCTCCAACAGATTGCTAAGGATGTTGAGGTGCTGTCCTGGGGGAGTGGCAGTGGGTCAGTGGAGCAGGAACCTGCTGTCCTCTCTCAGGATGACAGCATTCCTGCTCCCACCACTGCCACTCCGCCATTGTCCTTGTCGCTGCCTGTCATCCAGCCAGCCGAGACTGCTGCCGCCCATGCTGAGGTGGTGCAGTCTACAGCCAGGCCCTCCAGGCCCAGAGCTGGTCAAGGGCATCCTGCAAGGCCATCTGAAGTCTCCCGCACAGACACTCAGCAGCCTTCCACCAGCCATGCTGCAGCCACTGGGCCAACACTTTGTGGGAGCACTAGAGTAGGCAAAGGCACAGTAACGAGAGGCACTAAGGGATTGTACAAGGGTGAATAGTTAATATTGTTGTTGTAAATATGTGTTCACTGATTTTTGATAAATGTATTAATTCAGTTTGAATTCTTTTGTGATGTGTCTCATTTCAGATTTGCACTCTGATATGTCCTACAACAGGGACGGAATGATGGGGATGTGGTGACCAACGGGGATCTGGGGTTTAATTTATTTGAACTGCAGTCTGATGAGGTGGTCACAGACCGCCCTTCCGGAAGGCCGATTGAGTGGCTGCCTCCTCCCTCCTCGTCCTCCTCGTCATCTTCCTCATCTTCCTCTTCCTTTTCCTGAGGTGGTCCCGCAATCCCTGGTGGTAAGGGCTGGGCCCTCATGATGGCCACGTCGTAGAACATGCAACAGACCACCACGAAATGGGTCACCCACTCAGCCGAGTACTGGAGGGCTCCTCCCAGGTGGTCAAGGCAGCAGAACCGTTGCTTCAGCAGGCCAATGATCTGCTCGATGATTTTCCTGGTGGCAGCATGGCTTTGATTATATGTGCTAGGCAGGGGTGTTGGGGTTGCGGAGGAGGGTTATGAGCCAGGTGGAGAGCGGATAACCCTTGTCTCTGACCAGCTAGCCATGAGCTTGACATGGTGGCTGGAAGAGTGCTGGCACACCGGTCTGGCGCAGGATGAAGGCATCATGGCTGCTACCAGGATAGCGGGCATTGACATTGAGGATTACCTGTGTGCGGTCGCACACCAACTGCACATTAAGTGAGTGGTAGCCTTTGAGGTTACAGAAGATCTCAGGATTGTTATGCGCGGCCTGCAAAGCCATGTGGGTGCAGTCAATGACGCCCTGCACCATGGCAAAGCCACGTGCACGCTCGTCCTGCTTCTTAAATTAATACCTTCAACTAGATAAAATAATCAAACAATAAAACTAAAATATCGATTGAATAAAAGGTTTAAGTAATTAATTAATTAATTAAACATGGTTAGAGATGGCAGGGCAGGTGGTGTGTCATAATGGCAGCATGTGGGAGTTTATGGAGAGCATCGCGATCCCAAGCAACCACATCTGCAGTAAGTGTCTGCAACTCGAGGAACTTCGGCCCAGAGTTGTTGCGCTGGAGTACGAGGTGCAGACATTGCGATGCATCAGGGTAGGGGAGAGTTACCTGGACACTTTGTTCCAGGAGGCAGTCACACCCTTTAGGTTAAGTAGTACGTTAGAGTTCGTCAGTGGTCAGGGACAGGAGGATGTGAATGAGAGTCATGCAGGTATGGGGACTCAGGATGTAGTGATGGAGGAGCCTCAGCCCTTGACCTTGTCCAACAGGTACGAGGTACTTGCTACCTGTATGGATGAGGAAAAGAACTGCAGTGAGGATGGGCAAACTGACCACGTCACCGTGGTAAATGGTGCCATCCAAATGGGGAGAGAAGGAAGGAATGTGGTAGTGGTAGGGGACAGTATAATCAGGGAGATAAATACTGTTCTCTGCAGCCACAAAAGAGAGTCCTGAAGGCTGTGTTGCCTGCCCGGTGCCAGGGTTAAGGATATCTCCTCGCAGCTGGAGAAGAACTTGGAGTGGGAGTGGGAGGATCCAGTTGTCGTGGTCCATGTAGGAACCAACGACATAGGTAGAACTAAGAATGAGGTTCCACTGAGGGAGTTTGAGGAGCTAGGGTCTAAATTAATAAGCAGAACCTCAAGGGTAATAATCTCTGGATTACTACCTGAGCCACGTGCAAATTGGCACAGGGTCAAGCAGATCAGAGAGTTAAATGCTTGGCTCAAAGAGTGGTGTGGGAAGAAGGAGTTTCAATTCATGGGGCACTGTCACCAGTACTGGGGCAAGGGGGCCCCACTTAAATCAGGCTGGGACCAGCGTTCTGGCAAATCTAATAACTAGGGCTGTAGATATGGCTTTAAACTAAAAAAGTGGGGAGGGGTCAGGTGAGGGGAAATTTAGAAATCTAAAGAGAAAGGTCAAGGCAATAAAGCAGTGTAGCAATTTGGGTAAAAATAAGCAGAGTGTGACAGGATGGAACAGCGAGTTTAACGGCAGCAGTGCAGCAGAGAATAAGGTCAAAACAGGGAATAATAGTAAAAAATTTAAATTAAAGGCTATTTATCTGAATGAATGAAGCATTTGTAACAAGGTAGATGAACTAGTGGTACAAATAGAAATAAATGGGTTTGATCTAATAGTCATTACAGAGACGTGGTTGCAAGGTGAACAAGGTTGAGAACTAAATGTTCCAGGGTACTTGACGTTTCGAAAAGACAGGTAGAATGGAAAAGGATGGGAGGTAGCCCTGATAATAAAGGATGACATAAGGACAGTAGAGAGAAAGGATCTCAGCTCGGAAAATCAGGAAGTAGAATCAGTATGGGTGGAGATAAGGAATAACAAGGGGCAGAAAACTCTGGTGGGAGTACTTTATAGGCCCCTAATAGTAGCTATACAGTTGGATAGAATATTAATCAAGAAATAGTAGGAGCTTGTAACAAAGATAATGCAATAATCATTGGGGACTTTAATCTTCATATAGACTGGACAAATCAAATTGGCAAAAGTAGTCTGGAAGACGAGTTCATGGAATGCATTCAGGACAGTTTCCGGGAACAATACATTATGGAACCAACCAGGAACAGGCTATTTTAGATGTTGTAATGAGACAGGGTTAATTAGCAATCTCATAGCAAAGGATCCTCTTGGCTAGAGTGATCATAATATGATAGAAATTCACGTTAAGTTTGAGAGTGACTTGCCTAAGTGCGAAACTAGAATCTTCATAATTCTCAACAAAAATACATTCCATTGAGAAACAAAAACTCCACGGGAAAAGTGATCCATCCGTGGCTAACTAAAGAATTTAAGGATAGTATGAGATTAAATGAAGAAGCTTATAATATTGTGAAGAATAGTGGTAAACCTGAGGCTGGGAGAGTTTCAGAAACCAGATGACCAAAAAATTGATAAAATGGGAAATGAGAGAAAACTAGCAAGACATATAAAAACAGATTGTAAGAGGTTCTACAAGTATGTAAAAAGGAAGAGAGCAGCAAAAGTAAGCATTGGTCCCTTAGAGGCTGAGACTGGAGAAATTATTATGGGGAATAAGGAAATGGCAGAAACATTAAACAAATACTTTGTATCTGACACAAAAAGCATACCAAAAATAATGGGGAACCAAGGGTTTAATGAAGGTGAGGAACTTAAAGTAATTAATATAAGTAAAGAAAAAGTACTAGAGAAACTAATGGGACTAAATGGCCTGATGGCCTACATCCTAGGGTTCTAAAAGAGGTGGCTGCAGAGATAGTGGATGCATTGGTTATGATATTCCAAAATTCCCTAGATTCTAGAACAGTCCCAGTGGATTGGAAGGTAGCAAATGTAACCCTATTATTCAAGAAAGGTGGGAAAGAGAAAACAGGGAACTACAGGCCAATTAACCTGACATCAATTGTCGGGAAAATGCTGGAATCCAATATTAATGAAATGGTAACACGGCACTTAGAAAATCATAATACTGTATGATGAAGTAGAGTCATCATGGTCTTATGAAAGGAAAATCATGTTTACCAAATTTATTAGAGTTTTTTGTGGATGTAGCTAATAGGGTAGATAAAGGGGAACCAGTGGAAGTAGTATATTTGGATTTCCAAAAGGCATTCGATAAGGTGCCACATAAAAGATTACTACAAATGATAACGGGGGAAAAATTTGGTATCGCCCATTTTGGGGCGCTAATATCGGTCGGGTGCAAAATTTAGCACTCGATGCAAATTATCGCCGGCAACCAGGAAATTCATCTCCAGTGCCCCTGGAGGTGATTGGAGCACTAAATCAAGAGCTACACACTTTTCTTAGGGTGCCAACATCGGGGAACGGGCGCTATTTCAGAGCTCTACTCAAGCTCACGCAATCTCAATTACCTTGTACTCAGACTTACTGGCGCCTCCCAGTTCTTAAAGGGGAAGATCCATCATGCAGCACAGCCTCACCCTGATCATTGCTGCGTTTGACCTGGGCCTGCAAGGAGGTGCAAATTTTCAACGACAATTATCATAGTTGTTCAGAGTCCCAGGGAGAGGTTGCCGGTTTAGCGACCAGGCATTGGTGACTCTGGTTGAGGCTGTGGAACGCAGACAGGCAGTGTTGTTTCCAGAGGAGTGCCAGGCTGCCCAATCGCGGCCGGCACCCCGCAAGAGGCGGCGAGACGGGGCAGGTGCTGGCAGGTGGCCCAAAAAATATGGCCGCCCGGCACCTGCCCTTTAATTTACGCCACCTTGGCCACAAAAACGTCCCCTGACCCTGTCGGACATAGCGTCTGATGGTAGGTCGGGCGGCGCGAGCCAAGTTTGCGGCCGGGGCAGTGACGTCATCGTCAGAGGCGCAGCACCGTGGTGCGCTACCGGCTACTGCCACCGCTAACCTCCCACTGAATTTTGTGGGAGGCGTTAGCGGCACCACACCCGGGCACTAGGTGCTTTGTGCCCCATTAGCGGCCCCTTGGGGCGCTAATGGGAGGCGCAAAGCAACCAAAGTTTTTTCCCAAAAAAATCTGCAAAGTGATATAGATAGACTAAGTGAGTGGGCAGTAAGGTGGCAGATGGAGTGCAATGTAGGGAAATGTGAGGTTATTCACTTTGTTAGGAAGAATAGAAAAACTGAATATTTTTTAAATATTGAGAAAGTTTTTAATGTTCAGAGAGATTTGGGTGTCCTCGTGCAAGAAACACAGAAAGCTGACATGCAGGTACAGCAAGCTATAAGGAAGGCAAATGGCATGTTGGCCTTTATTGCAAGGGGGTTGAAGTACATGAGTAAGGAAGTCTTGATATAATTGTACAAGGCCTTGGTGAGACCACACTTGGAGTGCTGTGCACATTTTTGATCTCCTTATCTAAGGAAGGGTATACTTGCTTTGGAGGCGGTGCAATGAAGGTTCACAAGAATGATTCCTGGGATGAGAGGATTGTCCTATGATGAGGGATTGTGTAGAATGGGCCTGTACGCTCTGGAGTTTAGAAGAATGAGAGGTGATCTCATTGAAACATACAAGATTCTGAAGGGGATTGACAGGGTAGATGCTGAGAGGTTGTTTCCTATGGCTGGAGTGTCTAGAACTAGGGGGCATAGTCTCAGGTTAAGGGGTAGGCCATTTAAGACCGAGATGAGGAGAAATTTCTTCACTCAGAGGGTTGTGAATCTTTGGAATTCTCTGCCCCAGAGGGCTGTGAATGCTGAGTCTTTGAATATATTCAAGGCTGAGACAGATACATTTTTGGACTTTCGGGGAATCAAGGAACATGGAGATCGGGCGGGAAAGTGGAGTTGAGGTCGATGATCATCCATGATCTTATTGAATGGCGGAGCAGACTTGAGGGGCCAGTTGGCCCACTCCTGCTCCTATTTCTTATGTTCTTATGTTCTCTCTGGTGGTGGAGAAGGAAATGTAGTCCCTTCTCCTGGTGTAGAGAGATTCTGTGACCTCCCGGATGCAGCTATGGACGGCGAACTGCAAGATGTTAGCTAATACTCCTATTACAGACTGGAAGGATCCACTGGTGAAGAAATTGAGGGCGACGGTGACATTGACTGCCACTGAGAGAGCCGTGGTTGGCCTGACCTGAGGCTGGAGGTCTGGTTGCAGGAGGTAGCAGAGTTTTGTGACCACCTCCTTGTTGAAGTGGAGCCTTCTAATATACTGCTCCTCACTTAATTGAAGGTAGGAGAAGTCCTCTCGGAATACCCTCAGAGGGTGAGGCCTCCAGTTGAGAGCCCTGATGGTCCTCCTCCTCTCTCTGGCCACATGTTCCAGGCTTTCTCGCTGCCTCCGCTCCCTCCTGGAGGGCAAGGTTGACTACCAGTACAACGTCCATTAATGTAACCAAGTGTAGCAGTTTGATTTTTTAAATAATAAATGTAGCTATCTTTTAGTTGCCACAACACTCCTGATACTAAATAACATTGTAATTATGGAATGAGACTGTTGCACTAGGTGAAACTGAGAAGAAAACACTGAAACTCCACTAACCTACAGATGCGACTCATTACTGATGATCCCTTTAAATAACATCCTTGGAAGTGGCTTCCTGTTGCTTCAGGCCAGCTCTCCCTGTCGCTGTTTCCTCCAGGCGCTAAGGTAGGTGGCGACAATCAATTTTGCAGATCGGGTGCTCAGTGAGCATTTCACACTCACTGACGTCACGGTCCACCTGGTGTTGAGGTTCCCGGCACTAACTGTTAGTGGCAGCACTGCGGCGGGGGGCAGCATTTGGCGTGCGGCGCTGGATTCGCCTCGTCCCAGCGATAATGCTCTAACGTCCCGTTAGCGCCATCTGCTCGCGCTAACGGGAGATGCTAAGGTACTGAATTTCCCCACCCCCTTTTATTACCAGCTGGTCCACCATTGCAGTATGCTGGGAATGTGGGATAACTAAATGAACCCTCATATCTAAGGGCTTGCACCTACAGAGACAAAATTACAGTGCTGCATTGTTGGGTCAGATGCTAAACTGAGGCACTGTCTGTCTATTCAGGTAGGTGTAAAAGATCATATGACACAGGGAGTTCTCCTGGCGTCCTGTCCAATGTTCCTCCCTCAATCAAAGCCACCAAAAATAGATTAACTGGTCATTAATTTCATTTCCTGTTGTGACACTATGCTGTGACAAGTTGGCAATGCATTCCCCTACAGAACAGCCAGTTTCCATTTTTTCTCTCCTCATCATAGGAATGTTTCCAGATCTCTTGCTCTGTGTACTGGCCATGGTGTTGACCCTGTTAGTGATGTGCTCTTGGGCTCTGGTGTGTGGATTGCAGTTCCTGTTAGTTCAGCCAGTGGAGGGATAGGAAGCACAGCTTCACTGACATGTGGCTAATGGGTCTGTGGTGTCATTGCTCCACCTAGTGAATAAAACCACTTAAGTCAACATGTTGGGCTTCACAGCATCTTCATGTGTGGAGCCCCACAAAAAAACATATCTAACTGCAGAGTACCATATGCAATAACCTAATTGAATTTGTTAATTAAATCATTTCTTCCATTTGCCAATCAGTGGTGGTATCGTAGATCTTGAGGGGTAGATCCTGGAAAGGCTGTATGTATAGATAGACTGGGAGTACACCCGCTGTGTGGTGGAGCTGCATTCCCGGGGCAAGAGCAATGTGGATTGGCACAGATTGGAACTTAAGGCACTCAGCTTTGTGTGTTGGGGGCAGTTTAAGGCATTAGGGTGCGGAGGTACATTAACGGGCAGTCATGAAGGAGCGCTGACCTCCGTACCTGAATTCCCAATATGCACTCCTGTCCCATGGAGTTCTGCATTGGGAACATTAATTTATAAAAACTACCCCACTGCCTCTGGGACTTGGGTTTGGATTCAGCCCAGTCTTCTCTCTCTATTAGCTGCCACATAGCAGGGTTTGGGTCAGTTCCAAGTGTAGGTTAGCCGTACTTTGTACAAATTGGCACTAAATCATCCCCTCCTCAGATAGGCAGCATGGAGAGCTGGCACTGAAACTGGTAATATCACCCTTAGCCAGAGGGGTTGTTTTTTGCAGGTTGAAGCAGGGTAGAGGGAGATTTACAATAGCAAAATACTGCAGATGCTGGAAATCTGAAATAACAACAGAAAGTGTTGGAAACACTCAGCAAGTCAGGCAGCATCGAGGAGAGAGAAACAGAGTCAACGTTTCATGTCGAAGCCTTCGTCAAAACTGGAAAAGGTTAGGGAAGAGAGGTTTTTAACAGGGGCAGGAAGGAGGGAAGGAAAGAACAAAGGTAAGGTCTGTGACAGGTTGGAAAGCAGGAGAGATTGACTGACAAAAGGGATGATGGTGCAAGGCAAAAGGAGAGGTAGTGGGACAAGTTAAGAAATAAAATTTGGCTCTAAATGATGTGTGGATGATGACAACAGCAACATTAACAGCTACCATGTGAGGAAACAAGAGAGAGGAAAAAAATATACAGAAATACAGGGGCCAATTTATAGTCTGAAATTGTTGAACTCGATGCTAAGTCCAGAAGGCTGTAAAGTGCCTAATCAAAAGATGAGGTGTTGTTCCTCGAGCTTATGTTGAGCTATGTTGGAACAGTGTAAGAGGCTGAGGACGGCGAGATTAGAGTGGGAGTGGAGGGGAGAATTAAAGTGACAGGCGACCGGAAGCTCGGGGTCACGCTTATGGACTGAACGGAGGTGTTCAGCAAAGCGGTCACCCAATCTGCATTTGGTCTCCCCAATGTAGAGGAGATTGTGAGCAGCGAATACAGTATAATAAATTGTAAAAAGTACAAGTAAACCGCTGTTTCACCTGGAAGGAGTGTTTGGGGCCCTGGACGGTGGGAAGGGAGGGGGTAAAAGGGCAGGAGTTGCATCTCCTGCGCTTGTATGGGAAGGTGCTAGGCGAAGGGAAAGGGGTGTTGGGGGTGATAGAGGAGTGTACCAGGGTGTCGCGGAGGGAACAGTCCCTTTGGAATGCTGAAAAGGGGGGAGGGGAAGATGTTCTTGGTGGTGGGATCATGCTGGAGGTGGCAGAAATGACGCAGGATGATCCGTTGAATGTGGAGGCTGGTCGGTTGAAAGGTGAGGACAAGGGGAACCCTATCATGGTTCTAGGAGGAAGGGGCGAGAGCAGAAGTGCGGGAAATAGAATGGACATGGTCGAGGGCCATGTCAACCACAGTAGAGGGGAATCCTCAGTTGAGGAAAAAGGAAGACATACCGGAAGCACTAGTATGGATGGTGGCATCATCAGAACAGATGCGGTGGAGATGGAGAAACTGGGAGATTGGGATAGAGTCTTTACAGGAAGCGGGGTGGGAGGAAGTGTAAGCCAGGTAGCTGTGGGGGTCAGTGTGCTTATAATGGATGTTGGTCGATAGCCTATCCCCAGAAATCAAGACAGAGAAGTCGAGGAAGGGAAGGGAAGATTCGGAGATGGACCACGTGAAGATGAGCGAAGGGTGGAAATTGGAAGCAAAGTGAATGAAATTATCTAGTTCAGGGCGAGAGCAGGAAATGGCACCGATACAGTTATCGATGTACCGGAAAAAGAGGTGAAGGACGGGACCTGAGTAGGGCTGGAATAAAGAATGTTCCACATATTCCATGAAAAGGCAGGCATAGCTAGGGCACATGCGGGTACCCATAGCAACACCTTTAATTTGGAGGAAGTGAGTAGAGTCAAAGGAGAAGTTGTTCAATGTGAGAACAAGTTCAGCCAGGCGGAGGACGGTGGTGGTGGATGGGGACTGGTTGGGCCTCTATTCAAGGAAGAAGTGGAGCGTCCTCAAGCCATCCTGGTGGGTGATGGAGATGTAGAGGGATTGGACGTCCATAGTGAAAAGGAGATGGTTGGGCCCGGGAAACTAGAAACTGTTAAAGTGGCGGAGGGTGTCGGAAGAGTCACGAATATAGGTGGGAAGGGACTGGATAAGGGGAGAAAAAATAGAGTTGAAAAAGGAAGAAATCAGTTCTGTGGGGCAAGAACAGGCTGAAACAATGGGTCTACCAGGGCAGTCCTGTTTGTGGATCTTGGGAAGGAGGTAGAAGTGGGCTGTGCAGGGTTGAGGGACTATGAGGTTTGCGGCCCTGGGGGGAAGATCTCCAGAGGAGATGAGGTCAGTGACAGTCTTGGAAATAATTTCTTGATGTTCGGTAGTGGGGTCATGGTCCAGGGGGAGGTAGGAGGATGTGGCAGAGAGTTGCCATTCAGCCTCCGCACGGTAGAGGTCGGTTCACCAAACAACAACAGCACCATCCTTGTCAGCAGGTTTAATGACAATGTTAGGGTTGGATCGGAGAGAATGGAATGCTGCAAGTTCAGAAGGAGGTAGGTCGGAATGAGTGAGGGGAGCAGAGAACTGAAGAAGGCCGATGTCACGCCGGCAGTTAGCAATGAAAAGATCAAGAGAGGGTAAGATGCCAGAGGGAGGGATCCAGGTAGACCGAGAATTCTGAAAGCGGAAAAAAGGGTCCGCTGTGTGGGGGGAAGATGCCTGGCCAAAGAAGTGGGCACGGAGACGAAGGTGACGGTAAAAGAGCTCAGTGTCGTGCCAAGCTCAAAATTCATTGAGGTGCGTAAGGGGATGAAGCTCAGGCCTTTGCTAAGGACTGATCGTTCGGGGTCAGAGAGGGGTAGGTCAGAGGGGATAGTGAAAACACACAAGGGGGTGAGATTGGAAGAAGGGATGGGGTCAGAGGAGAGTGAAGGGGAGGAAGGTTCCGGAGAGGCGTTGGTGTCCAAGAGTTGATGAAGCTTGCGATCCTTGACATCTGAAAGGAATAAAAAAAAGTTTTTTGTTGAAGCGTCAGAGGAGTCAAAGGATGAAATGGAACTGTGGACCAGGACAGCTTTGAGATAGAGTGAGTTGGCGCTGCAGAAGAGAGAGGTCGAGAGTATTCAAGTGGCGACTCTTGGCGTTGAGCGTGGATCTCAGGACATGGCGAGAGCAGTAGTTCGAGGAATGCTGAATATCTTGGAGATGTCTGTAATCCTGGGTGGATCCGAAACACGAAGGATGGAATGTCAGTTGAAATCCACGTGGAACAAGTCGGAACTGGAGACAGTTGCTGAGGAAATAGATGTGGCTGTGAAAACGAGTCTTGGCAGATACCTGATCAAACACGAGAAGGGAAACAGAAAGCAATGAAGATGAACAAACAGAAATCCCATCAGAGAGAATGGCAGATCTTCTTCAAGGTGGGCATTCCGAGAAGTGGCAGTGAACCAAGAGAGAGATTTACTCTACATCTGGTCCATGATAAACCTGTTCGAAGCTGACACTTTGGTAAAAACTGTATGAAAAATTTCCCCTTCTCCCTCCTCATAAGCATCAAATTTGTCAAAACAAAAAAAGTTAATAAAAAGAACATGTCACGTAATTATTGCATTTTAACCATTGTTCTTCTATACCTTTAAAAAGAGGACTTAAATTCTTAAGCAATACTCTTAAAGACATGCAATAATCTATTTGAATGTGTTAATCAATTAATCTCTTCTATTCGTCAATCAGTGATGGTATCGTAGAATTTAAGGAAGGCTGTGTGTATATAAAGTAGGAGTATACCCGCTGTGTGGTGGAGCTGCACTCAGAGGGCAAGATCACTCCAAGGTGAGTTTACGAATGCAAGGGCTTTATCTTTCTTTTGAAGTTCACTGGTGGATGGGATGGGATGGGATGGGACGAGACAGGATGGGACGAGACGAGACGAGACGGGATAAGATGAGATGAGATGAGACAGATGAACTCCTTCATTGTAATGTTTCTAATGAAACTGTGTGATATTTTAATTGAGTAATGCGATTCTAAGGGAAATCTTTAGTAACTGTAAGGGGGAATTGTAAGGGAGTTCTTATTTTCGTGCCTTCCATTTTGTGTCTTTGTGTTCAGGTAAATTCTGTAGGTATGGACAGGTATTTCATTGTGGAGGAAGCTGGATCCCAGGGTGACTCAGCTGCATTTGGGTGCAATGACATGAGTTGGCATTGAGGACTGTGCTCATTCCGTGAGCTAATTACAGTAAGAAGGGCTTCTGATCAACCCCTAGGTAACCCTACATTCCAAGATAGTGTGACTATCAGATCGCACTCTGGTTGATAGGGAATGAGGGTTTGCTTATGTGAATAGTCTATGGTGTAGAGCATGAGGGAAATATCTGATTTAAAGCCTGAAAATAAAACAATTATTTCATCAGCAGGTTGTAGGACACTAACGGAAAGTTCTTTATAATGACAGTGCTCCCCCATTACTGTTCCTCTTTAAAGGTCATAAATAATAATAAAATCAGGGGTGGCATTAGGACCATGCAACCCATGCGATTGCATAGGGTCTGGAGCCAGTCAGGGGCCCCGAGTTTAAGGATTGTAGTAAATCGAACTGGACTCACCCCGGGCCCCAGACCGAACATTTGCTCGGGAATCCCACGAGGCAAATGCAACCCCTGAATAAAGTCATTGGTTTCTCTGGACAGTGAATAAATGCAGAATGGTCTACCAGATCGATCTTGGACATCGACAGAGCAGGGCCCACATCCTTTAATTTTACAAGAAAATCACTGAATTGACAAATTGCTGAAGTGACTTCATGAACAATTTTTTTTTTAATTTAAATTTAAAATGCAATCTCTCTGGCTATTTGTCCTTTTGCTTCAAATTTTATTCTTCACTAGTCTGGTGCTGGAACGTCAAGTGAGTCACTCGGCTTAGGCTCTCGTGTCATTGACCCGGAATTTGTGGTCAGCAGGGAGGCAAAGGCGTTCGCCGCTGGCCCCGAAGTACGCTTCACACAAGGATCTCGCAATCTCTGTGTCGAGAACTTCGGGTTTTCAGACATTCAATTCAAATCAACCGAGTCTAGTGGGGGTCCCCTTGTGTGAACTGCTGTGACGTCAACAGGTTGTCTGAGCAGCCAATCAAAACGCAGAATTCTCACAGACAGCGAACAAGGAAGAGAGTATTCTAACTTTTTAAAAATGTTAGAGAGAGCAAAAGAAAGATTGGGACTCTAACATGGGGAAAAGGCAAACCTGAAATAAAGGTGGACAAACTTTTTAAAAAATTTAAGTTTCCTAAAAAAATTTTTTTTATTGCAATGGACAAATTTCACACGGCACAAAATTAATATTAGTTTTCCAGGCCCTTAACATTTGTTTAGCAGTAATAACGCTGTCAAAACCCCAGTCACAACTAATCCCTTTGGGTCTAAGTTTTAGTGGGGAATTTAACAGCGTAAATACTGCGGAAGAGCTGAAGTTTCCGTCACTTTCCCTGATTTGGATGATTACACTGATTGCCGGCTCTGTGGGGCAGTGGGGGTCACAGCGCAGCCTGTTTCAGAGCTGTCAATGTCCGACCACAACTTCAGGATTTCCGCATGCGCATGCGCCAATTCCCGAAGTTGCGATCAGTTTCACAGGCAGAATAACATATTCGCCGTCATCCTGATCACAAATTCCAGGCCATTTGCGATTTTGCCGGAGGTCCCACCTCCAATCTCGTCCCCTGAGCGCTGGCAAAATTCCAGCCGAAGAGTCTAAAGTCGAAAAAACAAAGAAAAAGTTGCCTTTCATGACCTCAAGATGTCCTAAAGTATTTTACAGCCAATGAAGTACGTTTGAAGTGTACTCACTATTGTAATGTAGGAAACACAGCAGCCAAATCCTGCACAGCAAGGTCCCACGAACAGCAATTAAATAAATGACCAAATAATCTGTTTTAGCGATGTTGGTTGAGGGATAAATATTGGGCAGGACACCGGGGAGAACACCCCTGCTATTCTTCAAAATAGTGCCATGGGATCTTTTATGCCCACCTGAGAGGGCAGACAGGGCATCAATTTAACGTCTCATCCATAAAACGGCACCTCCGAGAGTGCAGCACTCCCTTAATTCTGCACTGGAATGTCAGCCTAGATTACATGCTCAAGTCTCTGGAGTGGGGCTTGGACCCATAACCTTCTGAATCAGAGACGAGAGTGAACCCAAATGAGCCACGGCTAACACTTAGAATTCAGCAAAAATTCTGAATTCTGCGTCTAATGGCTGATTTAAAGTTCCAGTATATTCCAAATGACAGTGATTAGCTGAAGCCTGTCCTTATTCAGCCACTTCATCTCCTGTTAACATTATCACTAATTGTGCAAATGCACAATGATTGTGTATCGGTTGTGTTATCATAATAGTTTCAACTGCATTTTGCAGAACAGGATATGAATTTTATTTTTTAAATGGTCTGCTCAGGTTATTTGCTAGTTTGTAACAGGCTGACTAATCAATTATTGCATTCTGTATTTATTTTTTATAACTGTGATTGTACTCTGTTGGGTGAAAATAAATTCACATCTAATCTGTGGTAAAGTAAAAGGTGCAGTTTATTGAAAACAGAGCTCTGGGAGAAGCGTCTCAGACCCCGCGGTCTGTGCGAGCACCTTCTCCCCGATCAACAAAATTCACAAGCTTATATACAGTACAAGACTGGAGCACATCGATAGCCTTGATTACATTACTTATTCCTTGGCCAGTCTGGCTTCGTGGTAACAGCCGCCCCCCTCCCCAATTATATTCCTTCAAAAACAATCTAATTATAACTTTACATCGTTAGCTAAGCCCCTTCTTTTAGTTCTGTCTTTTATCTAAGTTTGTCCAGTTATCTGGACAGCAGGGTCCTTTCTTATTTCATTGTGGCTTCGGCCGATCAGTGACTCGTGATTGGACATGGCTCAAAGGTTAATCAGCTTCTCATATCTCCACATGCTTAATCACTTTTGTAGTTCAGTCCATTGTGTTTTTAAACTAGTCTCGACTGAAACTAGGTTGTCATGCTGTGTCGCTCGACTGCAACATTCAACTGGTTCAAATCCCAATCCTTCATACTCTATGTGGCCAAGACCTTGATAACGTGTTTCATTAGTCTGAAGATCCTTGTAGACGTGTTATTTTTTGTAAAATTTGGCATTTTAATAAATTGTGTACATTAAAAAAAAGTTATTTTAATAAATTGCATATATTTTTAATGTTTTTAATTAATTATGTGCATTTTCTGTGTACGTCCAGATTGTATAGGGTTCAAAGTCCTCTGTTTCACTATTTTAGCAAAGTGATTTAACTTGTTTAAAATGAGCAGATTAATGAATTTGTTGAAATGACCAGCAGTGGTATTTCCCCAAACACACAATCCATTTCATTAAAAAATACGAATGAGCTCCAATTGGAAACCATTGAAGTTTACAGCGCAGAAGGAGGCCATTCAGCCTATTGTGGTAATGACAGCTCTTTGCAAGAGCAATCCAAAACTAATCCCCCTGCCCTGCTCTCTCTACATAGCCCTATATCTGCCTCTAATTAAAATACTGCTGCCTTAAAAGATGCAAAGGTCTCTAACTAAACTATTCCCAATGGAAAAGCTCTAACAACTCTCTAAATAAAGATATTTCTCTTCATTCTTTTAATAACAATTTTATTTTGATAGCCCCCTTGTCATAGCTGCCTAACCTGAGGCAATATAAATCAAAGCTGTTGCTGAAATAGTCTGCCCTATCTGGTCTATCAAACCCCTTCATAATTTTAAAAACCTCTATTAAATATCCTCTTAGCCTTCTCTGCTCCATTGGAAATAGTCCCAGTCTCTCAAGACTCTCTTCATTTTACTTTCTCACCCCTGGTATCATTCTGGTGCATATATGCTGTGTGCTCTCTATGCTTTTAATGCTCTAATCACCATGACGAGTTTCCACTAATTGTGCTTGTTTGTGGGCCTTCGAGGAGGCTCTAAAAGTTAAGCTGGTTCTTTAGGGTGCAGGGACACTAATAGGCGCATTTGAAAAGCTTTTGAATGTAATCTTTTTTAATTTATTCATAAACTGACTACTGAACTCCAATAGAACTAGCAAATGGTTCTGTAATTTTTTTAAGTCATTTTCAGTCATTTAAAATTGGGTTACTCACAGGTGGTGGACTGACACTGATTAAAAATGTTTTTTTTGTGATAGACCCATTTTCAGCTGCATTAATCAAACCGCATCAAGTTATCACTCATAAATATATCGAGGAATATATTTTAAAGCAAATTTTTTTTAAATTGCATTCTAAAATGCTGCCCGATCGCACTGGTTCATGGCAGATTTTGCATTCGGCAATATGCAAATGAGTTTGAGTGAAAACTCGAGGAAAAAAAACTTTTCAAAAAGGGTGCAATTTGGGGTTCAATTTGTGCCCGGATCGCCGATTACGCCCAAAGCGGAAACTCTACCAACAGAAGAACTTTCTGCTCACTTCAAATAGTGCCACAGAATCCTTAAGATGCCCCTGAAATGACAGACATCTAAAAGATGGTACCTCCAGAAATGCAACGCCATACTAAATGGACAGTGTGCCGGAAAATTCAATTCCACAGACTATGTCTGTGATGAAGTCTCCTGTTCAGTCAAGCTGAGGTGCAAAACACACTCTGGCATTTTGAAATAGATTGTCCCACCCTCACACTTTCTGCAGCTTTTCTGCTGCCTCTCATTGGCCCCTTTCCGTCTTTAGATTTCCTGTTGCCCAACCTCTCTCTGACTTAGAAAGGTGACAGCAATTCAAAGATTACGATGAATAATATCTTTTTATCTTCCTCTCCATGCTGACTAGCTTAAAAAAAACTTTTCCATAGTAATCTATCAAATCCATGTCTAATGTCATTGGTTTTACTCCTTTAGATTGTCCATCATGAAGTTTTCATTGTTTCTGGGCTGTGTGGTGGTGTCTATTCTGGTTGTAGCCTCAGGCCACACATTTGATTCAACATTGGATGAAGATTGGAAGAACTGGAAATCACAGTATGAGAAGCAGTACACGGAGGTAAAAGGGAATTTGCTCTAGAACGGAATCTACTCCAAACATTCACCTCACTCAGAAGGGGGAAGGAATTCAACACATTTGTTAAACTACTGACAATTTCCACCTAGAGTCTTTTCCTCTCTTTTGTTTCAAGTTTCAGTACAATTCGAAGAATTCTGTATGGTACAACTACTGGTACCTCAGTGATCTTAATATAAAGGATTGCACCACGTTCTGAGCAGAACAGGACTGTTCTCGGTGGCTGGGTTTGAGCAGGGTGTACAATAATTGATGATGCGTGTAATCCTATGAGTTGGAACCAGCTTTGTTCCACCTTGATACCAGTGATGATAGTTAATGCTGTTCCTGAGACTGAGGTTAATGTTCATGGAAGGAGTTGCTTGGCTTGCTATGTGTAGCAAAATGAAATATATATTATTTTTAATAAAATGATGTAATCACTAAGCATTTTGATGAGAATATTAATAGGATACAGTTGAAGGAATCGAACCTGTGAAATATATAACCTTTATCTTCCTCTATATTATCAAATTTCGCCATTGCTCACTCCTAAAATATTCTGTAACCAGCAATGAACCTGTTGAACTTGTTCAGTCATTTATTTCTACTGTACTTTTAGCGTCAGTCACTCAGACTGGCGGTTCAATCTGCTTTAGGTTTGAGTGTGTATGGGAAGGGTAATGACGGCACGCTCTCTGATATTAATGAAGGGATAGAAACCTGAATGCAAAATATTATTTCAGCTTTTGCACAGGGAATTTTAAAACTATTGTATAATTACACTGATGAAAGGTGCTAGAGCTTGACTGGCTAAATGTCTTTTTTCAGGAAGAAGAGGGCTACAGAAGAATGATATGGGAGGACAATATGAGATACATTGAACAACACAACCTGGAGCACACAATGGGGAAGCACACATTTACTGTGGGAATGAATCAGTTTGGAGATCTGGTTTGTACAAGATGTGTAATATGGGGGTCTATTAGATGACAGTTATTGAGGTGTTATTACTGAATGAGGTGTGATATGGTTAGTGATATCACAGCACCTCATTTTAACAAAGACTTCAGCTTCTCTTACCAATGTCAAAATAGATTCTCCTCTCCATTTTACATCTCATTTCATCCTATTTGCTCTTGTTAAACAGCCAGCACCATGGGCTGGGGCACTGCCTATATGTCTGCTGCACTTTTGTTTTTGCTGGTGAGAATAAGAAAATGGGATGACCAAGCTAACTGGCACCATAGGGTAGTGTTGGCAGTGCTCAACTTGCCAGCTGCCTTGGCCCTAACCTCCCCGCAGAGATGGACTAAAACCCAACTTTGGGATCAGTGGGAATTTAGATCCATTGTCATTGGCCCAGAAATTCGGGTCTCCACGGGTGAGTACGCATGGGGTACTCACCCGTAAGCCCAATGGAAGTGCTGGTTTCCTGCATGCACTGCGCATGCGCAGGAAACCGGCACTTCCATTCCCCTGAAAGCAGGGGTTCAGAGGTCGTACGCATGCGCGGGAGAGGCTGCGCGTGCACATCGAACTTCGTTTTTTTTTGCAGGTTTTCCCGGGAAGGTAAGTCTCCAGAAGTTAGACATGTAAAAAGCAGGCGCAAGGCCTGCTTTTTACAAGGTAAGTGGTGAATTAATTAAAATTAAAACATTTTTTCCACCGGTTTATTATTCTTAAATACTTTAAAGCAAGGTGAGTTTATTTTTAGCCCCGTTAGAAAATAAAATTCCTTTTTTCAAAAATTTAAATTATTGTTTAAAATAGTTATTTCATGTAATTTATAGTTTATTTAAAAAATGTGATTTTTAAAAAAATGTATTTGAAGATTTAGTGCTGTTTTGGGCCCGTAGTATTTATAAGTTTTGACAGCTCTTCCTGTCAATCTTATGAATGTAGCTCCCCATGGCCCATGTGATCCCAGGGGATGCATTGAACTAACTGCGCCCCTGGGATACGCAAGAACTGCGCGCCGGCAGCTGGACCAGGCCCTGGATCGGAATTCCACGGGGGCCCAGAGCTCAACGGCCGGCGCGCATGGTAAGTGCAGGTCAGGGGCTTGCACCCGCGGGAAGCCCCCGACCCAAATTTCTGGGCCATTATATTTTATCATAAAAATCGATTCAACTGTTGTAAAATTGGTGTGAAACAAGGGCAATGACTCATGGGAGACAGGTCCACAGGCAGCCTCTGTTTTCTCAGTCTTGTTGTTTGAGCCTCAACGGTTAGTGTGGGCAGAGTACTTGACCAGGGCAGCATCAAAAGCAAACCTGATCCTTGTGCAACAGCTGCTCTCCAGTGCACTGAATTGTGATCAGAAATGGGAATCCTGCCTGACTTTCTCTTCTAAGTCCAAGGGCACTAAGGCCAATTATAGGCCCCAACTGCAGCCCCGCTGAGATCAGTTAATTAAGCACAGGCTCAGTTATGCACCAATAAACTCAGCCATCTTGGGGGAATGGCAGCTTTACCCTTTCTCCTCATGACACGATGGGCCAAATGGCCTCCTGGGGGAATGGCAGCTTTTACCCATACTCCTCACTGGTGAAAGTCCTCTGTCAGATTATAATTACTGTAGAAGATTATCAAATGTTTTCACATAAAATAAAGCACACGTTTAATAACTGCTGCTATTTTGATTATTGTACCATAGACCAGAGAGATGTTTTATCACCTTCAGGCTGTGCCACCCTCTACTTTGTACTGGCCTGTGAAGAAATGGATGGACTCATGTTTTCCTGCAGTTCCTTATTTTAGTCAAAGATTAGACATGAGTATGGAGTGTGAGCACTGCTTGATACTCTCATCTTCCTTTGCCGCTAGACAGAGTGAATGGATGAAAATGTAACCTTGGGAGACAATCTACCCTCCTCCTGCACATTACCCATTAAAAGTCAGTCACTTCATTAACGAATGTCCATGTACTTGACTTTCTAGACTACTGAAGAGTTCAATGAACTCAATAATGGATACCTCCAAGCTGAAGCTGATAACTCAACTGAAGAAGAAGTTGATGAAGATGATGAAAGTGATGAAGACGAAGAAAGTGATGATGTTGAAAAATGTAGAGGTGTCGACTGGCGCAGGAGAGGCTATGTTACTCCAGTAAAGAACCAGGTAAAAATCGGAAGGAATCTTTCTAGCAATTATTAAGTGTAAGGTTCTGAAGAAATGTTAAAGTTATGACGGGCTTGTAGGAACCTGTAAGGAAGGTGCAGCTTTGGTTTTAGCTCCTATTTGCCTGAAACTACCTCTCCTGATTGCTCATCGCTGCTGTTTACGTGCACTGGTTATGACCAGGCATGAATAATGGAGATATGGGATGCTTAAAAAAGAACTAGAAGAAAAGAAGAAAATATAAGAACAGAAAATAGGAAAAACAAAAGTGAGATGCGAAGTAAGTTCCCAGAAAAAAATCCGGTTTAAAATAAAATGGAACAATTTCCGAAGAGGAATGAAAGGAAAAGAGACAAAGAGAATAAGAGGGAAACTAGAACAATTTTAAGTAGAAGATAGAGTTTAAAAAAAAGTGTGGGGAAGGAGAGCGACTGGAGGTCCGAGCAAAGAGATACAAGTTTGGAGCGAGGGAGGGGCACAGTCTGTGACTTTTTGCACTTGGTACTCAGGATGCTCTCCCGTCTTGTTTACAGCTATTGGCAATTTTTCCCATTTATTATCCATTTAAAGACAATGCCTCACTTTCCAACAATTATTAGTTGGATTGTAGGACATCAATGGAGAACTAATAAAGACTCTGGTTCGTGTCATCTTAACTATAAAATGCAATTGGCTCTTAAACTCAGACAACCAACAGGTGTAAAACGATTAACATAATCACAGTGTTTAAAACGCCTCCTTTTCAATTTGAGATAAAATCCACAGATTTGCGTAACTTGATCTCACTTTAAAATTCTAACAATTTTAACAATTTTAATGTAATTCTTTCTCCTGTGTTTCTTTCTTTAATTTTTTTCAGTTAATTTGTGTTGATTGAGGTGAAGGGTGTTAGTGCTGAGGAGAGAACACTTTTCTAATTCAATCACCTAGTGCCAAGCATCCCCAGGTCGGGTACAGCTACAGGAGAGTAAAGCTCCCTCTAATCTGCCCTCAGTGTGTTTAGCAACAACCTCAAACAAACACGCCTCCATCGCTCAACAGACCCGACACCAAGCGGCGGGGGAGGCAATTTATATTATTAAGAGCTTGTTAACAGGCATTTAAAAACTATTTTAAGCTCACCTTTAGATTTTAAGACATGGCCCACGGCTTCCCTGCTGCTCAGGGATCACGTCAGGTAAGGAGGTTGGGAGTTGTGTCGGGATGGGATGATTTCTTAACTTGACAGCTGCAAATGGACTATAAAAGCTCTCATTTCATAGCTGTTCACTTTCCAAGGTTAGAAGCTGTTGCTTACTGCATTTGGAAGACAGGTTGAGCTTTATGCAGCTTGCAAGTGTTTGGAACAAACTCTCAATCCAGTGTCACCTCATTGGAACAACCTCTCTGACCATTGACAGATAGCTTCTGTCATCTCAACCTCACCTGCTATCTATTCCATCAGCATTGGTGCCCTTGAAAATATCTCACCTTGATCCTCAGAATCTGACCACAATTAGTCACAACACCAGCAGTACCAGGCACACCAGCAGCACCAACAACAACACCAACCTTCTCCGCAATCAACTGATGCTGCACAAGACGCAGGGCATCAGCACCCGATCACATTGCTGCCCGGGAGGCATGGGATGGCCTCACCATAGCCAGATTTACTTCACTTGATGCTGTACACTCTGGCTGCCACATGATGCGCCAGGTTGGCACCACCCCACACCAACACCATAAAGCATCCCTACAATGCCCAAGCTATTCCTTTCACACTCATCGCCATTGCAGGGGGTAACGTTATGTCTCACCATTCACTGCAACTCACTAAACCACTTCCAAAGGTGCACACACATCTGTCCAAGAATGCAAACTGTCTAAAATAAAGATTTCAATGTTTGACAGCACATTAACAGAAACTTGAAACTTTAGATGAACATTGGCTAAAACACCCAAGTGCCTACCCTTGTGTGTTGTTAGTTGGTATGATTGGACTAGGATGAGAGTGAGTGTGAGGAGTGGCTAGTGAGATGGGGAAATGATAATGTAGATAGAGAGGGTTGGTGGAGGTGCAAGGTAAGTTGGTATGAGGAGTAGGGTAGGGAAGGCAGAGTGGTGGGGATGTGATGAATGGCATGAGGTTGAGTGTGGCTTTGCAGTAACGTTTCGTGATCTACTGAGATCATTGAAAGGTTTGCGCCACTGCAGCCTGGTCTTCCTAATGACATCCCTGCCTGTGTCCTCCTATGCAACGTGCAACCAGGCTGCGTTGATCTCCTGGGGAGGTCTCTTCCACCCATGAAGGAAAGAGGACCTCTCTGCGTGCTGTGACTCTCTTCATAAGCATATGGAGGGATTCATGGGAGAGCCTGGGTGCAGCCGTGCACCTCTGTGCAGTGCTTGACAGTGTTTGCAGCACCTCAATGCAATAGAATGCTGACAGCACAAATGTCCAAATCAATTTACACATGGTCCCTTTAAGGAAACATCAAGTGACGTCATCAGACCCGCTTCCTTGAATTGGCTGGGAAACACGCTGGGCGGGCTTAACAAGCCTAATCAGTGTAAAATCATTTCACAGAGCGGGCTGGAGCCAGCAGCGGGGTCGTACCCCGCCACTGACCCCAGCCACACCAGACCCGCCTCGGTAGGTGAAATCACGGTCATAAAATGTTACAGAACAGAAGGAGGTCATTTGGTCCATTGTGCCTGTGACAGCTTTTGTCCAGTTTAGTCCCATATCCCAGCCTTTTCCCCATAACCCTGCACATTAGTCCTCTTCAAGTACATGTCCAATTGGCTTTTGAAAGTTCCTATGGAATCTGATTCCACCGTGCTTTCAGGTAGTGCTTTCCAGATCTTGTGAAAATAATTATCCTCATTTCCTCTGCAAATGATTTTAAATCTGTGACCTCTGGTTACCAATTCACTTATCAGAGAAAATAGTTTCTCCCTACTTGCTCTATCAAACCCCCTCATAATTTTGAATACCTCTATTAGGTCTCCTCTTAACCTTCTCTGCTCTAAGGAGAACAATACCAGCTTCTCCAATCTCTCCACATAACTGAAGTCCCTCATCTCGGGTATCATCCTGGTAAACCCCTCTGTACCCTCTCCAACACCTTGGCATGCTTCCGAAAGTGTGGTGCCCAGAATTGTACACAATTCTCCAGCTGAGACCTAAACAATGATTGTAAAGGTTTAGCATGACTTCCTTGCTTTTGTATTCAATGCCCCTATTTACAAAGTCAAGTATCTCATATGCTTTCTTAACTGCCTTATCAACTTGCCCTGCCACCTTCAAAGGTTTGTGAGTAGGCACCCCCAGGTCCCTCTGCTCTTGCACCCCCTCAAAATAGCACCAATTAGATTATACTGCCTCTCCATATTGTTTCTCCCAAAGTGCATCACTTCACACTTGTCCGCATTAAACTGCACCTGCCATGTGACTGCCTGTTTCACATGTCTGCTGTTAATCTGCTGACTATTTGCTACATTGCCAAGTTTTGTATCTTCCACAAGTTGCAGAATAGTACTCCCTATGCCCAAGTCCAGGTCATTTATATGTAACAAGAAAAGCAATGGTCCTGATACTGACCCCTGGGTGACCCCACTCCACACTTACTTCCAGTCAGAGAAACAGCCATTCAGCATGACTCTCTGCCTCCTATCCCTTAGCCAATTTCGTACCCAAGTAACCACCATCCCTTCAGTACCAGATGTTTCTATTTTCCGAATAAGTCTGCTATGAGGTATTTTATCAAATGCCTTTTGAAAGTCCATATATATATATATATATATGTATACTAGCTGGGGGGGCCCGGCATTGCCAGGGCAATTTTGGGCAACGCGGTTTATGGCTGGGCGCTGCCGCTCCCGCGCTCTGTGTCACTCTTTCCCTCCCTGACCCTCGCTCTGTCCCTCCCCCTCTCTCTCCCTGCCCCCTCTCTCTCTCCCCCCCTCTCTCCCTGCCCCTGTATGTCCCCTCTCTCTCTCTCTCCCTCTCTCTACCTCTCCCCCTCTGATCTCCCTCCCTCCCTCCCCCTCTTTTGGCACCCGGGGAAGGGCTTTGAAAATTGAGCCCGGCCGCGGTGGCCGTGCGGGGCCTAGCGGTTCAGGCCCGGCCGGGCTCTCGGGCCGAGACGGACCCCAGCTGATTACCCGGTGTGGCCGGCCGCCGCGGGTAGCGCGGTTTATGGACGGCCGCTGAAGCTCCCCCGCCCGCTCTGTGTCTCGGGCCGAGCGGCTGTGAGGCCCGGCCCGAGTGACTCCAACTCACCTCCCGCTCCCGGAGCCGCAATGTGGGGGTTTGTTTGGCTGGTGCTGTCGCTGTGGGGATGAAAAAAATGGCGGCGAGGTTTCGGGAGACTGCAGGATTAGGCCCGCCCACAGACAGCGGATTGGTCAACCATCAGGTCACTGAACTGTAGGATTGGTCAACCATCACATAACTCAACGCTAATGAGCGGTAGGATTGGTCAACCGCTAATGAGCGGATTTTTGAACGTTTTTTTGCATAGTGTCTGAACAATTTTTGTCTGACCAAAAAGTAAATATGCCTATTAGACTCCCCTAATGATAAGCTTTCTTTTGATATAACATTTGTGTAGGTACGCTCTATAACTTTTGAGTGTATAGCGGACAGACAGACAGATAGACAAACAGAGAGACAGAGAGACAAACAGACAAACCGCTTTAGATATATATATAGTGCCAATTTGTGGCCATTTTTGCATCTTGGTCTCATGTTTATTAAGAAGTCGGTTGAGACTGTCCAATTTCGCGTAAGAACCTCATCACCCGCAGAGAGATTATCAGCCTATCAGTCTGAGCTGGGTCACACGCAGCATGCTAGCATACTGTGCCCCTGGCTCCATGCCTAATGTTTCTTGTTTAAATTATTCTGCAGTGAACCATGTCTCAGCCCTAAGAAGCAAGAGCCCAAGCACCGCCCTCCCAACCCGGGCACACAGACACTCATTGATCCCATGTGCTTCCTATAAACCTCACTGAAGAAGACGGACTAACATCATCAGTGTAAATCTGCACTCCACATTACAAGAGGTGGAAAGGTGATTTTATTTTTACATCAGAATCTTTTTTATGTGATTGTATTTCTGTAATTACCAGGGACGATGTCACTCAAGCTGGGCTTTCAGTGCGATTGGTGCCCTTGAAGGACAATGGTTTAAGAAGAGACGACGACTGGTTCCTCTGAGTGAACAGAACCTGGTTGATTGTAGCAGACCTTTTGGAAACCATGGATGTAAGGGTGGTTCGATGACGAAAGCCTTTCAATATGTGATCAGAGCTGGAGGCATCAACTCTGCTGCAAATTATCCGTACACTGGACAGGTAAATCTCTTTTAAATGTGTTTACAAATTCAACAGGTGCAGTGACCAAGGGCGCGATTTTCCCAATGGAGGCGGGTTGGAGGCGGGTTTCGGTTTGGGTGGTTGCATTCCTTCGCACGAAGTGCTTCCATGCACTGGCACCTGCTGCCCTGTGCAGCATCAGGTGGGTGAGCAGGAGGTTGGGGCTCCTGCTGCTGTTGCTGCTGACCTGCCTGGTTCTGCTGCTGCCGTGGCTGCTCCTCATCTGAATCTGAGGTCCATGGTGAAAGGAAATAAATGGTTCCCATGCTGCTGGCAGATACCTCCGTTGGGGAAGTGCTCAGTCCAAGCGGGGAGAGGGTCTTCCAAGGAGGTCCCACAGTTGAGAGATAGAAGCTGCAGCACCTCTGACTTCAGTAGGCCTGCTCAAAGTGCTGAAAGTCCTTTGGAACAAAAGTTCTGCCACCTGCAATTGTTCCCTGATGAAAGCTCCGTTTTAATGGTGGAACTGCAGCTGTGAGGAGGCCACCCACTTGTCAACCCGCAAGGATTAGCTGGCATGGTTTAGGAGGGTCATGCAACACACTAAAAATGTGGTAAAATAACGAAGGCCTGTTAAAATAGAATTATAGAGGCCCTTAACTATTATTTAAGGGTCTTAACTATCTTTCCCAACTGATGAAGGCGGGACCAAATCGCACCCATCAAACCCGCCTCTAACAAAATTGCGCGGAGGGGGGTTGGAGGCAGGTTTCGAACCCGCCCTCAGTTTTTGTCATTTTGCCAACTGTCCCGCCTCCAAACCCGCCTCCTCGGGGCTGGGAAAATCGCCCCCCACTTTGGGAGCGATTTGAAATCCGGGCGCGAATTGCATTCAATGTTGCGCTAGTTTTGTGAATTGAATTGAACCAGGAAGCTTTTTAGAACATAATATTTTTTTAAATTATAAAATAATTCATGATACATTTAAGTGGTAACCTGGTGCAGTTTTATTAATAAAGCTGAAAATGGGTTTATCATAAAAAATAAGCATTTTTAATCAGTGTCGAGTCCACCACTGCGAGTAACCTGATTTTAAATAACTGAAAATGACTTTTAAAAAACTAAACAGAAACATTTATTAGTTTCATTGGTGTACAGTAGTCCGTTTCTGAGTAAATGAAATATTTTTAATATTTAAAAGTTTTGAAAAGGTGCCGATTAGTGTCCTTGCGCCTAAAAATCCCAGCTTAATTTAAGAGCCTCCTCGAATGCCCACAAACCGGGGTAATTAGCGGAAAATCTCTATGCCTATTAATTCAATCGGGGGCGTGGCCAATTTTCTGGGCGGGAAGGTTTCTAGTGCGATGTTTTTTTAAACTAGCGCAAAAGATCGCGGAAACTCGATTTGTGCTGGACGTAATTTGTGCTTGAAATTCTGTGATCTTTTGCTCTTGTTTGTCCGATTTCGGACGAATTGCGCTGAGAAATGAGTGCAACTCTAGGCCAATATGTTTACAGCAGTCCAAATAGAATGTTATCACAGAAACATAATGATGTACAGGACTAGAAGAGCATAGGAACATAGGAACAGGAGTAGGCCATTCAGCCCCTCGAGCCCTTTCCGCCATTCAATGAGATCACGGCTGATTTGTATCTTAACTCCCTCCACCCGCCTTGACTCCATAATCCCTTAATACCCATGCTCAGCAAAAATCTATCGATCACAGATTTAAAATTATTAATTGAGCGAGCATTTACTGCTTTTTGTGGGAGAGAGTTCTACACTTCTACCACTCTTTTCGTGAAGAAATGCTTCCTAACTGCACTCTTGAATGGTCTGGCTCTGATTTTAAGATTTGTTTTTTGATTCACTCACGGGATGTGGGAATCACTGGGAAGGCCAGCATTTATTGCTCATCCCTAATTGCCCTTGAGAAGGTAGAGGTGAGCCAATTTCTTGAACCACTGCAGTCCGTGTGGTGAAGGTAGTCCCACAGTGTGGTTAGGTAGGGAGTTCCAGGATTTTGACCCAGCGACGATGAAGGAAGGGCGATATATTTCCAAGTCAAGATGGTGTGTGATTTGTCGGGGATCTTGGAGGTGTTGGTGTTCCCATGCACCTGCTGCCTTTGTCCTTCAAGGGGGTAGAGGTTGCGGCTTTGGAAGGTGCTGTTGAAGAAGCCTTGGTGAGTTCCTGCAGTGCATCTTGTAGATGGTATGTAAGGATTCCGGGGGCTTCTTTTAAACTGGTTTAAGGTAATCTACCTGGCCAGCAGTCTTTTTGCTGCTGCACTCTAAACCAATTTACAAACAGTGGTTTCGAATCGCTACCCCTCCTTTAGTTCTGAGTGGAGGAACTTATAATTAATGATATTAAAACGGAACACGTGGTTTGGGTGAGAGAACAAAAATCAAGCTTTATTAACTAAAAGAAACTATCATCACAATATCAAACTATCCCACACGAACACAGTAAAATTGCTTAACAGGGGGTAAGGCAGACGGCAAAAACGAGGGATACAATGGCTACAATGTTATTTAAACAATCTTAGCAATTCCCTTAAATCACCATCCCCCCTTAACTCCTGCTAGGTTGCCTTGTTGAGGAGTCAGAAACTCTGCTCACATGTGATCCAGCGAAGAGAGAGAGAGAGAGAGAGCTCACCTATGGTCCCAGGAAGTCAAGAGAGCGAGCTGGCTTCTCAGCCCTATCTTTATATCTGGTGAGCCCCTCCCGTCCTGCCTTGCAAGGCTGTGTGCAAAATTCCCCACCCAAAAGGGTCCAATAACAAAAGGGAGATACAGCTGCTCTATTGTCCAGCGCTGGGTGATTTAAAACCCATTCAAATCTTAACGGTTCCCATTCAAGGTGCAAAAGTCTCTTCTGCAGTTTCCTTTGTATCCACTCGATATACAAACAAAGGCTAATAGCATTCAGTTGCTTTGTAAACAAAGCATTGTCCTTTGTCTTCATTGAACCTTACTTCCAGACACAGAAAGCTGCATTCCAAGCCTTTGTCTCGGCCATGTGGTGACTGCCATTTTATCCCTGGAAATTTAAAAGCACATTGCTCAGGGATCCTTTAATCAAAAAAATGAATCTTCAGAACTGTAAATTATTGCGAATTCTTACAGTCCGCCCTTGGATACTTCCAGCTTGCTTGTAGTATCCTCTTGAAGAAATGAGCAATGATTTCTGACCCCCCACAAACAACCATCCCCTGTATTTACCTAATAGCTATCTGCCACTGATCCCCATCCCGTCTATTCCCCTTAAATTCCAGAAAAAAAACCATGGTACGGTAGGCATCTTACAGATACTTCAGTTTTCAATAAGGGGTCTCATATCCCTACACGCTTGTAAAATTATACAGTGTAAACCAAATTTACAATCACTTTTTTTTTACATCATAAGTTATTACAAAATGTTGCAATCTTAGTTACACAATGTACTCAAATTATCGCAAGCACGGAGAGGGTCCTACGCCTCTGCTCAACTTGAAGTTGTCACAAACTGGTCCCAAGCACGGAGAGGATCCGACGCCTCTGCTCAACTTGGGGCTGCAACACAAAATACAAAAAATCATTAAACAACATGCTTAAATGAACCCTGATCATCACGTGCCGATGATGGGTCACGAAATTCGAGTGGGTATTGCTCCTCCCACTCAGGCAGTAAAAGTACCTTCCACCCCCCTGTGATCGCCTTAAACTTTAAAACAGGCAGAATGGATTTACAGACCAGCCTGCTCCGCCAGCCCCGAACCGTTCCCTTGTCCCTTTGTGGAGGCGGGGCAACCCTCACGTTTAAAATCACCTTGGCACAGACCGAGACCGGGGAGTGTGGGATCTCATGACTCCCAGTCCCTCCCCCTCCCGTCTTCCCTCGACTGGCTGCAGAAAATGATGGGTGCCTGTGTGGCGGCACTCTCTGGCCCCACACTGATCCGGCCACCCACTCATCCTTCCCAGCCACAACATATCTTCTTTGCCCGTGGGCCCCCGGGTGAGTTCCTCCCTCCCCCGACCGCACCCACGCGACTCTTGGGTCTCCCCCCTCCTCTATACAATCATTCCCGGGCCATCACCACCCACCCCCGAGGAAAGCGTCCCTATGACCAGGCGCCCGCGCTTCCCCATCGTGACTCCTCGACAGCGAGGTCTCCCGCAAGTGAACTTCGGTCAGGATAGTGCTGGGTTGGGGGCCATGCCCCACCCAGCTGGGGCCATCTCCTCCCCGTAGGAGGAGTAGGCAAGTTCCTCCAGACTCTGTCCGGTTTTTCCCGAAGATCGCTGCGGGGTCTCCTGGATTCGTCCAGTGGCGAGGTGATCCCCAACATTCCGTATCTTCATTCGATGTCCAGCTCGGGCTGGGCGAACATGGCTGCTTCATTTTCCAATCTCCTGCAAAAACTTAAAAGGACATGCAGCCAGGTCTCACTGACCTGCTGCCTTAGGTGGAGACATGGTCGGGTCCCTTGACCTCGGACCAAAATACAAACATTTGGCACACATGTAAACTTAAACTCTTTGCACTTTAACTTAAAACTAGTTAAATCAACAAAACTTAAAATACACCTTAAAAGCACGCTATATACACACACATAGCTATAAATACAAATGCCGCCCGTCTCCGGACGGCCAGTCTAATCTCTGGCACTGTCGCAGATTCCTGCTGGCTGCAACGAAGCTGGACTGCCTCCTGTCTCTGGTCCCTCGCAGCTTATGGCTGTTGAGTGGGGACCCCTGTTCTCTGGCTTTTCCCTGGCTCGGGAGACCGCCCTACTCCACTGTAAAGTGGGTGACCATGCTTTCTTAGGCTGGGGCACCCGCTGAGACCTTCTGAGGGGTGTCTCTATGGGGGAAACTTTGGCTGGCGGACCCTGAGCTTGGGTCACAGCCCCAGCTGGCTGGGAACCTTCTGCCCCATGTCCAAAGAGCCCGCACTGTATAATGTACCTGGCAGCCTGCTGGTGCAAATCTCTCTCTGGGTTTGTCTGCTCTTCCCTGCCCACTCCTGTGCTGGGGGCAGGTATACTCTCACCACCCGCTGCTGGTGGCTGGAAATTTTCCTCCCCATGTTTAAAACCTGGTGTCAGCTCCCTCCCTATGTCTCCTGCAAGGGGGATTGCTATCCCTGCCCCCGCAGGGTCCCACATCATGGGGGGGACCACTCTAGAAGCGGGCTGGGAAGCTGGCCCCTTTAAACAGGACACTGTGCCTGTCTTTACAGGCGGTGAACTTGAACTTGCCTTGTACAATTTGTCTGAATTTCTCTGTGCCCCGTCCCTGCCTGTAATCGCTGCCACTGGCCCGGACCCATATGGGTCCCAGAAAGTGCCTGCACGTGCACTCTCTTTAACCAGCATACCGGCCAGTCATTGTGGGGAGGCAGAGGTGGGCGAGGGGGTTGCAGCACCATTGATGGCTGCTACCTTTCCCTGGTTGGTCAGGAGAGACCGCATTGCTTCCAGTAGCGACTCGACTGAGGCGGAGGAGATTCCTGTCTCTACTCTTTGGGCTGGGGCTGGGGGATTCTTTCCCTTGCTATTCTTCCAGGAATTCTTACAGTCTTTTCTCCAGTGACCGTCTTTCCCACACCCATAGCAATTTAACCAAGCCTGGGAGGGACTGTTCCCCTCCTGGTGCCACTCTTTCTTATACTGAGCCCCAGGTTCAACCTCGTGGACTTTACCCTTTTGCTGGGGGCTCTCACCATTCCTCCCATTCCTAAATGTCACCATGAGCTGCCGGATTACAGTCTCTTCAGTTACTAGGGGGTCTCGGGGGTCAAACCATGCGTTGGCCTTTGCTCTTATCTGGGGCAGGCAATTGTACACCAGGCAACAAAGCCATTGGGTCTGCTGCTGCTGGTTCAGCTGTGCCCTATCTTGTCCCCCTCTACATGCACGGTTGTAGACTGGCCACAGCCTGTCTGCAAATGCCTGTGGAGTCTCCCCTTCCTGCTGCAGGGTTCTCCCTACGCGATCGAACGGATTGCCGTCGTTCGCACCCATGGCTTCCAGTATTTCCTCCTTCAGGCCCTCAAAACCCTTCTCTCCTCTCTTGGCCTCATCCGAAAGGGTCTGATAGAGCTTACTATCCACAGAGAAAAGCAACATTCTGGCTTTCTCTTCATCATCACAGCTGTTAACACCGGCTGCCTGGTCTACTTGTTAGAAGTGCAGTGAGGGGTCTCCCTTTTCAGAGAGCATGGGAATATGTTTCACCATACCCCTGAGCTGTGGGGTATCATAAGGGACCAGATAGGTATTCTGAACAGCCCCTGGGTCATTATTGTTCACGGGCTGACCGTACCTTCGTTGTCTGAGGGGATACACTGGTCCTGGTCCCCGCCTGTCCAGCGGGACCTGCTGGCGTTCTCCTACCACCCCATTGTCCACCCCTCCTTGCTGCCAGAGCTCCTCAAAACCCAGAGCTGTGAGCTGCTGACTTGGGATCTCTAATTCCCTAGCCAGCCTTTCCCTGGGTGTTGCCTGTGGGGCGGTTTGATTTGGGCTGCCAGCAAAATCCAGCTGACCTGCCTTCGGGCTGATCACACAAATCGTCCCCTTTGCTGCTTTTAAAGCCATGTTAAGGCTTTCTATCTCTGCCCTACAGGGGCCATGATCTGCTTCACCAAACCTGGCATTCTCTTCCCGCAGTCTCATCTCACTGTCCCTCGCCTCTGTGACTTCCTGCACAAGGCGCTCTATAAATGCCTGGCATTTTCCAAGCTGGGACTCCCAATTCTTGGCCTCCTTAACCTCCTCCTGCTCCCTCATCTCGTCCTTCCTAAACCAGCCACCTATACCCCGATAGGTCAGCCTACACACTGCCGCTAAAATTCGCAGGGCTACCCACATACTGAAAACGAGAGAAACAAGAGCTGATGCTTTCACCAGATCCAGACCACTTAGTAAATCAAAAACTGCCTCCACTCCTACCTGGCTCGCCATTGTAAGGATTCCGGGGGCTTCTTTTAAACTGGTTTAAGGTAATCTACCTGGCCAGCAGTCTTTTTGCTGCTGCACTCTAAACCAATTTACAAACAGCGGTTTCGAATCGCTACCCCTCCTTTAGTTCTGAGTGGAGGAACTTATAATTAATGATATTAAAACGGAACACGTGGTTTGGGTGAGAGAACAAAAATCAAGCTTTATTAACTAAAAGAAACTATCATCACAATATCAAACTATCCCACACGAACACAGTAAAATTGTAAAATTGCTTAACAGGGGGTAAGGCAGATGGCAAAAACGAGGGATACAATGGCTACAATGTTATTTAAACAATCTTAGCAATTCCCTCAAATCACCATCCCCCCTTAACTCCTGCTAGGTTGCCTTGTTGAGGAGTCAGAAACTCTGCTCACATGTGGTCCAGTGAAGAGAGAGAGAGAGAGAGCTCACCTATGGTCCCAGGAAGTCAAGAGAGCGAGCTGGCTTCTCAGCCCTATCTTTATATCTGGTGAGCCCCTCCCGTCCTGCCTTGCAAGGCTGTGTGCAAAATTCCCCACCCAAAAGGGTCCAATAGCAAAAGGGAGATACAGCTGCTCTATTGTCCAGCGCTGGGTGATTTAAAACCCATTCAAATCTTAACGGTTCCCATTCAAGGTGCAAAAGTCTCTTCTGCAGTTTCCTTTGTATCCACTCGATATACAAACAAAGGCTAATAGCATTCAGTTGCTTTGTAAACAAAGCATTGTCCTTTGTCTTCATTGAACCTTACTTCCAGACACAGAAAGCTGCATTCCAAGCCTTTGTCTCGGCCATGTGGTGACTGCCATTTTATCCCTGGAAATTTAAAAGCACATTGCTCAGGGATCCTTTAATCAAAAAAATGAATCTTCAGAACTGTAAATTATTGCGAATTCTTACAGGTACACACTGCAGCCACGTTGAGCGGGTGGTGGAGGGAGTGAATGTTTAATGTAGTAGTAGATGGGGTGCCGATCAAGCAGGCTGCTTTGTCCTGGATAGTGTTGTGGTTCTTGAGTGTTGTTGGAGCTGCACTCATCCAGGCAAGTGCAGAGTATTCAATCACACTCCTGACTTGTGCCTTGTAGATGGTGGAAGGGCTTTGGGGAGTCAGGAGGTGAGTCACATGCCACAGAACACCCAGACCTGCTCTTGTAGCCACAGTATTTATGTGGCTGGCCCAGTTAAGTTTCTGGTCAATGGTGACCCCCCAGGATGTTGAAGGTGGGGGTTTTGATGATGGTAATGCCATTAAATGTTATGGGAAGGTGTTTAGATTCTCTCTTGTTAGGGATGGTCATTGCCACTGGAAACAATTTCATGGCATGATTGTTACTTGCCACTTATCAGTTCAAGCCTGGATGTTGTCCAGGTCTTGTTCCATGCAGCCATGATTGCTTCATGACCCCTTGCCCTAGACAACCCAACCAGCAGAAAAAGTTTCTCTCTATCTACCCTATCAATTTCTTCCAAAATCCTAAAACCTCAAACAAATCACCTCTTTACCTTCTGTATTCCAGGGAATACAAGCCTAGTTTATATAATCTCTCCCCATAATCTAACCCTTGGAGCCCTGGTAACATTCTGGTGAATCTGCACTGCACTCCTTCCAAGGCCAATATATCCTTTCTAAGGTGCGGTGTCCAGAGCTGTACACAGTACTCCAGATGTGGTCTAACTAGGGCTTTGTAGAGCTGTAGCAAAACTTCCTCCCCTTTATATTCTAGCCCTCTAGTTATAAACACCAACATTCCATTAGCCTTTTTTTGATTTTCTTTCTATCTGACTAATACATTTTAGTGATCTGTGTACATGGACCCCTAAATCTCTTTGGACCTCCACTGTTCCTAGCTTTTCACCATTTAAATAATACTCGGCTCTATCCTTTTTTGGTCCAAAACGGATGACCTCACACTTACCTGCATTGAAATTCATCTGCCACAGTTTTGCCCACTCACTTAATCTATCAATGTCTCATTGTAATTTACTACTTACTATACCACCGATCTTTGTTTCATTGGCAAACTTAGATATCGGCCCACATTACCCTTGACAACCCATTTTCTTCTAATATAATTGTAAAAACTTTTTGTGTTAATCTTGATATCCCTCAGAAATTTCTTTTCGTATTCCCAGTTTGCAGCCCTGACTATCTTTTTGTCTTCCTTTGCTGTTTTTTATATCTCTCCCAGTCCCCTGGATCTACACTATTCTTTGCACTTTTATATGTTCTTTCCTTTAGTTTTATGTTATCTCTCGCCTCTTTGGTCAACCATGGCTATTTTATTTGGTAAGTAGAGCTATTTCCCCTTAGGGGTATATATTGGTCATGAATTTAGCCAAATTCTTTATTGAACACCTCCCACTGTTTTACCTGATAACAGTTTTGACTAGTTTGCTGTCGTCAGTCTCTGTCTCATCCCGTTAAAGTTAGCCTTACCAAAATCTAGAATTTTAGTAACTATATTAAGCTTTTCCTTTTCAAACCCAACATTGAATTCGATCACATTATGATCTCTGTTAGATAAATGTTTTCTTACGTGGTACCAGGGATGGAAGACCTTACGTGGACAGACTAGAGAAACTGGGGTTGTTCTCCTTAGAGCCGAGAAGGTTAAGGGGAAATTTGATAGAGCTGTTCAAAATCTTGAATGGTTTTAATAGAGCAAATAAGGAGAAATTGTTTCCAGTGGCAAAAGGGTCAGTAACCAAAGGACACAGATTTAAAGTAATTGGCAAAAAAATCAGAGGCGACGTGAGGAAACATTTTTTTACAGAGCGAGTTGTTGTGATCTGGAATGCGCTGCCTGAAGGGTGGTGGAAGCAGATTCAATAATAACTTTCAAAAGAGAATTGGATAAATAAGTGAAAGGAAAAATTTGCAGGGCTATGGGGAAAGAGCAGGGGAGTGGGACTAATTGGACAGCTCTTTCCAAGAGCCGGCACAGGCACGATGGGCTGAATGGCCTCCTTCTGTGCTGTATCATTGACCTGAATTTTGCCTACCTTGGTGGGTCCGGTGCGGGCAGTGGTCATGTCGGGTCACGACCCCGCATCTGGCTGCATTCCGCTGCTGAAATCGAACTTTTGTTAATAGGGCCTATTAAGTGCACCCTGCGCGTTACCCGGCCCAATTAAATGGAACTGGTCTGGTGATGTCATTCATGACACGTTTTCAGCCAGGATCTTTAAGGGGATCATAGCCACATTAGATTTGACGTTTAATCTAACATAGTGCCGTCAGTGTACTACAGCACTGGAGTGCTGCAAACACTGACAATGACTGCACAGAGGCAGAGGGCTGCACCCAGGTTCTCAGGTGACTCCCTCCATATGGTTGTGGAGGGAGTCAGAGCACGCAGGGAGGTCCTCTACCCTTCCAATGGCCATAGGAGACCTTCCCAGGAGACCAAACAACCTGGTTGCAGATTGCAGAGGAGGGCACAAGCAGGGATGTGTTCAGGAGGACCTGGGTGCAGTGCCGCAAATGTTTCAATTATCTCATTAGATCAGAAAACGTTAGTGCAAAGCCACACTCAACTTCTTCCTGCTGTGGCTCTCATCACATCCCCATCACTCTGCCTTCTCTACCCTACTCCTGCATATCCTTACTCACACCAACTTACCTTGCACCTCCACCCATCCCTCTCTCTCTATCTATAGTATCACATCCACATCTCACTCGCCACCCCTCACACTCACCTTCATCCTAGTGCAATTATACCAACTAACAACACACAAGGGTAGCCACTTGGGTGTTTTATCCAATGTTTATGTAAAGTTTCTGTTAATGTGGTGTCAAACATAAAACTCTCTATTTTCAACACTCTCCGGTCTTGGATAGATTTGTGTGCACCTTTGGAAATGGCTTAGTAAGTTGCTGTGAATGGTGAGACATAACCCTACTACCTGCAATGGTGGTGAGTGTGAAAGGAATGGCTTGGTCATTGTAGGGATGCTTTATGGTGTTGGTGTGGGGTGGTGCCAACCTGGCGCATCATGTGGCAGGCATATGGGTGTACAGCATAAAGTTAACTAAATCTGGCCATGATGAGGCCATCCTTGGCCTTGCGGGCAGCAATGTGCTCAGGTGCTGATGCCCTCTGTCCTGTGCAGCCTCAGGTGATTGCGGAGAAGGTTGGTGTTGTTGTTGGTGCTGCTGGTGTGCCTGGTGCTGCTGGTGTTGGGGTTCATCGTGGTCCGATTCTGAGAACCAAGGTGAGAGAGTATAAATGGCACCCATGTTGATGGAATAGATGGCAGGTGAAGTATAGATGACAGAAGCATTTGGTCAATAGTGAGAGAATTCTTCCAATGAGGTGAGACTGGATGGAGAGTTTGCTGGAAAGACTTGCAGCCTGCAGAATCTGTGCTAGAAATGGACTGAGCGGCAGCTTCTGCCTGAGGAAAGTGATGATCTGTCAGGTGGGAGCTTTTACTGTACATTTGATGCTGTTGTGGCGACACGCCACCACTGGACATAATCCGCTCACGGCGGCACGGACAGTTTAAGCAGACGCCCCCAGCCAGGGGCCCTTTCCTCCAGCAACTTGTTTCCCGCAGGGACAGGCTGCCGGGAGCACTTCCTGTCTGGGGAGTATTTAAGTGGTTGCGCGGGCTTTTCCAGTTTCTCTTTGCCATGAGGTTGATTAAAGCAGTTGTGTTTCACCAACTCTGGTCTCGACTCCCACGTTTGCCGCGGTATCTCAACACTGTCAAGTAATCAGCTGGGGCAATGGCCATGGAACTCCCGCCTCAGGTTGACAGACGTGCTTCCCGAGCAGCATGGTTCCCGTGGCCATGCAATTAAATTGAAAAAGTAAGTTAAAAAAGCCTGACAACTAGCTGTTAATCATCTCAATTGGGTCACCCGCCGCTGCCGGTCGCGTCGGCTCCGTGTTGACAGACAGGCCTGGGGGAAAGGCACGTGGGGCAGGATGACAGTGGGTTCCCAACCCACTGTCAAAAATAACAACTTTCCCACCCGACCCGCCACCGATCGCGCCCGCTACCACCCCGGAAAATTCCGGCCATTGTCTCAGCAGAGCCTATGACGAGTGGCTTGAGTTACATAGGAACAGGAGTTGGCTATTCAGCCTCTCGAGACTGTTCCGCCATTCAATTAGATCATGGCTGATCTGTACCTTAACTTCATCTACCCACCTTGGTTCTGTAGCTCTTAATACCCTAACCTGACAATAAATCAATCTCAGTTTTGAAATTCTCAATTGGCCTAGCCTCAACAGCTGTTTGCGAAGTGAGATCTGTATCTCCACTACGCTTTGTGTTGCACCACTCTGACATGTCCATTTCCCACGGAGCCATCCTGCTACGCTCTCTGCATCAGACTGCCAATTAGTCATTTGATCATAACGGCAACTTTTCGAAGGTTATTAATATTGTGTGGCTGTGTAGTCAAATTCATGAATCACAGGCCTGCCTTTTTGGGGTTCATTCAAATGGCCTTTTCAGTCACTGCTGCCTTTGATGCTGAAGCTGCTTTTGCAGCAGCCACTCTTCTTACTGCTGACTTCATGTCACTATTGTCCCTCTGTTGTAGTATTGATCGCCGTCCTGGTCAGTCTGCTGCAAGCATGTCTCAGCTGTTTATATCAATGCCACACAGCTTCAGCTTGTTCTTCAGTGTATCCTTAAAATCCTTCCAACATCTACTTCAGACATTCATGTTTGAGCTCCTTGTACAGGAGACATTTTGTGTCTGTTTTCATCCAGCAGAGTTGTGATTTTATTGGTATTGTCTCAACACTCTTTGATTTTGCCTGTTTCAGCACCTCACACTGGGTAATGAGGCCCTGCCTGTTGATATACGGATTGGGTCTGAGGTGCTATGAAACTTGTCAAGCTCTTTGATGTGACAGCAGGTTTCATAACCATAGAGGTAACCTGAGACCACAAGCCAGACTTTGAGATCAGTGTTACCTCGCACTGTGCTCTCCTCAGACTCTTGACATATAACACGCTTCAAAAATCTGTCGATTGTGCTTCTCTTTGCTCTGAATCCAACAACGACAACGTATTTATCTAGCACCCTTAACATAGCAAAATGTCCCAAGGTGCTTCATGGGAGTATTAGAAGACAAAAAAAAGAAAAATTTGACACCGAGCCACATAAGGAGAAATTAGGACAGGAGGTTTTAAGGAGTGTCATAAAGGAGGAAAGAGAGGTAGAAAGGTGGAAAGGTTTAGGCAGGGAATTCCAGAGCTTAGGGTCTAGGCAACAGAATGGTTGAGTGATTATAATCAGGGATGCTCAAGAGGGCAGAATTAGAGGAGCACAGATATCTCGGGGGGGTTGTGGGGCTTAAGGAGATTACAGATAGGGAGGGGTGACGTCATGGATGGATTTGAAAACAAGGATGAGAATTTTGAAATTGCGGTGTTGCTTAACCGGGAGCCAATATAGGTCAGCGAGCACAGGGGTGATGGGTGAATGGGACTTGGTGCGAGTTAGGACACGGGCAGCCAAGTTTTGGATGGCCTCAAGTTTATGTGGGTAGAATGTGAGAGGCCAGCCAGGAGTGCGTTGGAATAGTCAAGTCTAGAGGTAACAAAGGCATGGATGAGCTGAGGCAAGGGCGGAGACGGGTGATGTTACAGAGGTGGAAATAGGCGGTCTTAGTTATGCTGCAGATATGTGGTCGAAAGCTCATTTCAGGGTCAAATATGACACCAAGGTTGCAAACAGTGTGGTTCAGCCTCAGACAGCTGTTAGGGAGAGGGATGAAGTCAGGATAGGGAACGGAGTTTGTGGGGGGGACAAAAACAATGGCTTCAGTCTTCCCAATACTTAATTGGAGAAAATTTCTGCTCATCCAGAACTGGATGTCGGACAAGCTGTCTGACAATTTAGAGACCATGGAGGGGAGGATCGGAGGCTAGTGATAAATTGGGATGGAGGTTGAAATCACTGAGGATGAGAAGTCATTCGGTGCAGAGGCTGAGGGAGAAAAGCAGTGAAGATATCATGGTAATAAAATTTTTATGTTACTTGGGTGAGTTGTAGAGAACGAAAATTTTAAATGAGAGGTGAGAGGGGTGGAATAAAGGGAGATGCTCAAAGGAGGAGAAGGTGCCAGAGGAGTAGAGGGACCGACCAAGGTGTGATTTGGTGATGAGAGCCACATCGCCACCACAGCGGTTAGAGCGGGGCAAGTGGTAGAAGGTATAGCCAGATTTCATTTCAGGGTAAGGTGTCATCACCCCTCAACCATGATGTCGATGCAATCATCCATGATAAGCTCATAGATGGCAAGGGCCTTGTTCACAAGTGAACGGACATTCTGGAGGGAGATGCAGAGAGGGTCGGTGATGGCTGCCCCACTGCCAGCGTCCACAGGGTCGGCGCTGGGTGGGGGTGATGGGTTGGATGGGGAGGAGATTGGCAAGATAAGCCCCCAGTGGGCGCGCTGGGCAGGAAGGTTGGTGAGAGAGTAGGATGGGACAGTTGGGGTTGCTGTTCGTAAGGAGGCAGCGGCGAGTGCCTCGATGGGCCCTTCGTAGGATGCCAAGAGAGGCACAGAGGGAAGCTGTAGGCTTATCTAAGAGGGAGTCAAGCCTGGGATGGCAGGAGAGTAGGAAGGTCAAATAGTAATGAAGGATTGGGGTGGGGATTTGGGAGCGCAGAATATCTGAGAGAGGAGAGATGAAAGGAGGCATGACGACAGGAGAGAGCGGTTAGGGAGGGATAGAGAGAAAAGGAAAAGAGGGGGAAAAAGTGGAAAAGTATTGAATGGCTCAGGTCCGGAGTGGCAGCCAAAGTGCACACACGAATGGACGAGGGGGAAAAGCTCAGGTTACATAGGCCTGTTTAAATGCAATAATTACTGAGATACATATTCCTGGTAGCAGGGAATAGGTTGGAGACAATAGTTGGGAGACCAGGGTCAAAGTCAGAGGTCCCATGGAAGGACAAAGCTGACATAAGCAGGATGGGGCTGGCACGTTGCATCAACAAACCATTGTCCAAAGCAGGCGAGTGAAGTCCAGAAGCTATTTGAAGGGTAGAGAGTTTGAGGATGGAGGTTGTTGCCGTAGGAATGAGAGTCGGTAGCGGTACAGAAAGGTGATGGCGAAATTGACGCAAGTTGGAGGTCACCGTAGATCAAAGTGACGGAGAAAAAGTAAAACCACAAGCCAGCGATCAACAAAGCTGAAAACCGGTAGAACGAGACACCGGACAGCAAGTGAAGCAGCAGCTGCTAGCTAGAAGCCAGCGGAGCTGAAAAACCAATTGAACCAGTTCAGCAGAGAGACAGCGCAGTTTAAAAGGTAAATTATCTTTTAGCAGCAGAGATAGAGACACAGCAGGTAAGTCTTACAGTGTAATCCAGTGTAGTCCAGTGCAGAAACGTAGTGGTGTAATCCAGTGTAGTTCAAAACAGAAACGTAGTCTAGATGTCCAGAGAAGTCCAAGAGGTTGGAAATCAATTTAACAAAAGAATTCAGCAGCATAAGACTTGAAGCAACTGAAAAGCAGAGCAGCGCCACAGCCACTGAGTCAAACCGTGTGTACTCTTTTTGAGTGGGTGTTTAAACAAATTTTCTGTAACTTAATAAAACTTTAAATAAAACTTAACAAATTAAATTAGAATTTGATTGTCCGGGTTGATGATGCACTCCAGTCCCCGCGGCGCCCACCGGTCGCGGAAATATTCAAGCGTGCCGGCGGACACCGCGTGCTCCATCTCCAGGGCCACCCGGGCGCGAACATGGCTGCAGAAGAGAGGCAGGTCAAACCGTGTGTAATGTTATCTTAGTAACGTAATTACGAGTCTCACAAGCAGTTGTTGAGGAGAACCATTTTATTCAGTTCTGCTTCTGTGTCTCCCAGTACAGTCTGAAAGCATGGCCAAGATGGCATCGGATCCCGCCCCCGGATATGACATCAGCCGTCAACCAGCTGTCAATCAAACCCCCGCTGTCCTTACAACAGCTACGGTTATCCTTACATCTTCCCCCTTCAATGAAGACATAACACAGTAACAACATAACATAACATAACACATAGAATTTGTTAACATCATATAGAACCAGTCAGTGTAACTAATTACAGGTAGGTATAAACCTTACCCACACCCATGAGTCCATTAACTGTTTACAGTCTTATCAATCCCTGTCTACAGGTCAAGTTTAACTACAGGCTTTCTGGTGCGCTGTGACCTGCGTGGCTGGACGGGTGTTTGCTGAACCACCCCAGTTGTATCCACATTATCACTATTGTATCCTTCGTCTCTTTGTGGCATTTCCCTCATCTCGTCTCTTTGTGGCATTTCCCTCATCTCGTCTCTTTGTGGCATTTCCCTCATCTCGTCATCCTCTCCATCCTCCTGAGGCTGAAAGGTCTCTGTGGTTTTCAGTAGGTGCCTCCTGTTTCTGCGAAGCACATTGCCATTCTCTGTCATGACACTGTATGACCTGGGGGCGACCTGTTGTAGAACTGTGGCTCTTGTAGGCCATGACTCAGGCCCTTCAATGCGGACTATATCCTTCTCCTGTAGCGGCACTAGTGTAGTGGCTGTGCGGTCATGAAGTGTTTTTTGTTTCTGTTGTAGCTTACGAGCCTGGTCTGCCCACACCTCATCTCTGTGGTCAGGTGTGACATAACTGGGAAGTCGTGTACGGATTTTCCGACCCAGTAAGAGCTCAGCTGGAGACTTGCCACTTGCTAGTGGGCCCGCCCTGTACGACATCAGGGCCAGATATGGGTCAGTGTTGCTGTGTGCTGCTTTCTTTAATAGTCTTTTCACAATCTGTACCCCCTTCTCCGCCTTTCCATTAGCCTGAGGATAGAGCGGGCTGGAGGTTACATGATTAAACTCATACTCTGAAGCAAATAACTGAAACTCATGACTGGCATAGGGAGGGCCATTATCAGAGACCAGGGTTAGAGGGATGCCCTGCCTGGCAAAGATTGACTTCAGGTGAGTTATCACAGCTCTTGATGTAGTACTGGACAAGAGAGCAATCTCCGGATAATTGGAATAATAATCAATAACTAACAAATAGTCTTTTCCTTCATAGTGAAATATATCAGTTCCGACCTTTTCCCAAGGTTGTGATGGGAGCTCTGTGGTAATGAGGGGCTCTTTTGCTTGCTTGCAGTGATACTCCTGACATGTAGCACACTCGCTGATCAACTGGTCAATATCAGAGTTCATGTTTGGCCAGTAGAGTGCCTCACGTGCTCTCCTTTTCGACTTTTCTGCACCCAGATGCCCTTCGTGTATCCTGTTGAGCATTTCTCATCACATAGAGGTGGGCACTACTATCCTGTCTCACTTAAGCAGTAATCCATTGACCACAGAGAGCTCAGACTGAATGTGATAATATTGTTTACATGACCCTTTCTTCCAGCCCTCTTGAAGATTTCTCATTACTTTACTCAGGACTGGGTCCTTTGATGTCTCTGTGACTATCACTGATAGTTTCTCCTGTGTGGCGGGCAATGCTGCGTAGACCATATCCACATGAAGAGCCACATCCTCTTCTGTTTCACTGTTTTGTGTGGCATACGGCGCAGCCCTGGATAGTGTGTCTGCAATGAACATTTGTGTCCCTGGCACGTATGTTAGCTTGAAATCATAACGTTGAAGTCTCATCATCAGGCGTTGTATCTGTGGTGACATGTCACACAGATTCTTCTTTGCGATCCCTAGCAGTGGCTTATGGTCCATTTCTAGGATAACCTTGGGAAGACCATAGATGTAGGTATGAAATTTTTCACACCCAAATGCCAAGCCAAGGCACTCCTTCTCGATCTGCGCATACCGGCACTCTGTAGCCGTCATGGAGCGTGATGCATACGCTACTGGTCGCCATTCTCCTTCATCTTCCTGTAGAAGGACAGCCCCTAATCCATTCTTAGAGGCATCTGTGGACACTTTTGTCCTCTTTTAGGGCAGAAGAACTTCAGTAGGGGTTCACTTGCTAGAATGTGTAGCAGCCCCTTCCATTCTCTCTCATGTTCATGTCCCCAATGGAACTCAGTCTCTTGGTGCAGCAGTTTTCTCAGATGAACAGTTTTCTCTGCTAGATTTGGAATGAATTTTCCTAGGTAGTTAACCATGCCAAGGGCCCGCTGAACCCCTTTCTTGTCCTTTGGTTTCTCCATGTTATGTATAGCTTTTACCTTTGACTTGTCTGGCTGAATCCCCTCTGCAGAGATCTTGTCTCCGAGGAATGTGATTTCATTGACACCAAACTGACATTTGTCTTTATTTAGTTTTCCATACTGCTGTATTCTCTGAAGTGTTTTCTCCAGTCTGGTGTTGTGCTCCCCTTGAGTGGAGCCCCATACTACCAGATCATCCACGTACACCCGTACTCCCTCCAGGCCCTCGATGATTTGCTCCATTGCTCTGTGAAAGATTTCTGGGGCGGAGCTAATACCAAAGGGCAGACGTCGGTAGGAGTATCGACCAAACGGGGTGTTAAAAGTGCACAGCTTAGCACTTTCTTCATCAAGTTTCAACTGCCAGAAACCATGTGAGGCGTCCATTTTGGAGAAGACTTTCGCTTCTGTCATTTCGCTGACTATTTCCTCTCTCTTTGGAATTTGGTAGTGCTCTCTTTTGATATTGGCGTTAAGGTCCTTGGGATCCATGCAGACACACAATTTATCAGTTTTCTTTGAATTGACGCAGACCATGGAATTTACCCAGTCAGTCAGTTCCTCAATCTTCTTTATGACAGCTAGTCCCTCCATGCGGTCTAACTCTTTCCTCATTTTTTCACGGAGAGCCACTGGAACTCTCCTGGGTGCGTGAATCACAAGTTGTGCATCCTCTCTCAGTTTGATGGAGTATGTAAAGGGCAGTGCTCCGAAACCCTGAAAGACATCTGCATATTTGTGTGCTATAGTCTCATGAGTCAGATTTGTAGTATCTTGGGGGGCACTCTGCACACAGTTCTGTTCATTGATAGTATAGATTCATTTTACCAAGCCCAAATCCACACAGGCCTTGTCCCCCAACAGTGACTCATGTCCTTCAGACACTATAACAAAGGTCAGAGGGTGAATGTGATTTTTTACCTTAACATTCAGCCTACACGTTCCTTTTGTTTCAATGCTTTGTCCATTGTATGCCTTCAAAGACACAGTCTTGTTCAGTATTTTAGGTCGCACTTTGGGATTCCGTGCATCACTCCAACTTATGAGGTTTGCCTTAGCACCTGTATCTAGCTTAAAGGGAACAATGGTGCCATTTACCAGCAAGGGAGCTATCCAAACTTCAGTCTGCAGTCCTACAGAGTGCACTTCATTAGCATTGTTGCCCTGTTTTGACTCATTTTGCACCATTCCAACAAACAAAGTCTCCGCTCCTGTCTCTTCAGTCGCAATAGCATGCACTGTCTTTTTACCTTCAGTTTTCTCTTCTAAAAAACACATCTTGGCAAAGTGATTCCTGCCTTTACATTTTGCGCAGTTCTTCCCATAAGCAGGACACTGTCTGGCCACGTGTTTATAACCGCACCGTCTGCATTCGTAAGGCGTATTCGTCTTGAACTCCGTGGGCCCTCTTGTGTCCCTTTTGTGTATCACATCCACTGGCAGGTTTTTTAGCCCCAGGGCGCTCTCTTCTGCTATGCTGCTCCCTTCGAACGTTTTTGTGTGCATGGCTGAGAGTTCACTAGCATGACAAATTTTCACTGCTGCATCCAAATTTAGGTCGTTATCTCTAAGCATTCTCTCCCTCACCTTCTTGTCGAGTATTCCAAAAATGACTTGATCGCATATCATCGATTCCTTCAGGTCCTTAAAGTTGCATGTTTGTGCTTTTATTTTCAAGTCCGTCAAAAAAAATCAAAGGATTCTCCTAGCTTTTGCACGCGGGAGCGAAACACAAATCTCTCATACGTTTCATTCTTTTTTGGAGTGCAGTATTCGTCGAACCATTCTATCACCTTGTCCAGATCATTTTTATCATCTTTGGCTGCAAACGTAAATGTGTTAAACAGCTCGATTGCCTGCGAGCCAGCCACTGTTAGCAACAAAGCTACTTTACGTGTTACAGAGCTAGTCGAAGCGTCAATCGCTGTGAGGTAGAGAAGAAAGCGTTGCTTGAAGACTCGCCAATTTTCATCAACATTTCCTTCTAGTTGTAGATTAGCTGGAGGTTTAATTCCTTCCATTGTTGTAGTATGTCCTTATCGTGAGTTCTATAAATCCTGGTACCATGTAATGTTATCTTAGTAACGTAATTACGAGTCTCACAAGCAGTTGTTGAGGAGAACCATTTTATTCAGTCCTGCTTCTGTGTCCCCCAGTACAGTCTGAAAGCATGGCCAAGATGGCGTTGGATCCCGCCCCCGGATATGACATCAGCTGTCAACCAGCTGTCAATCAAACCCCCGCTGCCCTTACAACAGCTACGGTTATCCTTACACCGTGTAGTCAGTACAGCGACAAAGTCCTGTTCCTGAGGAATCCAGTGATGGAGGTCGAGTTTCAGCAGAGTTCCGGCAGTTGTAGGAGCTCAGTGAGAATAAAGACACGCCGGGAGATGGGCAGTGGACTCTGCAGGGGTAGCTTTAAACTTGTAGTTTGAACTTGTAGTTTGGGCTGAAATGCATCATTATTAGAGGCAGGGTATCATAAGCAATGGAAGAAAGGAAATTGGGGGAAGAAAGGGCAAAGGATGGTAATGGATGACCATGGATACAGTTGAAGAGAAGAACAGCTCAGAATGGAGCCGCCAGCCCAGGAGCCATCTTGAAATCACTCTGTTTCTGGAGCTACTCTAACTGCAGCATTGGTGACAAGATGACTGAGGAGCACGCTGGCCAAAGCTTCTCACCAATAATCAAGAAGAAGATTCTTCAATATTTACCACATTCATCTGGACATGGCAACAGTGGTTGTGTCTTCAATTTCCGAAGGTCCAAGGGGCTGTTAATGATCCTGTAAAGATATCACTGGTACTTTGAAAAGCATCACACGGTATTAATGAGTTTTAACCTTTAACATTTTCTGTATCACTTAGGATGGATGCTGCAATTTTAAGAGATGTATGGTTGCTGCCACCTGCAGGGGTTACCGATTAATCCGACACAAGAGAGAAAAATGTTTAGCAAGAGCAGTGAGAAGAGTTGGACCCATTTCTGTTGCTGTTGATGCAAGACACAGATCCTTCCGGTTTTATAAAAGGGGTAAGAAACAGAAGCTACGGAACTCTCTATATATATAAAAAATCTTACATCTGCGCACACTTCCTCTGTCAACTGTTTGCATTATCAATTCTTATTCCACGTGTATAATGAAAGCAGCCAATATCAATGTGTCACACTGTAATTACACCACCCCCCCCCCCCCCCCACCAAAGGTAGCACTGTAGCATGTCAGTTTTGCATCACTCAGTCTGTATGGCAGAGAAACCCTCAGATCCTTCCTCCGGTGGTACCATACGGCTACACTGCCTTCAAGTCTTACCACACCCTGGTACATGCTTTCTAGCACTGTCAAGTACCACAAAACCTTCCCGGTGTTCCCATATCCCAGAACACCCCCCTCCCCCAATACTCCCATACCCCATGACCTCTACTCTCGATGCTCCCACAGCTTGACTGCCCAGTGCTATCACACTCCAGGGCCAGCACACTGATGTCAATATCACAAACCTGCACCATCTTCCCAGCTCTGTCACAGCACAGAAACCGCACTCTACTCCAAAAACAAACTGTCAGCTATGGTACCCTTGCCTATGAGTCAGAAGATTGTGGGTTCAAGTCCCAATCCAGAGACCTGAGCACAAAAATCTAGGCTGACACTCCAGTGCAATACTGAGGGAATGCTGCATTGTCAGAGGTGCTGCCTTTTGGATGCGACTTTAAACTGAGGCCCCGTCTGCTCTCTCAGGTGGACGTAAAAGATCCCATGGTCACTTTTTTGAAGAAGAGCAGGGGAGTTATCCCCGGTGTCCTGGCCAATATTTATACTCAATCAACATCACATTGCTGTTTGTGGGAGCTTGCTGTGCACAAATTGGCTGCTGCGTTTCCTACATTACAACAATGACTATACATCAAAAAATCTTACATCTGTGCATCTGGGATGTCCGGTGGTCGTGAAAGGCGTTATATAAATGCAAGTCTTTCTTTTCTTTCTTTTCACTGCCATCCCACTTCTACCATAGTTCAGGACCCTCCTGTCACCATTGCCTTACCCTGCCCTACTCCAATTCCTCCCACACCTCGATCCCCCCCAGTGGTACTATGCCCAGGACCTGTAATCTACCTGCACCCTGGAAAATGTTCCTACCATATTCTGTATTCCATGTTTTGAAAAAGGTAAGAGACAAAAATCATCCATATACTTCAATTAACATATGATTAAAATCTTCAGTGAGTAGATGACTATATTTTAACAAACCAAGGCTCAGGATATAAATCACCAACAAATTTTTTGAACATTAAACAGGTGAATGAACAGGATTCAGTACAAACAATCTATATAATGTGGTTCCAACCTGTGTCCCTGTGATCCAATAGCTCATTTCTTAAGTGGTGAAACCTGACACTTCAAGCTTAGTCTCCCTGTTGCCTTTTAACTCCTTAACTGACTTTTGAGGTAAAGTCAGTCTCACATGTACCATTCGACATCCTTTTGAAAATGTACTGAACAAAGGGCATTAGGAAATGGTATCTCTCATAATTACATTAGATAAACAACTATTCACAGATTACCAATTACAGGAAACTTTCTGGTATCCGGCACTGACGGGACCGAGCTGGTGCCGTACCATCAAAACTGCCGTAGAAACCAGCGCCAATGTTAAAACATACGGAGCTTTTGAGCTCCATGTGAATCAACAAACCCTGTTGCTTAGCAACAGCTTCAAAACAGTCGGCCGCAGCTTAAAAGCGTCTCTGTAGCTAAGCAACAGCTTCAGCTAGACCTTGCAGAGCCTGACTGGAAAAAAAAAGCAACGAGAAGTAAAAAAACTTATAGGAAACGGCTCCTGAATTTTGCCGGTAGATAGAGCTTTAACCTCCGGTTAAACGAAAGTTTCCTGTACACAGAATGTTTGTTTACAAAAATACATCTGCCATTACAGGAAGGTTCAAAGGCTTCTCTCAACCTGTCTGTACTCGCCCGACATGTCAGGCTGGCCAAAGTGAATAGAATCATAGAGTCATAGAATGATACAGCACAGAAGGAGACCATTCAGCCTATCATTGCTGTGCTGGCTCTCTGAAAGAGCTATCCAATTAGTCCCACTCCACTCTTTCCCCATAACCCTGCAAATTTTTCAAGTATTTATCCAATTACCTTGTGAAAGTTATTATTGAATCTGTCTTTTGAAAGTCCATATGCAGAACATCAACCACATTGCCTTGATCCACACTCTCCATTACTTCATCAAAGAATTCAATCAAGTTAGTCAAACACGATTTGCCTTTAACAAATCCATGCTGACTTTCATTTATTAACCCATATTTTCCATGTGCCAATCAATTTTGTTCCAGATTAATGACTCTAAAAGCTTCCCCACTCCTGACGTTAGGCTGATTGGCCTATAATTACGGGTTTATCCCTCTCCCCTTTTTTCAGTAGGGGTGTAACAATAGCACAACATCTAAGCAGAAAGGTGTCAATCTGTTGCCATATTTCTTTGTCAATCTCTAATTCCCAATTTGCTTTATTGAACAATGCACTGAGTGACCCTTTTGCACCAAAGAGTGTAATGTAGCTTGCAGAAACTGATACTAATCTGGTGACTAGCAAGAAAGAATCCAAAAATAATTGTAACAAAAAAGGAAATATACTTGCTTTTTGTCACATGGTATACACTTCCTGTAAAATCATGTGCAAGATTTTTAACATTTCTAGTAAATTGCCCCTCGTGTTGCCCATGTTCAGTTGATGAATATAAGGTGCAATGGAGTTAAGAAGGGTGATTCAGAAAGTTTTTCCACAGAACCGCCTAGTGGCCAGAGCTTGCAACTATAGTATGACAGTTGACATAGCAATTTGTAGTGGTAAATATTGATACAAAAGCACAGCCAAAAATTATGACGAGGCAGAGTGCACTCTACACATGGCTTTTAATAACAAAACAGTCGATGCACATGGTAAATCGAGTCCAAGTGTCGTCTTCATTTGAAGTGGGCTTAAAGTTGTACATTCTCTCCTTAATTTTCTACAATACGTTGATATTGTTATTACTTGTAGTTAGTTAACAAATTTTGTAGCAATTTGGGAATTAGAGTTGGTTGGAGCGCAGGAGTTTCTCTGCAGTACGGGCTGATGGGCTGGAAGATGTAAATCTGAGCTCCAGCACCACCACTGGTTGGAGGGTGTAATTACAGCATGATAAGTTCATATGGACATTTTCTATTAAAAATCTGGACATTGGGATTTATAATTGAAAATGTTGACAAATGTGACGACAGGAAGTAAATTCTGTTAAAGGGAAATGTAGATCAGAAGATAATTGAAGAGGCAAAAATGTGGGACAGAAATAATGGTGACAACTTCTGGAATTATACATTTTAAAATTACATCATATTAAGAGTTCTGACGAAAGGTCATCGACCTGAAACGTTGACACTGTTTCTCTCTCCACGGATGCTGCCCTGGTCTGCTGAGTTTTTCCAGCATTTTCTGTTGTTATTTTGGATTTCCAGCATCCGCAGTATTTTGCTATCGTCATATTAAGATCTAATTGTCTGCTCTTTACAGGAGTCTACTATGAGAGACGATGCAGTTCTTGCAGGCTGAATCATGCAATGCTGGTGGTTGGATATAGAACTAGACGTAGATGGAATTACTGGATTGTTAAAAACAGGTACCTGCTTAAAAAAAGAACTCCAACTGATCACAGCTGGGGCAGTGGCAGGAGCACTGCATTTGGTCTCAGTGTTCCTAGGGTAGGGAGGGAAAAACTGCCAAAGTTCCCACTGCTGATTACTATCCAGAGACACTGGAAAATATGTTTATGTGGATGTGAAGCAGTGATGGCAGGGTTGGATGGGGTGGTGGAATAATTGGGTCAGGTGGATGGTATCAGGGTTGGATGCGATGGAACAATGGTTGGGCGAGGTTGATGGTATCAGGGATCAATGTGTGGTGGCAAGGTTGAGTGAGGTGGATGGTATCAACAACAACAACAACTTGCATTTATATAGCACCTTTAACGTAGTAAAATGTCCCACGGTGCTGCACAGGCATATTTTAACACAAAAAATTTGACACCGAGCCACATAAGGATAAATTAGGGCAGGTGACCGGTATCTTGGTCAAAGAGGTAGGTTTTAAGGAGCATCTTAATGGAGGAAAGAGAGGAAGCGAGGCGGTGAGGTTTAGGCAGGAAATTCCACAGCTTAGGGCCTAGGCAACAGAAGGCATGGTTGGATCAGGGTTGGATGGGGTGGTGGTAGGGTTATAATCACTCAACCATTGGTGGCCATTTCAAGTGAAAAATAAGCTGTTCTTTGAATTACTCAGTTTTTTGGGCTGTACAACTCTGATAACATTTGGAAGCAAGTCATTAGGATGTTATATCCTTGGAGGGCAGGATACATGCATACAAAAGAGGACAAAATAAGACCATCTGGTCCACCAAGCCTGCCCCATCCTGACATGGTGCAACCTACATGCACCATCAACAGTCCCTCCGCAGTAAAGCAATCTCCTGCGAGAGGCAATCTTAGGATGATGTAGGTAAAACTCTGGGAAATTCTTCTTCCCATAAGGCAATCAGGCAAGCACCAGGACACTACAGAGACTGATATCACTAGTCCCCACTAACCCACCTACCTCTATAGCTTAAGATGTTTTCCACTCACAGGACCCCAGCTAAATGTAACGGCTTCAGCGGCACTTCCCTCTGCTCGCCGCCTGAGGGCGGTTTTTGAGGCCTCGGTGCACTGCTGCCGTGCCTTTTGGGCCCCTCTCCTCACCTGTTTCTCGAGTAATTGATCTCATCAGAGTAATCAGGCTAGTTAATAAAGTTGTCCTTGTCTTGTCCTCTTTTAATTGGACCAAGTAAATTAAACAAATAGACTGTAATTAAAACTGTAAAACTTTAAATAAACCTTAGCAAATCAAATTAAAATTTGGTTGTCCAAATCAATTATGCACTCCAGTCCCCGCGGCACCCACCAGTCACGGAAATAATTGAGCGAGCCGGCGGACACCGCGTGCTCCATCTCCAGGGCCACCCGGGCGCGAACATGGCCGCGGAAGAGAGGGAGGCAATCTGGCTGGACGACCCCCTCGACCGCCCGCTGCCTGGACCAATTCATGGCTTTTTTAGCCAGGCCCAGGAGCAGACCCACGAGGAGGCCCTCCAACCTGCCCGCTCGCCTCCGCACCGGGTGACCGTAGAACAAGAGCGTGGGACTGAAGTGCAACCAAAAATCGAGGCGCAGCCCCTTCAAATAATGGAAGAGGGGCTGCAACCTCTCACATTCTGTATATATATGAAAAACGGACTCCTCCAGGCCGCAGAACAAACAGACGGCCTGGGAGTCCGTGAACCTACTTAAAAATATATTGCACGGGACTGCCCCGTGCAACACCCACCAGGCAAAGTCCCCAATAGAACAGGGGAGGACTCCCGCATAGAGAGCCCTCCATTGGGGACCTCCGCCGGAAGGCAAGACGGAACGCCAAGGCGTGTCCGGGCGGCAGGCGAAGATGGCAAAGTGGAGAGTGTGCAGGAGCAGCCCGTACAGGAAACCCCTCCGTGCGGAATGAAAAGGCATGGAGGGTATTTCCTCGAGACAGCTCAAGTTGTGAGGCGCCGGTTCCCGAGGGGAGTTTCGGGGCTGGGCGCCGATAAGGAATTCTGTCCGAACGGGGGACAGCTCGGACGGGATCGCCCCACACGCTTGAGCTGCCTCGATACACCTTGTGGCGCCGGGGCGCAGCGTCGCTTTCATCGACTCGATGGCATTGACCGCGAGCTGGATGTTGGCCCAAGACATGCGCCGCGCCAACTCCTCCAGCGCCATCCAGCCTGTTCCTCCGCCATCGAGCAGGTCCCCGACTCTAGTCACCTTGCCAGGCACAGCCCTGCGCTCCACCAGCCACCTGAACCCGTGGACGTGGAGGTGCGGATTCCTGAACAGCGGCTCCCGAAGGACAGCCGCCATTCCTGACGGGGGAGAGCTCCGCCTGGAAGCAACGTAGTTCCAAACCCATAGCAGTTCCCGGTAGAAGACAGGCAGCTCCCACAGGCTGGCACGCGTGCCGCCCACTTCCAAAAACAGGAGCTGCATGTCGTAATTGAGGCCGTGCAGCTGGCGGAAAAAATACGTCACCAGCGCACACCATCTCGGAGAATTCTCGACGTATAGGTACCTCTGCAGCGTCTGAAGATGGAAAGTCGCAGCCTGGGTGCGGAGGCACACCAGTGCCTGACTGCCCTCCCTAAGCGGGAGACTCAGAACCACGGCAGAGACCCAGTGCTTCCTTTTGTCCCAGAAGAAGTCGACGAGCTTCTTCTGTATCTTGGCGACAAACGCAGGGGGAGGGATCAAAGTGACGAACCGGTACCACAACATGGCGGCCACCAGTTGGTTTATGACCATCGCTCGACCCCTGTAGGACAATACTCGGAGCAGTCCTGTCCAGCATCCTAAGTGAGTGGTGACTTTGGCCTCCAACTCTTGCCAGTTCACCGGCCAGGCGTCCTCGGCAGGGCTAAGGTAGACTCCCAAGTAGAGGAGGTGCGTGGTGCTCCAGCCGAAGGGCCTGAACTCCTCCGGCAGGGAGTCCACCCGCCACTGACCCACCAGGAGTCCGGAACATTTCTCCCAGTTGATCTTGGCGGAGGATGCGTCCGAGTAAATCTGCTGGCATTCCCGCATCCTCCGCAAGTCAGCGGGATCCGTGACCGTGAGGAGCACATCATCGGCGCAAGCCGAGAGGACCACCTCCACGCCCGGCCCTTGCAGAGCCAGTCCCATCAACCTCTTCCGCAAGAGGCGCAGGAAAGGCTCTATGCAAACGGCGTATAACTGGCCGGACATGGGGCATCCCTGAGGCACCCCCCTCCCGAAGCGAAGGGGCGCCGTCAAGGACCCGTTAACTTTAATCAGACACTCTGCGGCAGCGTACAGAAGTCGGATCCGGGCGACAAAATGCGTCCTGAACCCGAATGCGCGCAGAGTCCCGAAGAGATACTCGTGATCTACCCTGTCAAACGCCTTCTCCTGATCCAGGGAAAGGAAGGCGACCGACAGACCAGCCCTCTGGGAATGGTGGACCAGGTCCCGGACCAGATGGATGTTATCGTGGATGGTCCGGCCTGGGACCGTGTAGGACTGGTCGGGGTGGATCATGTGGGCCAGCATGGCGCCAAGGCGAGCAGACATGGCCTTGGCAAAAATGTTGTAGTCCGTGCTGAGGAGGGAGACCGGGCGCCAGTTTTTAAAGGAGGCGGAGATCACCCTTCTTAGGCAACAAGACAATAACCGCCCTGCGCCAAGGGAGGGGCATCTCCCCGGTCGCCAAACTTTCCCCCAGGACCCACGCGTAGTCGCCCCTCAAGACGTCCCAGAACGCCCTGTGGAACTCCACGGTCAGCCCGTCCAGCCCCGGGGACATTCCCCTGGAGAGCTGGCGGAGGGTGCCGGTCAGCTCCTCCAGACTCAGAGGAGCGTCCAATTTTTTGGCGCCCTCCAAGCCGACCTTCGGCAGGTCCTCCCACAAAACTCTGTGCGCATCCTCGCTGGATGGATCCGGAGAGAACAGAGCCCCGTAATAGGCGCGGGCCTCCGGATCCGAGACCAGAGATCCATCGTCGGCCAGCAGCCCCAAGAGCTGCTTACGGACCCCCCGTCTTTTTTCCAGCGAGTAGAAGAAGGGGGAGCCGCAGTCCAGGTCCCGCGGGAACTGGATCCGCGACCTCATGTACGCGCCTCGGGACCCGACGAGCTGCAGGTCCTTCAGCGCGCCCTTCTTCTCTTCGTACACCTTCCGCAGGGCTGGGTCCTCGACGACTTGACCGAGACGGGACTCCAGGTCGAGCACCTCCTTCTCCAACCGCCTGACCCGGGCCTCCCGCCTCTTGGTCGACCCCTTCACGTACTCCTGACAGAAGAGACGGACGTGAGCCTTGCACACGTCCCACCATAGCCTCAAGGAGGGGAAGCCCCCCCGCTTCCTTCTCCAGTCGGCCCAGAACCGACGAAATGAATCCTGGAACCGCGCGTCCTCCAGCAGCAGGTTGTTAAAATGCCAGTACGTGGACCCCCCCAACGCGCGCAGCGGAACAAGCTCCACCCACACCAGGTGGTGGTCCATGCACGGCACCGGCCGCATGGAAGCCGCCGGAACGCAGGAGACTTACGCCCAGGAAATATAAAGGCGGTCGATTCTGGACCATCCTCCTCCAGACCTCACGCTAGTGAAGGCGCTGGAGTCGGGGTGGAGATGTCGCCAGACGTCCACCAAGTTGAAGGACCCGACCAGGTCCCTCAACGTCTCCATCACCGCCGGGCATCGCTGGGGGGCCGAACGGTCCCTCGCCTCGAGGGTGCAGTTAAAATCCCCCCCGAGGATGACGCACTCGCCCGCGTCGATGGAGCCCAGAAGAGCGGGCACTTCTTCAAAGAAGCGCACTTGCTGCGCACCAGCCTGAGGGGCATACACGTTCACTAGATGGAGCGGCACGCCCCCCCAGGCGAACAGTGACCTGGAGCAAGCGGCCCGGCACATGCTCCTTGACCCCCAAGATCTCCGGCTGAAAATGCGGGGCCAGCAAGATAGCCACCCCGCTGGAAACGTTGGAGAGGTGACTCATGCTGACCCCTCCTTGCCACTCCAGGAGCCATGTGGCCTCGTCTCCCGGAACAGTGTGGGTTTCTTGCAGGAAGCACACCGCATACTTTCCGTCCCGAAGGACCGAAAGGTTATTAAATCTGCGGCGAGCCTCCCTGCTGCTGTTGATGTTGAGGCTGGCTATGGTTATCTTCATATCAGAAGCATAGTGCAACCTCTACTTACACCTAACGGGGGGAGGGAGCGCAGCCGCTAGTCGGCCGCCACTCCCTCAGCAGCACAGTGAGGGACGACCTGAGCCAACGCAGCTCGAGCGGGCTCACGTCCTGGTCCGGGCCCATGATTTTGATGGCGGCGCAGACTGACCCGATGAGCAGTGCCAGCTCCGACCACCTGTCGAGGGCCAGCCGGGTCTTATTTTGACGACCATGGCACGCGGCCATAAAATCCCGGATTTCCCTGACCGGGATGAGGGGAGACTCGACGAGGGGCACGAGGTCATCCATCGCCTCATCGGCGATGGAGTCCGAATCGTCCTCCGCGCCCATCACCGAGCCCCCGTCCTCCTCCAGGGGTTCGCCACCAGCAGCCGACCCGTCCTTCGCGCAGTGTGCACCGAATGGCTCGGCCGCACCGGCCGGCCCTGCCTCTGCCCGGATCCCACCCCCAGGATCGGCGGCAGAGGATTCCTCCCTAGGCTCCTCCGGGGGCGCCGGGCCTGGAGACGGCGGCGGTCCGGAGTCCCCCTCCGCCCCAGACGCCAGAACGACCAGAGAAATCGGAGAGAAAACAAATCTGAATTCCTCCAGGTCGTCCGGCGCCAGAGACACAATCAGAGGGCCTCCCCCTTCCCCGCCACCGGCCTCCCCCTTCCCCGAACTCGCCCGACCCAGACCCCAGGCCGCCCGACCCGGCGAGGGGTAACGGCACAGAAAGTATATCTATTTCTGCCGCGGGTTGTTCCGCGACCCCCCCCACGGGCAGGGTCTCGTCCCCATCCCCGGGAGGCACGTGCTGGACAGACACATCTGCCCCAGCCTCCCGAGGGACAGGTGACCCCTGCCGATCGCTGCTGATGGTGACAGCAGGGGGGGGGGCGCAGTACCCGCGGCGGGCGATCACTCCCCCTGCTCGGAGGGACCTTCCTCTTCCCGGTCCTCCTCCTCTTCCAGGGGGTCGCACCTTCTTTTTAGCGCGGAGGGAGCGAGGGAGACCTCCATGTCTGCAGGGGCCTCCTCCTCTGCTCCCTCCGGCGGAGCAGGTTTGTCGGGTTCCTTGGGCCCGAGCCCAGCCGCAGGTATTGGCATTTCCGCTACGGCGGTTGCGGCCACAGGCTCGGGCATGAGGCCCCTCCCGCCCTCGTCTGCCCCGACCAACTCCGCGAGGAGCGCGGGTGTCAGGGGCTCTAAGTTTAAGGGCCGGCCCTCCGCGGGGGGACCCACCCGGAGGTGTTTTGTCTTTTGCTATGCCTTCCTTCCGCCCAGACGTGCTCCCTCCCCCCCCACCGGAGGCCTTGGTGGCATCGGCCTCCGAAGTCGACCACGCATCAGTGGCTCACGACGCGCGGACAGATCCGGGGGGAGGAGCGGTGGCGGCGCCAGCCTCGGCCGCACTAGATGACCTGGCGGCCTTGGAGGCGGGGCAGTTTTTCCTAATATGCCCCACCTCCTTACAGGCGTGGCACCGCACACCGTCCAACGTCCAGAAGACGCGATAGGCGGTCCCCTCATGGAGGACAACGAATGCCCCGTCCGTGTCCTCCTCCTGCGCCAGCTGGATAAAAAGCTGGCGCCGGAAGGAGAAAACGTGGCGAAGGCTGGCCTCCCGGAAGCCGAGCGGGATGGGTGTAATCCCCGACCTCACCTCCCCGAGTTGGTGTAAGTGGGGGAGGAGGCACTCACCAGGAACAAAGGGCGGGAGGTTAGAAATAACCACCCTCTGCGCAGTGGCCTCGAGGGGGTCCACCGGCAGGAAGGTCCCGCCCACGGTGAGCCCCTTGGTGATGGCCAGGGACACCGCCCGCTCCGACCTCAAGAAGAACACAGCCTTCCCGTACATTTTTGAGGTGGCGAGGATGGCTGAAGGGCCAACAACCCCAGCCATGACCTTTACACACGCCTCAATTGTCATTGTGGGGTGGGTGTAGCTCTTCACCCCAAGCTTTTTAGTTATTAAAGAGAAAGGTGATGGGGCGGCAGAAGCAGCGGGAGCAGCCATGGCTGTGGCTGCCACCACCACATATGACCTAGCCGGCCCCACCACCGGCGAAGAAGTAGACGCCATTATGGGGTGGTTTTTTTAAAAAGAGCTACACCCACCCCAAGTCACAGGCCTTAAGGTGTTAATGGCCTCCGTTTTTTTTTAAAGTCCACCCTTGAGCAGAGGGAGCTGTTAAATTAAAGGCACACCTCTCCCCTTATTGGATGGAATTGGGAGAGGGGCCTTCTCCCCTCTGCTCAAGTGGCAATTAATGAATATATATAGAAAGGAGGTGCCTCTTGAGAGAGAGGTAAAGAGAGAGACAAAGAGAGAGAGAGAGGGGGGTGGGAAGGAGGGAGGCCGCAAGGGCAGGGTTGCCACTCAGGATGGTGGGTGGGTGTGTGTCGGCAGGGGTGCACTCTCCGATGGAAAAATACAGTCTCTGTTGGTGTTCTTCTGGCAGGGGGAGAAGATGTCTTCACCTGGGAAAGCTGGAGAATGCCCAGTCTCAGTCCTACACCAGGTCTTAACAATGTATTAATTGATTTAAAGACTTCACCTAGGCAGCTCCAGCTGTCCCAGGCCAGGCAATAGAAGGGGTGCTTATTAGTGGTGTGTGTGGCCTAGTATTCTACAAGAGCCACACACACACACAGACACCCCTTGGTGTTCCGGCCGGTCTTCTTTCCTCCCCCCACCTACAATACAAAGTCTTTTGGAGAATGCACCAAATGACACCCACCTGCAGATGTTCAGTAGAAGATGTTATCCTTCCTTCCTCCCAAGCAGTTGATGGTGGGTGTTGATTGCTGCTTCTCTCCCCTCTCTCCCTCTCCTGGAATGGAGGCCAATTTGGGGAGGCAGTGGTAGAAAGGCCTCTCCTCTGGTACGTGTTGGCCTCCTTTTCCCTCTGTCCTCTCTCTCCAGGCACCTCAGTAGTTGCTGTTGCTGTTGTGGTAGTGGTGGTCTGTAGATTCTCCTTCTCCTCCTCTCCCTGGTCAAGGAGACCACCACTTTCCACTCTGCTGCAGCTTGAACCAGCAGCACAGAGAGCAAGGCAGAGAATGAATAAAGCTGTGAGGTCTTGTCCTTGTCTTGTCTCTGTGCCTCTGGCCTCACCTGTGTGTTAAAGTATTTGTCTCCTGTCTCATTTGAATAATTTTGTCACGTGACCAATCAGGTCTGTATTTAAGCTTCCTGTTTTCTGTCCTCTATGCTCAGTCCTGGGTTCGCCTGCCTGCAAGTAACAGCTCTTGCTGTGTCTCTGGCGTTCTCGAGTCGCTCTGTGTTTTCGAGTCTCAACTGAATCGCCTTTCGAGTGTTACCATGTCTCTGTGTTTTCGAGTCTCAAGGAAGCATCTTTTGAGTTCTACCCGGTCTCGAGTCCTTGGATAGGTTTCCTGCGCTTGGGTCCACTACCGAAACCCTAGCAAAACGGCCCCGTGAATGCACGGCCCCGTGACACTAACTCCCTTTTGAAGGCTTGTAGCGAATCCACACTCACCACACAGACTGGCAACTTATATCACAGGTCATAAAGAAAATAATTACTTCTTTGTAGCTAGCCTAACTTTATGTTTCATAACTCGTACTGATGTAGTCTGGTTCTGCTTGGCTATCTAGCTCAAATAACCTATGTGCTTGGACGGAATCTAATCCCTCAATTATTTTAAAGATCTCAATCATATCCCCTCAAAATCTATGCTTTTCCAGAGTAAAAGCCCCAGCTCTGAAAGCCTGTCACTTGAACAGAACTATGATGTTAACATCATTTTTTCCCCTTATTTTCCAGTTGGGGAACACGATGGGGTAACAGAGGTTACATCTACATGGCTAAGTACAGGAGGAATAACTGTGGAATTGCCAGCAATGCAGTCTATCCAATAGTGTAAGGATTCACGTGTTCAACCAGAGCTTCATAGAACTCCGCCCAAAAGAATGGTGGAAATGCTTCTGCAGATGTTTACTCATTCTACGCCATTGCTTTAGCTGTCTGCGGCAATTGAAAAAGTGTGTGTTCAGTGGAACAATAACAGCTTCTACACACTTCTATAGTTTAGCATAAAAGCCAATCCCATTGAGTATTTGATATATGTAGTCACAGTAATGTACTAATGTTCTGAGTAACTACACTATCCAACTCGTGTAGAGACAATGGGCTGCATGTACTAGTCGTGCCGAGAAATACAATAAACGCTGCCAGCAATCACTTCAAGAGTCTCTTTATTCCAAAGGAACTTAATGAATGATTTTGTCTTTTTCCCCCCATGAATTGTCCAGTTTAATTGAAATGACAAGTGGATCCATATCATGGATGTCAAGATGGCACATGATACATGTGCCTAAAAGGAGTTTTGTCGCACTGAGCATGTCTGACATTCTACAATTTCGACTTAATTTTGATAAATACTACATGATGGCCCAGTTAGAGATACAGTACTTTGAAATATCAAATTGCCTTGAATTTGAAAAATAGTGCCTTATTATACATGGAACATTTGCCAAAAAATTTCACACAATGCATAACTTTTGAAGCTGAGTGATTTAGTTATGTAAGCAAACACAGCAGTCATTCTGTGCCAGCAACATCCTGCAGTCAGAAAATGAGATGAACGACCAGCTAATGTGTTATTTTTTGGTGGCATTGGTTGAGGGAGAATTATTGGTCAGGGCAGATGGGGATCTTCCAGCTCCTCTTCAACTAGGCCCGTGGAATCCTTTGTAAGACATTCTGATTGTCTGACAGTTTATAGAGTTCAGACCCGTGGAACAGACAACTCGAGACAAAGATTTCAGGGTAAACTATTCTTTACTTAAAAATCAACAAGAGGTTACAAGTAAGTACCAAATACAAACTGTACTAATCCATGTACTTATTACAAGTAAGCACGCACAAAGTATACAAAAAAAATACAATTTCCACTCAATTCATTTACTTATTACAAGCAAGCATCTAAAATAATTCACTTTAAGCTCAGGTGATCATAAGCAACACCACATACATATTAACACCAGTGAGAGGTCAATTCAATGATGACTAGATGTATGACTTTAACTGGCAACTGACCAGGTCGCCCAGGACTGCAACCACGAATATCAGACTACAATGTCCCTTATACCCCAAACTTGGCAACTCACCCACAGCATTCATGTCCCAAACTGTGTGATTAACGTTGTTTTTCTATCTCTCTCTCCTTCTATCTGTTTTGATGCTTAGTTAACCAAGGCCAGACATTCAAGGGTTGGAGAGAGTCGTTGTTTTCACATTTGAAGGTTGTTGACTCGTGGTTCTCACAGAATTTTCAAGATCTTGGTGGATGGGACCAGATGGGTGGCCCCAGATCTTACCGGCTCAAACTCGGGACAAATTAATCTGCACTTATGACGTGGTAGAACATGCAGCCCCTGTGTGTGAATTTGATTGGGATGGGGTAGAATGGAATTGCACCATGAAAGTAGTTGCAGGAAAGCTTTTCCCCAAACAATTTGCCTTCTGCTGCTCAGGATTGGGTCAGGCTTCCTACATTTCCCCAAGGATTCCCTATCTGATAGTACTAGATAGAGGGAACTAGATGTAATATCTCCAAGTTTGCAGATGACACAAAGCTGGGTGGGCGTGTGTGCTGTGAGGAGGATGCTGAGAAACTCCAGGATGATTTGGACAGGTTGGGTGATTGGGCAGAAACATGGCAGATGCAATATAACATGGATAAATGCGAGGTTATCCACTTTGGTGGCAAAAACAGGACGACAGATTATTATCTGAATGGCAATAGATTGGGAGAAGGGGAAGTGCAATGAGACCTGGGTCTCCTTGTTCACCAGTCGCTGAAGGTAAGCATGCAGGTGCAGCAGGCGGTTAAGAAGGCAAATGGTATGTTGGCCTTTGTAGCGAGAGGGTTTGAGTACAGGAACAAGGATGTCTTGCTGCAGTTGTACAGGGCCTTGGTGAGACCACATCTTGAGTATTGTGTGCAGTTTTGGTCGCCTTATCTGAGAAAGGATGTTCTTGCCATGGAAGGAGTTTAGCAAAGATTCACCAGGCTGATACCTGGGATGGCAGGAATGACGTATGAGGAGCGATTGGGTCGATTGGGCTTATACTTGCTGGAGTTTAGAAGAATGAGAGGGGATCTCATTGAAACTTATAAAATTCTGACAGGACTGGACAGACTAGATGCAGGAAGGATGTTCCCGATGGTCGGGGAGTCCAGAACCAGGGGTCACAGTCTAAGGATAAGGGGTAAGCCATTTAGGACAGAAATGAGGAGGAATTTCTTCACCCAGAGAGTGGTGAACCTGTGGAATTCTCTACCACAGAAGGCAGTAGAGGTCAATTCATTAAATATATTCAAGAAGGAGTTGGATATATTTCTTAAGGCTAAAGAGATCAAGGGGTATGGGGAGAAAGCAGGGACAGGGTACTGAATTTGGATGATCAACCATGATCGCATTGAATGGCGGAGCAGGCTCGAGGGGCCGAATGGAAACCTAACTATGAAATAGCTATGAAAGAATTCTGGCTATTGAGATAAGACAGTTGTTGACCCTGAATAAATAACCTTATTGAAACGAAAGGTGCATGGCTCTGACAGGCTGACCTTTGGGAACAAAAACAATGGTTCACCCTGGATAAGGTGGTCTAATTTAAACTTCGTAAAGATGGCACATAAGATAAGGAACATCTGCCCTCGTAAAGATGACATAAAATAAGGAACACCTGCCCTTCACACCATTTTTATATGGTCAACCCAGAACACCTGGAGATGAGACAAGATTCTGGAATATTACAAGCTGATGTAGCAGTAAGAATTGCAGAGGTCAGCAGAAAGATGAATAGGGATAATTAACTTGCATCAGCAGAAAACCTGAAAGGAAATACAACTGGAAAGGGTGTAAATATTGAAGTCTCAAATGGGATATCAGACTCACTTTAATTGGGCAAAGCGATTCTCGACCACAGAGGCGGCTCTGTGGTCTTCAACTCTTTGTACCTCAGGGATCAAAGGTATTTGATATTGATGGATATCCTGTATAGAAAACTTTAAGAACTGTAATACTGTAGTGAAGTTAAGATTTAAAAGTAAGATTCTCTGTTAATACCAGCTGATTCACCAACTGTAAATTGCATGTTGGTTGTTTAATAAATCTCTATATATTTTTAGAATTGTCTCACATAAGTCTCAATCTCTATACACTCTTTGGTGAAGAGTTACAGAATTCTGAAGGAGTTCTCAGGGGAATATTTGCTAGTGCTTTGGGGGAGGGTGTAAAGTAAAATGGCAGGGAGTTGGGATCCTGAGCAGGGAGACAGAGGAAAGGGAAACAAGGATAAAAGCAAAAGATAGGAAGGAGAAAAACAAAAGTGGCAGTCAGAGAAATCAACGGTTTAAATCAAACATGGCCACAGTAAATAAGAATTCTAATAGGTCTAAGAGCATTAAAAAAACAAGCCTGAAGGCTTTGTGTCTTAATGCGAGGAGCATTCGTAATAAGGTGGATGAATTAGCTGCGCAAATAGAGGTAAACGAATAGGATTTGATTGGGATTACGGAAACATGGCTCCAGGGTGGGCAAGGCTGGGAACTCAACATCCAGAGGTATTCAATATTCAGGAAAGATAGGCAAAAAGGAAAGGGAGGTGGGGTAGCATTGCTGGTTAAAGAAGGGATTAACACAATTGTAAGGAAGGATATTAGCTCTGATGATGTGGAATCTGTATGGGTAGAACTGAGAAATACCAAGGGGCAGAAAACGTTAGTGGGAGTGATATATAGACCTCCAAACAGTAATGCGGAGGTTGGGGATGGCATAAAAAGGGAAATTAGAGAAGCATGCAATACGGGCACAGTAGTCATCATGGGTGACTTTAATCTACATGTAGATTGGGCTAACCAAATTAGTAACAATACTGTGAAGGAGGAATTCCTGGAGTGTTTACGGAATGGTTTCCTGGACCAATATGTCGAGGAACCAACCAGAGATCAGGCCATCTTAGACTGGGTATTATGTAATGAGAAAGGATTAATTAGCAATCTTGTTGTACAAGGCCCCTTGCGTTGGAGCGATCATAATATGATAGAATTCTTCATTAAAATGGAGAATGAAGTAGTTGACTCAGAGACTAGGGCCCTGAATTTAAATAAAGGAAACTATGATGGTCTGAGGCGCGAGTTGGGTAGGAATGATTGGGAAAGGTCACTCAAAGGGTTGACGGTGGATAGGCAATGGCAAACATTCAAAGACCGCATGGATGAACTAGAGAATTTGTTCATCCCAGTTTGGCATAAAAATAAAACAAAAAAGGTGACTCAACTGTGACTAACAAGGGAAATTAGGGATAGCATAAGATCCAAGGAGAGAACATATAAATTGGCCAGAAAAAGCAGTAAACCTGAGGATAGGGAGCAGTTTAGGATTCAACAAAGGAGGACAAAGGGATTAATTAAGAAGGGGAAAATAGAAAATGAGAGTAAGCTTGCAGGGAACATTAAAACTGACTGTAAAAGCTTTTATAGATATGTGAAGAGAAAAAGATTGGTGAAGTCAAGCGTAGGTCCCTTGCAGTCAGAATCAGGGGAATTTATAATGGGGAACAAAGAAATGGCAGGCCAATTAAATACATACTTTGGTTCTGTCTTCACAGAGGAGGACACAAATAACCTCCCAGAGATGTCGGGGAACTGATGAAAGGGAGGAACTGAAAGAAATCAGTATTTGTAGGGAAATGGTGTTAGGGAAATTGACGGGATTGAAGGCCAATAAATCCCCAGGGCCTGATAATCTACATCCTAGGGTACTTAAGGAAGTGGCCCTAGAAATAGTAGATGCATTGCTGATCATCTTCCAACATTCGATGGAATCTGGAACAGTACCCATGGATTGGAGGGTAGCTAATGTTACCCCACTATTCAAAAAAGGTAGTAGAGAGAAAATGGGGAATTACAGACCGGTAAACCTGACATTGGTAGTGGGGAAAGTGCTAGAGTCCATTATAAAAGATGTAATAGCAGAGCACTTGGAAAACAGTGACAGGATCGGACAAAGTCAACATGGATTTACAAAAGGTAAATCATGCTTGACTAATCTACTGGAATTTTTTGAGGATGTAACTTATAAAATAGATAAAGGAGAACCAGTGGATGTGGTGCATTTGGACTTTCAGAAGGCTTTCGATAAGGTCCCACATAAGAGATTAGCGTGTAAAGTTAAGGCACATGGGATTGGGGGCAATGTATTGACTTGGATAGAGAACTGGTTGGCAGACAGAAAGCAAAGAGTTGGAATAAACGGCTCTTTTTCCGAGTGGCAGGCAGTGACTAGTAGGGTACCGCAGGGATCGGTCCTTGGACCCCAGCTATTCACAATATATATTAATGATCTAGACGAGGGAACTAGATGTAATATCTCCAAATTTGCAGACGACACAAAGCTGGGTGGGCGTGTGTGCTGTGAGGAGGATGCCGAGAAACTCCAGGATGATTTGGACAGGTTGGGTGATTAGGCAGAAGCATGGCAGATGCAATATAACATGTATAAATGTGTGGTTATCCACTTTGGTGGCAAAAACAGGAAGGCAGATTATTATCTGAATGGCAATAGATTGGGAGAAGGGGAAGTGCAATGAGACCTGGGTGTCCTTCTGCACCAGTCGCTGAAGGTAAGCATGCAGGTCCAGCAGGCGGTTAAGAAGGCAAATGGTATGTTGGCCTTCGTAGCGAGAAAGTTTCAGTACAGGAACAAGGATGTCTTGCTGCAGTTGTACAGGGCCTTGGTGAGACCACATCTTGAGTATTGTGTGCAGTTTTGGTCGCCTTATCTGAGAAAGGATGTTCTTGCCATGGAAGGAGTTCAGCGAAGATTCACCAGGCTGATACCTGGGATGGCAGGAATGACGTATGAGGAGCGATTGGGTCGATTGGGCTTATACTTGCTGGAGTTTAGAAGAATGAGAGGGGATCTCATTCAAACTTATACAATTCTGACAGGACTGGACAGAGTAGATGCAGGAAGGATGTTCCCGATGGTCAGGGAGTCCAGAAGCAGGGGTCACAGTCTAAGTATAAGGGGTAAGCCATTTAGGACAGAAATGAGGAGGAATTTCTTCACCCAGAGAGTCGTGAACCTGTGGAATTCTCTACCACAGAAGGCAGTAGGGGCAATTCATTAAATATATTCAAGAAGGAGTTGGATATATTTCTTAAGGCTAAAGGGATCAAGGGGTATGGGGAGAAAGCAGGGACAGGGTACTGAATTTGGATGATCAACCATGATCGCATTGAATGGCGGAGCAGGCTCGAGGAGCCGAATGGCCTACTCCTGCTCCTATCTTCTATGTTTCGATGTTTTTCTGGACCCTCATAATATCTGGGACGTTACAGTCTAGCTAAACTTATTAAAAGTGCTATCTGGAGGATGGTAATATTCTCGGGTTGTTCCTTTCCTTTAGGGAGAGATAGCCCAGACCTTTAAACCCAATTAAACATCTTTAGGATTCGGCTACCTCAAACTTTAGTTGAAAGTGAACATCTGAGAAAAACGCCTGATCCAGGGTAGCCCTAAAGGGGCTAGGACTAGTAAATATCCCTTCAGTAGAGGGGTACAAATACTCCCATCTTCGCATAGTTTCATACCATTACCTGGCTCCCTACTTCCCATTCCTAGGGTTTACTCGGAGCCAGATGTGATCGGTTGTGTTGGTGCACCTCCCCAATGTTGTAGGCGGCCCTCAAGTTCAACTCCTTTAAAGTTCCCCACAGGTCACTCAGGAATTTGTCCCGAGTCACCTCCTTAATTTGTTTATCAGTCAGGATGGGGACCAACAGGTGTGTGGGTGTTCGCATGGGTCTCCCCATTACCACTTCATGAGGGGAGTGACCTGTTCTTTTGGATTTGTTACTACATATCCCCATTTTTTTATCTGTTTTTTTGTTTTTCATACAGACCCCAGCATCTGCAACATTTGACCCCTTGTGACCCCACCTCATTGCTCTTTGATGTAATGTTTTCCTGACTAACCTGTTTGGACACTATTCACACCTTTGATTGCTGTGATTATCTCTGCCGGGGTGTGATAAATGGCAGTTGGAAAGATTACCTGTAAACATCTGACATTATTCTCTGACTATATAAGCTGTGTCTTTATGCATTTCTCCACTTCACCTGACAAAGGAGCAGCGCTCCGAAAGCTTGTGATTTCAAATAAAGCTGTTGGACTATAACCTGGTGTTGTGTGATTTCTTACATTCATTTTAAAGGGTGGAAGATGCCTGTGCATGAATTCTTTTAACGTGTGGTGGCCGTTGCACACCAGCTACCACATGGGCTTGACTGAGCAAGGTCTTGGTCCAATGGCAAGGGAATCCAAGACGATTGGAGACCAGGCTCTGCTACATTGGCCTAGCACACACACACAAACATACTCCTCCTGTCCTCCACCCTCCTTCCCTCAGGACCTCTCTGCCTGGGTTTCATAGGCTGCAGTGTGGTCCTCCCGACCCCGCTGCGGGTCCACGCTGTGCCATGCCTGGGCCTCGACCCCGCTGCTGGGCTCGTCCTCGCTCGTCTCCATGATGTCCAATAGTTAACACTTAACAGCCCTCTGACGCAACCCACTCAATGGTATCAAACCGTTACACTGCAGTGGTTCAAGAAGGAGACCCACCACGGAAGGTAGAGTTGGGCAATAAATGCTGGCCTTGCCAGCAATGTCCACATCCAGAGAATCAATAAAATACCAAGATGTGAATCCCAAGTGAATGCTAAAACTGTCAAGAGGCAAATTCCTTTCAGTCTGTTATGATCCTCCCTGTGATGTAGATGATCACAATGATAATGCAGGTTGTATTTATCCTTACTTTATTTCCCTTGTTCTTCAATAATTTCACCTCTTTCTAACCAAAAGAATTTGCTAGTGACATGCTCTCTGTCATCACGAGTGTCTCATTCTAACCAGCTCACACTGAGTCCCTGCTATTTTAAAGTTTTAGATCTTTAACTCACCTGCATTCTTTTCCCTCCTAACTCCCACATTGGAGGGGAGTACAACTATTTTGCACGAATTTTCATTGGCTGAAAAGTGACAATCAACTCTACCATAACTATTACATGCACATCAAGCATCAACCCTTTCCCTTTTATCTTAACATGCCTTTTGCCAAATAAAGTGCTATCAGTTTATTTCCCTACTACTGCTTTGTGCTAGTGCTGTTTGATTGCCTGGTGCTTCCCCTTGGTGACGGTATATGTATCCCTCATCAGTCTACTCTCAAACATCAGTGCCAACAAGTGGCACTTACTCACCAATAACCTGCTCACCTATGCTCAGCTTGGGTTCTGCCAGGATCACTCAGCTCCAGACCTCATTACAGTCTTCTTCTTAGGCAGTCCCTCGGAACTGAGGATGACTTGCTTCCACATTAAAAATGAGTTCGTAGGTGACTGATGAGTCCAATGCAGGACCTACAGTCTCTGTCACAGGTGGGGCAGACGGTGGTTGAAGGGGCGGGTGGGTGGGGTGCTTGGGTTGATGTGCGCTCCTTGCGCTGCCTGCGCTTGGCTTCCGCTTACTCCCGGCAAAGAGACTCGAGGTGTTCGGCACCTTCCCGGATGCTTCTCCTCCACTTTGTGCGGTCTTGGACCAGGGATTCCCAGGTGTCGATGGGAATGTTACACTTTTTCAAGGAGGCTATGAGGGTGTCCTTGAAGCATTTCCTCTGCCCACCTGGAGCTCTCTGGCCGTGCCGGAGCTCCGAGTAGAGCGCTTATTTTGGGAGTCTCGTATCGGGCATGCGGACACTGTGACCCATCCGTCAGAGCTGATTGAGCGTGGTCAAAGCTTCGATGCTGGGGATGTCTATCGACCTGTCGCACTCACACCCATCATAATGAAGTGTTTCGAGAGACTGGTCCTGGCTCACATCAAAGCCAGCGTTCCCGCCTCTCTTGACCAACACCAGTTTGCCTATCGTGCAAACAGATCAACGGAGGATGCAATCACAACTGCTCTTCATTCTGCACTGAAACACTTAGACGGTAAAGAGACCTACATCAGAATGTTGTTCATAGACTACAGCTCAGCATTCAACACTATCGTCCCCAACAAGCTGGCCACCAAACTCCACACTCTTGGCCTGAACACTTCCCTCTGCAACTGGACCCTGGACTTCCTAACAAACAGACCCCAGTCTGTCAAATTAGGTAACCACACCTCCCCCCCCTGACCCTGAACACGGGGGCCTCACTAGGATGTGTGCTGAGCCCCCTCCTCTACTCCCTCTTCACCCACGACTGTGTGGCTGTTCATGGTTCCAACACCATCATCAAGTTTGCGGATGATACCACGGTGGTAGGTCAGATCACCAACAACGATGAGTCAGCCTACAGGGAGGAGGTCTAGCATCTCATGAAGTGGTGCGCCGATAACAACCTGGCCCTTAACATCAAGAAAACCAAAGAAATCATTGTGGACTTCAGGAAGTCTAAAGGCGGAAGTCACACCCCCATCCACATCCATGGGGCTATGGTGGAAAGGGTGGACAGCTTTAAGTTCCTCGGAGTCCACATCATGGAAGACCTCTCCTGGTCCCTCAATACCTCCTCTTTGGTGAAGAAGGCCCAGCAGCGCCTATATTTCCTAAGGAGGCTGAAGGGATGTAACCTGTCACCCCTGATCCTCGCTAACTTTTACCGCTGCACAATAGAGAGCATCCTGATGAACTGTATCACAGTATGGTATGGCAGCTGTAGCTCCTATGACCGGAAAGCCCTGCAGCGGGTAGTCAAAACTGCCCAACGCATTACCGGCGCCCGGCTACCGACCATAGAGAACATCTACCAGAAATGCTGTTTACGGAGGTCACTGACCATCATCAAAGACCCTACCCACCCCAGCCACAGTCTGTTCGCCCCCCTGCCATCTGGGAGACGCTACAGATGCATTCGCACCCGAATGACCAGATTTAGGAACAGCTTCTTTCCCAGGGCTGTCATCCTACTGAACTCCACAAATAAACTCTAAAGCCTGCACATCTGCCAATGCACTTTATTATGTTTATGTTAATGTATTACAAGCCAAATGAATGTTGAATGTTTAAATGTCTTAATCTAAATGTACACTCTTGGGAGCCGCAAGCCTACATTTCGTTGTACTGCACTTGTGCACTAACAATGACAATAAAGTTGATTATTATTATTATTATTATTATTATTATGTTGGCCTGAGCAAGAACACTGACGTTGGTGCGCCTATCCTGCCAATGGATTTGCAGGATCTTGTGGAGGCATCGTTGGTGGCACCTCTCCAGTGCTTTGAGGTGCCTGCTGTACATGGTCCATGTCTCTGAGGCATACAGCAGGACGGGTATCACTGCTGCTCTGTAGACAATGAGCTTCGTGCCGGGTTTGAGGTCCTGGTCTTCAAACACTCTCTTCCTCAGGCGACCGAAGGCTGCACTGGCACACTAATGGCGGTGTTGTACTTCGTCGTCGATGTCTACCCTTGTTGACAGTAGGCTCCCGAAGTATGGAAAGTGGTCCACGTTGTCCAAGGCCTTGTCGTGGATTTTGATAATCGGGGGGCAGTACTGTGTGGCGGGGGCAGGTTGGCAGAGGACCTTTGTCTTACGGATGTTTAGTGTAAGGCCCATGCTCTCGTACACTTCGGTGAAGGTGTTGATGATGGTTTGGTGTTTGACCTCCGAGTGGGCGCAGACGCAAGCGTCGTCTGCATACTGTAATTCGACGACAGAGGATGGGACGATCTTGGATCTGGACTGGAGGCGACAGAGGTTGAACAGTTTCCTGTTTGTTCTGTAAATTAGCTCCACTCCAGTGGGGAGCTTACTGATGGTGAGATGGAGCATTGCAGCAAGGAAGATCGAGAAGAGCGTTGGTGCGATGACACAGCCTTGCTTGACCAGGAGATCCAGGAGCTAATAAGCCGCAAGCACAAGGCATTCCTGATATGGAAACAGCAACATAACTCGAGAACAAGAAAGCAGCTCTACAGAAGCTTGAAGGCCGAGGTCCAACAAAAAACTTGCGACCTAAAGAACAGATGGTGGGTGGAGAAAGTGCAGGAGATCCAGCAGCTAGCCGACAACCACGACATGCGTGGATTCTTTAGCGCAGTCAAGACCATCTACGGCCCAAGCACCCAAGGCCCTACTCCACTGCGGGCCAAGAACGGAGAGGTACTCATCAGGGACAGAGAGGCAGTCACTGCCCGCTGGAAGGAGCACTTCGACGATCTCCTTAACCAGGACTCTGTCTTCAACACGAGCGTCCTCAACTCCATCCCACAGCATGCTACCCACCACCATCTCAGCACAACCCCAGCCGGGCATGAGGTTGAAAAGGCCATCCGACAACTGAAGAACAACAAGACCTCAGAAACAGATGGAATCCCCGCCGAGGCACTAAAACATGGCAGAGAATCACTACTGGCACAAATACATTAACTCATTTCTCTTATCTGGAAGGAGAAGAACATGCCAGGGGATCTCAGAGATGCCGTAATTGTGACCATCTTCAAGAAAGGTGACAAGTTCGATTGCGGTAATTACAGAGGAGTTTCCCTGCTGTCTGCCACAGTGAAAGTCATCACAAGAATCCTCCTCAATCGCCTTCTCCCAGTGGCCAAAGAGATCCTCCCAGAGTCGGAATGCGGATTCCGCCCACTAAGGGGCACAATGGACATGATCTTCACCGCACGTCAATTGCAAGAGAAATGCAGGGAACAGCACCAACCACTGTACATGGCCTTCTTTGATCTCAGAAAGTCCTTCGACACTGTCAACCGTGAGGGATTATGGAGTGTCCTCCTCAAATTCGGCTGCCCTCAAAATTTGTCACTATCCTCCGCCTGCTTCACGACGACATGCAAGCCGTGATCCTGACCAACGGTTCCAACACAGACCCAATTCACGTATGAACCAGGGTCAAGCAAGGCTGTGTCATTACAGTATTGGTCCAAACATGGACAAAAGAGCTGAATTCCAGAGGTGAGGTGAGAGTGACTGTACTTGACATCAAGGCAGCATTTGACCGAGTGTAGCATCAAGGAGCCCTAATAAAATTGAAGTCAATGGGAATCGGGGGGATAAACTCTCCACTGACTCGAGTCATACCTAGCACAAAGGAAGATGGTTGTGGTTTTTGGAGGCCAATCATTTCAGCCCCAGGACATTGCTATAGGAGATCCTTAGGGCAGTGTCCTAGGCCCAACCATCTTCAGCTGCTTCATCGAATCTGGTGATTACAGCAGTTACACACAAACAGGCAAAAGGAAATCTACTTAATTGTCAGTTTCGATTCAGTAATTGCATGCTTGAATGTATGTGGAGGAAAAGCTTTGTGAAGTTCACTTGCTTCGTCAGTCATGTGAGAAAGCACCACACAGCAAGGGAAGGCAGTGCTGCTGAATTAACACCTGCAACTCAATTAGTCACTTTATAACGGTCGAGACTAAGATATGTGTTAGTTTCCAGGAAGTTCAGCTCAGAGTGAGCTGCAGCGCATGACTAACAGGATCACCACAAGGTTGGTTTATAATCTTTCTGCTTTGTTCTTGAATAATCTGCACTTTTGGAATGTATTTCTTTTTCTTTCAGTGTCCTATCCTCCTCCAATCTAAAAGCCTTTAAGATCAAAGTTTGGTGTTTTAACTTGATTTAAATTGTCTTCTCTCCTACTCTTTTCAAATTTGGCACTAGAAAAAGAAAGACTTACATTTATATAGTGCCTTTCATGACCTCAGGACATCCCTTTACAGCGAATGAAGTACTTTTGAACTTTAGTCACTGTTGTAATGTAGGAAACGGGGCAGCCAATTTGCACACAGCAGGATCCCACAAACAGCATTATGATAATGACCAATTTGTCTTAGTGGTGTTGGTTGAGGAATATATATTGGCCAGGAAGAACTCTCCTGCTCTTCTTCGTAATACTGTCATGGAATCTTATACGTCCACCATAGAGGGCTCAGTTTAACGTTGTCTCTGAAAGACACCTCCTCTGACAATGCAGCACTCCCTCAGTACTGCACTGAATTATCAGCCTAGATTTAGTGCTCAAGTCTCTGGAGTGGGGCTTCAACCTACGACCTTCTGACTCAGGGACAAGAGTGCTACCAATTGAGCCATGGCTGGCACTGTAAAGATGTAGAAGCAGTGCACAAAGGGTTTACAGTAGTTTTTTTTGTGAATTGGTGTCTGCAAGGCACAGAAAATATATTAAGTTATGGCAGACGATGGTCATTTGCAAAGCATAGGAAAGGGGCTTTCTATGTAACAAAGGTATTCACATATGTTAATTAAGGCTGAGTGCAAAGATATTCAGTTTCAGATTTCACAGATAGATTAAATGAGGGACAAATATCTTTCCATTATCAAAGATTGGATATGTATTTAACAATGACAAAGGAAATGCAGCCTTTTGCTTCAGTAATAACTTCAAATGGGTTTGGATTATATTCTGCAAAGATGATCCAAAACAGTCTTGTCCCAGATCAAATAATCAAGCCTAACCTGGGTTAACGGGTTTGATTAACAATTGTGCCTGAAACATTGGAGAAAGGGAGAGAGTCATTGATTGGCTGTACTCTGCTCGGTGGCTGGGGGTCTCCAGTTATGGGATTATAGTGGGTTTCATGTGTTTAACTTAGCCAGCCTTCAGCTTTCCAGCCAGAGGAGGGTTCTGGGTTGTTCAAGTTTTGTGCTGACCAGCTCAGTCAGTTAACGGATAGGGCATGCTTCGTAGTGTAAGAGGTGTGCTTCAATTTTTGAGGGGTGGGTTTCCACTGGGGTTTTCTCGATTGCCACCACAGCTTTGACAGAAGAGCCATGGAAGCCACAGGAAAAACAACGTAAACACCGTTTACACCAATTTTCTAGGGTTTCTGCGGCTCTTCCACTGAAGTTACATTGGACAAGCAGGTGAAGCCCATGGAAATTCACCCCCTTTGTTTAGAGAGAACGTGAGTGGTGTATTTATTATTTTATATATTGAGCAGAGTAGAGAAATGTATGATTCAATGTTTTACACTGTATACTGTTCGTTCACCTGCCTTATGTAAATAAAACCACTTGTTGGTTTCAGAACTTGAGCCTCGGTCTGGTAAAACTGTATACATTCAGTTTGTCTTTTTAAGGAGAATCACATGAGTCTCACTATCATTTACAAACATAATGGCCAGAAAAGGGTACACGCCAGACCATAGGGAACACGAGGGCTGCTTACGAGAAAGTGACTGGTGATGGTGAATCTGAGAAACTATCAAGTGTAAAAACTTTTACTCACATAAACATCCAGATGACAGTTTCCTTAAATAGCCTGGAACTTCATTCTGAGTTTGAGTTAGTGCAGTCCAGGTCTAACAATTAGCCCAAATCAAATTCAGTCATATCCTGGGAATACATCGATGCTCACCACATTCTCTTATGACCTCAGAAAGCAGAAAACATCACATTGTTATACCGCTTTGTACAGGCTAAAACTGCTGTCTACATTTTGTTACAGTTAAACTAATATATAGAAGCAGAAAAATAGCCAATATATTAATAACATACAATAACCAAACATATACCATACAGAAACAGGCCAACCGTGTGGTATTGTTCAATGAATTCCTGATACCCGTTGTGCTGGCTCCTTACTTTTATTCCTTTTGATCCCAACCCTTTCCTAAAGTATATCCTGAGCTTTAATAAGAAAATAAGGAAACCTGGAACAGGAAAGGGCCACTTAGCTCATCAAGTCCTCTTGTTACACAGACCATATCCATCGATGATGGACTCTATCCAATCTATTCAATCACCTGAGGGAAAAGACTTCAAAACATATCTGTAGTGTCCGTGTGTAGATAAAGACACTGAAGACAGGAGTTGGTTCATAGGTATTTACTAAGCAAGTCTGGGGGGGGGTTTCTAAAGGATATACACAATACACAGGCTTATATAGCCCAAGTGGCAATTACCGGCATTATGCACACCTGGGGCTCTTAAAGGCACATACACCACAATTCCTCCCCTTCTAGCTAACTAGTACATCATATTTTAAGTAATTATTAATTACATGTTATATGCAAAATAATATACATTGCTGTATTAATTAATTATAAGTTAGTCTCTCAGGAGGCTTCCTGACTCGGTCCGGATAACGCCTCGGGGGTGTAGTAGTTTCTGGTGGTGTAGTAGGTTCTTCTGGCAAGGCTGATTCGGCTTGAAGGCCAGTGTCGGGTTCATCGGGCTCCAGTATCACCGGATCGGAGGTAGATATGGGTATCTCTACTTCATCGTTAGATGTATAGAGTGGTGGTGTAGGTTGTCCCTTTTCGGATGACTTGATGATTTGGTCAGCATGGCGCCTTATTATGCTGTCTCCGATGTCCACGGTATACATCAGTGGTCCTAATCGTGTGCAGATAGTTCCAGGCTGCCATTTCTCGGTACGGTAGTCCCGGGCCAAAACCGGTTGGCCTATCTGGAAGGCCCTAGTTGGCCTTTCATTCATGCCCTGAAACTGCCGGTTCTCCACGTCCCTTCGGATGTTGGGCTTGACCAAATCCAGCCGGCATCTTAGGTTTCTATTGTAGAACATCATGGCGGGAGTTTGGTTAGTAACCATATGTGTTGCATTCCTATATGCAAATAAGAAGTTATCCACCTTGTGCTGAAGTTTTATGTCTTCATTACCCATGGCCTTGATGGCCTTCTTGAAGGTCTGGACAAACCTTTCAGCCAATCCATTGGTGGCGGGATGGTATGGGGCGGATGTGTAGTGCTTTACCCCATTGTTCTTTAAGAACTTTCTGAATTCTTCGGCCACAAATTGCGGTCCATTATCAGAACATATCTGCTCCGGCAGCCCATTCCTGGCAAATATGGTCCTTAATACTGTGATGGTTTTTTCCGTGGTGGTGGAGGACATCTTTATTACCTCCGGCCACTTGGAGTGTGCATCAACTGCGATTAAGAACATTGAGTCCATAAATGGACCAGCAAAGTCGATGTGCACCCTTTGCCAGGGAGATGAGGGCCACTCCCATGGATGTAGAGGGGCCTGTGGTGGAGCATTTTGGACCTTCTGGCATCCTAGGCAGCTCTTGGTCATGTCTTCGATGTCTCCATCGATACCTGGCCACCATACAAACGCCCTAGCTAGGTTCTTCATTTTCACTCCACCCAGATGCCCCTCGTGAAGCTCCTTTAGCACTTTATCCTGGAGTTTGGGTGGAATCACCACTCTGGATCCACACATCAAGGTTCCTCGGCACACTGACAGCTGTTCTCTTCTTTGCGAGAATGCTGGCAACAGTGGTTCGCCATGTGCTGGCCATCCCTTCACTGTTAAATCGTAGACCCGTGAGAGAGTAGGGTCATTTCTTGTCTCCCTTTCAATGGCAGAATTTGTCACTGGTAGACATTCCACTATGGTAGAGTGGAATATCTCTACTGGGTCTACTGTAGGTGCCTCTTCTATCGTTGGCAATGGTAGGCGCGATAAACCGTCAGCATTCCCATGCTGTTTTGACCCTTTGTATTCAATGTTGTATTGGTGTGCCCCTAGAAAAAGGGACCACCTCTGTAGTCTTTGTGCCGTCATAATGGGGACACCTTTTTTAGGGTTGAATATGGAGATGAGGGGTTGATGGTCAGTCAGCAATGTAAATTTTTGTCCGTGTAGGTAATGGTTGAATTTCTTCACTCCCCATACCAGGCTGAGTGCTTCCCTGTCTATCTGGGCATAGTTACGCTCAGCTGAGTTCAATGAGCGTGACGCAAAAGCTATCGGCCGTTCCGAGCCATCAGGGAATCTATGGGACAATACCGCTCCTATGCCGTAAGGGGATGCATCGCACGCCAGTCTGATTGGTAGTGATGGGTTGTAATGAGCCAAAATTTTCTCGGATGTGATTAAGTCTTTACATTTATGGAAGGCACGTTTACAGTCTTCGTTCCATTTCCAAATCACTCCTGTCTGTAGAAGATCATTAAGAGGGTGTAGAATAGTTGATAAGTTCGGTAAAAATTTATGATAGTAATTTATTAATCCCAGGAATGACCTTAATTGTGAAACATTTTCAGGTGCTGGGGCTTTTATAACTGCTTCAATTTTTTCAGGTGACTTATGCAACCCTTCCTTATTAATTATGTGGCCACAATATGATATCTGATTTTGGAAAAATTCGCACTTGGGGCGATTTGCTCGTAGGCCTCGTTCTTTCAGCCTAGTGAGCACCTGCTCCAAATTGGCAAGGTGCTCGTTGTCGTTTTCTCCTGTTATAAGGATGTCGTCTAGGTAGCATTGAGTCCCCGGAATCCCTTGCAGGACTTGCTCCATAGCTCTTTGCCAGATAGCTGGAGCTGATGCTATTCCAAAAACCAGTCGATTGTACTGGTACAGGCCTTTGTGTGTGTTTATTGTGAGATACTTTTTAGAGGTCTCCTCAACCTCCATCTGTAGATATGCCTGTGCCAAGTCAATTTTTGTGAAACGTTTCCCTCCGGATAGTGAGGCGAAAATATCTTCTATCCTCGGAAGAGGATACTGTACCGTGTGAAGGACCGGGTTTACAGTCACCTTAAAGTCCCCACAGATGCAAATTTTTTTTCTGTTCCTCAGAGTTATTATTCAATGTTTTTTTCATGACTGGAACGATGGGTGTTGCCCATTCGCTCCAATCTATTTTGGATAATACGCCTGCCTTTTCCAAATTCTTCAGCTCTGCCTCGACTGCCGGACGTATTGCGTATGGCACCGGTCTTGCCTTAAAAAATTTTGGAATTGCTGTATCTTCCACTTTTATTGAGGCGGTGATGCCTTTCAAGGTTCCTAGTTTCTCTTGAAACGCTTCTTTGGCGTTGGCCAAGATGTCTTTTAATCGTTCAGGTATGATGTCATCATTGTTTTTTTCCTTACTGGTCACCGTCAGTGCCTGAATGGAGTGCCAGTCTAAACGTATCTTCCTTATCCATTCACGTCCCAACAACGGTGGACCACCATCTTGTAGAATGTATAAATACAACTTTTGTATTTCTTTGCCGTTGTATACCACAGGCACCCTTATTTTTCCTTTGGGGTAGACTTTCTGCCCCGTATATGTTTTTAAGATAATGGATGTGTCTTTTAGAGGTATATGCGAAAATAGCCTCTCGTAATCTCGTCGATTTATTACGGTTAGAGCTGATCCTGTATCTAGCTCCATTTTAACTGGGGACCCTGCTATTGTGAGGGTAACCCAAATGGTTTGGTAATCCTCTTTGGCAAGTACATTATGTAATTTGAGACAGCTTAGTCTCTTGTTTCCGGAGTCGCTATCGCTATTCTGGTCTTCGGAGCTATTGTCCATCATCATTTGTACCTTCCTGTGCTTTTCTTTATTGATTTTTTGTTTTCTGTCAGTGGATTTATTTTGTCCAGATTGGCATACCCGTGCAATGTGTCCAATCTTACCACATTGCCTGCATGCTTTGCCCTTGAACCAGCAGTCCCTCTGGTTATGGGTGGATCTGCCGCAGCGATAACATCTTCCGAACTCCTGTGTCATTTTATGGGTGCCGAAGTCCTGTGTCTCTTGTTGTATCTCTGCAGCTCCTTTTGCTGCTGCTTCATATGATACAGCCATACTGAAAGCTTTGTCCAATGTTAAATCTTTTTCAGAAAGCAGTCTTTTTTGTGTTCCTTCACTTAAGAGACCGCAAACAAATTTGTCTCGAAGATAATCCGATAGTTCTGCTCCGAATTGGCAGTACTTTGATAGCTTTCTTAATTCGGTTAGGTAATCAGCGTTACTTTCATTCTTGTGTTGATTTCTCTTGAAGAACTTGAATCGTTCCACTATCAGCAGCGGTGTTGGGTTTAAATGCTCCTGCAGGGTATCAACAATTTCTTTAAAAGTCTTGTCCTTTGGTTTGGCTGGAGTGATTAAATTTCGTAACAGCCCATATGTCTTCGCGCCCATTAAGTTCAGAAGTACTGAAGCTTTTTGTTATTCCATTTGCAGTGCAATAAACCTCTACTCTTTCCATGTATGTGGTCCAATCTTCTATTTCGCCATCAAAAACCTCAATATTACCAGATTTAGGCATTTCAGAAAAGATATGACGCTTCCCGCGCTTTTTTTTTTTCTTTTTTTTTTCTCTCTGTAGCAACGATATGGCGCTTCCCGCGCTTTCCCGCCGCTGCTACCGATAACAATGCTGTTTTACTGTGGTTTCCGTTTATTCACTGTTGGAGACTCGTTCCCGACGGAGGTCTAAACGCTGACCTGCTTGCCGCGCCGGCCGTCTCTCGAGTGCACCCTCCCAGTCCGTTATTGCTTGCCTCCGATTTCGCTGCCTGTCTCAGCTGTAGAGCCCGCCGCTGGAGCTCCAGCCTGATGCCCAGGAAGGATTAGCGCAGTACCTGTCACCAGCTTGGCCAGCTGGTGAAACCACAGTTTCTCTTACTTCCTTGAGTCTTCTGGACGCTGGAGGAATCGATGTCCTTGAGGTGCTGCCGAATTGCAGGTAAGTCCGTTTCCACTTCGTCGCCACTGTAGTGTCCGTGTGTAGATAAAGACACTGAAGACAGGAGTTGGTTCATAGGTATTTACTAAGCAAGTCTGGGGGGGGGGGTTTCTAAAGGATATACACAATACACAGGCTTATATAGCCCAAGTGGCAATTACCGGCATTACGCACACCTGGGGCTCTTAAAGGCACATACACCATAATTGCTCTTAAAGGCACATACACCACAATATCTTTAAGCACGAAGTTAGACCAAACTCCTCTCATCTCCCTCTATGTTCATATTCTCCATCTCTTGATGTGTTTCCATCAACCTTTCCAAACAGCAACAATTCCAATAACTTTCTTTGTGACCCCTGAATAATATGCCCACGGCCTGTCAGTCTCTCAATATAATCAGCCTCATCATTTTTAATTTGTCATTCTTCTTGTCCATTTAATTTTCAACATGCATTTACAGACCTAATCTCAGACACCTACTTATTGCAGAGTTCAAGGTCAAACTTTCACATCTGGAGAAAGTTGTTGACCTCAAATAACAGTTAAGGATTCTGCCTCTTGATTTTACAATTGCACAGATTACTTCACATTGTTAAACAGTTCTTTTATCCACACTACATCATTTAGCCAAGCTTGGCAATTGCACTCTACAGATGACATTTCCATAGAAACCATTATGCACCGTGGGATATTTGACCAGCTGTGTCTTCACTCATCTCAATAACCCTTCAGTAATATCCAAAGCAGGTAATTGCTCTTTTTGAAGGAGTTCATGCACACATTGCTTTGCTGGAGGCCTGTTCCAATGGTTCACTGCTCTGTAAGGAAAATCTTCTGATCTTCCAAGCTGTTATCCAGTTAGGTTGCATATTGGGGTTGGTATTAAAGTGTGGTTTATCCAACTGGTTTCACTTCAAAAATAAGCTTGTTAAATGGTGACCACAGGTGAAGACTGTACAGGAGCCTTCCCTCTTTCTACATGTCAGCTTTGGCTCAGTGGTAGCACACTTGCCTCTAGGGTTAGAAGGTTGTGGGTTCAAGCCTCATTCACATAACTTAGGCTGATACATCAGTTCAGAACTGATGGAGTGCTGTACTGTCAGAGTTGCTGTCTCCTGGACAAGATATTAAACCAAGATCCTATCTGCCTCTCAGTTGGATGTAAAAGATTCCATGGCACTTGTCATAAATCGCAACTTCTACAAGAAGTAACTCAGGAAGTACTACTGAACGACCAGCTGAGGGCGCCATCCGAGGAGTATAAATACTTGGGCGTGGGCCCAACTTGGCCAGAGACAATCTGAAAACAGGAAGCTAGTGACTACTAACTAGACCTCCATGTTTTGTTACAAGTCGATTAAAGCCTTGATTTATGTACAACCAAGTGCGTAGTGAGTCTTTATTATGTCAGCACTATTGAAAGAAGAGTAGTGAAGGTGTCCTGGTGCCTATGTTTATCCCTCAATCATCCCCACTAAAAACAGATTATCTGGTCATTTACCTCACTACTGTTTGTGGGGCCTTTCTCTGTGCAAATTGGCTGCCATGCTTCCCTACATTATAACAATTATTGCACTTCAAAAGCATTTAATTAGCTGTGATGTGCTTTGGGATAACCTGAGGTCATAAAATTTGCTATATAAATTCATGTTCTTTCTTCTTTCTCAGAACTTACCTCTCTCAATCCTCCATCACTCCTACAATTTAAAGGTTCTTCAAACCCAAACCTGGAATCAACTAATAATTTCTTGACTCATTTAGATTTCTCATGTACTCTTCAATTTTTATCCAATGCTTTGCGTTGGGCCTCTTACATTTCTCAATAAAAAAAATCTGGTTTGAAAATGTCACATCAATGGAACATTACCTGACTACATTATAAATGTCACTAAACCCACAACCACTATTACACGATCCACCCACCATTAGTGTTGCAAAGTAAGGCAAAGGTTAAAACCGCTTTTTAATGTGCTCTTTAACTGATCTTACATCATGTGTAGCCGCAGTGGTTTAATTATAAGAGATTACAGAGAAATGACTAGGAACCATTTATTTTCTCCGTTATTTCCTGGTGCTGTTATTCCTATAAGAAGGCCTTTTTACTTTCGTCTTTCTTTAAATTTAATATATTTTTTATCAAACTTACAAACAAATCCACTAGCCAGTCACAACACTCTTGTAGCTTAATGATTTTTTCTTTCGGGTCAGCTGAGTATTTAACACATTCACAGAAATTCATTAAGAGTTTCCAAACCAAACTCGGCTGCCGACCTCATTACAGCCTTCATCCAAACATGGACAAAGGAGCTGAATTCCAGAGGTGAGGTGAGGTGAGAGTGACGCCCTTGACATCAAGGCAGCATTTGACCGAGTGTGACATGAAGGAGCCCTAGTAAAACTGAAGTCAATGGGAATCGAGGGGAAAACTCTCCACTGGCTGAAGTCATACCTAGCACAAAGGAAGATGGTTGTGGTGATTGAAGGTCAATCATCATAGCCCCAGGACATTGCTGCAGGAGTTCCTCAGGGCAGTGTCTGAGGCCCAAGCATCTTCAGCTGTTTCATCAATGAACTTCCCTCCAACATAAGGTCAGAAATGGGGATGTTCGCTGATGACTGCACAGTGTTCAGTGCCATTCACAACTCCTCAGATAATGAAGCAGTCCATGCCCACATGCAACAAGACCTGGACAACGTTCAGGCTTGGGCTGATAAATGGCAGGTAACATTCGCGCCACAGAAGTACCAGACAATGACTGTCTCCAACAAGCGAGAGTCTAAATACCGCCCCTTGACATTCAACGGCATTACCATCACCGAATCCCCCACCATCAACATCCTGGGGGTCACCATTGACCAGAAGCTTAACTGGCCCAGCCATATAAATACTATGGCAACAAGAGCAGGTCAGAGGCTGGGTATTTTGTGGCGCGTGTCTCACCTCCTGACTCCCCAAAGCCTTTCCACCATCTACAAGGCACAGGTAAGGAGTGTGATGGAATACTCTCCACTTGCCTGGATGAGTGCAGCTCCAACAACACTCAAGAAGCTCGACATCATCCAGGACAAAGCAGCCCGCTTGATTGGCACTCCCTCTATCACCTTAAACATCCACTCCCTCCACCACTGGCGCACTGAGGCTGCAGTGTGTACCACCTACAAGATACACTGCAGCAACTCGCCAAGGCTACTTCGGCAGCACCTCCCAAACCCGCGACCTCTTCCACCTAGAAGGACAAGGGCAGCAGACGCATGGGAACACCACCACCTCCAAGTTCCCCTCCAAGTCACACATCACCCTGACTTAGAAGTATATCGCCGATCCTTCATCGTCGCTGGGTCAAAATCCTGGAACTCCCTACCTAACAGCACTGTGGGAGTACCTTCACTGCATGGACTGCAGTGGTTCAAGAAGGCGGCTCACCACCACCTTCTCAAGGGCAATTAGGGATGGGCAATAAATGCTGGCTTTGCCAGCGACGCCATCATCCCATAAAAACAAATTTTAAAAACTACTAAGGAATCCACACAGGTAAAGTTTCTGTTTGCCTGATATGAAGTGCATGAGACCAACTGAAGGTATTTGGAAAGGTTCCACACAAAACGTTCATAGTTAAGCTCAAAGCTGTGACAATTCAGGTTAAACCCTGAGATTGGATAAGAAATTGACTGAAGGGAAGAAATCAAGTACTTGTTGGAGGAGTTACATCAAGGTGGGGTGAAGATTTGAATGGGGTGCCCCAGGGATTAGTGTTTGGACGCCTACTGTTTCCAATTGACATCAATGACAGACATCCGCCTTCAGCCTGATGGAAAGGATTATTCATCGCCAACAATGCAAGGAGTCATGCCACAGTGTGCTTATTCCCCTTCATATACTCCATAATAAGTCAGGATAGGCCAGACTTTACTCTAAGCCTTAGAGGAAAATAAACACCGCTGACTATAGTATAGTCCTGTTCGCTCTTGAGTGAGTTAACAATTTTTAATGTACTTAGCTCACATCAGTACAGTTAATATAATGGCATGAGGCATTGGAATCGGGGTGTCATTGGGGATTAGTTTCTTAAATGTTAAGGTACTATATTGTGCAGGAATAATGATTTGTCATGTCTAACAGCTGATATCATCTCTTAGGCAATAGACCATGAAGATCGTTCTGTTTGTGGTGTGTGTGGTGACTTGCATTCTGGCTGCAGTCTCTTCACTCACCTTTGACCCTGCATTGGATGAAGATTGGATAAGCTGGACATCACTTCATGGGAAACAGTATGGAAAGGTAAGAAACAGATGACACGTGAGGTATCCAACTTGGAAAGGGAACCACTATTTAATCTGTTTGCTTTTGTTGTTAAAATAAAACAAGTCCAAAAATCTCAACAAGTCCATAAAAGCCTCGTGGTTATTGCTATTTGTAGAGCAGGGGGGGTGGAGTATCATTTTTTTAAATGTAAAAGTTAAAGGGTGAGAATGACTGTTTTGCTCTGTAAAACGAAAGGAAAAAAGACTTTCATGACCTCTGGATGTCTCAAAGTGCTTTACAGCCAATGAAATACTTTTGAAGTGCAGTCACTCTTGTAATGTAGGAAACACAACAGCCAATTTGCACACAGCAAGCTCCCACAAACAGCAATGACATAATGACCAGATTTGTTTTAGGGATGTTGGTTGAGGAATAAATATTGTTTGGGGCACTGGGAGATCACTGGGGAGAACTCTTCTGCTCTTCTTCAAATAGCATCATGGGATCATTTACGTCCACCTAAAGGAACAGATGAGGCCTCGGTTTAACGTCTCATCCAGAAACGGCAGCTCCGACAGTGCAGCACTCCCTCAGTGCTGCACAGGAGTGCCAGCCTAGATTATGTGCTGTAGTCTCCAGTGGGACGTAAACCCACAACCTGCTGACTCAGAGGTGAGAGTACTCCCAACTGAGCCACGGCTGACAATTAATAACCTGCTAAAATTGCGCAACATGCAGCTTTGAAATTAACAATTTCTGAAAATACGATTTCACTCGTAGGGGATTAATTACATAGAAAAGAGGATCTGTCCTTTTTTCACTAAAAGAGGAAAGTCACACCTATCATGTAATGCTGTATATCCCGTCCTCCTTGTCTTGCTCCTCACATATTTATCACAATTGAGAATTCATTTTGCTATCTCTATTACCGCACCAAACCAATCTCACATCAATTAGAGGCTAACTCATCCCTGAGCTATTATTATTGTTCTTACAATATCCAATCCCAGCTTATTCTATCTTAATGTTTTTAATTTAAACTTAGTTTAATTGTTTAGTTGAATCATTCTCTCATGCTCAGTCACACCTGACAGAAATAGGACTCAGACAAGGTCTGTGGGTTTCATTTTTCCTGGAAAAACAGACAGAATCATGGAAGATGATCCCCAAAAACCAGTACAAATTCTGGAATCCCCACATAATAAAAATAGAATTTACCACATACTACATGTAATAGCAGTGCTTTTGTACATTACTAGTAATATGAGCTCCTTTATTGCCTCCGATTAGTCACACTGCTTGCCCGACATACAATACCGGATGAGCAGAAATTTCGTCCAATTAAATATTGGGACAACCAAAGCCATTGGGCTCGATTTTCAGTGTGCCGTGGAGTTGGGTTTGGAGGCGTGCGGGGGGTTAAATTCCCGAAACCGGGGGTCCCGACCCCATCCTGCCCCCAACCCGCCTCCATGCCAGTTTCAAAGGAGGCGGGTACCCACCCCACACTGAGTCGGGCCGTCGGGTTGAAGGACTTGGAGGGGTCAAGATGTCGGTGTTCAGGTGAGTGATGTGTGCATGAGTGCAAAGGTAAGTGTGTTTGGTGTGTCTAAAGTGATTAAATAAGTTTTACATACATTTTCTTACCTTTTCAGCCTTCCTTCCTTTAGGTTCGGGGAGTCCCTCATCTCACCGGCACAGAAAGCAGAATGGCTGCGATCTGTCAAAAGTGACAGCCTGCAGCTTTCTGCGCAGGAGAGATTTCTAACTGAGTCTGTGGAGAAGGACTCATGTTAGAAGTATGACTGTCAGGCCTAGAAATTGGGTTGTGGGTTCGCCAGGGCTGTAGCGCCAGAAATTTTGCGCCAGCGTTAATGCGGCAGCGCCCGACGAAAATTCGGTTGCGCCGGGCCCAGACGGCGGCGGGCGCTAAAGGAGGGTTTTAGCGCCTCAAAACGGGCGTTCAATTGGGTTTTCCGGCGCTAATCCCCCGCTGCGGCACCCGATGCGGTGCAGCAGGCTGGGGAACTGCAGGCCTCCTCCTTCTGTTAAGGAGGAGCTGCCTGCAGCCGACAACTGACCAGCGGATTCCCCCGACATCTGAGCCCGGCACCTCGGGGAAGTGCCGGGCTCGCAGCACACACACATCAGGGCCGCGGGGGGGGTGATGCAGGAGTCCGGGAAGGGAGGTGCGGGCAGGCGGCCGCCGGGAACGCGGCCGGCCGCCGCTCCACCTTTATGCGCCGGCGCAAAGGCGTGTAAGAACCCTTTCCACAATCGCTGGTTGCGCCTGCCACGGGCGAGGCGGGCGCAACTGAATTTGGGCTTGGGGCCGGGTTACCACGGCAACCGGGACGCTGCGCACACCTATGACATCATCGGTGCCGGCGCAGCGCTACCGGCTAACGCTGATGGTAAGGCCCAAGTCAATTTCAGAAACGGCTATAATTCCAGCGCAATGCCCTCCAGCGCCGCTAATTGGGCGCTAACCCCACTCAATTTCTAGGCCTCAGTGTTTGACAGATTCAAACAGCTGTGAAACACTGATATTTCATCTGTCAAAACGTCTTGACAGATGAAATTTCAGTCTGTGACGTCACCTGTTGCCAGGTGGCCCTTAATTGGGCTGCTGAGCCCGCTGGGCGGGCTCAACAAGGTCAATCAAGTTAAAATTGCATGGATTGGCCGCATCTCGATGGAGGTGGGACTACAACCCGACTTCTGAATGAAAATCCAGCCCATTGTCTTCGGTCCCCGCCACAAACTCCATTCCTTAGCCATCGACTCCATCTCCCTCCCTGGCCACTGTCTGAGGTTGAACCAGACTGCTCACAACCTTGGCGTCCTATTTGTCCCGAAATGAGCTTCCAAATCCATATCCGCTCCGTCTCCAAGACTGCCTACATTCTCCTCCGTAACATTGCCCTTCTCCACATCTGCCTCAGCTTATCTGCTGCTGAAATCCTCATTCATGCCTTTGCTTCCTCTAGACTCAACTATTCCAATGTTCTTCTGGCTGGCCTCCCATCTTGCACCCTCTGTAAACTTGAGCTCATCAAAAACTTGGTTGCCTGTATCCTGACTCACACCACGTCCTATTCACCCATCACTCCTGTACTCACTGACCTACATTGGTCTAGCAACACCCCGATTTTAAAATTCTCATCCTTGTTTTCAAATCCCTCCATGACCTCACCCCTCCCTATCTCTGTAATCTCCTCTTGCCCCACAACCCCCCGAGATCGCTGCGCTCTTCCAATTCTGGCCTCTTGTGCATCACCAATTTTATTCACTCCTCCATTGGTGGGCATGCCTTCAGCTGCCTAGGCCCTAAGCTCTGGAATTCCCTCCCTAAATCTCTCTACCTCTCTCTCCTCCTTTAAGATGCTCCTTAAAACCTACCTCTTTGACCAAGTGTTTGATCACCTGTCCGAATATCTCTATGTGGCTTGGTGTCAAATTTTGTTTGATGATGCCCCTGTGAAGCAACTTGGGATGTTTTGATACGCTAAAGGCACTATATAAATGCAAGTTGTTGTTGTTATAGTAGTATATTACAGGTAATAGCAGCCTTCTGTATATATTAGTAGTGATAGCAGTCCCTTTTATAGTATACTAGCTGGAGTGCCCGGCGGTGCCGAGGGTTTTCTGAGGGCATGTTGTTATGAAAAAAGTAGAAATAATTTTTAAAAATATATAAATGAGTTTGTCTGTCTGTCTGTGTGGGAAGGAGAGAGAGAGGGAAAGAGAGAGAGAGAGAGGGAAGAAGAGAGAGAGAGAGAAGAAGAGAGAGAGAGAGAGGGAAGAAGAGAGAGAGAGAGAGAGAGGGAAGAAGAGAGAGAGAGAGGGGAAGGAGAGAGAGAGAGAGAGAGGGAAGGAGAGAGAGCGAGGGAGAGAGAGAGAGAGAGGGAAGGAGAGAGAGAGAGAGAGAGGGAAGGAGAGAGAGAGAGAGAGAGGGAAGGAGAGAGAGAGGGAAGGAGAGAGAGAGAGAGGGAAGAGAGAGAGAGAGAGAGAGGGAAGGAGAGAGAGAGAGAGAGGGAAGGAGAGAGAGAGAGAGAGAGAGAGAGAGGGAAGGAGAGAGAGAGAGAGAGAGGGAAGGAGAGAGAGAGAGAGAGAGGGAAGGAGAGAGAGAGAGAGGGAAGAGAGAGTGAGAAGAGAGGAAGGAGAGAGAGAGAGAGAGAGGGAAGGAGAGAGAGAGAGAGAGGGAAGGAGAGAGAGAGAGAGAGAGAGGGAAGGAGAGAGAGAGAGAGAGAGGGAAGGAGAGAGAGAGAGAGAGAGGGAAGGAGAGAGAGCGAGGGAAGGAGAGAGAGAGAGAGAGAGAGAAGGAAAGAGAGAGAGAGAGGGAAGGAGAGAGAGAGAGAGAGAGAGGGAAGGAGGGAGAGAGAGAGGGAAGGAGAGAGAGGGAAGGAGACAGAGAGAGAGAGAGAGAGGGAAGGAGAGAGAGACAGAGGGAAGGAGAGAGAGAGAGAGAGAGAGGGAAGGAGACAGAGAGAGAGAGGGAAGGAGACAGAGAGAGAGAGGGAAGGAGAGAGAGACAGAGAGGGAAGGAGAGAGAGAGAGAGAGAGAGAGGGAAGGAGAGGGTGAGGGAAGGAAATAGAGAAGAGAGGAAGACACCCCGGGGAAGGGGCTGGACTCAGAGGTCCGGCGGGTGAAGAAGGGCGGGCCGCCATTTTGTGAGGTCGGCGGGAAGTTTGAATTGCGGCGGCCCGAAAGGAAGGGAAGAAGGCGAGCTCTCCCTCCCTCTCCCACCCCCTTCACACTTTGTCTCCCTCACCCTCTCTCTCTCCCTCCCCCCTCTCTCTCCCTGCGCTCCCTCTCTCCCCTCTGTCCCCCCCCTCTCTCCCCTGCCCCCTCTCTCTCTCCCTGCCCCTCTCTCTCTCCCTGCCCCCTCTCTCTCCTCCCTGCCCCTCTCTCTCTCCCTGCCCCTCTCTCTCTCCCTCCCTCACCCTCTCTCTCCCTCCCCCTCTCTCCCTGCCGCTCTCTCTCTCCCCTCTCTCTCCCTCCCTCTCTCTCCCTGCCCCTCTCTCTCTCCCTCCCTCCCCGCCTCTCTCTCTCTCTCCCTCCCTCTCTCTCCCTCTCCCTCCAACTCATCTCGGTACCAGAACGGAGTAAGTCCGACACCGGGAGGCCGGGTGCCCATCGCTCAGAAGCGAGCTCAGGGTTCCTCATGTTTAACCAGGCGGGCCTTTGGACCCGGTTGGCCGGGCGGCAGTGGAAGGCCTTTCGCTCCGGACTCCCGTGTCCGAGAGCCTGGCGGGTGAAGAAGGGCGGCCGCCATTTTGTGAGGTCGGCGGGAGAGAGGGGGGGGGGAAGGAGAGAGAGAGAGAGAGAGGGGGGAAGGAGAGAGAGAGCTGCTGCTCCTCCAGTCGATGTGTTGCGGGCCGACCCCTGATGAACGCCCGATCCGCTAAGCGGGAGCCCTCGCCACTGCTCCCCTGCTCGCTGTCTCTCGGGCCCGCAGCCGGCCAGAGAGAAGAAAAACAAAAGAGATGAAGAGAGACGCGACTGAGTGAACGATCTAATTTAAAGCAGCCTCTCCCCCGCTAAAAGGTGAGAGCCAGAGGGAGATTTTGCGGGTGAAGAAGGGCGGCCACCAGCGCTTCAGGCCTGGCTGGCCTTTAATGGCCGCCACTCACCTCCGCTCAGCTCCCGCTCGGCAGTTTGAAGGATTGGCCCCACCCACAAACGCCATGAAACGCCCCCCAATTGGTCGACCATCACGTCACTCAATGCTAATGAGCAGTAGGATTGGCCAACCGCTAATGAGCGGATTTTTGAAAGTTTTTTGTATAATGCCCGAACAATTTTTGTCTGACCAAAAAGTAAATATGCCTATGACACTCCCCTGACCATCAGCTTTCTTTTGATATAACATATGTGTAGGAACGCTCTATAACTTTTGAGTGTATAGCGGACAGACAGACATACAGACAGACAGACAGACATACATACAGACAGACACCACTATCCTTTTATATATATAAGATTATAAGTTTCTATGAAAAAAAAAAAAACCAGAGGCCCCGATTTTCTGGCAGCCGTCGGTCGGCTTTTCATGCGGCCGGGGGCCGAAAATCGCTGAAAAAGCGGGTCGCGACCGCCCCCCCCCTCCCGCCTGATTCCCCGCCCTGTCCGACTTTCGGACCGCCGTTTCTCCTCGACCCGATTCAGTCCCGCCCGCCACTGGCGGGACTGGCCGTCGGAACACTAATTACCACTTATTTCCATGTTTAAGCTGATTTTCAGGGGCCATTGCGATTTTGTGGGGTTCCCCACGCTAAACACACCTGCGGGGAACCCCGCTGATGAAACCTGGCATGAAGCTTGCCGTTTTGCTTGCTGTCAGCTGCAGGTCATTCGGGAAAGCTGCGATTTAAAGGGACAGCATTTGTTTGGTGAAGGACCTTGTTGCTGCAGGCTTGGGGCTACTTCTTCAAGGCTTAGGCACAGCTGTGGAAGGTTGGAGCCTCACACACTTCTCCAATGCGATCTCCTGGGAAGCCCCTCTCACCACCCTCACTCAACACTTCCTCAGCGGAGGCATCTACGAGAAGCATGGGATGCCTTTTTTCCTTCCCTTCTTACCATTAGAGGATCTCCAGCAGCAGAGGTGGCAGCAGCAGAACCAGGAACAGCAGGCTGCTGCTCACTCACTTGAAGCTGCACAGGCAAGAAGGGGCCAGTGCTTGGAAGTGGCTTGAGAGCACCTTGCTGCGCTTTAGGGGGCCATGGGGACCCGTTTCTGCACTGGCAGTCCTACTCAGAAAGACTTCCATGAAGGTCTGGTTTCTCTGTTCAATAGATGGCCAACGCTGCTCAAGAGATGTCATTCTCTTATGAGCACTCACCATGTTTTCTGTACCCTGGCGAGTTATCTCCTCCATGGAGGTTGCCAACCTTTCCATGGTGATGCGTTCATGCGCCAATGACTCCACAAAGGTTCTGCTCATGGTCACTATGGACTCCTCCATTCGCTCCACACTCGCAGCGACCCTGGAGACAAAACCTGCCAGAGACTCCTGCATCTGTGCATGGAGATCCATCACCTCTTCTCTTGCGGATAGACCCAGAGGCAGAGGGTCGACATGCAGCGCAGCTGAGCTGAGCTGGCAGAGTCCTGCGCCCTCCGACGAGGACTCTCCACTGCTGTCCCTGTCTCCAGAATCTGCTGAGGCTCACTTGTGAGCTGTGAAGCACCAGGTGACAACACTACTCTATGTCCCGAAGGTCCCCCCGAGGTGTGAGTGTCTGCGCTGGTGCTGGGTGCGCTTACTTCTGCTGACACTGCGCCCTCAGAGGTTGGAGCTTCCTCTGAGGAGTCTGGCTGCACAGCCTCTTCCTCCTCCACAGTGAGGACGGGGGCTCTGGATGGTCCTGTGCGGGAGTAGAGGAAGGAGTTAGAGATGTGATGCCAAGGTTACATGCACATTTGAGTTGACATCTGCTGACACTTGCACCCATGCAGCCTTGGTCTCAGTGGGAGGCCTTTTCCTGCCTGACCTAGGGAAGAGGACCTCCCTGTGGGCCCTAACCCCATCCAATAATGCCTGCAGTGAAGCTTTGTCGAATTTGGAGGCAGCTCGGGGTCTGGCACTGGCCACAGCTGCTGCAGGCTCGTCTGCCATCCTGTATGGTTCGTTTGGAAGCCTTCAGAGGATACAGTGCTTGCTATGGACCTTGAAAGCACCATGAATGATGACATCATACTGTGGGGCTTTCTGACTAGAAATGGACAATTAGCAAGGCTGCCCACATGCTGGTAATTAATTGGCCACTTGAGGGAAAATTGCGTGGAGCTGGCTGACACATTTTTTTGTGTGTCAGAACCCCACATTCGGGGGAATCCAACCATTTCCCAGACAAGCCACAAAATCGGGCCCAGAATCTTGGAATGTAAACCCCTGAACACCAGTAAAAATTCCAGAATTCCACATAATGAAAACAGATTTGAACTCAATCTCTAAAGTGGTGGCCCAGGCCTCAACGCCACTTTGCAGCAGCACATTTTAAGCACAGAAGGGGAAAGGCATTAATCGATTGACTATATCCATCCCAGGCAGTCTTGCCATGGTCGAAACATCAAAACTGCACTGCATAATTCAACCTGCCAGTGGTTCTAACACAGTCAATTTGCCACGACTGTATTGACTCTGGTAAATAGAGAAAACAGACACAACACTTGCTAACAGATAGCTTCTCACTCTGTTACACTGATACAGATCAGAGCCAAGGGATACGGATCAAAGGTGGCTTAATGGAGTTGAGGTACAGATCAGCCGTGATCTAATTGAATGGCAGAACAGTCTTGAGGGGCTGAATGTCTTACTCTTGTTCCTACATTATTATAATAATATCTTCTATTTACCCGCAGCGTTTGAACAGTGGCAGCAGTAACATTGGGCAGTACCTCTCCCCTTACTACATTATAGTGGGGAAATCCATAGAGACATGATAGCGCCCCTTCGATAAAGAAACCCCAAGTGTCTCAGTTACTAAATGCACTGGAACTGAACTGAAGTATATAATCAGGAAGGCTGCCGTTTGATCCCCAGTCTGTACCGTTAGCCAGCCTCAACTAGGGTGGGGCTACTGTTGCTCTCAGCACCGCTGGACTAACCATAGGAATTCAACCAGACATCCTGCTCCTGATCCCTATTTAGGGTCTGATGCTGTCAATGCAAGTGTGCGGTCTTCAAGTGAGGATAGGATATGCCATCCTCCTTACAATGATACAGCCTGTCGACACTCACACTGGAACAATGGCCGTTTCAGCAAGGTACTGGATGTAGGCTGGCATCTGTGGAACTGTACCCCAAAATGTGATGCCACCTTCAGGACAGGGACATTGTGTGCCGGGGGAGTTTTTAATAATACCATCATGCCTGAATCTTGATTAAACTCGGGCCATTTTAAATTCAGAGTTTGGTTAACTCTTATCCCTAGGCCTCAGTACTGACTTCTCTTCTGATGTTCAACATTATAGTCCTAATAGTTGGAACTAATATAATGTATATACCTTTAAGTGGGGAACTATCTTTTACAGCTCATGTATACTGTAGTACCAGCAGTGACCACACCTGTATATAGCCCTGGGTAGTAATCTGTACAGATCAGTTGCCGTGTGAGCCACGTTGAGTAAGCACCTGTTGTACCGTTCTCCGCAGTCTGTGTCTTCTTATACACGGACGTAACATTGGCGACAAGGCAGGTTCGAACCTACCTGCAACTCTGCATCACCTCCCGGGGATTCGTTCCTGGAGATCAGTGGATTGGAGGTCAAGGCCAGAGACTTGGGCGTCGATCACGGGCAACCGCCCAGTCATCCAGCAGAGACTCGAGAATTGCGGGGGAGGCTGTCGAGAGCCAGGCTTGGCTTTCCAGTCGAGGTGGTCCAGCGAAACGGGCTGGCAACAGGTAGTGCGCAGACCCTTCCCGGACAGCGGCGGGCTAGAGCCCGACCGAGCGGCACAGCAAAGGGCCGAGCAGCGTCGACGGGGGAGAGAGAGAGAGAGAGGGCAGAGCACACAGGGCGCAGCCGGTGTTCAGGGGCCGAGCAGCGTCGGAGAGAGGGAGAGAGAGACGCGCAGAAACCCGCGAGGCGCCGCCATTGCCACGAGGACCGCCGAGAGCGGCGTTGGCAGCAGCGCAGGAGAAGTGCGCGAAACCTACAGGGCGCCGCCATTGCCACGAGAACCGCCGGGAGCGGCGTCGGCAGCAGCGGGGGAGGAAGGAAAGCACGGGAGACGCCATTTTAAGCCATTGGGAGACGCCATTTTGAACCACACCCAAAATGCGAAGAGTGGCAGTATCACCGCATTTGACAATGAAGTCGAAGATTGGACTACATATGTCGAATGAATAGAGGTGTACTGCAAGGCAAATGGGGTGTCAGATGACAAGAAAGCGTCGGTATTGTTAAATTTAATGGGTGCAAAGACGTATGGTTTATTACAAAATCTAGCAACCCCAACGAAGCCAATGGAAAAGAGTTTTGAAGACATAGTAACGATACTAAAGGAACATTTAAACCCCACACCGCTGCTGATAGCAGAAAGATTCAAGTTTCACAAACGGAACCAGCATAAGGATGAAAGCAATGCTGATTATTTAACAGAACTGCGCAAACTATCGAAACACTGCCAGTTTGGAGCGGGACTGGCAGATACCTTAAGGGACAAGTTTGTGTGTGGGCTTCAAAGTGAAGGAACCCAGAAACGGCTTTTATCTGAAAAGGACCTTACGCTGAAAAAGGCTTTCAGCATTGCGGTATCATATGAAGCAGCAGCACGGGGCACTGCAGAGATACAACAGAGACCGCAAGAATACGGCACAAACGAAGTGTCATATGGAACAGAGAAGTGCTATCGCTGCGGCAGAACAACACACGACCAGAATGATTGCTGGTTCAAAGACAAAGTGTGCAGACAGTGTGGAAAAGTAGGACACATAGCATGAGTCTGCAGGTCAGGAAAGAAAACCAGCAATAAGAAACCTACCAAAGGAAAGTACAAGAAGGTACATAAGATGACGGAGAATAGTTCAGATGAACAAAAGAGTGATAACGACTCCGAAAGCAGGGAACTGAGTTGTCTGAAACTACATAATGTGATCACAACAGAGGATCACCGAACCATTTGGGTCACTCTCAAGTTAGCAGGAGTCCAGGTAAAGATGGAATTGGACACAGTATCAGCCCTAACAGTCATAAACCGACGGGACTACGAGCGGCTATTCTCACACATACCCTTGAGAGACACAAAAATTATTTTGAAGACGTACACGGGGCAAAAAGTCTACCCCAAAGGAAAAATAAGGGTGACCGTTATATATAACGGTAAGGAAACACCAAAACTATACCTGTATGTATTGCAAGATGGAGGACCACCATTACTGGGACGTGAATGGATCCGGAAAATACAACTGGATTGGCATTCCATACCGGCACTGACTGTGGCTGACAAAAAGGATGACGACGTCACACCTGGGCGACTGTCAAAGATCCTAACTGATGCGAAAGAAGTGTTCCAGCAAGGACTCAGAACACTAAAAGGCATGACAACGATGATTAAAATTGAAGAAAACGCAAGCCCAAAATTTTTTAAGGCCAGACCGGTACCTTATGCGATCCGCCCAGCCGTCGAAGCAGAGCTGGAGAGTCTGGAACGTTCAGGTGTACTGTCCAAGGTAGACTGGAGTGAGTGGGCTGCACCCATCGTCCCTGTGATGAAAAAGTCGTTGAGCAGCACATCTGGGAAACCAAGGAAGGTTCGCATCTGTGGGGACTTTAAGGTAACAGTGAACCCGGTCCTTTACACCGTACAATATCCACTTCCGCGGATTGAAGATATTTTCGCCTCGCTATCTGGAGGGAAACGCTTCACTAAGATTGATCTGGCCCAGGCGTATCTGCAAATTGAGCTCGGGAATTCACGGCTGTTATCATCACTGCGGTCTACATCCCACCACACGCTAATGCCAAACTAGCACTGAAGGACCTCTACAGGGCCATCAGCGAACAACAAACTGCGCACCCAGACAGAGCTTTTATTGTCGCGGGGGACTTCAATCACATAAACCTAAAATCTGTAGTCCCAAAATTCCACCAGAATGTTTCCTGCCCCACGAGGGGAGAACACATTGGATCAAGTCTACACGAGCATTGTAGATGCTTATAAGGCCATTCCCTGCCCCCACCTTGGGAAGTCTGACCACCTCTCCCTGTTTCTAGCCCCGGCATACAAATCGCTCATCAAAAGAGTGAAATCATCAGTGAGATCAGTGAAAGTATGGCCAGAGGGGGCAGTCTCGGATCTTCAGGATTGCTTCGAACGCACTGATTGGGGCATGTTTGCCCATAATGACATCGAGGAATACGCATCCACAGTGCTATTCTACATTAACAGTTGCGTCGAGGTCGTCACGACCCATAAAAATATCAGGACATACCCCAACCAGAAACCCTGAATGAACGGGGAGGTCCACTCGCTGTTGAAAGCATGCGACGTAGCATTTAAATCTGGCGACGCGGCGGCTTACAGTGCAGCTAGGACCAACCTAAAAAAGGGTATCAGGACTGCCAAAAGGAAACAGACACTGCGGATAGAGGATCATTTCCACAACAACTCGGACCCCCGGCGCATGTGGCAAGGCATCCAGTCAATCACTGATCACAGAAATCACAGAAACCCCACAGTGCAGAAAGAGGCCATTTCGGCCCATCGAGCCTGAACCGACACATATCCCACCCGATCCCCGTAACCCCTACACCAACACATATCCCACCCTATCCCCGTAACCCCACATATTTAATCCCCCTAACACTAAGGGTCAATTTATCATAGCCAATCATCCTAACCCGCACATCTTTGGACTGTGGGAGGAAACCGGAGCACCCGGAGGAAACCCACGCAAACACGGGGAGAATGTCTGTGTGGAGTTTGCACAGTCACCCGAGGCCGGATTCGAACCCGGGTCCCTGGCGCTGTGAGGCAACAGTGCTAACCACTATGCCACCGTGCTGCCCACTGACTACAAGAATAAAAACACCAGCCCCCCGGTCAGCGATGCCTCCCTTCCGGAGGAGCTTAACAACTTCTACGCTCGCTTTGACAGGGACAACAGGGAGCCGGCTACCAAAGCCTTACCACACCCGGAAGACCAGGTGCTCACTCTGTCGACCTCCGACGTAAGGGGTGTTCTACGCGGAGTGAACACACGTAAGGCTGCTGGACCTGATAGCATCCCTGGACGGGTACTCAAGGATTGTGCTGATCAGCTGGCTGATGTCTTCACCGCCATCTTCAATCTGTCATTGGCCCGGGCAGTAGTCCCTACATGCTTCAAGACCGCTACCATTATTCCTGTGCCAAAGCAAATGGCTGTGACGTGTCTGAACGACTATCGACCTGTCGCACTCACACCCATCATAATGAAGTGTTTCGAGAGACTGGTCTTGGCTCACATCAAAGCCAGTGTTCCCGCCTCTCTTGACCAACACCAATTTGCCTAGCGTGCAAACAGATCAACGGAGGATGCAATCACAACTGCTCTACACTCTGCACAGAATCACGTAGACAGTAAAGAGACCTACATCAGAATGCTGTTCATAGACTACAGCTCAGCACTCAACACTATTGTCCCCAACAAGCTGGCCACCAAACTCCACACTCTTGGCCTGAACACTTCCCTCTGCAACTGGACCCTGGACTTCCTAACAAACAGACCCCAGTCTGCCAAATTAGGTAACCACACCTCCCTCCCCCCCCCCCGACCCTGAACACGGGGGCCCCACAAGGATGTGTGCTGAGCCCCCTCCTCTACTCCCTCTTCACCCACGACTGTGTGGCTGTTCATGGTTCCAACACCATCATCAAGTTTGCGGATGATACCACGGTGGTAGGCCAGATCACCAACAACGATGAGTCAGCCTACAGGGAGGAGGTCCAGCATCTCGTGAAGTGGTGCGCCGATAACAACCTGGACCTCAACATCAAGAAAACCAAAGAAATCATTGTGGACTTCAGGAAGTCTAAAGGCGGAAGTCACACCCCCATCCACATCCATGGGGCTATGGTGGAAAGGGTGGACAGCTTTAAGTTCCTCAGAGTCCACATCACGGAAGACCTCTCCTGGTCCCTCAATACCTCCTCTGTGGTGAGGAAGGCCCAGCAGCGCCTATATTTCCTAAGGAGGCTGAAGGGATGTAACCTGTCACCCCTGATCCTCTCTAACTTTTACCGCTGCACAATAGAGAGCATCCTGACGAACTGTATCACAGTATGGTATGGCAGCTGTAGCTACGATGACTGGAAAGCCCTGCAGCAGGTAGTTAAAACTGCCCAACGCATTACCGGCACCCGGCTACCTACCATAGAGCACATATACCAGAAACGCTGTTTACGGACGTCACGGTCCATCATCAAAGACCCTACCCACCCCAGCCACAGTCTGTTCGCCCTCCTGCCATCTGGGAGACGCTACAGATGCATTCGCACCCGAACAACCAGATTTAGGAACAGCTTCTTTCCCAGGGCTGTCATCCTACTGAACTCCACAAATAAACTCTAAAGCCTGCACATCTGCCAATGCACTTTATTATGTTTATGTTAATGTATTACAAGCCAAATGAATGTTGAATGTTTAAATGTCTTAATCTAAATGTACACTCTCGGGAGCCGCAAGCCTACATTTCGTTGTACTGCACTTGTGCACTAACAATGACAATAAAGTTGATTATGATTATGAAGAAGCATCAAAAATATACCTCACAATCAACACCCATAAAGGTCTCTACCAATACAACTGGCTGGTATTCGGGGTAGCATCAGCTCCGGCTATTTGGCAGAGGGCAATGGAACAAGTCCTGCAAGGGATCCCAGGGACCCAGTGTTATTTGGATGACATCCTGGTCACGGGCGAAAATGACAGTGATCACCTTGCCAACCTGGAGCAGGTGCTCACTAGATTGCAGGAATATGGGCTCCGAGCTAACCGCCCCAAAGGCGAGTTTTTTAGAAAACAGATCTCGTAATGTGGCCAAGTTATTGATAAAGAGGGGTTGCATAAGTCCCCAGAGAAGATTGAGGCAGTAGTTAAGGCTCCAGCACCAGAAAATGTGTCACAACTGAGGTCGTTCCTCGGGCTGGTAAACTACTACCATAAGTTCTTGCCAAATTTGTCTACAATACTACACCCACTGAACACCCTACTGCAAACTGGGGTGCCATGGAAGTGGAGTGACGAATGTAGACGAGCTTTCCAGAAGAGCAAAACACTAATCACATCGAAAGAGGTATTGGCCCATTTCAACCCGGCATTACCAATTCGGTTGGCATGTGATGCGTCACCCTACGGCATTTGAGCGGTGCTGTCGCAAAAATTCTCGGATGGCTCAGAGAGGCCAAAAGCCTTTGCATCACGATCACTAGCCTCAGCCGAGCGTAACTACGCCCAGATTGACAGGGAGGCCCTCAGCCTAGTGTGGGGAGTGAAAAAGTTCAATCACTATCTGCACGAGCAGAAATTCACCTTGCTGACTGATCACCAGCCTCTTGTCTCAATTTTTAATCCGAAGAAGGGCGTTCCGGTGATGACTGCGCAACGACTACAAAGATGGTCACTTTTTCTAGGGGCGCACCACTATGAGATTGAATATAAGGGCACGAAACAGCATGGAAATGCTGATGGGCTATCACGCCTGCCACTGCCTACTGCGGAGGAAGCACCAGCAGTGGATCCTGTCGAAATATTCCATTCGACTATAGTTGAATACCTACCGGTAACTAACACTTGTATCGAAAAGGAAACCCGAAATGACCCGACACTGTCTCGGGTATATGATTTGACGGTGAAGGGATGGCCAGCACATGGCGACTCACTGTTGCCAGCATTCTCGACAAGGAGAGAACAGCGGTCAGTGTACCGGGGGACCTTGATGTGTGGATCCCGAGTGGTAATTCCACCCAAGTTAAGGGATAGAGTGCTCAATGAGCTTCATGAGGGTCATCTGGGAGGGGTAAAAATGAAAAGCCTAGCCAGGGCTTATGTGTGGTGGCCGGGAATCGATAAACAAATCGAAGACCTGACCAAGAGCTGCTCAAGATGCCAGAAAGTCCAAAATGCACCACCACAGGCCCCTCTACACACATGGGAGTGGCCCTCATCTCCATGGCAACGGGTGCATATTGATTTTGCTGGTCCATACATGGACTCAATGTTTTTAATAGCCGTGGATGCGCACTCGAAATGGCCTGAGGTCATCAAAATGTCCTCCACCACCACGGAGAAAACTATTGCAGTCCTACGGACCATTTTTGCCAGTAATGGCTTGCCAGAACAGATTTGCTCCGACAACGGACCACAGTTTGTGTCCGAAGAGTTCCGGAGGTTCTTGAAAAAGAATGGGGTAAGGCATTACACATCCGCCCCGTATCATCCAGCCACAAATGGATTGGCTGAGAGGTTTGTACAAACCTTTAAGAAGGCAATAAAGGCTATGTACAATGACAACATTCCGCTGCAGCACAAGGTGGACAATTTCCTTTTCGCCTACCGGAATGCGACACATGCAGTCACCAACCAGGCCCCAGCCATGATGTTCTTTAACCGAAGGTTAAGATCTCGCCTGGATTTGCTTAGACCAAACGTACGAAGAGATGTTGAGAGTAAGCAATTCCAGCACATCCATGAGAAGCCAACAAGGAGCTTCAATGTAGGGCAACCAGTCTTGGCCCGCGACTACCGAACAGAAAAATGGCAGCCAGGAACGATATGTGTAAAGTCTGTGGGTTGTTTAGTTAATTAATACACAGACTACCAGAGTAACTTAAAACAGGACTTTACTATTCGAAGTTCAGGGCGAATCTGCCCAATAAATCCTGACACAACACTTATATACTGGTGTGGTCACCGTCGGTATTACAGTATACAGAAGCCAAACAAAGTAGTGCCACGCCTAAAATAGTTCTCTTAAAGGTGAACGGTTACATGCAATAGTTCTCTTAAAGGTAGACGGGTACATACACTACAATCCTCCCTTTTTAGCTTACAACATACTTATTCCCCATTAAACATAACATATAATCAACTTCATGTAAAACAATTCACAGATATAGTCTCTGCGGGAAACAGTTCACAGATTCAGTCTCTGCAGGAACAGTTCACAGATTCAGTCTCTGGTCTTGACTCGGTCCGAACAACATCTTTGTGGTGTAGCCGGTTCACATTTCTAGCGTGACTCATCCAATAGTCTTTCCCTTGGCTTAACAGCTTGAACTTCCGTCCTGCTGAACCAGCAGTGCTGACTTTTACAAACAGCTGGACTGCCTTGGTAATTTTTCCTACTTTCCAGCTGATTTGGCCCCCTTCGTAGGGCCCACGTGCATGATCTGATAGAAGTGATAATGATTTAGATGGTTATCGTCTTCTGCTTCGTCTTTTTCTTTTCTGCTTCTTGGAGACTCTTGGGGCTCCCTTATCTGCTGCCAGCTGTAGCGCCACCATCTCCCTATGTTCCTTAGACTTTAAGTGTTTCATCCTGATTTCTGCACTTTGGGAGTTTTCATTACAAGCTGGGCAGACCAAGTCATCGTAATATTCCGTGTCACTCAACAGGTCATGGTAATATTCGGTGTCGTCCTGAGCTAGTCTAGCGAGAGGGCCTGCTACTTCTTCCTTACCCAACTGGACGTTAGCTGACTGTTGTTCCCTCCCTAGACATCTTTCCTGAAGAGACTTCTTCATGCGTTCATATTCATCCCGCTCTTCCTGGGTTTCCTGCCAATCCTTCACTAATGGCCTCATTTGTGATTTCAATACTTCCCCTTCCATCGGGGATTGATAGATCGGGCTATTCAATCCTTCTACTGGAGCAGCTGTTTCAACATTCTGTCGTTCACATTGACGTGATTCAGCGTACTTTCGGCAGCCCCGTAAAATCTGTGTTGCAACCTCAACTATTCCCCAAACTTTTGAGAGCGCCGAACCCCTTCCCTTTGAAGATTCTGTGTGGAGTTTGCACATTCTCCCCGTGTTTGCGTGGGTTTCCTCCGGGTGCTCCGGTTTCCTCCCACAGTCCAAAGATGTGCGGGTTAGGTTGATTGGCTATGATAAATTGACCCTTAGTGTTAGGGGGATTAAATACGTGGGGTTACGGGGATAGGGTGGGATATGTGTTGGTGTAGGGGTTACGGGGATCGGGTGGGATATGTGTCGGTGCAGGCTCGATGGGCCGAAATGGCCTCTATCTGCACTGTGGGGTTTCTGTGATTTCTGTGATTGAAGCTCGTGTTCAAATGGTTCCCATTGCAGAGTCTTGTCTCTCAGCATATGAAGGAGTTGGCTGACCGTTAACTCTTCCACGGGGACCCTGTGGATCAGAGTCTTCTCCATTTCATCCACCTTTTCCTCCAATGCTTTCACCTTTTTTTCCTCTTGTACTTTGGCTTTAAGCGCTCGGAGAAGTTGCGCCTTGATGCTCTCTAGCTCATGTTCAGGGGCCATTCTTACAGTCTCTGTGTTTCTTACAGTTGCCTTTTCTTTCACTGAAAGAATTCCCAGTTGAATCTGTTCTTCAAGTTGTTGAACCTCGGTCATTGCCGCCTCATATTTGTCTTGGGTTTCCTTCAATATTTTTATGAGTTCTTGGACATCTTGACTTTCATGTTCTGCCATGTCTTTCACCTCTAATTTCTCATCTATGGATGGAACTTCTACCGATGAGTCTGTCTTGGCCTTGAGCTCATCAAGAATTTCCTGCAGCCTTTGGACTTCTTGCTCATGTTCAACCTTTAGTTGCTCATATGCTTCCACTGAACTAGCTTTTCGGAGGTTGCCGAGTTAACCACCTCCAGGATTGTAGCCTGGGCCTGTTCATACTGTTCCTTCAACTTCTCAAACTCTGCTTGTAAGGAGTCGTAGAGAAGAACTGGAATAAAATCCTGGCTTCCTGAAGATTCCTCTTCATTTGCTTCTTTCTGCAAATATTCTAACTCCTGAACAGCATAAGGGAGATGTGATCGGTGATTGGTCACGATGGCTCTATGGTCGCTCTCTGCTTGAGCTAGCTGCTTCTGTTGTCTTTCCAGATTCTCCCATTCGGTGTCATAGAACTTTTTCATTGTTTTCATCTCTTGTACGAGACGGTAACTCAATTGTTCTAATTGTTGTCGTAATTTGAAATAAAGTTGAGTCTGAGCTCGGTGTTCTTCCGTCATGGATATGTCCTTAAACTGAACAGACTCAGAATTCTCTGTCAAACTATGTTGTCGTTGTTCGGTGGAGATCTGTTCTGAAACTTTGTTCTTCTCTGGAGCATAAGCCTTTCTGCATGCCTTCGTTTTTCCAACCTTAGTCGGCAAGTCCATTTTAGCCTTGTCTTTCACATTTGGGTTGGTCTTATCGTCATCCGATTCAGAATCTGAGCTGATTGTCTGCACCGAGTCCTCACTCGTTATGGCTTTTAGATAGTGCCATTCCATGTCTATTTTCTTGATCCACTCCTGTCCTAGAAGTGGTGGTCCTCCCTCAGGTAGTACGTATAAGTTCATTCTTGGGTGTTCTTTACCCCTATCTCTCACCTTGACTCTTATCTTTCCCATGGGGTATACTTTATGCCCTGTGTATGTCTGCAATACAAACTTGTTATCTCTTAAGGGTATATGTGAGAATAGCTGGTGGTAATCCCTTCGATTTATGACTGATAGAGCTGATCCAGTGTCCAACTCCATTTTCACTTGGACTCCAGCTATTTTTAGCATGACCCAGATAGTTTGTAGGTCAGCTTCCTTACTCACATTGTGAATTCTCAGACTACCCAGCTCCTGGCCGTTTGGGTCTGAGTCCGAATTCCGTTCGTCTGAACTCTTCTCAGCCACCTTGTGTACCTTGTTGTACTTTTCCTGTGATGGCTTCCTTTGGTTGTTGGTCCTTTGGTTGTTGGTCTTCTTCCCCGACCGGCATACTTAGCTATGTGACCCAGTTTGCCACATTTCCTACATTCCTGGTTCTTAAACCAGCATTGGTTCTGGTCGTGTGTTGTCTTCCCACAACGATAACATTTTGTTGTTGTCGAGGTAATTTGATCCACACTGAGTGCCGCTGTCTTTAGCTGCATTTCCGCAGTTCCCTTCGCTGCGGCTTCGTGCGATGCTGCAATAAGGACAGCCCTGTCAAGTGTAAGGTCGTTCTCTTCGAGTAGTTGCTTTTGCGTTCCTTCCTTTGCCAATCCGCACACGAACTTGTCTCACAATGCCTCTGTCAGATTCCCTCCAAACTGGCAGTATTTCGCTAGTCTACGCAGTTCGACCAAGTATTCTGCGTTGCTTTCGTCTTTCCGTTGCGTTCTCGCATAGAATTTGAATCGTTCCGCCAACATCAACGGTGTGGGGTTCAAGTGATCCTTCAGAACAGCCACAATATCATCGAAAGTCTGATCCGTCGGTTTAGCTGGTGATAGTAGATGCTTCAAGAGCCCGTATGTCTTCGCGCCCATCGAGTTTAGCAAGGTTATAGCTTTGTCATCTTCTTCTATTTTATTGGCCTCACAATAGATCTCAATGCGTTCCACATACGTGGCCCAGTCTTCTACCTCAGAATTAAAATCGTTGATGTTACCACACTTAGGCATCTTCCTCTCTTCCTGATAAACACCACGAATTATTTCTTTAAAAATTTTTTTTTTTTTTTTCAAGAAGGCGGTTCCCGCGAAAATGGCGGTTTCCTGCGCTTATCTTCTCTCCCCGCCCACTTCAATGGCGGTTTCCCACTTCTGTCTTCTTCCCCGCCTAATGGCGGCTTCCTGCGCTTCTTCCCTGGTGGGAGGGGTACACTTTCCCCACGGGCAACGGCCGCTGGCTTTCAGGTTCACAGCCTGCGCGTCGGCTTCAGTGCTTTCCCTTTTCTCGGCAGGGCAACCGGCGCTGGGTACACCCCGTTGACGGCGAACAGTTTCAGCCGCTGGGCTGGCTCTCGCTCACTTCCCCTTGCTCGGGCTCTGTCTCTCTCCCGCTCGCTCGGCTCTACCGGCGCTGGGTACACCCCGTTGACGGAGAACAATTTCAGCCGCTGGACTGGCTCTCGCTCAGTCTCCCTTGGTCGGCTCTGCCTCTCCCGCTCGCTCGGCTCCCAATCGCGCCTCCCAGCCCTCTCGCAGTCCGGTGCTTCCCTCCCCGGCTGCGGCTGAGTTTATCTCTTCCCGCGCCTACGTTCCCGGTCGCAGCGCTTCGTGGCTTCGGTCGCTGCCCGGCCTTTTTCGTCGGTCGTGGTCTAGCTGTCTCACGACGCCGTTGCGTCCTCCAGCCTGTCTGTACCGTGGCTTCCTTGCTCCACGCTGCCCCAGTCTCAGCGCCTCTGGACCCGACTTCTGTTCGGCTCCTTTCCCCCTCGACCGTGGTCGAGTGCACCGCCCTTATCCTCCGGTTATTCTTTTTACTTTCCCTTACTCACAGTCACCGTGGCCGCCTTGCTTCTCATGCTGATCGGCTCACTCCTCACCGTGGCAGAAGGGACAGTCAGTGCCTGTTGCTGATGGAAGCCTTTGTCTCTAAATTCTTCCTCCTTTCTAGTTCTGTAGCCTCGAGTTTTCTCCCAGCAGAACGACGAGGGCGGTTGCCTCTTCTCGACGCTCGTTAACTGCTTCGGAAGTATTGTTGCCGCAAGGTACGACCGGACTCGTCGCCACTGTAAAGTCTGTGGGTTGTTTAGTTAATTAATACACAGACTACCAGAGTAACTTAAAACAGGACTTTACTATTCGAAGGTCAGGGCGAATCTGCCCAATAAATCCTGACACAACACTTATATACTGGTGTGGTCACCGTCGGTATTACATTATACAGAAGCCAAACAAAGTAGTGCCACACCTAAAATAGTTCTCTTAAAGGTGAACGGTTACATACAATAGTTCTCTTAAAGGTAGACGGGTACATACACTACAATATGCACACGGCAGGGCCCACTAATGTACACAGTGGACGTTGGGGAGAGCATCGTGAGACACCATGCTGACCAGATCCTAGAGTCACAGGAAAAAGTCAACCCCATGCCTCGCCCATACGTACCTGGTGATGAACCCGACGTACAGGTCACATCTACCCCAGAAACAGTAGCATCGGAAGCTGATGAACCAACCGATGACAGGGGGCCAGAATCGCCTCCGCACCAAGAGCAAGACACTCGGGAAAGGCGCTATCCAGAAAGGATCAGGAAGCCTCCACAAAGACTGAATATATAAATAGACTATTTTCAGCTAATGTTGCATGTTAAAAGTGTTAATTGTAATTAGTTTGATATTTAATTGTTAAATGAGTGTTATGGTACTGTTAATCTAAAAGGGGAGGAATTGTAATGTATATACCTTTAAGTGGGGAACTATCTTTTACAGCTCATGTATACTGCAGTACTGGCAGTGACCACACCTGTATATAGCCCTGAGTAGTAATCTGTACAGATCAGTTGCAGTGTGAGCCACGTTGAGTAAACACCTGTTGTACCGTTCTCCGCAGTCTGTGTCTTATACACGGACGTAACAACTAACATCTATTGCTTTCCCACAACAGTGTTGGTTGTGCCACAATAAACTCAAAAGGCATGGTTACTGACGCAAAATCAGCTCAGGTTTTGAAAAGGCCCAGTGTGATTACAAATGTACATAATGTTATATAATGTAGAAGATGCGTCAAAGTGGGCTAAGAGACTGAAGGGTCTGGAAGACTGTATAAACTGCACATTATACCAGAGTATTGCGTCAGCACTGTTCCATGTTTAGAAGAAAGTTTTCTTCTGTATGCCAGCAGTAACAGTAAACGGTAAGCGAGTTGATAAAGAATGTGTTTAAAGTTGGCTACTCCTAGCACATGGAGGTGCTCTTTCCCCATGGTGAGCTCTCAATCTTCAGCCGTGCGATCAGGGGAAGCACAGATCTGAGGTACCGTTCCACTGGAAAGGAAGGGAAATTAGAGAGAGAGACTCTCTCATATGTCCTGTAGTTGACTGAAGACTGACTTTGGCCAAGCACTGAGAGAAGACTAACATTCTTTTTAACGAAGGATTGGGATGTGGTCTGGGAAGACCGAAAAATGGTTTGTGACAGCATTGGGGAGGAGGCTGAAAGTCATAGATTCATAGAACCTTACAACACAGAAGGAGGCCATCCTGCCCATCGTGGCTGTGCTGGTTCTTTGAAAGAACTGTCCCATTAATCCCACTCCGCTGCTCTTTCCCCATAGCCCTGCAATTTTCTCTCCTTCAAGTATTTATCTAGTACCCTTTTGAAAGTTACTATTAAATTTGCTTTCACCACCCTTTCAGGCAGTACATTCCAGATCATCATAACTCCCAACGTAAAAAAATGTCTCCTCATCGCGCCTCTGACTCTTTCGCCAATCACCCTAAATCTGTGTTCTCTGGTTACCGACAGTAAGAGTTTTTCCTTATTTACGCTATCAAAACTCTTCATGATGCTCTATACATATTTAGCACAGTGGTTAACACACTTGTTAATTTTCCATGTACTAATTTCACAAAGTTATTAACATCATATCTTAAACTAACAACTTCAACCACAATCTGAATATCTTTGAGCAGAGAGCTGCCTTGTAATCACTCCTAGCTATCTCGATTCTCTGTGTCGGATCTGTTATTCTGGGCGTGAGTCTTAGTGTGTTATAAAATGATCAATTTTTCTTGTGTTTTTACGTTTAGAATGAAGAAAATTGGAGGAGAATAACATGGGAGAAAAACCTCAAAAAAATTGAACGTCATAACCTGAAGCATTCAATGGGTAAACACACATTTTGCATGGAGATGAATCACTTTGGTGATATGGTGAGTGTCAATCATACAGTGGCTATTTATGTCAGTCTCGCTCTACTTGCAGTGTCAGTTTGGTTTAGCTTGTAGCATTCTTGATACAGAAGATTGTGAGATCAAGCCCCACTCCACAACTGAGGGAGTGCTGCTTTGTGGGAGGTGCTGATTTTCAGGTGAGACATTAAACTGAGACCCATTCACCAGCTAAGGTGAATGTAAACTTTTCAAAGACCAGGAAGGTCTCCCAGTGTCCTGGCCAACATTCTTTCCTCAACCAATACCACCAAAAACAGTGTATCTGGCCATTCATTCATTTGTTGTTTGTGGGATCTTGCTCTGCGCAAACTGGCTGCCACAAATATCTACAAAACAACAATGACTGCCCTTCAAAGTAGCTTATTGGCTGTGAAGTGCTTTGGGATGTCATGAAAAAGTGCTACATAAATACAATCTAAGTTCTTTCTTTACCAGTCAACCAGAATGGCTCTTATCAATCAATCTGAACTATCCCCTAAATTACCCCATTGAGGAATCCAATATGATATTGAATTATGTTAATTGTGAATTTTCAACTAATAAGGTCACAAGATAGATTCAGCCCATCATTCCAGAAAAACAAACCCACCATATTCCCAAAAATCTTGAAGTATCATCTAATTCTGAAATAAAGCAATATCCAAGGTTTACCAGGAGCCTTTAGGCCAAGCATCTAATTCATCACTGAACTAAATAACAGTTACATAATTGACCGAAGATCACAAGTGCATAGCTTGCAGTATGCAAGGTGCAGCGTTCATGATGATAAGCAATGACCTTTGCAAATTGGCTTGTGGACAGTGTTGTGGGCTGATCTGGGGAGTGTTGGAATGCTCTAGAGTGCTTGCTTCCTGAGTCACTGCTATATTTGGATGGTGAAGCATGTCCCTCTTATATGGTTCTAACTTTGAGTATGGAGCGTTTATCACATTTCTTTGTTCATCATGGAATTCTGTAAGCAACCAGTTGCTGTGATTCATGGGTATCAGGAGCATTAAGGATTATAACATAAAACAAAGAGAAGTCCAAAATAATATTTATTAATATCGTTGGTGCAGATGCAAGTTGGAAAGATTGATGTTGAGAAAATAGTTCCTCACAGAAAGGGAGAGAAAATATCAGGTGAATGACTCTGGGTACCTCAGGAGGAGTATTGATGAAAATCTAGAAAGAAAGAAAAGACTTGCATTTCTATAGCGCCTTTCACGAAAGTGCTTTACTTTTGAAGTGGAGTCACTGTTGTAATGTGGGAATGTTGTAATGTAATCTAAAAGATGCCTGCCACTTCATCAGTTTAATGGTAAACACCACAGGACTGGGGCAGAGGAAGGCAGTGGGAGGGGCTCTAACAAGGTGAGATTGAGGGTGAGGTTCAGTGGTAGCACACTCGCCTCTGAGTCAGAAGGCTGTGGATCCAAGCCACACTCCAGAGACTTGAGCACACAATCTAGGCTGACGCAACCAGTGAAGTACTGAAGGAGTGCTGCACAGTCGGAGGTGCCGTTTTTCGGATGAGATGTCAAACCGAGGCCCTGTCTGCCCTCTCAGGTGGACCTAAAGGATCCCATGGCAATATTTCGAAGAAGAGCAGGGGAGTTCTCCCCGGTGTCCTGGCCAATATTTATCCCTCAACCATCATCACTAAAAACAGATTATCTGGTCATTATCACATTGCTGTTTGTGGAACCTTGCTGTATGCAAATTGGCTGCTGTGTTTCCTAAATTACAACAGTGACTATACTTCAAAAGCACTTCATTGGCTGTAAAACCCTAATTTTAATCTTTTATTTTCTTTAGACCAGTGAGGAATTCAACCAACTCATGAATGGATTTGTTCAAAGAAACCCACAGAGCACGGCTCTCAATGGGCCAAGGCTGCATCAGTATGACTTTGTAGAAGTTCCTCAGACCATCGATTGGCGTGGACAAGGATATGTCACTGAAGTGAAGAATCAGGTGAAAAAATACATTCTTAAATAGTTTTTCTGTTCCAACTGAGTTAAGTAAATCACAGCCCAGTCTCACTGTTAGACTATTTGAGGAGTGCTCATTGTTTTTCTGTCAGAGATGTTTGTCAAAGATTCAGTGAAGAAAATCACATAATCAAAACATACTAAAGAATAATTTGGGGCATGATGGTGGATTATTTATTAATATTTCAACCTACTCCGCTAAAAGATTGACACATTCCTCAACTGAAGGAAAACACTGCTGCCATTCACATATGTTGCTGTCCCATTGAAAATGCTATTTTAAATTATACTGCTGTATAGCAGCAGATTTAAGTTACAGTTTCAGACAGGAGAAGACCATTGGCCAACCTATCTACAGTATTCCCTTGGTGCATTTCCAATAACCCTGAACACAAATGTTGACAAGAACCTGTCTAGTTCCTTCTTAAAACCCATAACAGTCTCTTCTTGATCCATCACCGATTGTGTCAGTAATCATATCACATAACTACCACCATAGTAACAGTTGAGGAAAATTTCTTGAAATAATGATTTTTTTATTGTGGTGAATGACACGTCACACATCATTGAATCACACTGACATTGAATCACAGATTATATTGATCTCTAACTCAGAGAAACAGAGAGTGACTTTATTCACCTTAATTGCTGCATTACCAGGGTCACTGTGGCTCCTGCTGGGCGTTTAGTGCGACTGGGTCACTAGAGGGTCAGATCTTCAGGAAGTCAGGTCAACTCATCTCGCTGAGTGAACAGAATCTCGTTGACTGTTCCCGACACCAGGGCAACAAGGGGTGTCACGGTGGACGAGTAGAAGAAGCCTTTAAGTATATACAGCACAATGGTGGAATAGACACCGAGACTTCCTACCCCTATACTGGAATGGTAAGAGTTTCTTATTTTGGAGAAGGACAAAACTCACCATTTTCTACATTTGTATCCAAATAAAAGACTATATTAGTTTCGTGGTATTATAAGGAAGTTATTACATCTGACAAAAATACGGATATTTATTTTCTTTCCAAATCTCTTTCCTGTTTTAAAAGTTCTCACTATGGTTACCCTCTGTCTCCTGCTTTTAAGCCAATACCTTAGGAACATAGGAACAGGAGTAGGCCATTTAGCATCTCGAGCTTGTTCCGCCATTCAGTGAGATCATGGCTGATCTGCGATCTAACTCCATATACCGCCTTTGCCCCATATCCTTTAATACCTTTGGTTAACAAAAATCTATCAATCTCAGATTTAAAAATTAACAATTGATCTAGCATCAATTGCAGTTTGCGGAAGAGAGTTCCAAACTTCTACCACCCTTTGTTTGTAGAAGTGTTTCCTAATTTCACTCCTGAAAGGTCTGGCTCTAATTTTTAGACTATGCCCCCTAGTCCTAGATTCCCCAACCAGCAAAATTAGTTTCTCTCTATCTACCCTATCTGTTCCCTTTAATATCTTGAAAACTTCAATCAGATCACCCCTTAAACTTCTAAATTCTAGGGAATGCAACCCTAATTTGTGTAATCTCTCCTCGTAATTTAACCCTTGGTGTCCAGGTATCATTCTAGTAAACCTACACTGCACTCCCTCCAAGGCCAATATATCCTTCCTAAGGTGTGGTGCCCAGAACTGCTCACAGTACTCTAGGTGTAGTCTAACCAGAGTTTTGTATAGCTGCAGCATAACTTCTACCCGCTTGTATGCTAGTCCTCTAGATATAAAGGCTAGCATTCCACTAGTCTTTTTGATTATTTTCTGAACCTGGTCATGACATTTTAATGATCTATGTACCTGGACCCCCAAGTCTGTTTTGACCCCCACTCTTTTTAGCTTTTCACCATTTAGAAAGTACCCTGCTCTATCTTTTTTAGGTCCAAAGTGGATGACCTCACATTTGCCTACACTGAAATTCATTTGCCACAGTGTTGCCCATTCATTTAATCTCTCAATATCCCTTTGTAATTTTATGCTTTCATCTACACTATCTACAATGCCGCTTATCTTTGTGTCATCAGCAAATTTGGATATGTGGCTCTCTATCCCATCATCTAAGTTGTTAACAAATACTGTGAATAGTTGAGACCCCAACACAGATCCCTGTGGGACACCACTAGTCACATCATATTTTGCTCTTTTCCAGTACCTCATTACAACTCCTATTAGCCACTGATGTGGAATCTTCCTGATAATCAAAGTAGATCAGATCAATTATCCTACCCTTATGCACTATATCAGCTCACCAGTAGATTGGGAGTGGTGGTGGGGGGGGGGGGCGGAACTTATTACATATCAATGTTAGCAAATGCTCCTGTCACAAGTGTAGTTGCCTGATAGTTGCAACAGAACCATAGACGTTTACAGCATAAAAAAGGGAATTTCATCCATATCTGCACCAGTTCTTTGCTAGTGCAATTCAAAACTAATCCCACTGCCTTGCTCGCTCTTCACGGTCCTGTCTCTCCCACTGCTTCAAATATTTATCCGCTTTTCCATTACAAAATGCAATGGTGTTTCCCTCAACTAATTCCAGTGGCAAAGCACTCAGTGCTCCAACATTTCTCCTAACCTCTCTCCACACTCTCAGTGACAATCTAATAATTGATGATTCCCCAACTGGAGAAAATAGTCTTTCTCTATTCACCCCATCAAACCCTTTGTAATTTAAACACTCTGTTACATCCTCACTGTGATGAAATATGTCATTCATCAGACTCTGTATTTAACTACATATATTGTATTGCCTGCTCCTGTGTTTTACCTTGTATTGTATATAGTGCACCGCCCCCTTTCTCCCCATTGGGTGTGTCGGCTCCGCCCATACCTGGCCCTACTTAAGACAAGCCCAGGCTTGTCTTGCAGCAGAACAGCAGAATGCTAGGTGAAGACACAGGCATCTTTCTTTGCTAATAAAAGCCTAGTTTTATCCAGTTAACTTTGAGCCTTGAAGTTATTGAGGCGCATCAATTTTATTAGCAAACTTTCAACGATGGATCAACTTTTGAAACCGGAACGCTTGGATTTGGACCCGCATGCTTCGGATGCATCGGCACGGTTTGGACACTGGTTCCAGTGCTTGGAATTTTTTATGGCCAACTCCGAAGCCGTCACAGCCTCGAGAGCCACCGGAGATGTGAAACTCGGGATCCTGCAGAATCGGGTAAGCCACCGGGTTTTTCCACTCATCCAAGACGCCGCCACCTACCTGGATGCCTGCAACATTCTAAAGGTCCACTATCAGCGGCCTACCAACAAGGTGTACGCCAGGCATCTGCTTGCTACCTGCACACAGCGACCCGGAGAGTCGCTAGAGGACTTTCTAGTCACCCTAAAAGTGCTTGGCAAAGACTGCAAATGCAAAGACGTGAAAGCCACGGTATACACAGACGAGCTTATTCGGGATGCCTTTATCGCAGGCCTTAGCTCTAATTAAATCCGGCAGAGACTGCTAGAGAAAACGGGCCTAGACCTGACACAGACTGTGGACACAGCGCGATCGCTGTTGTGGCTCAGAAGAACTCTGACGCCTACTCTTCAGGCCGCGCGGCCCACGCCGCCTCGTACGCACCAAGGGCGCCGCCATGTTGGAAGACATCTTCCCCGCCCGATAGCCCAACACCGTCGGGGCCCTGCTCTCCCCCCAGAAGCCCTACGACCGCCGCGACGCATCGGGGCCCCAAATGCTACGTCTGCGGGCAGCCGAAGCACACCAGGAACCTGTGCCCGGCGAAAGGCACCACCTGCTGTAAGTGCGGTAAGAAGGGGCACTTTGGGAAGGTGTGCAGAGGGAACCCCGCAGGCAAACCCGCCACCGCCGCGTGCGCGCCGTGGGAGCGGCCATCTTGGACGCCATCTTGTCCGACCTCGTGGGGTCCGCCATCTCGCGAGCAGACATCGTGGATGCCATCTTACCCGGCCTCATGTGGCCCACCATCTTGTCCCGATCAGGGCCCTACAGTGGCGTCGATCACAGTGGACCAGTCCAGACCGCACCCACTATCCAAATCGATGGTGGACATCGAGGTAAACGGGTGCAAGGTTAAATGTTTAATTGACAGCGGGAGCACGGAGAGCTTCATTCACCCTGGTCTGGTACAACGACTCTCTCTAACTATAGTCCCTACTCAGGGCACGATCTCTATGGCCGACAAAACCCAGATAGCGACTATTGCGGGTCACTGCGCGGTACGATTGTCCGTTAAAGGCACTGTATATAATAATTTTAAACTGTTAATTATGAAGGATTTATGTGTGAGCGTGATCTTGGGCCTGGATTTTCAGTGCCACCACCAAAGCATCACGCTCAATTTCGGTGGGACCCAGCCGCCCCTCACAGTGTGCGGTCTGGCTACCCTGAAGGTAAAGCCGCCTTCGCTATTCGCGAACCTTACCCCTAACTGCCGGCCAATAGCGACCAAAAGCAGGAGGTACAGCTGGGAGGACAGGCGGTTTATCGCGACCGAGGTAGACAGGCTCCTGAGGGAGCACATTATTGAACGCAGCAACAGCCCGTGGCGCGCCCAAGTGGTGGTGGTGAGGGGTAGCAAGAAGAAGCGGATGGTGATTGACTATAGTCAAACAGTCAACATCTATACCCAACTAGACGCCTACCCGCTACCCCGCATATCCGAGATGGTGAACCAAATTGCCCAATACCGGGTGTTCTCCACTATCGACGTCAAGTCAGCGTACCACCAGCTCCCTATCAGACCAGAGGACCGTTCGTACACCGCCTTCGAGGCAAACGGACGCCTCTACCAGTTCCTCAGAGTCCCCTTTGGGGTGACGAATGGGGTCTCGGTCTTTCAGAGGGAGATGGACCGCATGGTCGATGACCACCACTTGCAGGCAACCTTCCCCTATCTCGACAACGTCACCATCTACGGCCACAACCAACAGGACCACGACTCAAACCTCGCGAGGTTTCTGAAAACCGCACAAAAACTCAACCTCACTTACAACGAGGACAAGTGCGTTTTCAACACCACGCGCCTCTGCATACTAGGCAGCGTGGTGGAGAATGGGGAAATCGGACCAGACCCCGACCGATTGCGCCCCCTACGGGAGCTGTCCCTGCCCAACACTCCCAAAGCCCTGAAAAGGTGCCTGGGGTTATTCTCGTATTATGCCCAATGGGTCCCTAACTACTCCGATAAAGCCCACCCCCTCTTGAAAGCATCCTCTTTCCCGCTCTCTGCTGAGGCCCATGCTGCCTTCAAAAGCATTAAGCAGGATATTGAGCGGGCCACGCTACAGGCAGTGGACGAGAACACTCCCTTTCAAGTGGAAAGTGATGCGTCTGACTTTGCCTTGGCGGCCACCCTCAACCAGGCGGGGCGGCCCGTAGCTTTCTTCTCGAGGATCCTCCAGGGGCCCGAGATCAGACACTCCTCCGTGGAAAAGGAGGCCCAAGCCATCGTGGAGGCAGTGCGCCACTGGCGGCACTACCTAGCCGGCAAACGCTTCACCCTACTTACCGACCAGCGGTATTCTTTCATCACCCCCGGAAGAACACCAGCCAATGGTGCCCCCACCACCTACTCCTTCAACAACCCCAGTGGCGCCCCCGGCAGAGACCCAGGAGGTCACCTGGGACACCCAGCCGGCACCCGCGGCACCGCAACCGTTACGTCGGTCACAGAGGACCATCACACCCCCGGACAGACTAAATCTGTAGAAGGGGTGAATGTGATGAAATATGTCATTCATCAGACTCTGTATTTAACTACATATATTGTATTGCCTGCTCCTGTGTTTTACCTTGTATTGTATATAGTGCACCGCCCCCTTTCTCCCCATTGGGTGTGTCAGCTCCGCCCATACCTGGCCCTACTTAAGACAAGCCCAGGCTTGTCTTGCAGCAGAACAGCAGAATGCTAGGTGAAGACACAGGCATCTTTCTTTGCTAATAAAAGCCTAGTTTTATCCAGTTAACTTTGAGCCTTGAAGTTATTGAGGCGCATCACTCACTTAGCATCTTCTGCTCCAGTTACTCCCAACAGGTAAAACATTTTTTTTATTATTCGTTCATGAGATGTGTGTGTCGCTGGCAAAGCCAGCTTTTATTGCCCAACCCTAGTTGCCCTTGAGAAGGTGGTGGTTAGTCGCCTTCTTGAACCGCCGCAGTCCGTGTGGTGAAGGTACGCCCACAGTGCTGTTAGGGAGGGAGTTCCAGGATTTTGACCCAGCGACAATGAAGGATCGGCAATACATTTCCACGTCAGGGTGGTGTGTGACTTGGAGGGATAACTTGGAGGTGGTGGTGTTTCCATGCGCCTGCTGCCCTTGTCCTTCTAGGTGGTAGAGGTCGCGGGTTTGGGAGGTGCTGCCGAAGAAGCCTTGGCAAGTTGCTGCAGTGCATCTTGTAGATGGTACACACTGCAGCCACGGTACGCCGGTGGTGGAGGGAGTGAATGTTTAAGGTGGTGGATGGGGTGCCTGTAACCTCTTCTTAGAGCTGACCTTGTTTGGACATACTCTGAGTTCTGGGTAGGCAGCTGTGGACACGACATTCCACATTCAGAGTGACACTGAAAATAATTCACAACACTTCTTTTCCCAGTTTTCACCCCTCATCACCCCAAAGGCACTGATTCACCATGAGGTATCATTAAATCAGGTAGTAGAGTACAGTTGTGTCTCTTCTTCTTCTTAGGCAGTCCCTCGGAACCGAGGATGACTTGTTTCCACATTAAAAATGAGTTCGCAGGTGACTGATTAGTCCAATGCGGGACCTACAGTCTCTGTCACAGGTGGGGCAGACTGTGGTTGAAGGGGTGGGGTGGTTGGGGTGCTTGGGTTGACATGCGCTGCCTGTGCTTGGCTTTCGCTTGCTCCCGGCGAAGAGACTCGAGGTGTTCAGCGCCTTCCCAGATGCTTCTCCTCCACTTTGTGCGGTCTTGGGCCAGGGATTCCCAGGTGTCGGTGGGAATGTTACACTTTTGGAAGGAGGCTTTGAGGGTGTCCTTGAAGCGTTTCCTCTGCCCACCTGGGGCTCTCTTGCCATGCCGGAGCTCAGAGTAAAGCGCTTGTTTTGGGAGTCTCGTATCGGGCATGCGGACAATGTGACCCGACCATCAGAGCTGATTGAGCATGGTCAGAGCTTCGATGCTGGGGATGTTGGCCTGAGCAAGAACACTGACGTTGGTACGCCTATCCTGCCAATGGATTTGCAGGATCTTGCGGAGGTAGCATTGGTGGTACCTCTCCAGTGCTTTGAGGTGCCTGCTGTACATGGTCCATGTCTCTGAGGCATACAGCAGGGCGGGTATCACTGCTGCCCTGTAGACCATGAGCTTAGTGCCGGGTTTGAGGTCCTGGTCTTCAAACACTCTCTTCCTCAGGCGACCGAAACTGCACTGGCACACTGAAGGCGGTGTTGGACTTCGTCGTCGACGTCTGCCCTTGTTAACAGTAGGCTCCCAAGGTATGGAAAGTGGTCCACGTTGTCCAAGGCCTTGTCGTGGATTTTGATAATCGGGGAACAGCACTGTGTGGCAGGGGTAGGTTGGTAGAGGACCTTTGTCTTACAGTTGTTTAGTGTAAGGTCCATGCTCTCGTACGCTTTGGTGAAGGTGTTGACAATGGTTTGGAGTTCGACCTCCGAGTGAGCGCAGATGCAAGCATCGTCTGCATACTGTAATTCGACGACAGAGGATGGGACGCCCTTGGATCTGGACTGGAGGCGACGGAGGTTGAACAGTTTCCCGTTTGTTCTCTAAATTAGCTCCACTCCAGCGGGGAGGTTACTGAGGCTGAGATGGAGCATTGCAGCAAGGAAGATCGAGAAGAGCGTTGGTGCGATGACACAGCCTTGCTGGACCCCGATTTGTACGTGAATTGGGTCTGTGGTGGAACCGTTGGTCAGGATCATGGCTTGCATGTCGTCATGAAGCAGGCGGAGGATAGTGACAAACTTTTGAGGGCAGCCGAATTTGAAGAGGACACTCCATAATCCCTCACGGTTGACAGTGTCAAAGGCCTTTGTGAGATCAAAGAAGGCCATGTACAGTGGTTGGTGCTGTTCCCTGCATTTCTCTTGTAATTGACGTGCGGTGAAGATCATGTCCATTGTGCCCCTTAGTGGGCGGAATCCGCATTGCGACTCTGGGAGGAGCTCTTTGGCCACTGGGAGAAGGCGATTGAGGAGGATTCTTGCGATGACTTTTCCTGTGGCAGATAGCAGGGAAAATCCTCTGTAATTACTGCAATCGGACTTGTCACCTTTCTTGAAGATGGTCACAATTACGGAATCTCTGAGATCCCCTGGCATGCTCTCCTCCTTCCAGATAAGAGAAATGAGTTCATAAATTAGCACCAGTAGTGCTTCTCCGCCATGCTTTAGTGCCTCGGCGGGGATTCCATCTGCTCCTGGGGCCTTGTTCTTCAGTTGTCGGATGGCCTTTTCACCCTCATGCCGGGCTGGTGTTGTGCTGAGATGGTGGCGGGTAGCATGCTGTGGAATGGAGTTGAGGACACTTGTGTCGAAGACAGAGCCGTGGTTAAGGCGATCTTCGAAGTGCTCCTTCCAGTGGGCACTGACTGCTTCCCTGTCCTTGAGGAGTGCCTCTCCATTCTTGGCCCGCAGTGGGGAAGGGCCTTGGGTGCTTGGGTCGTAGATGGTCTTGACTGCGCTAAAGAATCCACGCATGTCGTGGTTGTCGGCTAGTTGCTGGATCTCCTACGCTTTCTCCACCCACCATCTGTTCTTTAGGTCGCGAGTTTTTTGTTGGACCTCGGCCTTCAGGCTTCTGTAGAGCTGCTTTCTTGCTCTCGAGTTGTGTTGCTGTTTCCAGATCAGAAATGTCTTGCGCTTGCGGCTTATTAGCTCCTGGATCTCCTGGTCATTCTCGTCGAACCAGTCTTGGTGTTTCCTGGTCGAGTGACCGAGCGCCTCTTCACAGGTGCTGATTATGGAGGCCTTGAGTGCAGACCAGACGCTGTGGGCACTCTGTGTCTCTGCATCACTGGGAGTCGTCAGGTTGTTTGTGAGGCGCAGGCTGAATAGGGCTTTCTTAGCGGGGTCTTCCACAGTAGTGTAGTGGTTCAGTTACTGGACTTGTAATTCCAAGGATTTGGACTAACAATCCAGGGAATTGGAGTTCAAATTCCACCAGGTAATTTGAGAATTTGAATCCATTTTTTTTTTAATCTGGAAATAAAAATTTAGCAACAATAAAAGGGACCATGAAGCTGTTGGATTGTTGTAAAAACCCATTTGGTTCACTAATGACCTTCAGGGAAGGAAACCTGACGTCCTTACCCAGACTGGCCTGTATGTGACTCCAGTCCCACACCAGTGTGATTGACTCTTAACTGCTCCCTGAAGTTACATAGAATTACATGGAATATACAGCACAGAAACAGGCTAGTCAGCCTAACCAGTCCGTGCCAGCGTTTATACTCCACTCGAGCCTCCTCCCATCCTTCCTCACCTAACTCTATCAGCATAACTCTCTATTCCCTTTTCCCTCATCTGCTTATCTAGCCTCCACTTAAAAGTTATAGTATTTGCCTCAACCATTCCCTGTGGTAGCGAGTTCCACATTCTCACCACCCTCTGGGTAAAGAAGTTTTTTCTGAATTCCCTATTTGATTTCTTAGTGACTATCTTATATTGATGGCCTCTAGTTTTACTCTTCCCCACAAGTGGAAACACTCTCTCTCTGTCTACTCTATCAAAACATAGAAACATAGAAACATAGAAAATAGGAGCAGGAGTAGGCCATTCGGCCCCTCGAGCCTGCTCCGCCATTCAATGAGATCATGGCTGATCATCCAAATTCAGTACCCTGTTCCTGCCTTCTCTCCATATCCCTTGGTCCCTTTAGCCTTAAGAAATATATCCAACTCCTTCTTGAATATATTTAATGAATTGGCCTCTACTGCCTTCTTTGGTAGAGAATTCCACAGGTTCACCACTCTCTGGGTGAAGAAATTCCTCCTCATCTCTGTCCTAAATGGCTTACCCCTTATCCTTAGACTGTGACACCTGGTTCTGGACTCCCCGACCATCGGGAACATCCTTCCACCATCTAGTCTGTCTAGTCCTGTTAGAATGTTATAAGTTTCAATGAGATCCCCTCTCATTCTTCTAAACTCCAGCGAGTACAAGCCCAATCAACCCAATCTATCCTCATACGTCATTCCTGCCATCCCAGGTATCAGCCTGGTGAATCTTCGCTGCACTCCTTCCATGGCAAGAACATCCTTCCTCAGATAAGGTGACCAAAACTGCACACAATACTCAAGATGTGGTCTCACCAAGGCACTGTACAACTGCAGCAAGACATCCTTGTTCCTGTGCTCAAACCCTCTTGCTACAAAGGCCAACATACCATTTGCCTTCTTAACCACCTGCTGCACCTACATGCTTACTTTCAGCGACTGGTGCACAAGGATGCCCAGGTCTCGTTGCACTTCCCCTTCTCCCAATCTATTGTCATTCAGATAATAATCTGCCTTCCTGCTTTTGACACCAAGGTGGATAACCTCGCATTTATCCACGTTATATTGCATCTGCCATGCTTCTGCCCAATCATCCAACCTGTCCAAATCATCCTGGAGTTTCTCGGCATCCTCCTCACAGCACACACGCCCACCCAGCTTTGTGTCGTCTGCAAACTTGGAGATATTACATCTAGTTCCCTTGTCCAGATCATTAATATATGTTGTGAATCGCTGGGGTCCAAGGACCGATCCCTGCAGTACCCCACTAGTCAGGAACGTGTCAGGAAGGGACAGAATGTATAAAGATAAAGGTAAAGTAGTAAAAGGGGTAAAAGCAGGAATAAATTGTCACAACACATATTTAAAAGTTCTTTATCTGAATGCACGCAGCATTCGTAACAAAATAGACGAGTTGACGGTACAAATAACTACACATGGTTATGACCTGGTGGCCATTACAGAAACATGGCTGCAAGGTGACCATGACTGGGAACTAAACATACAGGGGTATTTGACAATTAGGAAGGACAGACAGGAAGGAAAGGGAGGTGGGGTTGCTATGTTAATCAAGGATGGAATCACTGCAATAGTCAGAAATGATATTGGGTCAAAGAATCAGGATAGTGAAACAGTTTGGGTGGAGGTAAGGAATAATAAGGGGAAAAAGTCACTAGTGTGTGTAGTCTATAGGCCTCCTAACAGTTGCAACTCTGTTGGTCGGAGTATAAATCAGGAAATAGTTGGGGCTTGTAATAAGGGGACAGCTATAATCATGGGGGATTTTAACTTTCATATTGACTGGACAAATCAAATTGGGCATGGCAGCCTTGAGGAAGAGTTCATAGACTGCATTAGGGATGGGTTCCTTGAGCAGTATGTAACTGAACCAACCGGGGGCAGGCAATCTTAGATCTGGTCCTGTGTAATGAGACAGGATTAATAAAAAATGTCCTAGTAAAGGATCCCCTTGGAATGAGTGACCATAACATGGTTGAATTCCAAATTCAGTTGGAGGGTGAGAGAGTTGGATCTCAAACCAGCATACTGAGCTTAAATAAAGGAGACTATGAAGGTATGAGAGTAAAATTGACTAAAGTGGACGGGGAAAATAGATTAAAGTGTAGGACGGTACAAGAGCAGTGGTCTACATTCAAGGAGATATTTCACAACTTTCAAGAAAAAAATATTCCACTGGGGAAAAAGGGGAGTACAAGAAAAGATAGCCATCCGTGGCTTAGTAAAGTAATAAAGGAAAGTATCCAACTGAAAACAAGGGCATATAAAGTAGTCAAATCTAGTGGGAGGATAGAAGATTGGGAAGCATTTAAAAGCCAGCAAAGAATAACTAAAAGATTAATTAAGAAAGGGAAGATAGATTATGAAAGTAAACTGGCAAAAAATATAAAAACGGATAACAAAAGTTTCTACAGTTATATAAAAAGAAAAAGGGTGGCTAAAGTGAACGTTGGTCCCTTAGAGGATGAGACCGGGAAATTAGTGGTGGGGAACATGGAGATGGCAAAAACGCTGAACAAATATTTTGTATCAGTCTTTACAGTAGAGGACACTAAAAATATCCCAACACTGGACAAACAGGGGGCTATGGGGGGGGGGGGAGGAGCTAAACACGATTAAAATCACTAAGGAGGTGGTACTCGGTAAAATAATGGGACTTAAGGCGAATAAATCCCCCGGACCTGATGGCTTACATCCTAGGGTCTTAAGAGAAGTAGCGGTAGGGATTGTGGATGCATTGGTGATTATTTTCCAAACTCCCTGGACTCAAGAAAGGTCCCGGCAGATTGGAAAACTGCTAATGTAACGCCCTTATTTAAGAAGGGAAGTAGACAAAAAGCTGGAAACTATAGACCAGTTAGCCTAACATCTGTGGTTGGTAAAATGTTGGAGTCCATTATTAAGGAAACAGAGCATTTGGATAAACATAATTTAATAGGACAGAGTCAGCATGGTTTTATGAAGGGGAAGTCATGTTTGACAAATTTGCTCGAATTCTTTGAGGACGTAACATACAGGGTGGATAAAGGGGAACCAGTGGATGTAGTGTATTTGGACTTCCAAAAGGCATTTGACAAGGTGCCACACAAAAGATTACTGATCAAGATAAAAAATCACGGGATTGGGGGGTAATATACTGGCATGGGTGGAAGATTGGCTATCCAATAGAAAACAAAGAGTTGGGATAAATGGTTCATTCTCGGGTTGGCAATCAGTAACTAGTGGTGTTCCGCAGGGGTCGGTGCTGGGACCCCAACTCTTTACAATCTATATTAATGATTTGGAGGAAGGGACCGAGCGCAACATATCCAAGTTTGCCGACAATACAAAGATGGGAGGGAAAGCAGTGAGTGAGGACATAAAAAACCTGCAAAGGGACATAGACAGGCAAAGTGAGTGGGCAGAGATTTGGCAGATGGAATATGATATTGGAAAGTGTGAGGTTATGCACTTTGGCAGAAAAAATCAAAGAGCAAGTTATTATCTAAATGGAGAGAAACTGCAAAGTGCTACAGTACAAAGGGATCTGGGGGTCCTGGTGCATGAAACACAAAGTTAGTATGCAAGTGCAGCAGGTGATCAGGAAGGCCAATGGAATCTTGGCTTTTATTGCAAGGGGGATGGAGTATAAAAACAGAGAAGTCTTGCTGCAGTTATACAGGGTATTGATGAGGCCACACCTGGAATACTGCGTGCAGTTTTGGTTTCCATATTTAAGAAAAGATATACTTGCTCTCGAGGCGGTTCAGAGAAGGTTCACTCAGTTGATTTCGGAGATGAGGGGATTGACGTACGAGGAAAGGTTGAGTAGGTTGGGCCTCTACTCATTGGAGTTCAGAAGAATGAGAGGCGATCTTATCGAAACATATAAGATTGTGAGGGGGATTGATCGGGTGGATGCGGTGAGGATGCTTCCACTGATGGGACAGACTAGAACTAGGGGGCATAATCTTAGAATAAGGGGCTGCCCTTTCAAAACTGAGATGAGAAGAAACGTCTTTACTCAGAGGGTAGTTAATCTATGGAATTTGCTACCCCAGAGAGCTGTGGAAGCTGCAACATTAAATAGATTTAAAACGGAGATAGACAGTTTCTTAGCAGATAAGGGAATTAGGGGTTACGGGGAGAGGGCAGGTTCGAATCAGCCATGATCCTATTGAATGGCAGAGCAGGCCCGAGGGGCCGTATGGCCTACTCCTGCTCCTACTTCTTATGTTCTTATGTTCTTATGTCACTGCCTGCCACTCGGAAAAAGAGCCGTTTATTCCAACTCTTTACTTTCTGTCTGCCAACCAGTTCTCTATCCAAGTCAATACCTTGCCCCCAATCCCATGTGCCTTAATTTTACACGCTAATCTCTTATGCGGGACCTTATCAAAAGCCTTTTGAACATCCAAATACACCACATCCACTGGTTCTCCCTTATCTATTTTACCAGTTACATCCTCTAAAAATTCCAGTAGATTAGTCAAGCACGATTGATCTTTTGTACATCCATGTTGACTTTGTCCGATCCGGTCACTTTTCTCCAAGTGCTCTGCTATTACATCCTTTATAATGGACTCTAGCATTTTCCCCACTGCCGATGTCAGGCTTACCGGTCTGTAATTCCCCGTTTTCTCTCAACCACCCTTTCTGAACAGTGGGGTAACATTAGCTACCTGCCAATCCATGGGTACTGTTCCAGAGTCAATCGAATTTTGGAAGATGACCAGCAATGCATCTACTATTTCTAGGGTCACTTCCTTAAGTACCCTAGGATGTAGATTATCAGGCCCTGGGGATTTAGCGGCCCTCAATCCCATCCATTTCCCTAACACCATTTCCCTACAAATACTGATTTCTATCAGTTCCTCCCTTTCATTAGACCCTATGTTCCCCGACATCTTTGGGGGGTTATTTGTGTCCTCCTTTGTGAAGACAGAACCAAAGTATGTATTTAATTGGTCAGCCATTTCTTTGTTCCCCATTATAAATTCCCCTGATTCTGACTGCAAGGGACCTACACTTTACTTCACCAATCTTTTTCTCTTCACATATCTATAAAAGCTTTTACAGTCAGTTTTAATGTTCCCTGCAAGCTTACTCTCATACTCTATTTTCCCCTTCTTAATTAATCCCTTTGTTGAATCCTAAACAGCTCCCAATCCTCAGGTTTACTGCTTTTTCTGGCCAAATATATGCCCTCTCCTTGGATCTTATGCTATCCCTAATTTCCCTTGTTAGCCACGGTTGAGTCACCTTTTTTGTCTTATTTTTATGCCAAACTGGGATGAACAAATTCTGTCATTCATCCATGCGATCTTTGAATGTTTGCCATTGCCCGTCCACCGTCAACCCTTTGAGTGACATCCCCAATCAATCCTACCCAACTCGCACCTCATACCATCGTAGTCTCCTTTATTTAAATTCAGGACCCTAGTCTCTGAGTCAACTATTTCACTCTCCATCTTCATGAAGAATTCTATCATATTATGATCGCTCTGACCCAAGGGGCCTCGCACAACAAGATTGTTAATTAATCCTTTTCTCATTACATAATACCCAGTCTAAGATGGCCTGATCTCTAGTTGGTTCCTCAACATATTGGTCCAGGAAACCATCCTATATACACTCCAGGAATTCCTCCACAGAATTGTTACTAATTTGGTTAGCCCAATCTATATGTAGATTAAAGTCACCCATGATAACTGCTGTGCCCTTATTGCACGCTTCTCTAATTTCCCATTTAATGCCATCCCCGACCTCCGCATTACTGTTTGGAGGTCTATATACCACTCCCACTAACGTTTTCTGCCCCTTGGTATTTCTCAGTTCTACCCATACAGATTCCACATCATCAGAGCTAATATCCTTCCTTTCAATTGTGTTAATCCCCTCTTTAACTAACAATGCTACCCCACCTCCTTTTCCTTTTTGCCTATCTTTCCTGAATATTGAAAACCTTTCATAATTTTAAAAATCTCTATTAGGTCACCCTTCAGCCTTCTCTTTTCAAGAGAAAAGAGACCTAGGCTGTTCATCCTTTCATGATAGGTATAACCTCGCAGTTCTGGTATCATCCTTGTAAATATTTTTGCACCCTCTCTAGTGCCTCTATATCCTTCTTCTACTGTGGCAACCAGAACTGTAGACAGTACTCCATGTTGGTCTAACCAAGGTTCGATACAAATAAAACATAACTTCTCTATTTTTCAATGATATCCCTCTAGAAATAAACTCTAGTGCTTAGTTTGCTCTTGTTATGGTCTTACAGTGGCAACTTTCAGTGATTTGTGCATTTGTACTTGCAGATCCCTTTGCTTCTCTACCTCATTTATATTCTTAATTTTCCAAGTAATATGTGACCTCCTTATTTTTCTTACCAAAATGTAATACCTCACACTTATCTAGTGACCTAGCAAACCACTCAGTTGTATCAAATGGCTATATGGTTCAAGAAGAAGGTCCATCACCACCACCTACTCAGGGCAACAAGGGATGGGCAATAAATGTCAGCCTTGCCAGCGATGCCCACATCACAAGAATTTTTTTTTAAATGGGCGTCTGCCGTCTTTCTGTACCTGGTCTATATGCCATATGTTAACCTATAGCGTGAAGTCCTCAGTTACGCAGTATTGCAAGGGCACCATAGCCAAGGCTGTTCTTAACTTTACCAAACACCTGACACACAGGATTCACTGAGTAATGATCAGAATTACGAATCCTCGCTAATTTGACCCCCACCCTAGCTCAAGGATGCTGAAGCCAGTTGTAACATCGGCCGCGATGTTGCCAGCACTCAGAGGGCGGGTTTGGAGGCGGATCAGAGGTTAAAGTCGTTTTGATTGACGGCGGGTTGCGAGCCCACCGCTATCCCGTCTCCACGCAACTTTGCAAAGTGTTGGGTTTTGGGAGTCCCGATCAGACCCGACACCAAGTGGCGGGAGAGGCACTTAAGGCAGTTAACAGCTTGTTAACTGCCTACATAACCCCATTTTACCAGGCTCTTCCCATTTTATGACATTTTCAGCGTGTTCCACGTCGTTCGCTAAGCATGCCAGCTGATTGTGCCGGGTTCAGCAACTAGCTGAATTCTTGACAGCTGCACATGCAGCATAAAAGCGGACCTGTAACATGGCTGACTTTCAGATGGCAGAACTTTGTGTTTTGAAGTGTTGGAACAAATTTTGCAGGTGTGGCGGAGTCACCAAGGGTCTCAGAACAATTAGTAATAATCCCTTTAACTACAGTGTAGTGCAGCCGCGGACTGCACCTTTAAACTGCCTGTTAACTACTGTATTGTGTTTTCCTGCACTCCACGTGATGACGTCATGACGCCGATCACGTGACCGCCAGTGGCGTGAAGAACGCGATGATGTCATGACGTCAGCTTCCAGAATCTTTCGGTAGTCGTCGAGTGCCCAGCAAGCTGAGTAGACCTGTGTACCGTTTCTCCTGTAGTTTCCCTGTTAACTTTGTTGTTCATTAAAACCTGTTGATTTGATTCATCGAGTCGAGTACCTTATTCAGATAGGAACCTCCGTTCCTACATTGGTGACCCCGATCTCGTCGGACAACTTTCGTCGAGGATGAACACGAACGCCGTCGCCCTTAAACTGCCGCAGTTCTGGGAACAGTAGCCAGCAGCATGGTTTTTCCAGGCAGAAGCACAGTTCGCTCTCCGGGAGGTCACAGCGGATTCGACCCGTTATTATTATGTGGTTTCCGCTCTCGACAGTGCCACGGCCTCGCGGGTCGTCAGCATCCTTGACAGTCCACCGGAGGAGGGCAAGTATGAAGCGCTTAAAGCCCGTTTGCTACAGGTATTTGATCTTATTAAGTCGGAGCGGGCACGCAAGCTTATTTCCATGCCCGGCCTCGGGGACTCAAAACCGTCAGAACGGATGAGTCAAATGCTCACGCTGTTGGGTGCGGAACCCCAATGTTTTTTATTCCGTGAGCTTTTCCTCTGCCAGCTACCCGACCCGGTGCAGGCGGCCTTGGCCAACACTGCCATCACAGACGGTGCTGAACTCACTGCAGAGGCAGACAAGATATTTACTGTTACTCAGCAATGTTGTGCAGCCACGAGGCGTTTTTCCCCCACGCGAGCGAAGCCCAGCCCTCCCCCAGCGGGATGGTGCACGTACCACGCCCGTTTTGGCGCCAAAGCTCAATGCTGCCGGCCTCCTTGCAGTTTCCCTCAAGAAAAAAATAAAACTCCAACAAGCCCGCGTCCTCCCGGACGGACGACAAGGTCTGAAAAGCACGGCAAGTTAGCTATGGCGGTGGGCTCAGCGGGCAAACTCATTTACGTTACGGGCCGACGATTCCTGTGTGACACTGGTTCACAGTGCAGCATCCTGCCAGCTTCGAAACTGGACCTACTATCCGGCGGCCATGGGCCTTCCCTTGTGGCAATAAACGGCGCTGCCATGCGTACGTTCGGCAAACGGACGGTAAACTTAACCTTCGCCGGTCAGCGTTTTGTCTGCGACTTTATTACAGCTAAGGTCTCACAGGCCATCCTGGGAGCTGATTTTTTCTGTGCCAACGGTCTGCTGGTCGACGTCCAACACTGCCGACACATTAATGCGTCCACTTTCCACGCGGTGCCCTGCCACCGCAGCACCGCCGTGTCCTGGTCGGTGGCCTGTGCGGTTCCGTCGCAGGATGGGTTTACGCGCCTGCTCAGTGAATTCCCGGAGCTCACCAGGCCTACTTTTTCGGCTGCAGTCACATGGTACGGGGTGGAGCACCATATCTCCATGACCGGAGCACCCGTTTACGCTCGGGCGCGGCGATTGGAAGCCGGCAAGCTGGCAGCCGCAAAGGCTGAGTTCCAGACCATGGAGGGCCTCGGGATCGTCCGGCGTTCGGACAGCCCTTGGTGCTCCCCACTGCATATAGTACCCAAACCAGGCGGCGGATGGCGACCTTGCGGCGATTTCAGACGCTTAAACGACGCCACGACACCGGACAGGTATCCTATTCCTCACATCCAAGATTTTTCGGCACATCTGGCTGGCAACTCTATATTTTCTAAAGTGGACCTCGTTCGTGGATATCACCAAGTTCCGGTGCACCCTCCAGACGTCCCCAAAATGGCAGTCATCACTCCGTTCGGCCTTTTTGAGTTCCTCCGCATGCCATTCGGTCTGAAAAACGCAGCTCAAGCATTCCAGCAGTTGATGGACTCTGTCTTACGAGTTCTGCCCTTCATTTTTGTATATTTGGACGACATCCTAATAGCCAGCAAGGATACGACAGCCCACATGGCCCATTTACGTACACTTTTCGCCCGGCTCAGCCAACATGGCCTTATTGTCAATCCGGCCAAATGCACGTTTGGAGTATCCAGTATTGATTTCCTGGGACACAGGATTACCCCAGAAGGCACCGTCCCGCTAGCCACCAAGGTAGAGGCAGTTACCACATTCCCGCGGCCTCACACAGTCAAACCCCTGCAAGAGTTCTTGGGGATGGTAAATTTTTATCATCGTTTCGTCCCCAAGGCGGCCCGGTTAATGCAACCTCTGTACGAAGCACTAAAAGGAAAGTCGGGCAAGGATGTTCTCACTTGGACACCGCAAATGGACCAGGCATTCCGCGATACCAAGGCGGCATTGGCGGATGCAACTATGCTAGCACACCCACTCCCGGGCGCGACTGTTGCCCTCACTACGGATGCCTCCGACTACGCCATCGGAGCAGTTCAAGAGCAGTGGGTCGACGGGAGTTGGCAGCCGTTAGCCTTTTTCAGCCGCCAACTGTGCAAGAACGAGCGAAAGTATAGCACATTTGACAGAGTTACTAGCCCTGTTTTTGGCCATCCGGCATTTCCGTTTCCTTCAAGAAGGCCGTCCGTTCACTGCATTCGTGGACCACAAGCCGCTCACCTTCGCCATGGCCAAAACGGCGGAACCTTGGTCAGCTCGGCAGCAGCGCCACCTCACGTTTATATCCGAATTCACAACGGATTTGCAGCACATGTCAGGCAAGGATAATCTCGTGGCGGATTGCCTTTCCCGGGTTCCAGTCCAAGCAGTACACCTGGGCATCGATTTCGTCAGACTGGCAGAGGATCAACTGGCAGACCCAGAGGTACAAGTGTTTAGGACCACGCCTTCCAGTTGGCAGGTTGCAGACGTGCCGTTTCAAGCGGCGGGAACCACGCTCTTGTGCGACACATCCATGGGAGTGCCCCGGCCCATTGTTCCGGTCGAATGGCGCAAGAAAGTATTCCAGGCAATCCACGGGTTATCTCACCCGGGGATGCGGGTTTCTCAACGGCTAATGTCCCGCAAATTTGTGTGAAAAGGCATGCATCTGGACGGCCGGGACTGGACAAACAATTGCGTCGAATGTCAAAAATCCAAAGTCCACCGTCACGTCAAGGCTCCGGTGGCCAACTTCCCGGTGCCTGAGCGCCGTCTTGACCACATTCACATGGATTTAGTAGGTCCCCTTCCCGGGTCACGTGGATTTACACACCTCCTGACGGTGGTAGACCGGACCACCAGGTGGCCAGAAGCGATTCCCTTGGCTGCTACCACCGCAGCAGACGTCGCCAGGGCGTTTCTTTCGTCGTGGGTGGCTCGGTTCGGGGTGCCATCGGACATCTCCTCGGACCGCGGTCCGCAATTCACATCAGAGCTGTGGAACGCAGTGGCACAAGGCCTGGGTACCAAGCTGCACCGTACCACCGCGTACCATCCGCAGGCGAATGCTCTGTGCGAAAGGTTCCATCGGTCTCTCAAAGCGTCCCTCCGTGCCAACTTGAGGGGACCCAACTGGGTGGACAGGCTCCCATGGGTGATGCTGGGCCTCCGGACAGCCCCAAAGGAGGATCTTTAGTCTTCATCAGCTGAGCTGGTTTATGGCCAGACACTGAGTGCCAGGTGACTTTCTCCCTCCACACACCGAACCATGGTCTGCAGCTCAACAGCTCCTACTACATCCGGAGGCGGCTAGGAATCATTAGTAATAATCCCTTTAACTACAGTGTAGTGCAGCCGCGGACTGCACCTTTAAACTGCCTGTTAACTACTGTATTGTGTTTTCCTGCACTCCACGTGATGACGTCATGACGCCGATCATGTGACCGCCAGTGACACGAAGAACGCGATGACGTCATGACGTCAGCTTCCAGAATCTTCCAGTAGTCGTCGACTGCCCAGCAAGCTGAGTAGATCTGTGTACCGTTTCTCCTGTAGTTTCCCTGTTAACTTCGTTGTTCATTAAAACCTGTTGATTTGATTCATCGAGTCGAATACCTTATTCAGATAGGAACCTCCGTTCCTACATTGGTGACCCCGATCTCGTCGGACAACTTTCGTCGAGGATGAACACGAACGCTGTCGCCCTTAAACTGCCGCAGTTCTGGGAACAGCAGCCAGCAGCATGGTTTTTCCAGGCAGAAGCACAGTTCGCTCTCCGGGAGGTCACAGCGGATTCGACCCGTTATTATTATGTGGTTTCCGCTCTCGACAGTGCCACGGCCTCGCGGGTCGTCAGCATCCTTGACAGTCCACCGGAGGAGGGCAAGTATGAAGCGCTTAAAGCCCGTTTGCTACAGGTATTTGATCTTATTAAGTCGGAGCGGGCACGCAAGCTTATTTCCATGCCCGGCCTCGGGGACTCAAAACCGTCAGAACGGATGAGTCAAATGCTCACGCTGTTGGGTGCGGAACCCCAATGTTTTTTATTCCGTGAGCTTTTCCTCTGCCAGCTACCCGACCCGGTGCAGGCGGCCTTGGCCAACACTGCCATCACAGACGGTGCTGAACTCACTGCAGAGGCAGACAAGATATTTACTGTTACTCAGCAATGTTGTGCAGCCACGAGGCGTTTTTCCCCCACGCGAGCGAAGCCCAGCCCTCCCCCAGCGGGATGGTGCACGTACCACGCCTGTTTTGGCGCCAAAGCTCAATGCTGCCGGCCTCCTTGCAGTTTCCCTCAAGAAAAAAATAAAACTCCAACAAGCCCGCGTCCTCCCGGACGGACGACAAGGTCTGAAAAGCACGGCAAGTTAGCTATGGCGGTGGGCTCAGCGTGCAAACTCATTTACGTTACGGATTCCGTTACGGGCCGACGATTCCTGTGTGACACTGGTTCACAGTGCAGCATCCTGCCAGCTTCGAAACTGGACCTACTATCCAGCGGCCATGGGCCTTCCCTTGTGGCAATAAACGGCGCTGCCATGCGTACGTTCGGCAAACGGACGGTAAACTTAACCTTCGCCGGTCAGCGTTTTGTCTGCGACTTTATTACAGCTAAGGTCTCACAGGCCATCCTGGGAGCTGATTTTTTCTGTGCCAACGGTCTGCTGGTCGACGTCCAACACTGCCGACACATTAATGCGTCCACTTTCCACGCGGTGCCCTGCCACCGCAGCACCGCCGTGTCCTGGTCGGTGGCCTGTGCGGTTCCGTCGCAGGATGGGTTTACGCGCCTGCTCAGTGAATTCCCGGAGCTCACCAGGCCTACTTTTTCGGCTGCAGTCACATGGTACGGGGTGGAGCACCATATCTCCATGACCGGAGCACCCGTTTACGCTCGGGCGCGGCGATTGGAAGCCGGCAAGCTGGCAGCCGCAAAGGCTGAGTTCCAGACCATGGAGGGCCTCGGGATCGTCCGGCGTTCGGACAGCCCTTGGTGCTCCCCACTGCATATAGTACCCAAACCAGGCGGCGGATGGCGACCTTGCGGCGATTTCAGACGCTTAAACGACGCCACGACACCGGACAGGTATCCTATTCCTCACATCCAAGATTTTTCGGCACATCTGGCTGGCAACTCTATATTTTCTAAAGTGGACCTCGTTCGTGGATATCACCAAGTTCCGGTGCACCCTCCAGACGTCCCCAAAATGGCAGTCATCACTCCGTTCGGCCTTTTTGAGTTCCTCCGCATGCCATTCGGTCTGAAAAACGCAGCTCAAGCATTCCAGCAGTTGATGGACTCTGTCTTACGAGTTCTGCCCTTCATTTTTGTATATTTGGACGACATCCTAATAGCCAGCAAGGATACGACAGCCCACATGGCCCATTTACGTACACTTTTCGCCCGGCTCAGCCAACATGGCCTTATTGTCAATCCGGCCAAATGCACGTTTGGAGTATCCAGTATTGATTTCCTGGGACACAGGATTACCCCAGAAGGCACCGTCCCGCTAGCCACCAAGGTAGAGGCAGTTACCACATTCCCGCGGCCTCACACAGTCAAACCCCTGCAAGAGTTCTTGGGGATGGTAAATTTTTATCATCGTTTCGTCCCCAAGGCGGCCCGGTTAATGCAACCTCTGTACGAAGCACTAAAAGGAAAGTCGGGCAAGGATGTTCTCACTTGGACACCGCAAATGGACCAGGCATTCCGCGATACCAAGGCGGCATTGGCGGATGCAACTATGCTAGCACACCCACTCCCGGGCGCGACTGTTGCCCTCACTACGGATGCCTCCGACTACGCCATCGGAGCAGTTCAAGAGCAGTGGGTCGACGGGAGTTGGCAGCCGTTAGCCTTTTTCAGCCGCCAACTGTGCAAGAACGAGCGAAAGTATAGCACATTTGACAGAGTTACTAGCCCTGTTTTTGGCCATCCGGCATTTCCGTTTCCTTCAAGAAGGCCGTCCGTTCACTGCATTCGTGGACCACAAGCCGCTCACCTTCGCCATGGCCAAAACGGCGGAACCTTGGTCAGCTCGGCAGCAGCGCCACCTCACGTTTATATCCGAATTCACAACGGATTTGCAGCACATGTCAGGCAAGGATAATCTCGTGGCGGATTGCCTTTCCCGGGTTCCAGTCCAAGCAGTACACCTGGGCATCGATTTCGTCAGACTGGCAGAGGATCAACTGGCAGACCCAGAGGTACAAGTGTTTAGGACCACGCCTTCCAGTTGGCAGGTTGCAGACGTGCCGTTTCAAGCGGCGGGAACCACGCTCTTGTGCGACACATCCATGGGAGTGCCCCGGCCCATTGTTCCGGTCGAATGGCGCAAGAAAGTATTCCAGGCAATCCACGGGTTATCTCACCCGGGGATGCGGGTTTCTCAACGGCTAATGTCCCGCAAATTTGTGTGAAAAGGCATGCATCTGGACGGCCGGGACTGGACAAACAATTGCGTCGAATGTCAAAAATCCAAAGTCCACCGTCACGTCAAGGCTCCGGTGGCCAACTTCCCGGTGCCTGAGCGCCGTCTTGACCACATTCACATGGATTTAGTAGGTCCCCTTCCCGGGTCACGTGGATTTACACACCTCCTGACGGTGGTAGACCGGACCACCAGGTGGCCAGAAGCGATTCCCTTGGCTGCTACCACCGCAGCAGACGTCGCCAGGGCGTTTCTTTCGTCGTGGGTGGCTCGGTTCGGGGTGCCATCGGACATCTCCTCGGACCGCGGTCCGCAATTCACATCAGAGCTGTGGAACGCAGTGGCACAAGGCCTGGGTACCAAGCTGCACCGTACCACCGCGTACCATCCGCAGGCGAATGCTCTGTGCGAAAGGTTCCATCGGTCTCTCAAAGCGTCCCTCCGTGCCAGCTTGAGGGGACCCAACTGGGTGGACAGGCTCCCATGGGTGATGCTGGGCCTCCGGACAGCCCCAAAGGAGGATCTTCAGTCTTCATCAGCTGAGCTGGTTTATGGCCAGACACTGAGTGCCAGGTGACTTTCTCCCTCCACACACCGAACCATGGTCTGCAGCTCAACAGCTCCTACTACATCCGGAGGCGGCTAGGAATCTCCTGCCCATCCCAACCTCGCAGCATGACCTGCAGAGGCCTCACGTTCCGACAGAGCTCATGAGTTCGGACTATGTCTTTATTAGACAGGACGGTCACAGAGACCCGCTCAAGCCACCGTATACCGGACCTTTTCGTGTCATCGCATCAGGGGAAAAGTTTTTCACAGTCGAAGTCGGTGGAAAGTCCGATACCATCTCTATCGACCGGCTCAAACCAGCCCACCTAGATCGGAGTGAGCCTGTCGTGGCTGCCCAACCGCCTCGCCGCGGCCGACCGCCGTTGGCCGCCAGACCAGCCGTGCACCAGCCCACCGTCGAACAGCCCGATTCGGCCTCAGACGCGCCTGCACCTTGGTCTACCGTTTCTGCCTCGCCCGAGACGCCGCTTCTGCCGCAGTCTAGCACTAGTTCGTCTACTAACGCCCTGTTTCCGCTGCCTGAGTTTCGTCGCCGTTCAGCCAGGATCATTAAACCTCCTGCTCGGTTGACAATGGCCGTTAAAGTGGATTCTGGGGGGGCGCCTGTGGCGGAGCCACCAAGGGTCTCAGAACAATTAGTAATAATCCCTTTAACTACAGTGTAGTGCAGCCGCGGACTGCACCTTTAAACTGCCTGTTAACTACTGTATTGTGTTTTCCTGCACTCCACGTGATGACGTCATGACGCCGATCATGTGACCGCCAGTGACACGAAGAACGCGATGACGTCATGACGTCAGCTTCCAGAATCTTCCAGTAGTCGTCGACTGCCCAGCAAGCTGAGTAGATCTGTGTACCGTTTCTCCTGTAGTTTCCCTGTTAACTTCGTTGTTCATTAAAACCTGTTGATTTGATTCATCGAGTCGAATACCTTATTCAGATAGGAACCTCCATTCCTACACAGGTCTATTGAGCTTGTAAGTGTTTAAGCTGAGATCCATATGCACTGTGACCTCCTTGGAAAACCCTCTCCCCACATTGACTGAGCGCTTATAACATCTATTCTGTAGTGTATGTGCCTTTAAGTCAGAACTACTTTTTACAGCTTCTGTATACTGTAGTACCGGCAGTGACCACACCGGTATATAAGCTTTGCGCATGCCTCTGTACCCCAGTCCAGAGATTACCCTCCTCCAGTAAAGACCTGTTATTTGTTAATGTACAGCATCCGTGTGATTATTTATCCACTGAACCACGGATCTAACAGTGGCAACGAGTGTCGATTCGAATCTACCTGCAACATAAAAGAAAAAAAAAATAGTCGAGGCCAGGAACACGGGCGTCGACCACAAGCAACCGCCCAGCAGTCAGGCAGAGATCCAACTTCGCTGGGGAGGCTGTGGAGAGCCGGGCTTGGTTCCCCAGCCACAACGAGCAGTAAGAGACCGACGACAGGTCCAGAGCAGACCCTTCCCGAGCAGCGGCGGCTGGAGCCGACCGATGGCAGAGAGAGAGCCGAGCAGCGTCGACGGGGTAAGACAGAGGGTGAAGAGCACAGGGCGCAGCCGGGGGTTGAACACCGAGCGGCGTCGAGGAAAAATACTGCAAACCGGAGAGAGAGAGGGTAAGAAACAGCCGGGTTCTAGACTGAGCGGCGTCGAAAAATATCAAAAGAAGAACGCGCAGAGCACAGCCAGGGACCACGGGCTGATCAGGGTCCGCGGGGCGAAGCCAGGGGAGACGCTATTGAGCCGCGGAGAAGCAGGGAGAGCGCGGGAGACGCCAATGAGCTGCAGAGAAGAAGGAAGAGCGCGGGAGACGCCATTTTGAGAAGCCGCAGCAGAGAAGAAGGGCGAGTGCGGGAAGGAAGGAAAGCGCAGGAGATGCCATTTTGTGCCAGCAGAGAAGGGGAAGCGCGGGAGGCGCCATTGGTGATAGTTAACGCACAACCAAGGATTCCGAAGAGTGGCAGTATCTCTACGTTCGACAATGAAGTCGAAGATTGGGCGACATATGTGGAACGTATTGAGGTGTACTGCAGGGCGAATGAAGTGCCAGATGCTAAGAAAGCACTGGTTCTGTTAAATTCCATGGGTGCAAAAACTTATGGGTTACTGCGAAATTTAATAACCCCAGAGAAGCCGGTAAACAAGAATTTTGAAAGCATAGTAGAAATCCTACAGGACCACTTAAACCCCACACCGCTGCTGATAGCAGAACGATTTAAGTTCCATAAAAGGAACCAACACAAAGATGGAAGCAATGCTGAGTACCTAACGGAACTGCGCAAGCTATCAAAATACTGCCAGTTTGGAAACGGACTAGCAGATACCTTAAGGGATAAGTTTGTGTGTGGGCTACAAAGCGAAGGAACCCAGAAACGGCTTCTATCAGAAAAGGACCTTACGCTGGACAAAGCTTTCAGTATGGCAGTATCATATGAAGCAGCCGCAAGGGGCGCTGCAGTGATACAACGGAGACCGCAAGAATATGGCACCAACGAAATGACCTATGGAACAGGGAAGTGCTATTGCTGCGGCAGAACAACACATGACCAGAAGGATTGTTGGTTCAAGGACCAAGTGTGCAGACAGTGTGGGAAAGCAGGACACATAGCAAGAGTCTGCAGGTCTGGGAAGAAAACCAACAGTAAGAAATCTCCACAGGAGAAGTACAAAAAGGTACACCAGGTGATGGACAGTGGTTCATGTAATGATATCAGCAAATAGTGATGGTATTTGCCTGTTTGATTATGATGCCTTACCAGCATATTTGCCTGCTTGATTATTTATGCCTGACCAGCAGAGGGCATGTGAGAGAGGCAGTTTAGTTTCGTTTTAGTTTCGTTTTAGATGGATCTCTAAGATGGTGTCTCCTGTAATGCTGTTAACATAGTTAAACAAACTTTAGATTAAAAGACATTCTCTTTCATAAATGTCTCATCATTGAACCCACAAAGAAATCAATACATGGTGTCAGAAGTGATTGAAAGAGATGAAGAGGAAAAATCTGAAGGTAAATCAGCTCTCCACATATTAGCAAGCCAAAAGAGAACATCGTTACTTACCTTTGGAGAATAGCTAACGAAGTGAAAAATGGAAGGTTTACACCCACCGGTGACGCTTCAGTTGACAGGTAATGTGGCTGAAAATTGGAGGAGGTTCAAACAACGTTTGGAGTTGTATATAGCGGCAATCGAAGCTGACGAGAAAAGTGATAAAATGAAAGCGTCAGTGTTCTTACATGTCGTGGGTGATGAAGCGCTGGAGGTGTATAATAGCTTCACATTCGCTGCTGATGGAGACAAAATGAAGCTGGATAAAATAATGGAACAGTTTGAGGCCTACTGCATACCTAAACATAATGGTGACATTTGAGAGGCACAGATTTTACACATGTGTACAGAAAACGGGAGAGACTATTGATCAGTATGTGACTGAACTGAGAAACAGAAGCAAAACGTGTGAATTTGGGGGACTGACAGACTCGCTGATAAAAGACAGACTGGTGTGTGGTATTCCAGATAATGGTCTAAGGGAAAGACTGCTAAGAGAGCAAAATCTAGACCTGGGAAAAGCCATAGCACTGTGTAGGGCTACAGAGACTGTGAAGTTGCAGGCAAAGGAGCTGTTCAGTGACAGTTGCTGCAACGTGGATGCAATGAGAAAGAACGGACACAAACCGTTTAACAAAAAGAGCGCCAATGTGGAAAAAAAAGGCGTGGCCAGCGAACAAAAATGAAAGGGGCAATCGAAAGTCATGTAGTCGATGCGGTACACAGCATCCACCAAAAAAGTGTCCAGCATATGGTAAAACATGCAATAGTTGCAACAAAAACAACCATTATGCCCGTTGCTGTAAGAACCAAGCGCATCAAAGCAAGGTCCATACAGTAGATGAAAGCCAGATAGAGGAGTTCTATGTAGATGTTGTGTCTGAAAACAAAAAAGAAAAAAGAGACTGGATGTTGACACTAAAAGTGAATGACATACACATTCCATTTAAATTGGATACTGGAGCACAAGTTAATGTGATATCAGAGACTGATTTTAAGAAAATTAGACCCAGACCAAAGATACATGGAATAAAAGTGAAAGTGACAGGATACTCAGGTACTGATATACCAGTGAAAGGAAGATGCATTGTCAAAGTGACACACAAGGACAGAGAGCACACGCTAGCATTAATCGTGGTGCCAAAGGATGTGCAAGCCATACTAGGTTTAATAGCCTGTGAGAGACTAAACCTGGTAAAGAGAGTCCTCGTTGTGGAAAGCGAAGGAGAGACAGTCTATGGTGAACTCATGAAAGAGTACAACGACCGATTTAAGGGTCTAGGCTGCCTTCCAGGAGAACACACGATCAAAGTAGATAAAAGTATGCCAACGGTCATACATCCATGCAGAAAAGTTCCGTTTGCTCTTCAAAAGCAACTGAAGGCAGAGTTGGACAGGATGGAAAGCCTGAACGTGATTCAGAAGATAGATGAGCCAACTGAGTGGGTGAGTTCCCTTGTCGTTGTGGACAAAAAGAATGGAAAGCTCAGAATTTGCCTGGATCCAAGAGATCTAAACAGAGCAATAAAGAGAGAGCACTTCAAGCTTCCTACACGTAAGGAAATCATGTCACAGTTTGCAAATGCAAAGTATTTCAGCAAGTTAGGTGCATCATCAGGGTTTTGGCAGATGAAACTGGACGAGGCAAGTTCAAGACTGTGCACGTTCAACAGTCCATTTGGCAGATACAGATTCCTAAGGTTACCATTTGGCATTGCCTCAGCTCCTGAAGTGTATCACAAAACTATCCATATGATCTATGAGCACCTGGAGGGAGTTGATACATCAATGGATGACATCATAGTATGGGGAGCCACGAGAACTGAGCATGACGAGAGACTGAAAAATGTGCTGGAAGCAACAAGTAAAACAAACCTGAAGCTGAATAGAGAGAAATGCCAGCTCGGGGTGACAGAACTGACATTCGTGGGAGATATCCTTAGCAGTGAGGGCATCAGACCAGATCCCAGAAAGGTGTCCGCCATTGAGAATATGCCAAAGCCACAATGCAAAAAGGATGTGCAGGGGTTTAATGGAATGATCAACTACATGGGTAAATTCATATCCAACCTCTCAGAAAAGATGGCGCCACTGAGATGACTAACTGAAAAGAACATAGAATGGGAATGGAATCATGAGCATGAGAAGTCATGGAGTGATCTAAAGAAACTGCTCACAGAGGAACTAGTTCTGAGGTTTTATGACCCAGCGAGACCCATCAAGATATCATCAGATGCATCACAGAGTGGGCTCGGTGCCGTTCTTCTGCAAAAATATGACTACTGGCAACCTATTGCATATGCATTGCGCTCAATGACAGACGCGGAGACGCGATATGCTCAAATAGAAAAGGAGCTGCTCAGCATCACATACGCCTGTGAAAGATTTCACCAGTTTGTGTCAGGACAAGCAATCAGTGTAGAGACTGACCATAAGCCCTTGATTCTATTGTTCCAAAAGCCACTAAATAGCTGTCCGCTTAGAATACAAAGAATGATGATCAGGCTGCAACGCTATACACTGAATGTTGCATACACACCGGGTAAGCTGATGTATACAGCAGACACGTTGTCCAGAGCTGTTGACCCAGGAGAGCCCGCAAACACCAAAATGGATGAAAAAGTGAACGCCTACGTGGACATGATCACAAGTGCACTGCCCATAGCAGATGCAAAAATGGAGCTCATAAAGACTGAGACAAATAACGACGAAACACTGAGACGACTGAGGAAAAGCATCTTGGATGGATGGCCCAACATGAAGCAAGACTGCTCACCTGACATGGCAGAGTACTGGAACTGCAGGGCAGAACTATCAGTGGTCGAAGACATCATCTACAAAGGAAGTAAAATAGTTATCCCAAAGAGTCTGAGAAAGGAGATGCTAAAAAGGGTCCATGGAGGACATCTGGGAATCGAAAAGTGTAAGAAAAGAGCACGAGAGGTGATGTACTGGCCACGAATCAACCAAGATGTGACAAATGAGGTGTCAAACTGCACAATATGCCTGAAATATCGAGCAAGCAATCCGGTAGAACCACTAAAGCCACACCCAGCACCAGACAGACCTTACCAGAAGGTAGGCACTGACCTATTCGTATGTCAAGGGAAGGACTATCTTGTAGTCACAGACTATTACTCCCTGTATCCAGAGGTTTGTAGACTGTACACCACCACTGCAGATGCTGTGATAACATGTATGAAAGCCATATTCTCCAGACATGGCGTGGCAAGCGAGGTCTTCACAGACAACGGACCTCAGTTTTACAATGCAAGTTTCCAACACTTTGCCAAAGAGTGGGACTTTGTCCACACAACGTCAAGTCCTCACTTTCCACAGTCCAATGGACTAGTGGAAAAATCGGTCCAGACAGTGAAAAGACTGATGTACAAGGCAAAAGACAGTGGAACTGACTTCTACCAGAGCATGCTTGTATACCGCACAACGCCGCTCGAGTGTGGTATGTCACCAGCCCAACTCCTTATGGGACGTCTGCTAAGGTCAAACCTACCCATCCCGGAGAACCTCCTGAAAACAAAAGAGGGGGAGAAAGTGAGGAAGCTCAAAGAACAACAGAAAGAAAAGCAAAAGTACTACTATGACAGAGGAACACAAAACCTACCTGAACTCCACACTGGTGACCAAGTAAGGTTCAAAGACAAAACAAACATATGGACTCAGAAGGGAACTGTCCTGAGTGAAGTCCAACCAAGATCATACACCATTCAGGCAGGTGAGGGTGCTGTTCTGAGAAGAAATCGTCGGGATCTTCTCATGGGACCAGCCACAGCAAGTCAAAAGACTGATACTATTGAACAACCTGATCACACAGCAGGTCAAAAGACTGATACTGTTGAACAACCTGATCACACAGCTGAGAACACATCATCTGAGGCAACAACTCAGATTCAAGGCCAATCAATCAGAAAATCCTCAAGACGCGTGAAGCTTCCTGAGTGACTCATTGAGCAAGTTTAAGGACTCTTGTTATAGAAGGAAGTAATGTTATCTTATTCTCTCTTCAAGTTCTAGTGTATTTACACATTTCATGTGAACACACAAAACAAGGTTAAAAAACCTTGATAATGATAATGATAATGTAAGTTCATTAAGTGTTACAGTTAAAATGCAGAGTAATACAAAGAAAACATGTTGCTAGATAAAAGTAAAATACTTTTGTTTTAAGAAAGGGAGATGTCATGATATCAGCAAATAGTGATGGTATTTGCCTGTTTGATTATGATGCCTTACCAGCATATTTGCCTGCTTGATTGTTTATGCCTGACCAGCAGAGGGCATGTGAGAGAGGCAGTTTAGTTTAGTTTTAGTTTTGTTTTAGATGGATCTCTAAGATGGTGGCTCCTGTAATGCTGTTAACATAGTTAAACAAACTTTAGATTAAAAGGCATTCTCTTTCATAAATGTCTCGTCATTGAACCCACAAAGAAATCAATACAGTTCAGACGAACAGAAAAGTGACACAGACTCTGGAAGCAAGGAGCTGGGTTGTCTGAAACTACATAATGTAACCGAAATGGAGGAACACCAGACTATCTGGGTTACACTCAAGATAGACGGAGTCCAAGTGGAAATGGAACTGGACACAGGGTCAGCTCTAACAGTCACAAATCAAAGAGACTACAAGCGGCTATTTTCACACATACCCTTGAAAGCTACAGAGATTGTCTTGAAGATGTATACGGGGCAAAAAGTCTACCCCAAAGGAAAAATAAGGGTGAAAGTGATATATAAAGGCCAGGAAATACCTAAAATGGATATATGTGTATTGCCAAATGGAGGACCACCACTGCTAGGACGTGAATGGATCCGGAAGATACAATTAGATTGGCATTCCATACAGGCACTGAAGGTTGAGGCCAAAAAGGATGACGACGTCACACCTGGACGACTGTCAAAAATGCTAACTGATGCAAAAGAAGTGTTCCAGGAGGGACTAGGAACACTAAAAGGAATAACAGCAACGATTAAAATAGCGGAAAATGCAAGCCCAAAGTTTCTGAAGGCCAGACCAGTACCTTATGCGATCAGACCAGCTGTTGAAGCAGAGCTGGAAGGGTTGGAACGTTCAGGAGTACTGTCCAAAGTGGACTGGAGCGAGTGGGCTACACACATCATTCCTGTAATGAAGAGGTCTTTGAGTAATACGCCTGGGGAACCAAAGAAGGTCCGCATCTGTGGGGATTTTAAGGTGACAGTGAACCCACTCCTTCACACGGTACAATATACGCTTCCACGAATTGAGGATATTTTCGCCTCGCTATCTGGTAGTAAACGCTTCACCAAAATTGATCTAGCCCAGGCGTACTTGCAAATGGAGGTAGAAGAAGCTTCGAAATATTACCTTACGATCAACACTCATAAAGGTCTCTATCAATACAACCGGCTGGTGTTTGGAGTAGCCTCGGCTCCGGCTATCTGGCAAAGGGTGATGGATCAGGTCCTGCAAGGGATTCCAGGGACCCAGTGTTATTTGGACGACATCTTGGTCACGGGCGAAAATGACGGTGATCACCTCGCTAACTTGGAGAAGGTGCTCACCAGATTAAAGGAGTATGGGCTACGAGCTAATCGCCACAAGTGCGAGTTTTTCCAGAAACAGATCTCGTATTGCGGCCACGTCATCGATGAAGAGGGGTTACATAAGTCCCCTGATAAGATTGAGGCAGTAGTCAAGGCTCCAGCACCGGAAAATGTGTCACAACTGAGGTCGTTCCTCGGGCTGGTAAACTATTACCACAAGTTCTTACCAAATTTGTCTACGGTATTACACCCGCTGAACACCCTACTGCAAACAGGGGTACCATGGAAGTGGGATGACGAACATAGACGATCTTTCCAGAAGTGTAAAGAATTGATCACATCAAAAGAGGTGTTGGCCCATTTCAACCCAGCACTACCAATTCGTTTGGCATGTGATGCATCACCCTATGGCATTGGAGCGGTGCTGTCGCACAAATTCCCAGACGGGTTGGAGAGGCCAGTAGCCTTTGCGTCTCGGTAACTAACTTCAGCCGAGCGCAACTACGCCCAGATTGACAGAGAGGCCCTCAGCCTAGTATGGGGAGTAAAAAAATTCAACCACTATCTGCATGGGCAGAAGTTCACCTTGCTGACTGACCACCAACCACTTGTCTCCATCTTTAATCCTAAGAAGGGCGTGCCAGTAATGACTGCACAGCGGTTACAAAGGTGGTCCCTGTTTCTAGGGGTGAATCAATATGAAATAGAATATAAAGGCACGAAACAGCATGGGAACGCTGATGGGCTATCGCGCCTGCCACTGCCTACTGTGGAGGAAGCACCAGCAGTGGACCCTATCGAGATATTTTATTCGTCAATAATTGAACGATTCCAAGTTACGAACGTGGATATAGAGAAGGAGACCTGCAATGATCCGACGCTGTCACGGGTATATGAATTGACGCTGAGGGGATGGCCAACACATGGCGACTCACTGTTGCCAGCATTCTCATCCAGAAGAGAACAGCTGTCAGTATGCCAGGGGACAGTGATGTGTGGATCCAGAGTAGCGATTCCACCCAAGTTAAGGGAGAGAGTGCTAAATGAGCTACATGAAGGTCATCTGGGGGGAGTGAAAATGAAAAGCCTTGCTAGGGCTTATGTGTGGTGGCCGGGAATCGATCAACAAATCGAAGACCTAACTAAGAGCTGCTTAGGATGCCAGAAGGTCCAAAATGCACCACCACATGCCCCTCTACACCCATGGGAGTGGCCCTCCTCTCCATGGCAACGGGTGCACATTAATTTCGCTGGTCCATTCATGGACTCAATGTTCTTAATAGCAGTGGATGCTCATTCAAAGTGGCCTGAGGTGATAAAAATGTCTTCAACCACTACAGAGAAAACGATTGCAGTCCTACGGACCATATTTGCCAGAAACAGTTTGCCAGAGCAGATTTGCTCTGATAATGGACCACAGTTTGTGTCCGAAGAGTTTCAAAAATTTATGAGAAGGAATGGGGTAAGGCATTACACATCCGCCCTGTATCATCCAGCCACAAATGGATTGGCTGAGAGGTTCGTACAAACCTTTAAGAAGGCGATAAAGGCCATGTGCGATGATGAAATTCCACTACAGCATAAGATGGACAATTTCTTATTAGCCTACCGAAACGCGACACATGCAGTTACCAACCAGATCCCAGCCATGATGTTCTTTAACCGAAGGTTGAGATCTCGTCTGGACTTGCTCGGACCAAATGTGCGAAGAAATGTTGAGGACAAACAATTCCAGCACATCAATGAGAAGCCGACAAGGAGCTTCAATGTAGGGCAACCAGTCTTGGCCCGTGACTATCGAACAGAGAAGTGGCAACCCGGAATGATATGCACAAGGCAGGGGCCATTAATGTACACAGTGGATGTCGGGGAGAACATTGTGAGACGCCACGTCAATCAAATCTTAGCGTCACAGGAACGCGTCAACCCCATGTCTCGAGTACCTGGGGATGAACCCGACATACCGGTAGCATCTGCTTCAGACCCAGTAGCAGTGGAACCCGATGAACTACCTGATGAAAAGGGGTCAGAATCGCCTCTGCACCAAGAAGAAGAACCTCTGGAAAGGCGCTACCCCGAAAGGGTCAGGAAGCCGCCCCAAAGACTGAATCTATAAATGGACTTTTGTTATTTAATGTACATGTAAAAATGTAATTGTTATTTGAATATTACGGGGGTATTATTAATCTAAAAGGGGAGGAATTGTAGTGTATGTGCCTTTAAGTCAGAACTACTTTTTACAGCTCCTGTATACTGTAGTACCGGCAGTGACCACACTGGTATATAAGCTTTGCGCATGCCTCTGTACCCCAGTCTAGAGACTACCCTCCTCCAGTAAAGACCTGTTATTTGTTAATGTACAGCATCCGTGTGATTATTTATCCACTGAACCACGGATCTAACATATTCCTCAACTGAGATATATACCAGTGGAATGGGAACCATTTATACCCTCTCATCCTGGTCCTCAGAATCGGAGGAAGAGCAGCCGTGGCAGCAGCAGAACCAGGCACACCAGCAGCACCAACAACAGGAGCGCCAACCTTCTCCTCACCCACCTGATGCTGCACAGGGCAGAGGACGTCAGCGCAGGGTTGCATGTCGCCACAGGAGATACCCCCAACACAGGGTTTACAGGCCGAGGATGAGCTTCCTCAACATGAGTGAGCAGCAGTGTCAAAGGAGGCTGAGACTTTCGCGAGAGGTAGTCGCTGACATCTGTACAATGCTGCACCAGCACCTGGAGCCCAGAGGAATGGGTGGACACTCCTTACCAGTAGCTGTCAAAGTCACCACCGCCCTCAATTTATTTGCTTCAGGGTCCTTCCATGGATCATCAGCAGACATCAGTGGCATCTCCCAGTTGGCCGCGCACACTTGCATCATGCAAGTTACTAATGCCCTCTTTGCAAACTCGCACAATTACATCCACTTCTCCGTGGATGAAGCAAGTGTAACCGTGTGTGCGGTTGGCTTTGCAAATATGGCAGGCTTGCCAAGAGTGCAGGGCGTTGTAGACTGCACACATGTGGCTATTAGGGCACCCCATCACAACCCAACTGTATTTGTCAACCGCAAGGGCTTCCAGTCCCTTAACGTCCAGCTGATGTGTAACCACAGGAAGGACATTATGCATGTTTGTACCAAGTTCCCTGGCAGTTGCCATGACTCATTCATCCTGCGGCAGTCTGCTATGCCTCAGCTCTTCAATCCGCCAACCCAACTTTCCGGATGGCTACTTGGAGACAAGGGCTATCCCCTGAAGACACCGATGAGGAGCCCATCAAACGAAGCTGAGGAGCGCTACAATGCGAGCCACATTTCCACCAGAGGCATCATCGAGTAAACCACTGGCTTGCTCAAAATGAGATTCAGATGCCTCGACAGATCAGGTGGAGCCCTACAGTACTCAGCAGCCAGGGTCTACAGAATCATCGTGGTCTGCTGTGCACTGCACAACACATCGCACAGCAGCGTGGCTTACCGCTGCCTGAGGAACAAGTGGTTCAGCGCACAGCCTCCTCAGAGGAGGAGGAAGAGGAGGAGGAGGAAGACCTTGTGGAGGCGGATGTGCCAGTTCTACCAGCACATGAGCACATTGCTGGCCATGAGGCAAGGGATGCACTAATCCATGCCAGATTCGCTTAACTTTACGAAGCAAACACATGTGGCTGCCACCATCTTAAGACACCATACACCATCTGTACAATAAACTGTGGGTTCCTATCACTCTCACCACCATCATTACAGATGAAAGGCGCTCTAACACCTCACTGTGACACTTCCATTTCTGGGCACACATAGACCAACTCTTTGAATCTTTGCCATCGCATTTCTTTATTACAATTGAAATAACGATGATAATCTTCACTTTGTATTACATCAAAACACCCAAGTGACTACCTTTGTGACTATTTGTGTGTTAACTTTCTCTTATGCGTGCTTCTACGTGGTGCTTCCCCTGTGGCTTCAGCAGGTGTTGAGGCACCTTGCTCACTTTCATGCTGCTCCTGCTTTGACACCTTTGGCGGGCGTCCTCTGGGTTTGGAAGCCTGGGAGGGCTCGGCAACAGTCTGCTCCTCCTGCAGCTGTGCAGGGGCTCAGATGGCAATCTCAGTTGGGTGAGGAATCTGGGGCTCTGACCGAGGGCTCCGCAGTGACATGGGAGTGTGAGCGCTTGGAGAGAGGCCCACACTTCCTTGTTGTCAACCACCAACATCCCTCTCATGGGTTGCCCGCACCTCACTGTTAGCAAGTAGCTGGAGAGCACCTTGTGCACATGGTTGGGGCCATGAGGACCCGTCTCTGTACTGACAGTTCTCATAGCGGGGATGTCCATGTACCTCTGGTGTCACTCCTCAATAGATTCCCATCTATCCTCCATAGCACCATGCTCTTTTGAGTCTGGCGAGTTATGTCCTCCAAGGGGGTTGCCACCCTTTCCATGGCAGCACGTTCATGCATCATTACCTTCACCATGGCATTGCTCATGTTTGAGATGGACTCCTCCATTCTCTGCACATTTGCAGTTACCGTGGATGCAAAACCTGTCAGAGACTCCTGCACTTGTTGCTGAAGTTCCAGCACCGCTCTCTTTCTGAATGGCCTCAGAGGCACAGGGTCCACATGCAGCTGAGCAGAGCTGGGAGCGCCCTGTGGCCTCCGACAAGTACTGTCCACTGCTGATGCTGACTTGTGATACACCAGGTGACAACACTAATCTATCTCGCGAATGACCCACCGAGGTGTGCGTCTTTGCGCTGGTGCTGGGTGCGCTCAATTCTGTTGACACTGTGTCCTCAGAGATTGCAACTTCCTCTGAGGAGTCTTCCGGCTCTTCCTCCTGGACAGTGGGGAGGGGGGCTCTCGATGGTCCTGTGGGGGAGTAAAGGCATGAGTTACACATGTGATATTAATGTAGCAGGCACATCAAATTGTGCAGATGATCAGAACTCAATCTGTATGAACATCAGATGCCATATCAGTCACTCATGCAATCTAAATGAGAGGGTTGCAAATCTATTCTGTCACCAGCTTGCTCTGCTGTGCCCGTCTCTCCATCCCCCACTTCCAGCTCCTCAGCACCCCCGACAATGTCGAGAGCAGCCTCCTCAGCGGTGGTCAAGTTCGCAATGGAAGGTGGCCCTCCTCCTCTCCTGCCCCTCTCCCTCATATTGTGGGCTCTCTTTTCCTGCAATGAGGGACACAAGTGGAGTTTGAGTGAGAATGTTGGAGTGAGTGTAGGGAATCCATAGCATAGATGCTTAGAGGGAAACAAAGATGGAGTGAGGTACCAATATCAAGGGCCCTCCCTGTGCGTTGTTAATTGTTGTCATTGCATAACAGTGATAGCGAGAGTGAGGGGTGCATAGTAGAATGGTGAAGTGATTCTGTACATAGAGAGAGAGGGATGGTCAAGGGTGCAAGGGATTTAAGGGTAAAGTGGGATGTGCAGGAGTAGGTTGACAATGCAGAGTGCTGGTGATGAGAGGAGATGGGGAGCAGATTGAAGGTAAGTGTGATGTTATGCTCACTTTTGCTGTGAGTAGCAGGTCATTGAACCTTTTCCTGCACTGCACCCAGGTGCGACCACACAAAGACCTGGCGCTCACCTCCTCAGCAGTTTGCAGCCAGGCTGCCTTGGTTTGCTGAGGAGGCTTCCTCCATCCATTTGAGGGGAACAGTACCTCTTGGCGCCCTCTGACTTCCTCCACAAGAGCATGGAAGGAGTCATCATCGAATCTTGGAGAGGCCTTTGGTCTTGAAGCAGTCATTTCGCTATGTGCCACACTGAGAAGCATCAGAATAGGAATGAAAAACAACAAGGCTGCATGGGCCCCTTAAATGCAGCTGGATGAAAGACATCAGCAGAGGCGAGCAGCAGACCCGAACCCACTGATTAAGCCCATCTTGCTGCTACCTCGCCCAATCAGCCCACTTAAGGGAAATTCGTTATTTCAGAGTGGATTAAACCGGCAGCGGGACAGGAACCCGCCGAACAGCCAACCCAACTCCAACCCGCCGCCGAGGGTAAAATCACAGCCATCCTTACTGCAGCTCTTGCCGTCATCGGCCTCTTCAGCAAATACAGAGGATCCAGCGTGGTAGCTGGTTGGGCTGTGTGGCTCAGTGCCACTCTGGCGGTGCATTTGCCAACTGCATTACAGAATAAAAGGCGTAGAACATACATAACTGAAACAACACAATCACCGAGCACCCCTGAGTTAATGGGCCTGCTCTATCACACTCACAGGATCAGTAACTCAATGTCATAGTGTTCACTTCAGTGCTTAACTGTTAAATGGAAATATTTAAAAAATGAAACAACAGAAATAGACTGAAGAAAAAATATAAAAATTAATCACATAATGATTTTAGTTGCCTGAATTTTAAAAAGGATATTGATGACTAGACTTCCTCTTTAAATGGGAACCAGCATATCTACAAACCAGCTGAGATAATTCTCCATTGCTCTGACTACAGCCTCGTTTGTTTCTCCCCTGTCTTTGCTCCACCATTGGGGGCTGTACCTTCAGCTGCCTGCGTCTCATTCTCTGGAATTCCCTCCCTAAGCCCCTCCGCCTTCCCATCACCCTCCCTGCCTTTAAGACCCTCCTTAAAACTCACCTCTTTGGCCATGCGTTTGGTCAACCCTCCTAACATCTCCTTTTTTGGCCTGACATTTGATTTTCTGCACACCTTTGTGAGGAGCCTTGAGACATTTTGCATATCAGAGATGCCATATAAATGCAAGTTGCTGTTGTTGTCATTGTTGTCTGAGATATCTGGACTCGTTACACCCAAAGTTCCAGCTCAAATCAAATTTAAAGATATACTACTGGTTGTGAACTTCATTCTTTTATGTTACAGGATGGGCAGCCTTGTAGGTACAACCCCCAGTTCAGTGCTGCCAACTGCACTTGGTACAGAAGCATTCCTGAAGGCAGTGAGCCAGCATTAGCGATGGCAGTGGCCTCAGTTGGGCCTGTATCGGTTGCAGTTGATGCAGCTCATGTATCCTTCCAATTCTACCACTCAGGTAAAGATGATTTGAAATGGTTCCATGATTGTATGCAGAGTGGGAGGTTGTGCGATTTGTCACACCATGGGCTCCCGATTGTGACTCCTGTTTTTGTCCAAAGCCTCTTAGAAGTAATGAAAAACCGAGGGAGAATACTGCAGCAATCCGCTCTATTACATCTCTTCGGGGTCAGTTACACTTGCAGAGGCCAGGGATTAGGTTGACTGTCTACCTTCTTGGCTGGGAAAAGATACATGACCCAATCACAACATAATTAGAGACAAGGGCTGTTGTGTATGTAATATGTGTGCTACTTTGAACCTATGGACAGGACTGCACTACTTGTTGGGCGTAGTGATACGCAGTACCACTCCTGGCCATAGGGGTATAAATAGTACTGTGGGTACTGATCTCCCCTCAGTTCCCGCCTGTGGGCATGAAGTAAAGACCTACGTATAGTCCCTACCTCCAACCAGTAAAGACCTGTTTGAGTTATACGTTTAAGTCTTTGTGTTAATTGTTCAATACAATACACATACTTAACAAGGGCAGCCACTCTCAGAGCCTCCCGTCCAACTGTCGCTTAGGTGACTCCAAGGTTTTTTCCTCTGATACACTACCTGCAAGACCATTCCATATATTAATCACTCTTTGGCGGTCATTTTGACTTTGGCCAATAGCGTAAAGTGGGTGATATTGAATCAGCCGGCCATTATACATCTCTCCCAGTTTTAATTTCAATTTTGGAAATGGCAATCAGGAGACATGTATAACGGACGGCTGATCCAATATTGCCAGTTTTACACTATCGGCCAGAGTCAAGATTACCCACACTGTGTGAAGAAAAGAGTAACTGAGAAGAGGAGAGCAAACAACCATTAACAATTTACTAGCCATGCACTGTTATGATGGTCAGTAAGGGGTGAACCATCAGACAGTAAGGGATCCACTTTGGAACCACCATTCGGCCATATTTAGGTTCAATATACCACTATCTGCTCTAAAATCCACCAAAAGTTCCATTTCACACAGGTTGTACATGAGCCATGTTGACAATATCTGAGTTAATTTCAAGTGTTCACGAACCCATCCCACCCCCAACCTGCCTCCATGCCAGTTTCAAAGAAGGCGGGTACCCGACCCACACTGGGACCCGCCTCCCCAAGGCGGGAATGGGATGTGCCAATTAACTGCCTGTTAACAGGTAGTTAACAGGCAGTTTTTAGCCTAATCCCTATTTTCATTGTTGAAATGTGGGATTCCCGACGGCTCCAAACCATGCCAAGTTAGCAAGGCAGGCCATCAGGATGAAGGGCTTGGAGGGGTCGAGATGTCCGGTGTTCAGGTGAGTGATGGGTGCGTGAGTGCAGAGGTCAGTATGTTTGGTGTGTGAAAAGTGTTTAAAGAAGTTGTACTTACATTTACATACCTTTACAGCCTTCCTTCCTTCAGGTCTCGGGAGTCACTCACGTCACCGTCACAGAAAGCAGGATGGCTGCGATCTGTCAAAAGTTCCAGCATTCAGCTTTCTGTTCCGGGGAGATCTTTAAATCATCCTGACAGGAAGGAATTAACTTAGAGTACAGGTTGTCAGTGTTTGACAGCTTCAAACAGCTGTTGAACGCTGATATTTCATCTGTCAAAAGGTCTTGACAGATTAAATTTCAATCTGTGACATCACCTGTTGCCGGGTGGCCCTTAATTGGCCTGCTGAGCCCGCTGGGCGGGCTCAACAAGGTCAAGCAAGTCAAAATCACATGGGTTGGCTAGAACTCGATGGAGGCGGGACTACAACCCCGAAAGTTGTAGTCTCGCCTCCTACCCGACTCCTCAATGAAAATCCAGCCCATAGAGTACAAAAGCAAGGAAGTTATGCTAAACCTTTAGAAAACACTGGTTAGGCCTCAACTAGAGTATTGTGTTCAGTTCTGGGCACCACACTTTAGGAAGGATGTCAAGACCTTGGAGAGGCTGCAAAAGATATTTACTAAAATAGTACCAGGGACGAGTGACTTCAGATATGTGGAGGGACTGGAGAAACTGGGGTTGTTCTCCTTAGAGCAGGGAAGCTAAGGGGGAGATTTGACAGAGGTGTTCAAGTTAATGAATAGTTTTGATAGAGTACATAAGGAGAAACTGTTTCCAGTTGCAGAAGAGTTAGTAAGCAGAGAAGATAGATTTAAGGTAATTGGCAAAAGAACCAGAGGCGACATGAAGAAACATTTTTTTACACAGCGAGTTGTTGTGATCTGGAATGCACTGCCTGAACGCGTGGTGGAAGCAGATTCAATAGTAACATTCAGAGAATCATAGAGAATCATATGGAATAGTTAAAGCACAGAAGGAGGTCATTCGGCCCGTTGAGCCCGTGCCGGCTCTCTGCAAGAGCTCTTCAGCTACTCGCACTCCCCCGCCCTTTCCCCGTAGCCCTGCAAATTTTCTTCCTTCAAGTTCTTACCCAATTCCCTTTTGAAAGCCATAATTGAATCTGCCTCCACCACCCTTTCAGGCAGTGAATTCTGGATCCTAACCACTCGCTGCGTACAAATGTTTTTCCTCATGTCGCCTTTGGTCCTTCTGCCAATCACCTTAAATCTGTGTCCTCTGATTTTCGACCCTTCCGCCAATGGGAACAGTTTCTCTCTATCTACTCTGTCTAGACCTCTCATGCTTTTGAACACCTCTATCAAATCTCCTAACCTTCTCTGCTCCAAGGAGAACAAACGCAGCTTCTCCAGTCTCTCCACGTAACTGAAGTCTCTCAGCCCGGAACCATTCTTGTAAATCTTTTCTGCACCCTTTTTAAGCCTTCACATCCTTCCTAAAGTGCGGTGCCCAGAATTGGACACAATACTCCAATTGAGGCCGAACCAGTGTTTTATAAAGGTTTGTTGGAGTCGAGAGAAATCAACAGGCTGAGACTTTTCTTTAAGCAAAAACAAAACGTGTCTTACTTTAATCAATCTCCACGAGGTCTGAAGGCTCAGCCCCGCGCAGGGGCTATGACGTCATCACGCAACCGACGTCATGATGTCATCACGTTCCCGATGCTCTTAAAGGGACCCTACACCAATAACCCAACCCAGCATGTACATATCACAACATTGCTATACAAAGTGAATTGTGTTTAGGTACATATAACAGCATTGGCTATACATTGTGTTATTGTCCCTATGTGGTCTCTGCCACAGGTTCATCATAACTTCCTTGCTTTTGTACTCTATGCCTCTATTTATGAAGCCCATGATCCTGTATGCTTTTTTAACTGCTTTCTCAACCTGCCCTGCCACCTTCAACAACTTTTGCACATATACCCCCAGGTCTCTCTGTTCATGCACCCACTTTAGAATCATACCCTTTAGTTTATATTGCCTTGCCTCGTCTTCCTACCAAAACGTATCACTTCACACTTTTCTGCATTAAATTTCATTTGCCGCGTGTCCGCCCATTCCACCAGCCTGTCTATGTCTTCTTGAAGTCTATCACTAGCCTCTTCACTGTTCACTATACTTCCAAGATTTGTGTCATCTGCAAATTTTGTGCCCTGTACACCCAAGTCTAAGTCATTAATATATATCAAGAAAAGCAGTGGTCCTAGTACCAACCCCTGGGGAACACCACTGTACACCTTCCTCCAGTCCGAAAACAACAGTTCACCACTACTCTCTGTTTCCTGTCACTTGGCCAATTTTGTATCCATGCTGCCACTGTCCCTTTTATACCATGGTCTTCAACTTTACTGGCAAACCTATTATGTGGCATTTTATCAAACGCCTTTTGGAAGTCCATGTACACCACATCAACTGCATTGCCCTCATCAACCCTCTGTTACCTCACCCAAAAACTCAATCAAGTTAGTTAAACATGATTTGTCTTTAACAAATCCATGCTGGCTTTCCTTAATTAATCTATACTTGTCCAAGTGACTGTTAATTTTGTCCCGGATTATCATTTCTAAAAGCTTCCCCACTACCGAGGTTAAACTGACTGGCCTGTAGTTGCTGGGTTTATCCTTACACCTTTTTTGAACAAGGGTGTAACATTTGCAATTCTCCAGTCCTCTGGCAACACCCCTGTATTTAAGGAGGATTGGAAGATTATGGCCAGTCCCTCCGCAATTTCCACCTTTACTTCCCTCAGCATCCTAGGATGCATCCCATCCGGTCCTAGTGACTTATCTAGGTACTAGTGACTTATTAAGTACAGCCAGCCTTTCTAGTACCTCCTCTTTATCAATTTTTATCCCATCCAATATCTCAACTACCTCTTCTTTCACTATGACTTTGGCAGCATCTTCTTCCTTGGTAAAGACAAATGCAAAGTACTCACTTAGTACCTCAGCCATGCCCTCTGCCTCCATGCGTAGGTCTCCATTTTGGTCCCTAATCAGCCCCACCCCTCCTCTTATTACCTGTTTACTATTTATATGTCTATAGGAGACTTTTGGATTCCCTTTTATGTTAGTTGCCAATCTATTCTCATACTCTCTCTTTGCCCCTCTTATTTCCTTTTTCATTTCCCCTCTGAACTTTCTATATTCAGCCTGGTTCTCATGTGTTCTCAACCTGACATATGTCATATGCCCCCTTTTTCTGCTTTATCTCACTCTCTATCTCTTTTGTCATCCAGGGAGCTCTGGCTTTGGTTGTCCTACCTTTGCCATTCATGGGAATGTACCTCGACTGTACCTGAACCATCTCCTCTTTAAAAGCAGCCCATTGTTTGATTACAGTTTTGCCTGCCAATCTTTGATTCTAATTTACCTGGGCCAGATCCATTCTCAACCCACTGAAATTGGCTTTCCTCCAATTAAGTATTTTTTACTCTAGATTGCTCCCTATCCTCTTCCATAGTTAATCTAAACCTTATGATACTGTGATCACTGTTCCCTAAATGTTCCCCTACTGACACTTGGTTTACTTGACCCACCTCGTTCCCCAGAACCAGATCCAGCAATGCCTCCTTCCTCATTGGGCCGGAAATGTACTGATCAAGAAAGTTCTCCTGAACACAATTCAGAAATTCTTCCCCCTCTCTGCCCTTTACACCATAACTATCCCAGTATATATTAGGATAGTTGAAGTCCCCCATTATCACTACTCAATAGTTCTTGCACCTCTCAGCTATGTCAGCTGTGACTCAGTGGGTAGCACATTCGCCTCTGGGTCAGAAGGTTGTGGGTTCATAGTCCCACTCCAGGGACTTGAGCACATAAATCTAGGCTGACACTCCAGCGCAGTACTGAGGGAGCACTGTACTGTTGGAGGTGCTGTCTTTCAGATGAGATGTTAAACTGAGGACCCGGCTTCTCTCTCAGGTGGACGTAAAAGATCCCATGGCACCATTTCGAAGAAGGGCAGGGAAGTTATCCCCAGTGTCCTGGCCAATATTTATCCCTCAATCAACATAACAAAAACAGTTTATCTGGTCATTATCACATTGCTGTTTGTGTGCAAATTGGCTGCCGCATTTCCCACATTACAACAGTGACTCCACTCCAAAAGTAAAGCTGTAAAGCGGTTTGAGACATCTGGTGGTCGTGAAAGGTGCTATATAAATGCAAGTCTTTCTTTCTTTCTCTGTAATTTCCCTGCAAATATGCTCCTCTATATCCTTCCCTCTAGTTGGCGGCCTATCGAATACACCTAGTAGTGTAATGGCACCTCTATTGTTTCTTAACTCTAACCAAATAGATTCTGTCCTTGACCCCTCCAGGACATCCTCTCTCTCCATCACTGTAACATTCTCCTTAATCAATACTGCCAACCCACTTCCTTTCTTTCCTTCCCTATCTTTCCTGAACATCTTATATCCAAGAATATTTGTTACCCAATCCTGCCCTTTTTTGAGCCAGGTCTTCATTATATTATCATATTCCCATGTGTCTATTTGCGCCTGCAGCTCACCAACCTTCTTGTATTCTCTCTTAGTCTGACCCCACCTAATTTTGGTCTCTAATCGGTGGGGCCGATTAGGGACCATAAAGGGGGGCTATGCAGGGAGGCAGAGGTACTAAATGAGTACTTTGCATCTGTCTTCAACAAGGAAGAGGATGCTGCCATAGACATAGTGAAGGAGGAGGTACTGGAGATACTTGATAGGATAAAAATTGATAAAGAGAAGGTATTAGAAAGGCTAGCTGTACTTAAAGTAGGTAAATCACCAGGAGCAGATGGGATGCATCCTAGGAAGCTGAGGGAATTGAGGGAGGAAATCGCGGAGGTACTGGCCATAATATTCCAATCCTCCTTAGATACAGGGGTGGTGCCAGAGGACTGGAGAATTGCAAATGTTACACTATTGTTTTAAAAAGGGTGTAAAGATAAACCCAGCAACTACAGGCCAGTCAGTTTGACCTCGGTAGTGGGGAAGCTTTTAGAAACAGTAATCAGGGATAAAATTAACAGTCACTTAGATAGTTGTGGATTAATTATGGAAAGCCAGCACGGATTTGTTAAAGGCAAATCGTGTTTAACTAACTTGATTGAGTTCTTTGATGAGGTAACAGAAAGGGTTGATGAGGGTAATGTGATTTCCAAAAGGCGTTCGACAAAGTGCCACATAATAGGCTTGCTAGCAAAGTTGAAGCCCATGGAATAAATGGGACAGTGGCAGCATAGATACGGAATTGGCTAAATGATAGGAAACTGAGAAGGTACTGGAGGAAGGTATACAGGGGTCGGTTCTAGGACCACTGCTTTTCTTAATATATATTAATGACTTGGATGTGGGTGTACAGGGCACCATTTCAAAATTTGCAGATGACAAAACTTGGAAGTATAGTGAACAGTGAGGAGGAGAGTGATAGGCTTCAAAAAGACATAGACAGGCTGGTGAAATGGGCAGACACGTGGCAGATGAAATTTAATGCAGAAAAGTGTGAAGTGATATATTTTGGTAGAAAGAATGAGGACAGGACATATAAACTAAATGGTACAATCCTGAAGGGGGTGCACAAATAGAGAGACCTGGGGTATGTGTGCACAAATCGTTGAAGGTGACAGGGCAGTTTGAGAAAGAAGTTGAAAAGGTTTATGGGATCCTGGGCTTCATAAATAGAGGTATAAAGTACAAAAGTGTGGAAATTATGATGAACATGTATAAAATACTGGTTCGGCCCCAATTGGAGTACTGTGTCCAATTCTGGGCACCACACTTTAGGAATGATGTGAAGACCTCAGAGAAGGTGCAGAAAAGATTTACGAGAATGATTTCAGGAATGAGGGACTTCAGTTACGTTGATAGATTGGAGAAGCTGGGGTTGTTCTCCTTAGAGCTGGAAGATTGAGAGGAGATTTGATAGAGGTGTTCAAAATCATGACGGGTCTTGACAGAGTAGATAGAGAGAAACTGTTCCCATTGGCAGAGGGGTCGAGAACTGTAGGACACAGATTTAAGGTGATTGGCAAAAGAACCAAAGGCGACATGAGGAAAGACCTTTTTACGCAGCGAGTGGTTAGGATCTGGAATGCACTGTCTGAAAGAGTGGTGGAGGCAGACTCAATCACAGCTTTCAAAAGGGTGTTGGATAAGTATCTGTAGGAAAGCAATTTGCCTGATCTCTATATGTCGAGGAACCAACTAGAGATCAAGCCATCTTAGACTGGGTATTATGTAATGAGAAAGGATTAATTAGCAATCTTGTCGTGCGAGGCCCCTTGGGACGGAGCGATCATAATATGATAGAATTCTTCATTAATATGGAGAGTGAAGTATTTGACTCAGAGACTAGGGGCCTGAATTTAAATAAAGGAACTATGATGGTATGAGGCACGAGTTGGGTAGGATGGATTGGGGAATGTTACTTAAAGGGTTGACGGTGGATAGGCAATGACAAACATTTAAAGATCGCATGGATGAACTACAGAATCTGTTCATCCCTGTTTGGCATAAAAATAAAACAAAAAAGGTGACTTAACTGTGACTAACAAGGGAAATTAGGGATAGCATAAGATCCAAGGAGAGGACATATAAATTGGCCAGAAAAAGCAGCAAACCTGAGGATTGGGAACAGTTTAGGATTCAGCAAAGGAGGACAAAGGGATTAATTAAGAGGGGGAAAATAGAGTATGAGAGTAAGCTTTCAGGGAACATAAAAACTGACTTTAAAAGCTTCTATAGATATGTAAAGAGAAAAAGATTGGTGAAGTCAAGCGTAGGTCCCTTGCAGTCAAAATCAGGGGAATTTATAATGGGGAACAAAGAGATGGCAGCCCAATTAAATACATACTTTGGTGGAGGACACAAATAACCTCCCAGAGATGTCGGGAAACATAGGGTCTAATGAAAGGGAGGAACTGAATGAAATCAGCATTTGTAGGGAAATGGTGTTAGGGAAATTGATGGGATTGAAGGCCGATAAATCACCAAGGCCTGATAATCTACATCCTAGGGTACTTAAGGAAGTGGCCCTAGAAATAGTAGATGCATTGCTGGTCATCTTCCAAAATTCTATAGATTCTGGAACAGTTCCCATGGATTGGAGGGTAGCTAATGTTACCCCACTATTCAAAAAAGGTGGTAGTGAGAAAATGGGGAATTATAGACTGGTAAGCCTGACATCGGTAGTGGGGAAAATGCTAGAGTCCATTATAAAAGATGTAATAGCAGAGCACTTGGAAAACAATGACAGGATCAGACAAAGTCAACATGGATTTACAAAAGGTAAATCGTGCTTGACTAATCTACTGGAATTTTTTGAGGATGTAACTGGTAGAATAGATAAGGGAGAACCAGTGGATGTGGTGTATTTGGACTTTCAGAAGGCTTTCGATAAGGTCTGGCATAAGAGATTAGCATGTAAAGTTAAAGCACATGGGATTGGGGGCAAGGTACTGACTTGGATAGAGAACTGGCTGGCAGACAGGGAGCAAAGAGTTGGAATAAATGGCTCTTTTTCCGAGTGGCAGGCAGTGACTAGTGGGGTACCGCAGGGATCAGTGCTAGGACCCCAGCTATTCACAATATATATTAATGATCTAGACGAGGGAACTAGATGTAATATCTCCAAGTCTGCAGATGACACAAAGCCGGGTGGGCGTGTGTGCTGTGAGGAGGATGCCGAGAAACTCCAGGATGATTTGGACAGGTTGGGTGATTGGGCAGATGTATGGCAGATGCAGTATAATGTGGATAAATGCGAGGTTATTCACTTTGGTGGCAAAAACAGGAAGGCAGATTATTATCTGAATGGCAATAGATTGGGAGAAGGGGAAGTGCAATGAGACCTGGGTGTCCTTGTGCACCAGTCGCTGAAGGTAAGCATGCAGGTGCAGCAGGCGGTTAAGAAGGTAAATGGAATGTTGGCCTTCATAGTGAGAGGATTCGAGTACAGGAACAAGGATGTCTTGCTGCAGTTGTACAGGGCCTTGGTGAGACCACACCTTGAGTATTGTGTGCAGTTTTGCTCGCCTTATCTGAGGAAGGATGTTCTTGCCATGGAGGGAGTGCAGCGAAGATTCACCAGACTGATACCTGGGATGGCAGGAATGACGTATGAGGAGAGATTGGGTCGATTGGGCTTATACTCGCTGGAGTTTAGAAGAATCAGAGGGGATCTCATTGAAACTTATAAAATTCTAACAGGACTAGACAGACTAGATGCAGGAAGGATGTTCCCGATGGCGGGGGAGTCCAGAACCAGGGGTCACAGTCTAAAGATAAGGGGTAAGCCATTTAGGACAGAGATGAGGAAGAATTTCTTCACCCAGAGACTGGTGAACCTGTGGAATTCTCTACCACAGAAGGCAGTTGAGGCCAATTCATTAAATATATTCAAGAAGGAGTTAGATATATTTCTTAAGGCTAAAGGGATCAAGGGATATGGGGAGAAGGCAGGGATAGGGTACTGAATTTGGATGATCAGCCATGATTTCATTGAATGGCGGAGCAGGCTCGAGGGGCTGAATGGCCTACTCCTGCTCCTATCTTTTATGTTTCTATGTTTCTATGTTTGCAGGGTCACGGGGAAAGGGCAGGGGAGTGGGACTAACTGAAGTGCCCTTGCAGAGAGCTGGCATGGGCTCGACGGGCCAAATGGCCTTCTTCTGTGCTGTAACCATTCTATGATTTTATGATTCTAATACGGTACTATTTCGTACTCTAGTGCTATCTGTCTCTCCCAATCCTTCAATTCAAAAGAGAATTGTATAAACACTTGACAGGAAAAAATTTACAGAACTATGGGGAAAGAGCAGGGGAGTGGAATTAATTGGATAGCGCTACCAAAGAGCCGGCACAGGTACAATGGGCCAAATGGCCTCCTTCTATGCTGTATCATTCTATGATTCGATGATATAGGCTGATTGCACATGGCCCACTCAAACAGGAAGTGCCTGACTTGATTTACAAGGGAAACTAATCCACCACAGAGACAGATAAAACCAACTGATCACAGGTTCTGAGTCGTACAGGTAGATTCATCGCATGCTCTTCATCTGGATAAATGTGTTTCCATACAGGGATCTATCATGAATACATGTGCAGCAGTTCCAAGGTGAACCATGCAGTGCTGGTGGTGGGATATGGAAGTTATGGTGAAGGAGAAGCTGTGCAGAATTACTGGATTATTAAAAACAGGTACAATTTACAAGATGGATCCCAACTCACCTTGCTTTCAAGGCTTCTATTTCAGAAGTAGGCTAATAAATCAGTTTGGTCTGTTACACACCAGCCATTTAGACAAACTTTCAAATTATTAGTGCCTATATTCAGGTGGGTCAGGGTGAGGTCTTGCTGCTGATATTCAGGCATTTATTACCTTGAAAAAATCTTAAATCTTATCCTTCAGACCTCCCACTGAGAGGGCTCCTTGAGTCGAGCTTGTTTTGCGATGGTATTAATAGCAGAGTGTGTGTGTGCAGGGTCCCATTCTGTACAATTTTCATACAGTGAGTGAAATGGCCATCAAAGTCCCGGTGGTGTTACACTCAAGTAGGAATCGAATGGGAACTTTTTCAGTTTGTGCCTTCTTCCCAGTTAGATAAGGAGCCACCTACAATTTAAAATCCTAAATAATTTAAATAATTTCTCTGATGACAGACTTACTAACAGTCTGATTGATTGGGTCTAGAGATCAGAATTGTTACGCCGTGCCTCTCATTTGAATCAATCTGTCCCAAAGTAAGCCACAAGGAACATCTAAATACTTCAGTGAGAATCATCACTGGGTCTGAATGCAGTACACTGTGACTAACTGCTAACCCTAAAGCACGGGCAAAACAGTAAATTAATACAACTTTGTTTTTGTCTTTCTAGCTGGGGAGAGAATTGGGGCATGAATGGCTACATGTTTCTTGCCAAGGACATGAACAATCAATGCGGCATTGCCTCTGACGCAGTTTATCCTCTGGTGTAATGGCGGCTTCACTGACCGTCCGGAGATCCAGCTCATGGTTGTGGTTTGATACAATTGTGATCAGGCTCGGAAGTTGCTACAAGATGTAAATCATATCAGTGGCAACAAGAAACTTGTTGCATTGAACTGCAAATTTTATAATTAAATGTTTGAGGTTGGCTGATGCTAATATTTGTAGCTGGGTTGATTTCGAAGGGCATTGCCAAGTATCTGTCAAAATGGAGCATGATTTCTGTTGTGATTGCTGGCACAGCAATTAATTCCAGGCAATATCAAAATAAAATGGCTGCCATTGACACACTGAAGTAATTTACTCACTGTCAGAACATTGGCTCACCTGGTAAGTTTGGAAACTCAGCTGATTCCTCAGCTCCTGTTCCCTGGGGATCCTGCCTACCCACAGGCTGAACTCGGAGCAGTGCCAGGGTTGGAGGAAATAGGCTGGGGCAACCAGTTCTCAGTCAGAAGATCCCTTGATACTTGTGGAGGGAATGAAAGACAAAGATGTGAAGGAGAAATAAACCAGTACAATATCTAACTGCAGGCACTTATCAAAAACCTTTCCAGAACAATACATGCCAGGATGATGGTCTAATGTCCCATTGGAGATAGGATGTAGAAAATGTGGTATCAGTCAGCCCCCGAATATTCAGGCCATGCTTTCTGTTATCTACAGTAATAAGAACAACTTGCATTTATATAGCGCCTTTAACGTAGTAAAATGTCCCAAGGCACTTCACAGGAGTATTATCAAACAAAATTTGACATTGAGCTGCATAAGGAGATATTAGGACAGGTGACCCAAAGATGGTCAAAGAGGTAAGTTTTAAGGAGTGTCTTAAAGGATGAAAGAGGTAGCGAGGCAGAGAGGTTTATGGAGGGAATTCCAGGTCATAGGGCCTAAGCAGCTGAAGACATGGCCGCCAATGGTGGAGTGATTAAAATCGGGAATGCGCAAGAGGCCAGAATTGGAGGAGTGCAGAGATCTCGGAGGGTTGTAGGACTGGAGGAGGTTACAGAGATAGGCAGAGGTAAGTCATGCAGGGATTGAAAACAAGGATGAAAATTTTTTCGAGGCGTTGCCAGACTGGGAGCCAATATAAGTCACCAAGCACAGGGTGATGGGATAACTGGACTTGCTACAAGATAGCAGACGAGTTTTGCTTTATGGAGGGTGCAAGCTGGGAGGCCAACCTGGAGAGCATTGGAATAGTGGAGTCTTGAGGTAACAAAGACATGGATGAGGGTTTCAGCAGCAGATGAGCTGAGGCGGAGGTAGGGGGCGGAGATGGGTGATGTTACAGAGGTGGACGTAGGTGGTCTTGACTATTCTTGAGTAGGATGTTGACTATTTAAATATTTATCTTCTTTGTTTAAATCAATTATAAAATGATGATTCTACCAAACCATAGCAAACTATCCAGGACAAAGCAGTCCATGTCAGTTTATTTTCAGTATCAAAGTTATGAAGCAAGCGTTCCGTGACACACTGAGCACTGGCTCACACAGCTCAACTACGTCCAGCCGCAAAACACTTACATGGCTTCCTGTTTCAGGGTTTTTACATGGGTGGTGACAGTTTTACACAGTTTGAGACAAAAATAACCCAGTCCAGGCTGCAGATAGTAAACTGCCTCATTCATTTTGTTCATCCCTCTTTGGCATAAAAATAAAACAAAAAAGGTGACTCAACCGTGGCTAACAAGGGAAATTAGGGATAGCGTAAGATCAAAGGAGAGGACATATAAATTGGCCAGAAAAAGCAGTAAACCTGAGGATTGGGAGCAGTTTAGGATTCAACAAAGGAGGACAAAGGGATTAATTAAGAAGGGGAAAATAGAATATGAGAGTAAGCTTGCCGGGAACATAAAAACTGACTGTAAAAGCTTTTATAGATATGTGAAGAGAAAAAGATTGGTGAAGTCAAGCGTAGGTCCCTTGCAGTCAGAATCAGGGGAATTTATAAGGGGGAACAAAGAAATGGCCGACCAATAAAATACATATTTTGGTTCTGTCTTCACAAAGGAGGACACAAATAACCTCCCAGCGATGTCGGGGAACATAGGGTCTGATGAAAGGGAGGAACTGAAAGAAAAGAGCATTTGTAGGGAAATGGTGTTAGGGAAATTGATGGGACTGAAAGCCAATAAATCCCCAGGGCCTGATAATCTACATCCTAGGGTACTTAAGGAAGTGGCCCTAGAAATAGTAGATGCATTGCTGATCATCTTCCAACATTCGATGGAATCTGGAACAGTACCCATGGATTGGAGGGTAGCAAATGTTACCCCACGATTCAAAAAAGGTGGTAGAGAGAAAACGGCGAATTACAGACCGGTAAGCCTGACATCGGTAGTGGGGAAAATGCTAGAGTCCATTATAAAAGATGTAATAGCAGAGCACTTGGAAAACAGTGACAGGATCGGACAAAGTCAACATGGATTTACAAAAGGTAAATCGTGCTTGACTAATCTACTGGAATTTTTTGAGGATGTAACTGGTAAAATAGATAAGGGAGAACCAGTGGATGTGGTGTATTTGGACTTTCAAAAGGCTTTCAATAAGGTCCCGCATAAGAGATTAGCATGGAAAGTTAAGCACATGGGATTGGGGGCAAGGTATTGACTTGGATAGAGAACTGGTTGGCAGACAGAAAGCAAAGAGTTGGAAAAAACGGGTCTTTTTCCGAGTGGCAGGCAGTGACTAGTGGGGTACCGCAGGGATCGGTCCTTGGACCCCGGCTATTCACAATATATATTAATGATCTAGACAAGGGAACTAGATGTAATATCTCTGATGCGCTATCAATTACTCATAAAAGACTGAGAGTTAAGAGAGTAACTAAAGGCTTTTATTAACAAAAGAATGAAGGTCTGCCTCGAGTGGTCGACCGGTCCAGAAATACAAAGGGCTGGGGAGCAGTCACCTTTATACTAGGACTTGTGGGAGGAGTCAGCCGAGGCATGTCAAGGCATGTACACAGTGGAATACAAACAGTGGTTTACCACATTCACCCCTTGTTTAAAATTGAGTCCGGCAGGGTGAAGTGTATTAAAAGTTAGTGTATTGGAGTCTCTCCGGAGGTCTTGTCTGCCGCTGTGGTCGGCGTGGCGACGGCAGGGGTAGTGGAGCTTCCGGCATCGAGTCCTGCGTGGGCTGTGGCACAGGCGTGTCGTCCTCGTAGATGTTGAGCGGGTCGCGGGGCCCAGGCCTGCCGTCTGCTGGGGTGGCACAGCGCTATGAGGCGGTCCTACCGTGTCCCTTCTTCCCGCAGCCCGAGCAGATCGCGTTTTTCGCCGGGCAGCGCGCTCTGGGGTGTTTTGCCTGGCCACAGAAGTAGCATTTCTGGCCTTGGGGCACGGCTGTCTGGCCTTGGGACACTGCTGCGGTAGTTGGGCCATTGCTGGGGTGTGGCTGGGGTGGCACGGCGCTATGAGGTGGTCCTACCGTGTCCCAGGCTGTCATTCCCCGCGGCGTCCACGGTGCAGAGGAGTAGGCATCCATGCCCCGGTAGGCTGCATCCAATGATAGTGCGAGTTCAGAGGCCTTGTTGAGGTCGAGGTCACTCTGCTCCAACAGTCGCTGTCGGGTGTAATTGGATCTGTGGCCCGCTACAAAAGCGTCCCGGATAAGTTCCTCTGTGTACACGGCGGCCTTTACATCCTTACAACCACAGGCCCGGCCAAGCACAGACAGTGCCTGAAGGTATTCCACGGTCAATTCCCCAGGTTGTTGTTTACGACTCCCCAGAAGGTGCCTGGCGTACACTTCGTTCACTGGGCGCGTGTACTGGTCCTTGAGGAGCTTGATAGCGTCCGCGTATGAGGTCGCGTCTTGGATGACCGAGTACACTCGGTGGTTCACTTTGGAGGTCAGGACATCCACACTAGGACTTGTGGGAGGAGTCAGCCGAGGCATGTCCAGGCATGTACACAGTGGAATACAAACAGTGGTTTACCACAATCTCCAAGTTTGCAGACGACACAAAGCTGGGTGGCCGTGTGTGCTGTGAGGAGGATGCCGAGAAACTCCAGGATGATTTGGACAGGTTGGATGATTGGGCAGAAGCATGGCAGATGCAATATAACATGGATAAATGCGAGGTTACCCACTTTGTTGTCAAAAACAGGAAGGCAGATTATTATCTGAATGGCAATAGATTGGGAGAAGGGGAAGTGCAATGAGACCTGGGTGTCCTTGTGCACCAGTCGCTGAAGGTAAGCATGCAGGTGCAGCAGGCGGTTAAGAAGGCAAATGGTATGTTGGCCTTCGTAGCGAGAGGGTTTGAGTACAGGAACAAGGATGTCTTGCTGCAGTTGTACAGGGCCTTGGTGAGACCACATCTTGAGTATTGTTTGCAGTTTTGATCACCTTATCTGAGGAAGGATGTTCTTGCCATGGAAGGAGTTCAGCGAAGATTCCCCAGGCTGATACCTGGGATGGCAGGAATGACTTATGAGGAGAGATTGGGTCAATTGGACTTATACTCGCTGGCGTTTAGAAGAATGAGAGGGGATCTCATTGAAACTTATAAAATTCTGACAGGACTAGGCAGACTAGATGCCGGAAGGATGTTCCCGATGGTTGGGGAGTCCAGAACCAGGGGTCATAGTCTAAGGATAAGAGGTAAGCCATTTAGGACAGAAATGAGGAGGAATTTCTTCACCCAGAGTGGTGAACCTGTGGAATTCTCTACCACAGAAGGCAGTAGAGGCCAATTCATTAAATATATTCAAGAAGGAGTTGGATATATTTCTTAAGGCTAAAGGGATCAAGGGATATGGGGAGAAAGCAGGGACAGGGTACTGAATTTGGATGATCAGCCATGATCGCATTGAATGGCGGAGCAGGCTCAAGGGGCCGAATGGCCTACTCCTGCTCCTATTTTCTATGTTTCTATGTTTCTATTCTATGTTTACCAGAGAAACCATGTACCAGAAATTCGGGTCGGAGGCTTCCCGTGGGTGCAAGCCTCCGACCTGCACTTACCTAGCGCGCCGGTCGTTGTGCTGTGGGCCCACGTGGTATTCCGATCCTGGGCCTCCTCCAACTGCCGGCGCGCAGTGCTTGCGTATCCCACGGGCGCAGTTACATACAATTGCAATGTTGGTGCAGCAGCAATTTCTATTGGCACTTAACCCTATGCATGTGCCTGTTTACTCCAGCCTCATTGTTATAAAGCTAGTACAAACTGGAGCTCTGGAGGAAGACACATTTTCACAGCCCAGCCCACAGATTTTATCTTCCACAACTTCACTGGGCTTATGATGATTTTTTTTGTGCTCCGCAAGGGAGTGATGCCAGTGCTGGGAATTGGGGCATTTTCCCATTTTCATTGTCGTCAGCATCAAGCACTTCCAGGTCAATTATAGCACTGTGTATTCAATATTCTGTAAGGGGTTTTCCTTGAGAGATTTCCCTGAGGTTTCTCTCTAGAGGCCTCTCTTGCACAGTAAAACCTTGAGTGGTTCGACCCACTCGCCCCTTAGATTCTATACTCTGGACTTAGGCACAGGAACTGCAATGTAGAGAAAACTCTTGTAGACCAAGTTTGATGAAACAAAATGAAATTTTATTGCATAAGGAAAAATATCAAATCAAATGCAAGCAGATAAGGGAGTACATGGGAGGGAAAAACACACAAACAAATCATAATGACACAGTACTAACTACAGCAAATACAGGCATCTTATACTCTACAAAGATCATCATGAAATAAGGAAACACATGGAACATCGAGGGATAACAACTCATGTTAATTGTACCCTTAAATCCACCCCCTTATTAAAACTATCTAGATCTGATTGTGAAGGGCCAGAAACATGCTCACCAATCCCACTAGGAAGTGCACGGTTTTGAAATCGAGTCTGTGTTTGGTCCTTTCAGGCGTTTCGCCTCCACGTGGATCGTGGAGCCCCTGCAAGCTGCGCCACACCTCTCTCCTGAGGTGGGGGTCGGGGGCGGCTGGACACCGGCGGGCCCGGATGTCGGCGGGGTCGAGGATCATCGGCTCGACCCTGGTTAGAGGAGCCTTGGGCTGGCTCCCATCGCTTCTTCAGTTTTCTTTTCTCTCTTCTCCCGAGCCGGGGTGGCTGGAAGGTTTCTTCACTTGGGACCTTTATTTTTTTTGTCTCTTCTCCCAAGTTGGGTCAATGGCCTGTCGTTCCGGCAACGGCCCGGGGATGGTCGATGATCTCCCGATGTGTTTCCCCGGGGCGGGACGCCGGCTTTGAGACAGCCTTCTCGACGTTGGCTTTCTCCTTCCTCCTGCGAGTGCCTGCTTCTTCTTCTGGGTGTCTGGATTCAAGCTGTGTGTTCAACCGCTGAAAAGTCTTCCAGATATACTTTCTTCCAGAAACCTCCGTCTCCCGCCCAAAATCAGGTTAGTCTTTGTTTTACTTTTGGCGGGCTGGGAGCACAGTGGGGTAGTTATTATATTTTAAAATGTCTTAAATGGCTGGTAAAGGCCCATCTCTGGTCTGGAATTACCTCCATTGTTTTTAATGTCCTGCTGATCTCGTTATCTAGTCCTGGGTGCTGTTCTCATAAATATGAAATTGTCCGCTTTTGTCTGGGTCAACATTTTGATGGCTTCTGTCTCCAGGCCGATCTCGACTAGATCTGCATCTAATCCATATGCATATGTGTGGGTCTGGTTTCGTTCTCTCAGAAACGGCTTCCAGAACTTGCTGTAGGTTGAATCCACAATGCTGTCTGAGGTAGCGCAGGAACCATTTTAAAATGTCCCAATAAGCTGATCACGTGGTATGGTGGCCATTTTGTATGCCCCTTTTTCTGAGCTTCTTTTAAACAGTCTTTAAAATCATCGCCTCTTCTGCCATTTGACTCTTATTAATACAAAGTCCAATTTTGCGAATCCTACACTCCCTCCTGCTGATACTGTAACTTGCTTGAAGTATCATAATTCTGGGTGAGCAAAATTTTCTGACTTTCCACAATCTAACCATCCCCAGTATTTACCTATCTATGACCCCACGACACATGCATTTCCCATTTCAGAAAAATCTAGTGTACATTAAGCATCTATAGATGGCAATACCTTGGAGTTAAAAATCTAACAATTTACTTCCAGGCGCGGAGGGGGTCCTTATACCCCTACATCACCTAGTGCATACACATTACCCTTTTAATAATAACATCACATCTAATAAAATTTCAATCAGAAAATAAAGTACATACATGAAAAATTCAAAAATACACATGAATACATATCAAAAATAATACAGAGGAGGGAGGGAAAACTTTAACTTAATACAAAGCAGCAAAATCTAAACGGGTGTCTCTTCTTCTACCCGCGCATAATGCTCCCTCCATTGCCCTCTATTCTCGTATTTTTGCGAACGTTTGACCTTTTTACAGTGTACAAACAGTAAGTAAACTACAATGACAACCTGGCACACTACAAGAATGTGGGAGGCTATCCTAATCCAGGAAGGGACTTCTATATTAGTGAACCGGTCCCACCACGGTGGGGTCACTACATCCAATATGTCTGCCCCTATCTCTAAAGTCTTCTGCTCCAGTGTGTAGAAGTGTTTTTGTGAAACAACAACGGCTTTTAATATCTTGGTGAGGTGTTCAGGGAGAGGGGGAATGATATATCCAAAATGTGCAACGAATCGCTTCAAATCGGTGAAATTCTCTTTCACAGTGATGTGAACAGTGGAAGGTTCAGGAATGGGGACAATTTGCTCTTGGGCCACTTGAACTTCTGCCCTGGGCTTGAAACAGAAGCTGCTGTCACTAACCGGACACCAACCGTGCTGTCCATGCTGGTAGTGGGGCACTGCAGTGGTGACACAGTATGTCCCACCTCCTATATATGCCACCTGCAGGGGCACATGGCCTTGTGCCATTGCCTCCATGGTGCAATTTATAGGCTTCGCGCCAGCAGTTCTGAACCCGCACTGTGGTTTTGAATGGGCATTCAAGTGTTGGGGACACAGGATGATGTGTGCTCCCCGGCTCCGGCACCCCGAGAGGTCAGTACCCATCATTGCATGCTCCCATCGAATGACGTAAGGTGGGACCCCCATGTAGCGAATGTGCGCACCCCCCTGAATGACTCCAATGTTCTCCACCCTGTATACCGGGGTGGGTTCAGCTGTCGTTCCCATCACTGGCATTCTTACCACTATACCCATAATGCTGTGATTAGACCGTCCACAGTCCACTGGGACTGGGTAGGCCTCTGAAGGTAATCTGAGCTGGCACGGACTCAATGTATTCTCGAAAGGGTGGAGGGCTGCGAGGTGCTTGTTGCTGATCCAGGAGGGGACTAAACCTTGCTTTAAATCCTCCAGATTACTGTGGCCCTCACCCAGTAACCACGCCCCATATAGCACACAAACTTCGTTCTGCGCAGCCTGATCGGACGCATTCCGATCCTCCCTGATGAGAGCATTTACCATTCTGGTGTGTTTCTCCAGCTCAGCTATTATCTCTTTTAAGTGTAGTGTCATGGCCTGGTCCTCGTGTAACTCAGAACCCACTACCTTATTCTCATCAGTCAGTATCTTTCTTAGCTGTGTTTTTAAACCATTGATCTGGGTTTGCAGCTCCACGTCATCCAGTGTGTTGATGACAGAAGTTCCTGTATTAAAAGCTGTGAAAATATCATTTACTGCACCCCTTCTTTGTCTCCCTACTCTGTCCAAGACCTCGTGTGGTGTGGTGTACAATTCGGCTCTGTCAACATCGGCAAAGTCGAATTCGTAAAACTGTTTAAACATGTTTGTTAACAGGACCTGGTATATTGCTCTGTTTCCTTGGGGCACCACGCTGGCAATCGTACCTTGGTGAGATTTAAAATCACCGAAGCCACTGCGTAGTTGACCCCTTGGTACAGTACCTAATCTGTGAGTACCAATACCAATCCATTCCCGGGTCCCTTTGTCGTGGTGGGGCACCCTTCCTTGAGGGCTTTAGCTACTGGAATTGTGGACAGGGGCTTGCGGGGTCGGGTGATGAGCTCCGTGGTGTTTACTGGGATCTGTGAGTATGGGACTCCGCACGCCCGTGTGCTGACGTCCCACCTCATTCCTTGTCCAGCATCCTGCCACTGTCTTTGGAAAAAGATGGAGACGCCTGTGGGGCAAGCGCGTTCTGAACCCCACATACAGATGTAGATCCCCTCATCTGGTTCCCACCATTTGTCCCAACAGACACTCAACCCCCCATGAGTTCCCGTTATTGTCCAATGGGTGTTATTACCCAATCTCTCCCATTCCACCGTTGAGTTCTTCATGGTGCTGCTCAACTTGCGCAGCCACCACCAGCGGTCCAAAGGTACATGTCCCAAACAAACAAGGCAAATCTTCTTGCCCACGGTGACGCTGATCCTGGGCACAATGATCCGCACCCTGGGGCACATCAGAGATGTTTCTCTGTATGCAAATCCCGTCTGGCTGGAGTATTCAGTAGAGTTCGACCCCAGCCAGCCTGGCCATCTCCCTTCATGGAAGTAGGCAGCAGTCTCTTCAGCGTCCCGTGAGCCGGTTACGTCAGTCGCGATGGGGCCTCTATTTCCAGAGCACCCGTAGATGGTGGAGTCCTTGGTGCGACCCCGATAGGCCCAGCTCCATCCGACCATCACAAACGCGACGAGGATCCCTCTCATTTTTCTTCTGGTTCCTGCAATAAATCAAACAATATAGCCAGGCTCCCGAGAGATTCTGGCTTAGGTGACGGCATGATCGGGTCTTTCGACCTCAATCCAAAAACACACACATATACTGGGCAGATTTAAAACTACTTAAACTCTAATCATGTTAATATTTACACACCTTAAACTTAAACCTAAATTTATGTACAGCGCCGCCGGTCCCCGGGCGGCTTGCCTAATCCCTGATTGGGCTGCAGCCTGCCGCTCCCTGTGGCAGGGCTGCAGTGACCTGTGGCTCTGGTTCCCCGCAGCCTTTTGCTGTTAATCAGGGACTGTGTTTTTTCATGGATTTCTGAAGTCGGCGTCTACTGGGAGCGGGGGAATCGGGCCAAAGTTTTACAGGCTGAGACGTTCGAGTCGAACTGCGAAAAGGTACTTTGGGCGTGGCTCCCTTAGCGAGTGGACCTTCGGGTGGGACCTCAGCTCTCACAGCCCGTGGCTCTTCCACGACTGTAGGCTTCGGCTCCCTTCCCTCAGGCTCCGCCCCTTTGGGATTTGGGCAGGCTCCCTTGGCGAGTGGACCTTCGGGTGGGACTTCAGCTCTCACAGCCCGTGGCTCTTCCACGACTGTAGGCTTCGGCTCCCTCCCCTCAGGCTCCGCCCCTTCGGGAATTGGGCCTGTGGCAGACGGCTCCTCCTCACCTGTCCCTACAGGTGGAGAATCTCTGCCCCCAATTTCTACCTCCCCCACGCTCGAGTCGAGGGCAGGACCTCCGTCCTCCGACTCCACCTCCTCCAGAATCGTGTCGAGGGCGGGACCTTGTTGTTCGGGCCCCTCCTCATCCGAGTCGCAGCCATTGGAGAAACCTCCCCCCAGGTGGGCGGGACCTCCTCTCCTTGCAAGCAGGCTACAACGCCAGCTTGTGTGGTCTGTGACTCACCGCGCGCCTCAGGCTGAGGATCTTTATCCTCAGACCTGGCTTTGGTTGCTGAGGTTCTTGCACCCGGCTTAAACAGTTTGCACTGATTGATGTGAAACCATTTAGTGCGCCGGGGCAACTTCACTGCATATACCATGGGGCTGGCATTTCCTTTAAGGTTTTCTGCTGGTGCAAGTTAATTATCCCTATTCATCTTTCTGCCGACCTCTGCAATTCTTACTGCTACATCAGCGGGAATCTTGTCTCATCTCCCGGTGTTCTAGGGTCACCATATAGAACGGTGTGAAAGGCAGGTGTTCCTTATTTTATGTCATCTTTACAAGTGCAGATGTTCCTTATCTTATGTGCCATCTTTATGAAGTTTAAATTAGTGTAGGGGGGCATCTATTAACTGGTTTAAGGTAATTTCCCTGGTCTTGCAGCCTTTGCCTGCACGCTGACCAATTCCAATCTTTTACCTGGTTTACGGTAATTCACCTGGTCAGGCAGCCTGCTGCTACACTGTAAACCAAATTCCAATAAACCAATTTTCAAACAGCGGTTTTAAATCGCTACCCCACCTTCCAGTTCTGACTGAAGGGCTTATAATTAATGATATTAAAACAGACAAATGGTCTGGATGAAAGAAAATCAAGCTTTATTAACTAAAAGAAACTATAATCAAATATAAAACTATACCACACGAACACAGTAAATTAAAGTAAAATTGCTTAAATGGAGGAAGGCAGACGGTAAAAATGAGGGGTAAGTGGCTACAATGTTGATTAAACAATCGTGGCAATATCCCCTTAATTACCACCCCCCAACTCCTTACTAGGTTGCTTTGCTGAGGAGTCAAACACCCTGCTCACCTGTGGTCCAGCGAAGTGAGAGAGAGAGAGAGCTAGCTTCTCAGGAGCTATCTTTATACCTGGAAAAGTCTGTCTGCAAAATTCGTGCCCAAAGTTCCAATACACAAGAGAAACGCTGATGATTGGTTGATTCAAGGTGGTTGGAATGGGTTAATGTGTCTGCACTGTGGGGCCGAAATGTTCCCGCCCACATCCGGAGCTCACCTGGGCTAAAACAAAAGGGAATGTAACTGCCCTATTGTCCAGAATGATGGGTGCTTCAAAAACCCATTCAATTCCTAAACTGTTGCATAAAAAATCCGTCCCATGGTTTCAGTATCTCATTGTCTGTGAGTGCTTTGAATGGCTGTGTAAACAGAAGCAGTTTCAATTGATTGTCCTGCGGTTAGTCTCAAGTGGGCTAATCTCTTATGTCAATAAGCAACTTCAAGTGCTTCTGATTTTGTGATTGCCCAAATTCCGGGGAACAATTTTATTAATAAATGTACTGACTTAAGGTGTGTGACTATTTTCCAAAGAGCTCCATGAGTCCGGTGTTGTCCACGTTCTTTCCAGCTCAGAGCAGTCTTTTGCGGTTCTAGGCACATTTTAAAACAATGTAGACAAGTCACATCACCCAATTCTTCGTCCACGATGTGGACCAATATTTTCAATCTTCAGGGAAAAGTAGGGGAATTTTGCAAAACCCCTACATTCCACCCTTTTGATACTCCCAACTTGCTTGTAGTATCAACTCAAAGGAGTGAGCAAAATTTTCAGACCCCCCTCACAAACAACCATCCCCTGTATTTACCTAATAGTTATCTGCCACTGATCCCCCGAACCGTCTATTCCCCTAAAATTCGAGAAAAAACTGCGGTACGGTAGGCATCTTACAGATACATCAGTTTACAATAAGGGGTCTCATACCCCTACACGCTTGTAAAATTACAATGCAATCAAAATTTACAATCACCTTTTTACATTATAACTTATTACAAAATGTTGCAATCTTAGTTACACAATGTAATCAAAATGATCCCAAGCACAGAGAGGGTCCAACGCCTCTGCTCAACTTGGAACTATAAAACAAAATACAAAAAATCTTCATTAAACATTGAAACAACATGCTTAAATAAAACCCTGACCATCACGTGCCGATGATGGATCGCGAAATTCGAGTGGGTATTGCTCCTCCCACCCGGGCAGTAAAAGTACCTCCCACCTCCCTTTGATTGTCTTAAACTTTAAAACAGACAGAATGGATTTACAGACCAGCCTGCTCCGCCAGCCCCGAGCTGTTCCCTTGTCCCTTTGTGGAGGTGGGGTACCCCTCACGTTTAAAATTACCTTGGCACAGACCGAGACCGGGGAGTATGGGATCGCGACTCCCAGTCCCTCCCCCTCCCGTCTACCCTTGACTGGCTGCAGAAAATGATGGGTGCCTGTGTGGCGGCTCTCGCTGGCCCCACACTCAAACTTGGATCCCAGATTCGGCCACCCATTCATCCTCCCCAGCCACACTTACACTAACCTTGCCCGTGGGCCCCGGGTGAGCTCCTCCCGCCCCCGAACACACCCACACAACTCTGGGGCCTCCCCCTCCCTTTTACAATCTTTCCCGGGCCATCACCACCCACCCCTGGGGAATGCGTCCCTTTGTGGCAAGGCGCCCGCGCTTCCCCACCATGACTCCTCAACAGTGAGGTCTCCCACAAGTGAACTTCGGTCAGGATAGTGCTGGGTTGGGGGCCGTGCCCCACCCAGCTGGGGCCATCTCTTCCACGTAGGAGGAGGAGGCAAGTTCCTCCGGACCCTGTCCGGTTTCTCCCGAAGGTCGCTGCGGGGTTTCCCTCTGGATTCGTCCAGTGGTGAGGTGATCCCCAACATTCTGTATCTGTATCTTCATTTGATGCCCAGCTTGGGCTGGGCGAACAGGGCTGCTTCATGGTCCAATCTCCTGCAAAACTTAAAAGGACATGCAGCCAGGTCTCACTGACCTGCTACCTTAGGTGGAGACGTGGTCGGGTCCCTCGACCTCGGACCAAAATACAAACATTTGGCACACTTATACACTTAAACTTCATACTAACTTAAAATTACCAGTTAATTCTAAACTTACAATATACACCTTAAAGCAAGCTATATACACACACATAGCTATAATACAAATGCCGCCCATTTCCGGACGGCCAGGCTAATCTCTGGCACTGTCGCAGTTTGCTGCTGGCTGCAGCGAAGCTGGACTGCCTCCTGCCTCTGGTCCCTTGCAGCTTATGGCCGCTGGTTGGGGACCTGTTCTTTGGCTTCTCCCTGATTCGGGAGTCCGCCTTACTCCACTGTAAAGTGGGTGACCATCTTGTCTCGGGTTTGCAGACCCGCTGAGACCTTCTGAGGGGCGTCTCTGTGGGGGAAACTTTGGCTGGTGGACCCTGAGCCAGGGTCGCAGCCCTAGCTGGCTGGGAGCCTTCTCCCCCTGGTGCCAACAGCCTGCACTGTATAAGATACCTGGCAGCCTGCTGGTACTCCGGGTTTGCCTCCTTTTCCCTGCCCACTCCTGTGCTGGGGGCAGGTATTCCCTCACCACCAGCTGCTGGTGGCTGCAAATCCTCCTCTTCAGGTCCACAACCTGGTGCCAGCTCCCCCCCCCCCATGTCCCCTGTAAGAGGAATTACTATCCCTGCCTTCCCAGGGTCCCACATCATGGGGGGTACCATTCCAGAGGCTGGCTGGGAAGCTGGTCCCATTAAACAGGCGACTGCGCCTGCGTGAATCTCCTCCCCTGAGTCCCTCGGCAGAGGCTGTGAAGCCTCTGTATTCAAGCAGGCGAGTGCGCCTGTGCAAACCTCCTCCTGGGAGTCCCGCGGCAGAGGCTGTGAAGCCTCTGGCTTCAAACAGGCGATTGCGCCTGCGCGGGATAACTTAGAAAGAGCCGCTGGGGTCCCGCAGGCAACTGCGCCTGCGCGTTCGGTTACTTTAAAAAGGGTTGGGAGAACCGCTGGGTCTTCCAAGCAGGCCTGTGCGCCTGCGCATAAAAACTGAGCAGCAGGGATCTTTAAATGGCCGACTGCACCTGCGCGCTCGGCCTCACTGTGAGCAAGAGCCGCTGGGGGTTCCGGGTTTGCGCCTGCGCAAACCCGGTGTTGAGAAACCCTTTCCCTCAGCCGCGCGGCTGTGCCTGCACGGCCCTCCTGTTGGCAAAACTCTCCCCTCAGGCGCGCAACTGCACCTGTGCGGGAAAACTGAAAAGGATCCGCTGGGGGTACCGGCTGGGGAACCGCGCCTGCGCAAACCTGGTCTTGGGGAACTTCTCCCCTCAGGCGCGCGACTGCGCCTGCGCAAACCTGCTGTTCAGAAGACTGGGGGATTCCTGTATCCAGACCAGTGACTGCGCATGCGTGGGCAGACTCCAAGCGATCTTCTGTGAATGGATGGGCAGCAGCCTGCTGATTTCTAATCCCAGGCTGCGGTTTCTCTGTTTCTGAGCCACCTAACTTTTTCAAATTTAATTTTGGTTTGAATTCAAGCTTTTGCCAAAATTTAGGTCCCACAGGGGTAGGGAAGTGTCCCAATTTGTGGACTGGACAACTTTACTCTGGAAACAAGCCACAGCGCCTGTTTTTACAGGCTGTGAACTTGAACTTGTCTGGTCAGCAAACTCATGTTCTCTTTCCTGGGTGGCTTTAAATGGGGAATTTTGGACTTGGACCTGCCTTTGGTCTGGGGCCAAAACTATCTCCTGTGTGCCTCCCTTGTCCCGGATTTCTGCTACTGGACCTGCTCTACAGGGGTCCCAGAACTCTCCTTCCCTGTTCCCTGGCTTAAACAGCTTACCCTGCCCAGGAATGGCTCCTTCCCCCACACAAGCCACAGCACTTGCCTGTGAACTTGTACCTACTGTGGGCTGAGGATTCCTATTCTCAGGCTCATTCCCAGCTGCCTGGTTGGGGTTGACTTTAAACCCCTTTCTTTCCAGTCATTGTGGGGAGGCAGAGGTGGGCAAGGGGGCTGCAGCACCACTGATGGCTGCTCCCTTTCCCTGATTGGCCCTCATGAGAGATTTTAACGTCTCCAGGACAGACTCGATTGTGTCTGTCTCTGCCTTCTGAGTTGGGGCTGCGGGGTTCCTGGCAGTATCATCTCTCCCAGGCCTTTTACAATCCCTGCGCCAGTGGCCCTCTTCCCCGCACTTGTAACAAGTGACCTTGTTCTGGGAGGGATGGCTCCCCTCCTGGCGCCACTCTTTCTGATATGGAGCCCCAAGTTTATCTAATTCCCTATCCAGCACCGTTCTGAGTGCTGCCTGTGGGATGGTTCCACTTGGGCTACCAGTAAAATCCGGCTGACCTGCCTTCGGGCTGATCAGGCAAATCATTCCCCTTGCTACCTTTAAAGACACGTTAAGGCTTTCTATCTCTGCCCTACAGGGGCCATGATCTGCTTCACTAAACCTTTGGGCGCAGGCCAGCTTATAAGCTGTCTTTACTTCTCTAAACCTTTCCTCCTGCTCTGTTACTTCTGAGGTGAGGCGGCATTCTCTTCCCGCAGTCTCATCTCGCTATCTCTGGCCTCAGTGATTCCCTGCACAAGGCGTTCTATAAATGCCTGGCATTTCGTGACCTCTAGTGTGAGGCGTGCATTTTCTTCCCGCACCCTCATACCACTAGCTCTGGCCTCATTCACCTCTCTTATGAGGTGTTCTACCCCCGCCTGGCACTTCTCAAACTGGGACTCCTGATTCTTGGCCTCTTAACCTGGCCACCTATACTATAATAGGTCAGCTTACACACTGCCACTACGTTCCGCAGGACTGCCCACAGGCTAAAAACAAGAAAAGCAATAACTGATGCTTTCTCCAGATCCAGAGCACATATCAAATCAAAAACGGCCTGCAGTCCTGCCGCGGTCGCCATTTTGTAGGGGGGCATCTATTAATTGGTTTAAGGTAATTTCCCTGGTCTTGCAGCCTTTGCCTGCACTCTGACCAATTCCAATCTTTTACCTGATTTACGGTAATTCACCTAGTCAGGCAGCCTGCTGCTACACTGTAAACCAAATTCCAATAAACCAATTTTCAAACAGCGGTTTCGAATCGCTACCCCACCTTCCAGTTCTGACTGAAGGACTTATAATTAATGATATTAAAATGGACAAATGGTCTGGATGAGAGAAAATCAAGCTTTATTAACTAGAAGAAACTATAATCAAATATAAAACTATACCACACGAACACAGTAAATTACAGTAAAATTGCTTAAATGGAGGAAGGCAGACGGCAAAAATGAGGGGTAAGTGGCTACAATGTTGATTAAACAATCTTAGCAATATCCCCTTAATTACCATCCCCCAACTCCTTATTAGGTTACTTTGCTGAGGAGTCAAAAACCCTGCTCACCTGTGGTCCAGCGAAGTAAGAGCTAAGAGAGAGCTAGCTTCTCAGGAGCTATCTTTATACCTGGAAAAGTCTGTCTGCAAAATTTGCGCCCAAAGTTCCAATACACAAGAGAAATGCTGATGATTGGTTGACTCAAAGTGGTTGGAATGGGTTAATGCGTCTGCATTGTGGGGCCGAAATGTTCCCGCCCACATCCGGAGCTCACCTGGGCTAAAAAAAAAGGGAATGCAACTGCCCTATTGTCCAGAATGATGGGTGCTTCAAAAACCCATTCAATTCCTAAACTGTTGCATAAAAAATCCGTCCCATGGTTTTAGTATCTCCTTGTCTGTGAGTGGTTTGAATGGCTGTGTAAACAGAAGCAGTTTCAATCGATTGTCCTGCAGTTAGTCTCAAGTGGGCTAATCTCTTATGTCAATAAGCAACTTCAAGTGCTTCTGAAGGGAACTTCCCTTTGATTGGCAGGTCTTTGACTGCCACTGTATCCTCCCACTTTTTCCACAGACAACTCGAGCTGCTTTTTTCCAAGCCCCATTGTTCTTGGCCAATGCTTTCTGTGGTCATTTTAACACCTTTTGTGATTGCCCAAACTCCAGGGAACAATTTTATTAATAAAAGTACTGTCTTAAGGTGTGTGAATATTTTCCACAGAGCTCCACGAGTCCGGTGTTGTCCACGTTCTTTCCATCTCAGAGCAGTCTTTTGCGGTTCTAGGCACATTTTAAAACATTGTAGACAAGTCACATCACCCAATTCTTCGTCCACGATGTGGACCAATATTTTCAATCTTCAGGGAAAAATAGGGGAATTTTGCAAAACCCCTGCATTAGAACACCTTATCCAGGGTGAACCATTGTTTTTGTTCCCAAAGGTCAGCCTGTCGGAGCCATGCACCTTCTGTTTCAATAAGGTTAATTATTCAGGGTCAACAACTGTCTTATCTCAATAGCCAGAATTCTTTCATAGCTATTTCATAGTTAGGTTTCTAAATATCCAAACCCAGTTTGTCATGTTTTAATAAGGCCAGAATTCTTTCATAAGATAGTGTATTTTTCTGAATAGGTTATATGGCTCATTCCTTCACAGGACCTCATCCCTCTTTCTACCTATGTTGTTGATACCGATATGGACCACGAGCTCTGGCTGGTCACCCTCCCCCCTCAAAATGTTCTGCAGCCGCTCAGTGACATCCTTGACCCTGGTACCAGGGAGGCAACATACCATCCTGGAATCACCTCTGTGGCCACAGAAATGCCTGTCTGTTTCCTTAACTATTGAATCCCCTATCACTATTGCTTTCCAGATCTTCCTCCTCCTCCTCCCCTGTACAGCTGACCCACCTGTGGTGCTGTGGACTTGGCTCTGGCTGCACTCCCCAGAGGAACCATCGCCCTCACCACCGATTAGAAAGTGAGATGCGCTTGGGATTCCTGCACTACCTGCCTGCTCCTCCTTATCTGTCTGGTGGTCACTCATTCCCTCTCTGCCTGTACACCGTTACACTGTGGGATGACCACCTCCTGAAACATGCTAGCCACGTAGCTCTCAGCCTCATGGATGCGCTGCAGTGACGCCAGCTGCTGCTCAAGCTCCGAAACCCATAGGAAATGTGGCAGCCAATTAGCACCCAAGAGCAACAAAGTGATTAAATGGTGAGGTGGAGGGCGAGAAAGAGATGTAGCATTGGAGGAGGTAACAGATAGGGAAAGTTGAGGCCATGGAAGGACCTAAACACAAGGATGAGTATTTTAAATTTGAATCATTGGGGAAATGGCTGCTAACATATGTCAGTGAGAATAAAAATGATGAGTGAGCAGGACTTTGTGCAAAATATGATGTAACCAACAGAGTGTTGGGTCAGCTGAAGTTTATGGAGTCTGGAGGATGGGAAGCTGGCCGAGGGAGCATTGGAGTGATTAGAGTATGGAGATGACAAAATCATAGATGAGGGTTTTAGTGGTAGAGGAGCTGAGGTAGGAGTAGGGAAGGTAATATTATGGAGATTGAAGTAGGCGGGCTTCATGATGCTGAGGATATGGGGTCAGAAACTCAGCTCACGGACCAACAAGATACCAAGGTTGTGAACATGCTGACTCCGCCTGCATCATGTGGCCAGGGAAGGGAATGGAGTTTGTGGTTGACTTTGGTCTTCCCAATGTTTAGCTGGAAAAAATTGAGGATCATCCAAGATGAGATGTTGGTTAAGCACTCTGACACCACGGAGGCAGTGGATGGGTCAAGATAAATGGTGGAGAAGTAGACATAGGTATCATTGGTGTACATATGAAACCTGTGAATCTGTGGAAGTGAAGAGGAAGTGGCCAAGGATGGATCGTTGAGGGACTTCTGGTGGTGATGGTGTGGGGGTGGGTGGAAAAACCATTGTTAGAGATGCTCTGGCTATAATCGGATAGGTAAGAGTATAACCAAGCAATGGCAGTCACACTGTGCTGGATAGTGGAGGAGGAATTTGGAGGACGATACTGTGCTCCACTGTGTTGCAGGGTATAGAGAGATTATGGAGGACAAGGAGGGATAATAACAGACGTTAGAGAAGGAAGATTGGAGATGGAGCGGTAGTTTACAAGGACAGAGTGGGTCGAGGGTGGTTTTGTTTTGACAGGGGTGATGACTGAGGTTTTGAAAGGGTGGGGGAGAGATCTGAGGAGAGGGAAACATTTACAGGAAACTTTTGATTTACCGGCACCTAAATAACCGGAAATCTTGGTTAACCAGCAAAATTCAGGAGTAGGTTTTACTTCATATTTATTTGCCTTCTTCCATCTGTGCTATGCAAGGGTGTGGCTGCAGCTGTTGCTAAGCTACAGAGACACTTGAAACTTGTGTTCATTGTTCTATAGTTGTTGCTAAGCAACAGGGTTTGTTGCTTTATACGGAGCTGTCAGCTCTCCCTATCTTTTACTATAGCGTTCGGTTATCCGGAATTTTTGATGAACTGGCACCACGTCGGTCCTGTCAGTTCTGGATAAAAAAGTTTCCTGTACAATGTCAGCTAGCATGGGGAAATAGGAAAGGAAGTTGGGTAGTCAAAGTTTAGTGGGAATGCAACCAATGAAACAGGAGGCAGCTGAACAGATAGTCTCTCTATCCCAGTAATGAAGAAATTCATAAGTTCCTTGCACTTGTTGTTAGAGGTGACGGTGGAAGGGGCAGGTGACGGTGGAAGGGGCAGTGGAAAGGGGAGTAAGGAGGTAGTTGGTAGTAGAGAAAAGGGCCTGGGGTTATCTTTGCCTTCCAGGATGAGTGATAGAGACAGAAATGTGCAAAGCCCGATAGAGCTCGAGCCCATTCTGGCAACAGATGGCCAGGCATTGGTGCGCCAGGTATGCCTAGGTTTGCACTCCTTGGACTTGAGGCAGTGAAGATGGGCCATTCCAGGGGGAATGACAGGGATGGGAGATAGTGAAGGTTTTGCTGAGACTGAGGGCATCAAAGGTGGAGGTGAGGGAGCAAATTAACAGCTGTAAATGTATCGCGGCGAATAGAGGATCAAAGTTTACAAAGTCGAGAGGTAGACTGCAGTTGCAAGCAATTAGGGGAGAATTTTTTTCTAGGGTCGAATACAGATGGAAGTGGTCAGACATGACCTTATCAGTGATCAAGACCACAGGGGTAGAGAGGCCATGGGAGATGATAAGATCAAAGTAGTGGCTGCGAATATGGGTATTGAAATTATTGTGGATAAGGCTGCAAAATATTTTGAGAAACCCAAAGTGGGGCTGGGGGTTGGTGGTAGACGATGAAGATTTTAAAGGAAGGCAAGAGGGTTGAAACACGATGAACTGCTTGAAGGAAGAATAGGTATCAGAAGAGTGATTTGATCAAGATTTATAAAATAATGAAGGAACTAGATTGTGCTAATGTGGACTAGTATTTTCAATTGTATAAGTTATGGAGGATCAGGGGTCATGCTTACAAGTTATGCAAGGGCAGAACTAGTTTGGATGTTAGGAGGTGGTTCTTTTCCCATGGAATAGTGGACCTGTGGAACAGGTTGCCAGCTGATGCAGTGAATGCTGATTCTCTGGGCTGGATTTTTGAGCCCTGAGGAGGCGGATTTGAAAGCGGGTCAGATGAGAAACTTTGAATAAATGATGGCGGGTTCTGATCGCGCCGACAACCCGCCTCCGCACAACTTTCGCAGAGGCGGGCTTGCAGACTCCGTTTCGGTCGTGCCAAGCGGCGGGATAGGCCCTTAAGGCACTTAACTACTACTTAAAGACCTCTATAATCCCATTTTGAGAGGCCTTTCAAATTTTCCCACATTTCTAGCATGCTGCACGTCTCTCCTGAAACACGCCAGCTAATTCTGTCGGGTTGACAAGTGGCTGGCTTCCTCACAGCTGCAGCTCCACCATAAAAATGGATCTTTCAACAAGGATCAGTTGCAGGTGCCAGAACTTTGTTTTTTCAGGTCTTGGAGAACTTTTTGCAGGTCCACTGATTTTGGATGTGGTGAAGCCGAGATCCATCTCCACTGTGACCTCCTGGGAAAACCCTCGCCCCACACTGACTGAACGCTTCCTCAACTGAGGTATCCACCAGCAACATGGGAACCATTTATTTCCTTCATTAGATTCAGACGAAGAGCAGCCACGGCAGCAGCAGAACCAGGAACAACAGCAGCAGCAACAGGTGCGCCAACCTGCTGCTCACCCACCTGATGGTGCACAGGGCAGAAGGCGCCAGCGCAGGGAAGCACATCGCCACAGGAGATACCCCCAAAACAGGGTTTACAGGCTGAGGATGAGCTTCCTCAACATGAGTGAGCAGCAGTGCCAAAGGAGGCTGAGGCTTTCGCGAGAGGTAGTGGGTGACATCTGCGCAATGCTGCACCGACACCTGGAGCCCAGAAGATCCAGTGGACACCCCTTACCAGTGACTGTCAAAGTCACCACTGCACTCAACTTTTTTTCTTCAGGCTCCTTCCAGGGATCATCAGCAGACATCAGGGACGTCTCCCAGGTGGCTGCACACACTTGCATCATGCAGGTAACCGAGGTCCTCTTTGCAATGGCGCACAATTACATCAGCTTCTCCAAGGGTCAAGCAAGTATAACCGCGTGTGCGGTTGGCTCTGCAAATATGGCAGACTTGCCAATGATGCAGGGCGTCATACACTGCACACTTTTGGCCCTTAGGGTACCCCATCACAACCTAGCTCTTTTTGTGAACCGCAAGCGCTTCCACTCCCTCTACATGCAGCTGGTGTGTAACCACAAGGAGGACATTTTGCATGTTTGCGCCAAGTACCCTGGCAGTTGCCATGACTCGTTCATCCTGCGGCAGTCTAGTGTGCCTCCGCTCTTCAATCCGCCAAACCAACTTTGCGGATGTCTACTTGGAGACAAGGGCTATCCCCTGAAGACGTGGCTAATGACACTGTTCAGGAGGCCATCGAACGAAGCTGAGGAGCTCTACAACTCCAGCCACATTTCCATCAGATCCATCATCGAGCAAACCATCGGCTTGCTGAAAATGCGATTCAGATGTCTTGATAGATTAGGTGGAGCCCTGCAGTACTCAGCAGTCAGGGTCGCCAGAATCGTCGTGGTCTGCTGTGCACTGCACAACATCGCACAGCATCATGGCTTGCAGCTGCCTGAGGAACAAGTGGCTCAGCGCATAGCCTCCTCAGATGAGGATGAGGAGGATGATGATGAGGAGAACAAGAACGAAGATCTTATGGAGACGCATCAACCAGCTGCAGCAGCACGCGAGCACATTCCTGCCCGGGATGATCCCATCTTGGCCAGATTTGCTTCGGCTGCCCAAACAAACACATGTGGCTGGCACCTTCTTCCCACACCATAGACAATGGGCAAGAACCTGTGGCTTCCTATCACTCTGACCACCATCATGACAAATCCAAGTCGCCCTGAGCCTTCAATATGGAATTTCCATTTCTAAAATGACAGAGGCCAGAACTTCAACAGTTTGCCATCACTTCATTTTATTACATTGACTAAAGGATGGCATTTAACAATTAAACACAACAGAACACCCAAGTGACTACCCTTGTTCCTACTTGTGCTTTATCTTCTTCTTACGCGTGCTCCTACGCGGTGCTTCCCCTGTGGCTTCAGCAGATGTGGAGGCCCCTTTCTAACTTTCATGCTGCTCCTGCCTCAACACCTTTGGCAGGCGTCCTCTGGGGTTGTGAGCCTCTGAGGGCTCACCAACAGTCTTCTCCTCCTGCGGCTGTGCAGGGGCTGAGACACCCATCTCAGTTGGGTGAGGACGCTGGTGGGGCTCTGACCGAGGGCTCCGCAGTGGCATGGGAGTGTGAGCGCTTGGAGAGGAGCCCCCACTTCCTTGTTGTCTGCCACCAACATTCCTCTCATGGGTCAGCCCCACTTCAGAGCTAGCAAGTGGCTTAACAGCACCTTGCTGCACTTCAGGGGGGCCATGAGGACCCATTTATGCACTGGCAGTCCTACTCCAGACAACTTCCATGAAGCTTTGGTTTCTCTGATCAATAGCTGCCCAGCTATGTCAGTCTATTCTGAACATTCACCATGTTTTTAACACTCTGGCGGCTTAGCTCCTCCACGTCCATAGCCATCCTCTCCTCTACCATAGCCATCCTTTCCACGGAGGTTGCTATCCTTTCCGTGGTGGTGCATTCATGCACCAATGCCTCCACAAAGGCTCTGCTCATGTTAGCGATAGACTCCTCCATCCTCTCCACACTCGCAGTGATCCTGGAGACAAAACCTGCCAGAGACTCCTGCACTTGTTCCTGGAGTTCCAGCACCGCTCTCCTTCTGGATGGACCCAGAGGCACAGGGTCCACATGCAGCTGAGCAGAGCTGGGGGTGCCCTGCGGCCTCCGACGAGGACTATCCACTGCTGGCCCTGTCTCCACCATCTGCTGATGCTCACTTGTGAGCTGTGATACACCAGGTGACAACTCTACTCTATCTCCCGAAGGTCTCAGCACTGGTGAGATGGGCTATTGAGGGTGGCCCTTCTCCTGTCTTCACACTTTCCCTCTTATTGTGGGCTCTCTTTTCCTGCATTGCGGGACACAAGTGGAGTTTGAGTGAGAATGATGGAGTGAGTGTAGAGAATCCATAGCATAGATGCTTAGAAGGACACAAAGATAGAGTGAGGTCCCAGTACCAAGGGCCCTCCCTGTGTGGTGTTAGTTGTTGTCATTGCATAACATTGATAGGGAGTGTGAGGGCAGCATAGTGAATAGTTAAGTAATTGCATACAGAGAGAGGGAATGGTTAAGGGTGCAAGGGATGCAAGGGTAAAGTGGGATGTGTAGGAGTAGGTTGACAATGCAGAGTGCTGGTTCTAAGAGATGGGGAGCAGAATGAGGGTAAAGGTGATGGTATACTCACTTTTCCTGTACGGACAAGGTCATTGAACCTCTTTTGGCACTGTAGCCAGTTTCCGCTGCACATTGATCTGGATCTCACCTCCTGAGCAAGTTGCAGCCACACAGCTTTGGTCTGCTGGGGAGGTTTTTTCCTCCCAGAGGAAGGAAACAGCACCTCCTTTTGTGCTCTGGCTCCCTCCACCAGAGCATGGAGGGAGTCATCATCAAACCGTGGTGAGGCCTTGGGCCTTGAAGTAGACATCTCACGAGCTCCAAACAGTTAGAAGAGAAGCAAAGTGTAGAGGCAGAAAATGAACGAAGGCTGCTTGGAGCCCTTAAATGCAGCTGGATAAACGACATCATCAGAGGTGAGTTTGAGGCCCAAATCACTAATTGGGCCAGGGGTGCACACACACTGGGAATCAATTGCCCAATTAAGGCAAAATAGCTAAATTATCCCATCTGATAGCGGAGGTGGGAGCGGGGCCTGCCGACCACCTGACCCGCCCCCAACGGCAAAATCCAGCCCTCTATATTCCTTCAAGAGAGAGCTAGTCTAAGGGGAAAGTGGTGGATAGGGTGATTGGGACAGGAAGGAGTTTTGTGACATTAGTCTCCATGGGCATGCTGGGCAGGAAGGTCAGCAAGTGAGGAGGATGGAACAATTTGCAGCAGTGAGAATCTATGTAGTCACTTCTTCAAATTTGCTTCTCTGACTTCCTTCAATAGTTCAGGCTACATGCCATCAACACCTGATGACTTATCCATCTTCAGTTCTTCTATTATTTTCAAAATTGATTCCTTTTCTATAGTTGTCTGCAACAATTGTTACATGTCACTCTCTAGCAAGCCTAAACATCATTGGTAACCCTTGATGCAAAAAAATGCAATACCTTCATCTTCCACAACTAGATTCCCTCTTTAATGCTGAACAGTCCTACCCTCTTAATGTGCTTATAAAAGCCCATAATATCTACTTTATTATCTCACAGCCTTTTTCCATATTCCCTTTTAGCCATTTAATCTCCCTTTTCACCTCCTGATGACACTTTCTATATTCATGATTTTCCACAGTACTTTTTATAAACTCATTCTTGGGACATGGGCATTGCTAGCAAGGCCAGCATTTATTGCTCATCCCTAGTGAAATAAAGAATAGATTTGCCTTTCTAATCTAGGCTTTATTAACTTTAAAAATCCAATAGCACATCTTTCAACACCAGTCTCCAACCATGACTGGAGAGAACTGAATTTAAGATGGCCACCACAAATCACCTGACATCCACTACCAATGAGTTTACAGCATATATCTCAAGGTAGAAACAAACAACCAATTACAATACTTCTTACTAACACAGAGAACAACCACCCCATTCACCAATCACAATACTTCTTATTAAACATAGAAAATAATCACCACATTCACCCCTCCTTTTAAAACATGCTCCAACCTAAAACCACCTTTACAATTTATAATTAATTTATTTACAACTAAAATACAAATATAATATTTCAACAATTTTAAAACATTACTATCAATTTAAAAGTCCATTTTCAATCGGTCGACCAGATATCTTGTTCGTGTCAACCTTCTTAACCTTGGTGAAATTCCTTGCCCTCCCACACCAGGAGACACGGAAGTATCTTCTGCAGGAACGCTATCCATATCCCGATTATCAACGGTTTCTGGATTGGAAATCCCTTCAGGAAATAAACTAGGACGGTCATGAACATCCATCAAAGGCTGACTAATAGAAGTATAATTATCTGCAGTAGGATTGGAAATATTCGTAGTATCTATAACAACATCCACATTATCTGAATCGTGACTATTATTAGTATCCTCAGAAGAGGGCTGGCCACCACAAGGAGCCAAATCTTTAATTGAAACAGTACTTTCTTTCCCATCTTGGAATCGAATATGAGCATATTGGGAATTTGCCTCCAACAGCTCCACCTCCTCCACTAAAGGATCATATTTTGACAATCTAACATGGCGTCGAAGCAGCACAGGTCCCTGCATAGTAAGCCATGAAGGTACCGAATATCCCGTAGTAGATCTCCGCAGGTAATTAAAGAGCCTTTCATGGGGGGTCACCTTAGTAGCCGTTGAAAGCAATGATCTAATGGAATGCAGGGCATCAGGCAGTACCATTTCCCATTGTGTATTCTTAAGGTTCCGGGATGTCAAAGCCAACATAACTGCCTTCCAGATCACCCCATTGTATCATTCGCACTGTCCATTACCCTGGGGGTTATACGGGGTAGTTCTACTAGTAGAAATTCCCCGACTCTGAAGGTATTCCTTCAACTGGGAAGACATAAAAGAACTTCCCTGATCTGAATGGATATACGCAGGCATCCCAAAGATGACAAAAAGTTGAGTCAGACATTTGATAACTGTAGCAGCTGATACATCTGCGCAAGGAAAAGCAAAAGGAAACCTTGAAAACTCATCCACAACAGTAAATATGTATCGATTTTGAGTCGTTGAAGGAAGAGGCCCCTTAAAATCAACGCTCAGACATTCAAAAGGAGAAGTAGCCTTTATAAGATGAGCTCGTTGAGGCTTAAAGAAATTCGGTTTATACTGAGCACAGATAGAACATGATGAAGTCATCCACTTGACGTCTTCAACTGAAAAGGGCAAATTCTTACTGCGTACGAAGTGTATCATCCTCGTAACCCCAGGATGACATAAGGCATTGTGAAGATTAATAAGCGTATCTCCATGAATCACAGAACAATAAGCCCTCGACAGTGCATCAGCAGCAACATTATCCTTCCCCGGACGATAAACTATATCAAAATGGTAACATGCCAACTCAATCCTCCACCTCATTATTTTATCATTTTTAATCTTTCCAAAATGTTTAACATCAAACATAAAGGACACAGATTTTTGATCGGTTACCAACGTGAAATGTCGCCCCGATAAATAATGTCTCCATTTACGCAGTGCTTCTACTATTGCATATGCCTCTTTTTCTATTGAAGAATGTCTTTTTTCACTATTGTTCAAGGTACGTGAGAAAAAGGCCACAGGTCTTCCATTCTGGTTCAGAGTAGCCCCAATTGCAAAATCAGAAGCATCCGTCTCAATCACAAAGGGAACCTGCTCATCAATAGAATGCACAACTGCTCCTAAGATATCCTTTTTAAAATTATCAAAACATGTCCTGGCCTCCCATGATAGAGGATATGTCGTAACCCGAATAAGGGGCTGGATCTTCTGTGAAAAGTTTGCAATCCAATTAGAATAGTAAGAAAACAGTCCAACAACTCGTTGCAAAGCCTTAGAATTAGTAGGATAAGGTAAATCGATCAATGGTCGCAAACGTTCTGGATCTGGTTTAATCTTATTTCCCGAGATAATATACCCCAGTAGATTTACCTCAGTAGTCGAAAAGATACACTTCTCTTTATTAAAAGTTAAACCAACTTTTTCCGCAGCTTGAAGGAACCTTTCTAAATTAGAATCATGCTCCACCCTTGATTTACCACACACCGTGATATCATCTAAATATGAAAAGGTGTCAGAGAGAGAGTTATCACTTATAAAAGCATCCATTGCCCATTGAAAACAAGCAACACCATTAGTAACACCAAATGGTATTCGGCAAAACTGATACAGCTTTCCACCAGCCTCAAAGGCTGTATATGATTGATCCCACTTAACAATAGGAATCTGATGATAAGCACTCTTTAAATCAATAGTGCTAAAAAACTTATACTGAGATACTTTGTTGATAAGCTCATCAATCTTAGGCAAAGGGTACGCATCTAATTGAGTATACCTATTAATAGCTTGAGAGTAGTCTATCACCATTCGTTTCTTATGTCTCTCGTTAGTGGTGACAACTACCTGAGCCCGCCAAGGCGAACAACTAGGTTCAATGATTCCTTCCAATAAAAGACGTTGGACTTCAGAATTAATAAATTCTCTATCCTGACTGCTATACCTTCTTGACTTGGTAGCAATTGGCTTACAATCCGGCATCAAATTGGAAAAAAGTGATAATGGAGAAATGGATAAAGAAGTTAATCCACAAATGGATAAGGGTGGCTTAGTCCCTCCAAACGAAAGACTGAGAGACTCGTGTAATTTAAGCACATCATGACCAATCAAAATATCCGCACAAAGATTAGGCAAAACAGATAGGCGTATATCAGTATACGTATTACCTAGAAGAATCATTTTCACAAGGCAACAACCAGCTACTTGTGAAGTAAGGGCCGTCTGAGCCATACACACCTGATAAGTAACAGGCAAGATTTTCAAACACTTTTCCTTCGCAAACTGAAGACTTATAAAACTCTCGGTACTGCCCGTATCTATGAGAGCCTTCACTTCTAACCCATTAACTTGGGCCATAACTATAGCTTTGTTTAGGCCATGAGCAAATGCAGCAGAAATTGATGCAATAAACGCCCTCTCTACAGGTTGAATAGTCGCAGAAGAGGAGGTAATTGAACCTAATGATTTACAAACACGTGCATAATGACCTCTCTTTCCACATTTACTACACACAGCCTCCCGGGCAGGACACTTCAAACGAGGATGCCGGACGTTCCCACAAAAATAACACTTCTGAATCCTAGAGGCAACAGCCGCCGAAGTAGAAACTGTTTCAGAATCTAGTAAACCACTCCCATTAAGTCCACCTAATTCTTTTTCGTCCGGAACTGCCGAAACCACAGTCGCAGGTCGATTAGAAAGAGCATAAGAATCCGAACTTCTCTGAGCCATATCCAATGTAGAAGCTTGCTCAAAAGCACTCTTGAGATCCAAAGTCTTATTTTCTACCAACCGCTGATGAATTGATCTAGACAGTAGTCCATTAATAAAAGCATCCCGTACCGATTCTTCCTTATATTCTTCGGCCGTCACGGCTTTATAATTACAGTTAGCACTAAGGTGCCGAAGTGCTTGTAAATAAGTATCCAAAGATTCTCCCACCTGCTGCCTACGGGCAGATAGAAGATAACGTGCAAATACCTCATTCTTTGGTTTAACAAAAATCTTCTCCAATGTAGAAATAGCCAATTCGTAAGTTTTACAGTCCAAAATATACTTATACACTTCCGGAGCAATGTAGTTGATCAGCATATTCAGCTTATTCAGAGGCTCTTGTTCCAACACACCCAAAAAGTTTGTAAATGTACAATACCAATGTTTCCATTTATCATCCACTCCTGCAGAATTAGGGTCAGCATTGAATCGTTCTGGTTGAAGATATCACTCCATTCTGATAAAAAGTTAATAAATTGAAATAAAGAATAGATTTGCCTTTCTAATCTAGGCTTTATTAACTTTAAAAATCCAATAGCACATCTTTCAACACCAGTCTCCAACCATGACTGGAGAGAACTGAATTTAAGATGGCCACCACAAATCACCTGACATCCACTACCAATGAGTTTACAGCATATATCTCAAGGTAGAAACAAACAACCAATTACAATACTTCTTATTAACACAGAGAACAACCACCCCATTCACCAATCACAATACTTCTTATTAAACATAGGAAATAATCACCACACCTAGTTCATAGAATAATAGAATAGTACAACACAGAAAGAGGCCATTCAGCCCATCGAGTCTGCGCCAGCTCTTTCGAAGAGCAATCCAGTTAGTCCCACCCCCCTGCTCTTTCCCCACATCCCTGCAATGTTTTCTCCTTGAAGTATTTATCCAATTCCCTTTTGAAGGCTACTATTGAATCTGTATCCACCACCCTCTCAGGCAGTGCATTCCAAATCCTAACCACTCGCTGCATAAAAATGTTTTTCCCTCATGTCACCTCTGGTTCTTTTGCCAATCACCTTAAATCGGCGCCCTCTCGTTATTGACCCTTCAGACATCGGAAAGTTTCTCTTTATTTACTCTATCTAAACCCTTCATGATTTTAAACACCTCTATCAAATCTCCTCTTAGCCTTCTCTGCTCCAAGGAGAACAACCCCAGCCTCTCCAGTCTATCCACGTAACTGTAATCCGTCATCCCTGGAATCATTCCAGTAAATCTCTTCTGTACCCTCTCCAAAGCCTTCACATCCTTTCACAGTGTGGTGTCCAGAATTGGACACAATACTCCAGCTGGGGCTGAACTAGTGTTTTATAAAGGTTTAGCATAACTTCCTGGCTTTTGTACTCTATGCCACTATTTATAAATCCCAGGATCCCACGTTTTATTAACTGTTTTGTTAACCTGTCCTGCCACCTTCAAAGATTTGTGGACAAACACCACCATGTCTCTCTCTTCTTGCACCCGCTTTAAAATTGTACCATTGAGCATGTACTGTATCTCCTCATTCTTCCTACCAAAATGTATCACCTCACAGTTTTCTGCATTGAATTTAATCTGCCATGTGTCTGTCCATTCCACCAACCTGTCTATGCCCTCTTGAAGCCATCCCAAGAATCAGTCTGGTGAACCTTTGCTGCACTCCCTCTATAGCAAGTATATCCTTTCTTAGGTAAGGAGATCAAAACTGCACACAGTACTCCAGGTGTGGTCTCACCAAGGCCCTGTATAACTGGAGTAAGACATCCTTGCTCCTGTACTCAAATCCTCTTGCAATGAAGGCCAACATATCATTTGCCTTCCTAACTTCTTGCTGCACCTGCATGTTTGCTTTCAGTGACTGGTGTACAAGGACACCCAGGTCCCTCTGTACATCAACATTTCCCAATCTATCACCATTTAAATAATACTCGGCCTTTCTGTTTTTCCTACCGAAGTGGATAACTTCACATTTATCCACGTTATACTGCATCTGCCATGTATTTGCCCACTCACTCAACTTGTCTAAATCGCCTTGAAGCTTCTTTGCTTCCTCCTCATGTTAAGTCTGTGAATTATTTAGTTAATTAAAACACAGACTAATGAGTAACAATAAAAACAGGTCTTTACTGGTTGGAGGTAGGGACTATACTGAATACAAGATTACTGCACAGTGCTTATATACCGGTGTGTTCACCCCCGGTATTACGTCTACAGCAGCCTGAGAAAATAGTACATCTCTTAAGGTGGAACAGGCTTAAGCTCTCTTAAGGTGGAACAGGTTACATACACAACACTCCTCCCTTCTTAGCTTTATAGTCATCCCCCCCATTTAACATAACGTAATAACATATATACATATATAACTTCATGTTTAACGTAACATATCACAGATTCAGTCTCTGCGGAAAACAGTTCACAGATTCAATCTCTGTGGTGTAGTCGGTTCACGTTACTCATTCAATAGTCCTTTCATGGATTTAACAGCTTGAACTTCCGAACTGATTTGGCTCCATTCGGAGGGACCACGTGTGTGATCTGGTAGAGGTGATAATGGTTCAGATGGGTCATCTTCTGTTTTTACTTTTCCTTTTCTGCTTCTTGGAGACTCTCTGGGCTCCATTGTCAGCTGCCACAGCTGCCAGCTGCATGCGCAGTTCCTCCTTCTCTTCCTCCTGTTTCCGTCGTAGAGCCAGCTTCTCCCGATGTTCCGTAGACTTTTGGTGCTCCTCCATGATTTCTGCACTTTGGGAGTCGAAGTTACAAGCTGGGCAGGACAGGACATCGTAATATTCGGTGTCGTCCACCAGGTCATGGTAATATTCGGTGTCGTCCTGAGCTAGACCAGTGAGAGGGTCGTCTATTTCCTCCATACCCAGCTGGACGTTAGCCAGCTCTTGTTCCAAATCCAGACATCTTTCCTGAAGAGACTTCTTCATGTGTACCTCTGCATCCAGCTTTTTCTGGGCTTTCAGCAAGTCGTTTACTAGTGACCTCATTTGTGATTTTAATACTTCAACTTCCTTTGGAGATTGATTGATCGGACTATGCAATCCCTCTACCGGAGCAGCTGTTTCAGCGGTCTGTTGTTCTACATTGACGTGAGTCAGCGTACTTTTGGCATCCAATGGCTGCTCTGTTGCAGTCGTTTCAGTCTGTGTCGTCACATCAGCCATCTCAATGACTTTTGAGAGCTCCGAACCCTTTTCCTTTGAAGATCGCAGCTCGTGTTCAAGTTTTTCCCATTTCAGAGTCTTGTCCCTCAGCATATGAAGGAGTTGGCTGACCGTTAACTCTTCTGACACCAGATTATGGCACGCACCTTCAGAACCTGAATCAGCTTTGATTCGTTCGGCCTCCTCGCGCAGATGGTTGGTGTGCTCCTGCTCCATTTTCTCCATCAGTTGCTTCTGTTGCCTTTCCAGATTCTCCCACTCTGTAACAAAGAACTTTTTTATTTCATTCATCTCTTGCTCAAAACGGCGAATCATTTGTTCTAATTGCTGTTGTAGTTTGAAATGGAGTTGAGTTCGAGCCCAGTGTCCCTCAAAAATGTGCATATCAGTAGACTTGACAGACTCAGAATTCTCTGTTAAACTATGTTGTTGTTGCTCAGTGGAATTCTGTGCTGAAACTTTGTCTTTTGCACATGGGTTGGTCTTACCATCATCAGTTCTAGAGTCTGGGCTGATTATCTGCACCGAGTTCTCACTCTTTATGGCTTTTAGCGAATGCCAGTCCATATTTATGTTTCTAAACCACTCCCGGCCTAGTAGTGGTGGACCTCCCTCCGGTAGCACATATAAGTCCATTATTTGACTTCCTTCGCCCTTGTTGGCCACTGCAACCTTTATTGTCCCGATGGGGTACACTCTCTGCCCCGTGTAGGTTGTCAATATAATCTCCGTATCCTGTAGGGGAATATGTTGGAATAACCTTCTGTAATCTTTCTTATTCATGACCGACAATGCCGATCCAGTGTCCAATTCCATTTTTACTTGGACTCCTTCTATCTGAAGAGTAACCCAAATTGTCTGGAGGTCTGCACCCTTACCAACGTTGAGTACCCTTAAGCTAGCCAGTTCAATACTGCTTGCGTCTGAATCGGACTCCTGTTCGGCCACCTTGTGTACCTTTGCGTATTTCCCTTGCGGTGACTTCTTGTTGCTGGTCTTCTTCGCTGACCTGCTGATATACCTATCAATTCCTCCAATAAAAGGCGAAGAGTTACGAAGGTGACTAAAGGTTTTTATTGACTAAATAACAGAGCCCACTCTCGTGGGTAATCCGATCCAAGCAGGAGGAATACCAGCCAGTCGCTCACCTTTATACCTGGCCTGGTGGGTGGAGCCAAGGCGGAGTCGGCAGTGGTCATCCCAGGTATAGCAGTGTGGCAAGAGGCGACCTCGTACCGTGATACAATAGTGGTCAGTGATACAGTTATAACGAACAGTGGTGAACAGTGCTAACTACTAACAGTGATACGATAGTGAACGTGGTTTACCACATTCACCCCTTGTTTAGAATTAAGTCCGGCGGGGTGAAGTGTACTACCAATTCTGGTAGGTCAGTCTGTCCGGAGGCTTCGTAAGCCTCTCCGATCGCCGCAGCGGTGGTGTTGCCTTATCCGGTGCTGGTGCCTTATCCGGTGTTGATGCTGGTGTTTGCGTGGTCGGCGAGGGCTTGTGGGGTTCCGGCATGCCGTCTACCTGGGCTGGGGTTGGGGGGGGTGGTGGCGGTGTTTCCGGATCGGCTGAGGGTGCGAGGTCTCGTAGGGAGACAGTGTCCTCCCGCCCGTCTGGGTACGCCACGTAGGCGTACTGGTGGTTGGCGTGCAGGAGGTTCACCCTCTCGACCAGGGGGTCCGTTTTATGGGCCCTCACGTGTTTCCGCAGCCAGACCGGCCCCGGGGCGGTCAGCCAGGTTGGTAGAGTGGTTCCCGTAGTCGACTTCCTGGGGAAAACGAACATTCGTTCATGGGGGGTGGTGTTAGTGGCCGTGCAAAGTAATGACCGGATGGAGTGCAGCGCTGTCGGGAGGACTTCTTGCCAGCGGGAGGTTGGGAGGCCCTTAGACTTTAAGGCTAAGAGGACGGCCTTCCATACCGTCGTGTTCTCTCTTTCCACCTGACCGTTACCTCTGGGGTTGTAGCTGGTGGTCCTGCTTGCTGCAATACCTCTCTCTAGGAGGAATTGCCGGAGTTCCTCGCTCATGAAGGAGGAGCCCCGGTCGCTGTGTATATAGTTCGGGAACCCGAACAAGGCGAAGAGGGCATTCAGGCACTTAATGACCGTGCTACTGGTCATGTCGGGGCAGGGGAAGGCAAAGGGGAAACGGGAGTACTCATCAACGATGTTGAGGAAGTACACATTACGGTCAGAGGACGGGAGGGACCCCTTAAAGTCGATGCTCAGGCGCTCGAAGGGGCGGGTGGCCTTGATCAGGCTTGCTCGGTCCGGCCTATAGAAGTGCGGTTTGCACTCCGCACAGGTCTGGCAGTTCCTGGTCATGGTCCTGACCTCCTCGATGGAGGTGGTCAGGTTGCGGGCCTTAATGAAATGGTAGAGTCTGGTGACTCCGGGGTGGCAGAGCTGGTCGTGGAGGGTCTGAAGCCTATCGATATGCGCGCTGGCGCATGTCATTCGTGAAAGGGCATCAGGGGATTCGTTCAGCTTGCCTGGCCGGTACAAGATCTCATAATCGTAGGTGGAGAGCTCGATTCTCCATCTCAAAATCTTGTCATTCTTGATTTTGCCCTTCAGCTTGTTATTAAACATGAAAGCCACCGAACGCTGGTCGGTGAGGAGGGTAAATCGTTTGCCTGCCAGGTAGTGCCTCCAGCGCCGTACTGCCTCCACGATCGCCTGGGCCTCTTTCTCGACCGACGAATGTCGGATCTCGGGGCACTGTAGGGTCCTTGAGAAGAAGGCCACTGGCCTCCCCTCCTGGTTTAGGGTGGCGGCTAAGGCGAAGTCGGATGCGTCGCTCTCCACCTGGAAGGGGATGGGCTCGTCCACTGCGTGCATCGTGGCCTTGGCTATGTCTCCCTTAATGAGGGAGAAGGCCGCGCATGCCTCCTCCGTGAGGGGGAAGGAAGTGGCTTTCAGGAGGGGTCTGGCTTTGTCCGCGTAATTGGGTACCCATTGGGCATAGTAGGCGAAAAGCCCCAGGGTTCTCCTAAGTGCTTTAGGGCAGTGGGGGAGGGGTAGCTCCATGAGGGGGCGCATTCTTTCTGGGTCGGGGCCGATGATTCCGTTCTCCACTACGCAGCCGAGGATGGCAAGGCGCGTGGTGTTAAACACGCATTTCTCCTTATTGTAGGTGAGGTTCAGCCGTTGGGCCGTACGGAGGAATTTCTCCAGATTCGCGTCATGTTCCTGCCGGTCGCGGCCGCAGATAGTGACGTTATCTAGGTAGGGGAATGTAGCCTGCAGTTCGTTCTGGTCAACCATCTGGTCCATCTCCCTTTGGAAGACCGAGACCCCATTAGTGACACCGAAGGGGACCCTAAGGAAGTGGTATAGGCGCCCATTCGCCTCGAAGGCGGTATACTGGCGGTCCTCAGGGTGGATAGGGAGTTGGTGGTAGGCCGACTTCAGGTCGATGGTCGAGAGTACTTTATACTGTGCAATCTGATTGACCATGTCAGATATGCGGGGACCCTAAGGAAGTGGTATAGGCGCCCATTCGCCTCGAAGGCGGTATACTGGCGGTCCTCAGGGTGGATAGGGAGTTGGTGGTAGGCCGACTTCAGGTCGATGGTCGAGAGTACTTTATACTGTGCAATCTGATTGACCATGTCAGATATGCGGGGGAGGGGGTATGCGTCCAGCTGGGTATATCTGTTTATGGTCTGGCTGTAGTCGATGACCAGGCGGTTTTTATCGCCGGTCTTTACGACTACGACCTGGGCACGCCAGGGGCTGCTGCTCCCCTCGATAATGCCCTCTTTCAGGAGGCGCCGCACCTCAGAGCTAATGAAGGCTCTGTCCCCGGCGCTATACCGCCTGCTCTTGGTAGCGACGGGTTTGCAGTCAGGGGTAAGGTTAGCAAACAGAGAGGGTGGCGGGACCTTGAGGGTGGAGAGGCTGCAGGTGTTACGCGGTGGGCGGTTTAACGTTTGCTGGTTGTTGACTGTGAGTGGGGGGAGGGGTCCACCGTATGCTAGGGTTACGCTTTGGAGGTGGGATTGGAAGTCCAGCCCTAGTAGGACGGCAGCGCAGAGATGGGGGAGGACGAGGAATTTAAAGTTTTTATACTCCGTGCCCTTAACCAACAGGGTCACGACACAGTAGCCGCTGATGTCCGTGGCGTGGGACCTCGATGCCATCGAGATTCGGCTGCGCGTTGGTAGGACAGAGAGGGAGTAGTGGCTCACCGTGTCTGGGTGGATGAAGCTCTCCGTGCTTCCGCTGTCGAACAGGCAGGTCGTGGCGTGGCCGTTCACTTTGATGTCCATCATTGACTTGGACAGATGGTGCGGGCGGGCTTGGTCCAGGGTGATGGAAGTTAGTGTGTAGCTGAGCGAGTCGTTGTCATCTGCGGGCGAGGCGGTCGGGCGTGGTGAGTAAAATGGCGTCTCCCACGAGGTAGGGCAAAATGACGGGGAAGATGGCTGCCCCCGTAGCTCACATGAGGCACTATTGGGGTCGGTTGCCTTAATCAAAGATGGCCGCCCCCATGACTCATGTGCGGGGATGCTGGCCTCAGTTGCCCTAAACAAAGATGGCCGCCCCCATAGTTCGCATGCGGCACTGCTGGCCTCTGAGGATCCGCTCCTGCAGGCCTTGGAGAAGTGGCCTTTCTTCAGGCAGGTTTTGCATATGGAGTTCTTGGCTGGGCAGCGCGACCTCGGGTGCTTCTCCTGGCCACAAAAAAAACAGCCGGCGGCCCGATCGCGGATGCCCGATGTCGGGGCCGGTGCCGGGGGTGGCGGGGCCGGTCGGGTCCGGGACGCCGACGCAGAGGTAGGTCCCGGGGGCGGCGCTGGGAAGGGTGCTGTGGTAGGGGTCGGGCCCGAGTCCCAGGGTCGCGAGCAGTACCTGGTGAATGCTTCCTGATCTTGGTGGGCCACTTCCAGGGAGATAGCGAGGGCTTCAGCTTTTTCCATGCTGAGGTCTTTAGCTTCCAGCAGTCTTTGCCGTGAGTACTCGGACCGTAGGCCTTTCAGGAATGCATCGCGGATATTATCTTCAGTATTTTCGGCTGCCGACACCGATTTAAAGTCACAGTTCCTGGCGAGTGCATATAGCGCCTGTGAGAATTCGGCTACTGATTCTCCTGGCTGTTGCGGCCGTGATCTTAGGAGGTGCCTAGCGTACATGTAGTTTACCGGGGTCCGGTACTTCTGTTTCAGCAGGTTGATGGCGGTCTCGTAGGTAGTCATGTCCTCGATGAGAGTGTATACTCTCGGGCTCAGTTGTGCCTGCAGGACACTTAGTTTGGATGCCTGAGGGACGCTGGATTCTCTCAGGTATGATTCGAAGCAGACCAGCCAGTGTTTAAAGTCTGCGGCTGAGTTTGCTGCTCGTGGGTTCAGGTCCAGGTAGGGCGGTCTGAGGGCTCGCAGCCAAGCTGGCTGGTGTGGCTGTGCTCCTGGGAGCTGCGCTGGTGGCTCCTCCGCCGGTTGTGACTCGTTGTCGGACATCATTAAATTTAGTCAATAAAATTGATATACCTATCAATTCCTCCAATAAAAGGCGAAGAGTTACGAAGGTGACTAAAGGTTTTTATTGACTAAATAACAGAGCCCACTCTTGTGGGTGATCCGATCCAAGCAGGAGGAATACCAGCCAGTCGCTCACCTTTATACCTGGCCTGGTGGGTGGAGCCAAGGCGGAGTCGGCAGTGGTCATCCCAGGTATAGCAGTGTGGCAAGAGGCGACCTCGTACCGTGATACAATAGTGGTCAGTGATACAGTTATAATGAACAGTGGTGAACAGTGCTAACTACTAACAGTGATACGATAGTGAACGTGGTTTACCACACCTGCATACTCTAGCTATATGTCCAAGCCTACCACAAGTTCTACATTCTTGGTTTTTAAACCAACACTGGTTCTGATCATGCGTTGTCTTTCCACAATGATAACATTTGCCAGAACTCACACCCAATTTGTGTGCACTGAGCTCCGGTGACCGTAGCTGCATTACTGCCGTGCCTCTCGCTGCGGCTTCGTGTGCTGCTGCCATAGTGACCGCCTTCTCAAGCGTCAGCTCATTCTCCTCAAGCAGTCGCTTTTGTGTATCCTGTTTAAATAAACCACACACAAATTTGTCTCGAAGTGCCTCTGTCAGTCCCGTTCCAAACTGGCAATATTTCGCTAATTTACGCAATTCCAGCAAATATTCAGCATTGCTTTCATGCTGTAGCTGCCTTCTGTCGTAAAATTTAAATCGTTCCGCTAGCATCAGCGGCGTGGGGTTTAGATGATCTTTCAGGACAGTAACAATCTCATCGAACGTCTTATCCGCCGGCTCATCTGGTGATAACAGGTGTTTCAATTGCCCGTATGTCTTCGCACCCATTAAATTTAATAATGTTAGAGCTTTATCTTGGTCAAGAATTTTATTGGCCTTACAATAATTTTTTACTCTTTCAACATATATGGCCCAATCTTCGAGGTCACTATCAAAGGTGCTAATATTCCCGTGTTTAGGCATTGTAGATTTGCAATTTCTCAGATTTTATTTTCTTTACTTATCAAAGATGGCGGCTTCCCGCTCTTGCCGTCGTCCTCCGCCCACAAAATGGCGGTTTTCCCGCGCTTGGCGGTCTTCACCCGACCCCCGACGCCGTCTCCCTTCAGCCCCCGAGTGCGGCCCTTATCTTCGCCGTGATCGCCCGAGTGCGGCCCTTATCAGCGGATGCGATCGCCCGAGTGCGGCCCTTATCAGCGGATGCGATCGATGGCCCGGCTGCGCCTCGCACTTGAAAGCGGCCCGGCCCTTATCTGCCGATCGCTATCGCCCTGTACCTCTCTCTTCCCCAGTCCTGTCTTCTACTCCGGTTCACAAGCTGATGGAGGCTTCAGGGTCCTAATGCCTGTCGCTTCCAGTGGGGTGGTGAGTGGTGAGGTTTGAAACCTCTCTTCAACCGCCGTGGAATAACTGCCGCAGGGTAAGAACCTGACTCGTCGCCAGTGTTAAGTCTGTGAATTATTTAGTTAATTAAAACACAGACTAATGAGTAACAATAAAAACAGCTCTTTACTGGTTGGAGGTAGGGACTATACTGAATACAAGATTACTGCACAGTGCTTATATACCGGTGTGTTCACCCCCGGTATTACGTCTACAGCAGCCTGAGAAAGTAGTACATCTCTTAAGGTGGAACAGGCTTAAGCTCTCTTAAGGTGGAACAGGTTACATACACAACACCTCACAACTCACAATCCCACCTAGTTTCATGTCATCAGCAAACTTGGAAATATTACATTTGGTTCCCTCATCCAAATCATTGATATATATTGTGAATAGCTGGGGCCCAAGCACTGATCCCTGTGGCACCCCACTAGTCACCGCCTGCCACCCTGAAAAAGACCCATTTATTCCTACTCTCTGTTAACCAATTTTCAATCCATGCCAGTATATTACCAATCCCATGTGCTTTAATTGTGCACACTAACCTCTTATGTGGGACTTTATCAAAGGCCTTCTGAAAATCCAAATACACTACATCCACTGGTTCTCCCTTATCTATTCTACCAGTTACATCCTCAAAATACTCCAGTAGGTTTGTCAAACACAATTTCCCTTTCATAAATCCATGTTTTCTTTGCCTAATCCGTTGATATTTTCTAAGTGTCCTGTTATCGCATCCTTTATAATAGACTAGCATTTTCCCTACTACCGATGTTAGGCTAACTGGTCTGTATTTCCCGGTTTTCTCTCTCCCTCCTTTTTTAAATAGTAGAATTACATTTGCCACCCTCCAATCTGCAAGAACTGTTCCATAATCTATAGAATTTTGGAAGATGACAACCAATGCATTCACTATTTCCATGGCTACCTCTTTTAGTACTCTGGGATGCAGATTATCAGGCCCTGGGGATTTATCAGCTTTCAGTCCCATTAATTTCTCCAGCACTATTTTTTTTACTAACACTGATTTCCTTTAATTCCTCCTTGTCACTAGACCCTTGGTTCCCTAGCATTTCTGGGAAGTTATTTGGGTTTATTTGTTTAATTGCTCTGCCATTTCTTTGTTCCCCATTATAAATTCTCCCGTTTCTGACTGTAAGGGACCTACATTTGTCTTCACTAACCTTTTTCTTTTTACATACTTGTAGAAGCTTTTACAATCCGCTTTTATGTTCCTTGTAAGTTTACTCTCATACTCTATGTTTCCCCTCTTAATCAATCTCTTGGTCCTTTTTTGCTGAACTCTAAACTGCTCCCAATCCTCAGGCTTGCTACTTTTTCTGGCAACTTTATATGACTCCTCTTTGGATCTAATACTATCCTTAATTTCTTTTGTTAGCCATGGTTGGGCCGCTTTTCCTTTTGTGGTTTTGCACCAGAAAGGAATGTATAACTGTTGCAATTCATGCATTCGTTCCTTAAATGTTAGCCATTGCCTATCCACCATCATGCCTTTTAATGAAGCTCCCCAATCTATCATAGCCAACTCACTCCTCATACCATCGTAGTTTCCTTTGTTTAGATTTAGAACCCGAGTTTCGGATTGGACTTCTTCACTTTCCATTTTAATGAAGAATTCTATCATGTTATGATCACTCTTCTCTAAAGGACCCTGCACAACAAGATTATTAATTAACCCCTTCTCATTGCACAAAACTGTAGGGGGTGGTGTGGGGTTGGTGCGTACGCCCAGTCAGTTATGCCCCTGACTGTTTGTGAGCGGTTCGAATCGCTCCCACGCCCCTGGGTTCTAGACACCGGACTTAGGTACAGGCGGCGATACAGAAAAGACTCGAGTAAACAGGTGGTTTGGATGTGAGCAAAACCAAGATTTTATTAAACAGAAAAATAACAGTCTTACGAGTATAAAATTACAGGCAAATACTAAAACTATATACTTATACAGGGAATGGGGAACACACAGCACATCGAGGGAAAACAACTATCTTAACAATCCTCTTATCCTTATCCCACCCCCTATACCTAACTAGATTAAGCTATGAGGGGCCAGAATTCATGCTCACCAATCAAAGATCTGCTGAATTCAAAACAGCGGTGGGGTTTGGGGTTCGCTCTGTGTGCTCTCTGGAGCCTGCCATCGTCATGTGGTCTCGGGGTGCTGCAAGGGCGTCGTCCAGGTACTTTACCTCACAGGGATGATGGTTCCTCTTCCTCGGGCGGCAGTTGAAGTTTGCATGAAGATAGTCACAGGTCGGCTGGATTGAAGGCCCGATTATTCAAAGCTTTTCTTCAATCGTCTTCCCAATTCGTCTCGCCTCCTCGCCTCATCGCGTCCCGCCTCGCCTGGCCTGGTTTGTCCGTGTCCGCCCGGTGCAATGCCGGGCGTTCCTGATGGAATGGGGAAAGGCACGGGCAGAGGCCAGGGGGTAAGCGCGGGACGTGGGAAGAGCAGCAGCCACGAGGGCGAGGAGCAGGAAGAGCAAGAGCCAGAGAGAAGAGAGAGATTGCTACCCGGGGCCTTCACTTATACTTCTTCGGATGGCCCTTATCTGCGCACCAAATCAGGTTAGTTCATTGTCCCAATCTTGGTGGGCTAGTTTAAATAATGGTAGCAATCTAAACTAACTGTTTTTAGATGGCCGGTAATCGCATCTACTGGCCTGATGTCTGAGCTGTATTGTTATTAATGCATCTTGATCAGCCTGACCAGCCTCGATGGCTTCCCTAAGCTGTTTCCAATTATTTATGCAAACTGCTTGATGGCCTTAAGTATAGGCCTAACTGGTTTTGATCTGCCTCCGATTTGGCTTAATACATATTCAAAGTCCTGCTGTCTGCTTTTCAAAATACAAAAGCCCTTCACAGAAACTGCATTTTAGGTTTCGATTTCTCCACAAGCTGCTTGTGCCACAGAGTCCAAGCTTTTAAAATCTTACAGGCTTTCGGCAACGAAGTGCGGACGCCATCTTTGAGTAGCCTTTTTAAAATGTCCACGCAGGGTCCCTTTTATTAATAATAACCTTTGGGGAAATGTGGAAATTTTGCAAATCCTACAAAACTCAATCTAGGATAGCCTGTTCCCTAGTTGGCTCCTCATAGTACTGGTCTAAAAAAACATCTCGTACACACTCCAGGAATTCATCCTCCACAGTATTATTGCTAATTTGGTTTGGGCAGTCTATATGTAGATTAAAGTCACCCATGATTACTGTAGTACCCTTGTTACATGCACCTCTAATTTCCTGTTTGATGCCATCCCCTACATTACCACTACTGTTTGGAGGCCTATAGACAACTCCCACCAATGTTTTCTGCCCCTTGGTGCTTCTTAGCTCCACCCAGACTGATTCTACATCTTGATTTTCTGAGCCAATATCCTTTCTCACTACTGCTCTGATTTCATCCTTTACTAACAAGGCCACCCCACCAACTTTTCCTTTTCGCCTGTCCTTCCTAAATATCGAATATCCTTGGATATTCAGCTCCCAGCCTTGGTCACCCTGCAGCCATGTCTCCGTAATCGCAATTATATCGTATCCGTTTACATCTATTTGTGCTGTTAATTCGTCTACCTTATTACGAATGCTTCGTGCATTCAGATACAGTGGGCTGGATTTTGTCATGGGGGCAGGCTGGGAGCGTGTCAGGTGGTCGGCGGATCACGGCCCCGCCTCCGATGTGAGGCGTGACAATTGACCAATTTTCCCCTAATTGGGCACTTGATTTCCAGCGGGTGGGAACCCCTGTTGCTGAAACTCGCCTCTGATGACGTCATCTATGCAGCTGCATTTAAGGCCTGCAAGCAGCCTTGGTTCTTTTTCTGCCTTACAACTTTTGCATTATACTTCTGTGGGATTCATGTTCCAACCGTGTCAAGCAGCAGACCAAAGTGTGCACCCCGTTTCGATGAGAACTCCCTCCAAGCTCTGGTGGAGGGAACAAGAGCGAATAAGGAAGTGCTGTTTCCTTCTTCAGGGAGGAAAAAGCCTCCCCAAAAGACCAAAGCTGTGTGGCTGCAAGTGGCACAGGAGGTGAATGCCATATCAATGTGCAGCAGAACCTGGCTGCAGTGCAGAAAGGGGTTTCATGACCTTCTCCGCACAGGAAAAGGGAGTATTCCATCCACATGACCCTCACCAGCACTCTGCTTTGTCAACCTCCTCCTCCACATCCCACTTGACCCGTACATCCCTGGACCCTTAACCATTCCCTCTCTCTGTATGTTCACATTCACTTAACTATTCGACTATGCAGCCCTCACACTCCCTATCACTGTGATGCAATGACAACTTACAACACACAGGGAGGGCCCTTGGTATTGGCACCTCACTCCATCTTTGTGTCCTTCTAAGCATCTATGCTATGGATTCTCTACACTCACTCCTTCATTCTCACTTAAACTCCACTTGTGTCCCTCATTGCAGGAAAAGAGAGCCCACAATAAGAGGGAGAGGGCAAGAACAGGAGGGGAGCCACCCTCAATAGCCCAGCTCACCACTGCAGAGGAGGCAGTCCTGGAGATTGTGGGAGCCAAGAAGGATGCGCAAGTGGGGGACGGACAGACGGGCGTATCAGAGCAAGCTGGTGACAGAATAGTTTTTCATCTCTCTCATTGACATTGCTTGAGTGACTGATATTGATTCTGATGCTCTAACAGATTGACTTATGATCATCTGCACAATTCAATGTGCATGCAATGTTTATCTCACATGTCTAACTCTTTACTTTACTCCCCCACAGGACCATCGGCAGTCCCCCTCCCCACTGTCCAGGAGGAACAGCCTGAGCCTCCAGACTCCTCAGAGGAAGCTGCAACCTCTGAGGACGCAACGTCAGCAGAATTAAGCGGACACAGCACCAGCGCAGACACACTCACCTCGGCGGGACCTTCGGGAAATAGAGTAGAGTTGTCACTTGGTGTATCACAGCTCACAAGTGAGCATCAGCAGATAGTGGAGACAGGGACAGCAGTGGAGAGTCCTTGTCGGAGAGCGCAGGACTCTCCCAGCTCGGCTCCGCTGCATGTCGACCCTGTGCCTCCGGGTCCATCCAGAAGGAAAGCGGTGCTGGAACTCCAGGAACAAGTGCAGGAGTCTCTGGCAGGTTTTGTCTCCAGGGTCGCAGTGAGTGTGGAGCGAATGGAGGAGTCCATCGCTAACATGAACAGAGCCTTTGTGGAGGCATTGGCGCATGAACGCATCACCACGGAAAGGATGTCAACCTCCGTGGAAAGGATGGCTACCTCCGTGGTAAGGCTGGCTACCATAGAGGAGAGGATGGCTATGGTAGAGGAGAGGATGGCCACGGCCATGGAGGAGCTTAGTCGTCAGGGTCTTGAAAACATGATCATTTTTCAGAATAGACTGACATCTCTTGAGGAGTAATGGTCAGCTATTGAGCAGAGAAACCAGACCTTCATGGAAGTCCCCTGGAGTAGGACTGCCAGTGCATAAACGGGTCCTCATGGCACCCCTGAAGTGCAGCAAGGTGCTGTCAAGCCACTTGCTAGCTCTGAAGTGGGGCTGACCCATGAGAGGGATGTTGGTGGCAGAGAACAAGGAAGTGGGGGCTCCTCTCCAAGCGCTCACACGACCATGCCACTGCAGAGCCCTCGGTCAGAGCCGCACCAGAGTCCTCACCCAACTGAGATCGGCGTCTCAGCCCCTGCACAGCTGCAGGAGCAGCAGACTGTTGACAAGCCCTCACAGGCTCGCAACCCCAGAGGATGCCCGCCAAAGGTGTCGAGGCAGGAGCAGCAAGAAAGTGAGCAAGGGGCCTCCATATCTGCTGAAGCCACAGGGGAAGCACCATATAGGAGCACGCATAAGAGTAAGATAAAGCACAAGTAATCACAAGGTAGTCACTTGAGTGTTCTGTTATGTTTATCTTTGAAAAGCCATCCGTGACTTTATGTGATAAAAAAACTTGAAGCAAACTGTTGAAGTTGTGGACTTGTCACTTCGCAAATTGGACTTCCACATTGAGGCCTTAGGGCGACTTGCAATTGTCAGTATGGTGGTCAGAGTGATAGGAATCCGCAGGTTCCTGGCCATTGTCAGTGCTCTGGTAAGAAGGTGCAAGGTAAAAGTGTTTGATTGTGCAGGCTAAGCAAATCTGGCCAAGATGAGTGTGTCCCTTGCATCGCGGGCAGCAATGTGCTCGTGTGCTGCTGCCCCTGGTTGATGTGCCTCCACAAGCTGTTCGTTGTCGCTCTCCTCCTCCTCATCATCCTCCTTCTCATCTGAGGAGGCTATGTGATGAGCCACTTGTACCTCAGACAGCTGCAAGCCACGATGCTGTGCCATGTTGTGAAGTGCACAGCAGACCACGATTCTGGAGGCCCTGGCTGCTGAGTATTGCAGGGCTCCACCTGATCTGTCAAGGCATCTGAATCGCACCTTCAGCAAGCCGATGGTTTGCTCGATTATGGATCTGGTGGAAATGTGGTTGGAGTTGTAGCGCTCCTCAGCTTCATTGGATGGCCTCCTCAATGGCGTCATTAGCCACATCTTCAGGGAATAGCCCTTGTCTCTGAGTAGCCATCCGAAAAGTTGGTCTGGTGGACTGAAGAGCGGAGGCACACTAGACTGGCACAGGATGAAGGAGTCATGGCAACTGCCAGGGTACTTGGCACAAACATGCATAATTTCCTTCTTGTGGTCACACACCAGCTGCACGTTGAGGGAGTGGAAGCCCTTGCAGTTGACAAAAATACCTGGATTGTGATGGGGTGCCTGAAGGGCCACATGTGTGCAGTCAACGACGCCCTGCGCGTTTGGAAACCCTGCCAGATTAGCAAATCCAACCGCACGCACGGTTACACTTGGTTGGTCCTTGGAGAAGTTGATGTAATTGTGCGCGACGGCAAAGAGGGCATCAGTTACCTGCATGATGCAAGTTTCTGCATCCGCCTGGGAGATGCTGCTGATGTCTGCTGTTGATCCCTGGAACGAGCCTGAAGAGAAATTTTTGAGTGCGATGGTGACTTTGACGGCCACTGGTAAGAGGTGTCCACCCGTTTCTCTGGGCTCCAGTTCTTGCTGCAGCATTGTGCAGATATCACCCACGACCTCTCGCGAAAGTCTGAGCCTCCTTTGGCACTGCTGCTCAGTCATGTTGTCTGTAAACTCTGTTTTGGGGGTATCTCCTGCGGCGGCATGCTTCCATGCGCTGGCGCCTTCTGGCCTGTGCAGCTTCAGGTGGGTGAGCAGCAGGTGAGGTGAGAATGACTGCCCTTGACATCAAGGCATCATTTGATCGAGTGTGGCATCAAGGTGCCCTAGTAAAACTGAAGTCAATGGGAATCAGGGAGAAAACTCTCCACTGGCTGGAGTCATACCTAGTGTAGGATTCGCAAAATTGAACTTTATATTATAAAGGGTCGAATGGCAGAAGAGGGCATGATTTTAAAGACTGTTTTAAAAGAAGCCTAGGAAAAAGGGGCATTCAAAATGCCTGCCAGACCCCGTGACCAACTTATTGGGACACTTTAAAATGGTTCCTGCAGTCCTCAGACAGCTTTGTGGATTCAGCCCACGGTAAGTTCTGGAAGCCGTTTCTGAGAGAACGAAACCAGACACCCACATATACATATAGATTGGATGCAGATCCAGTCAAGATCGGCCTGTAGATAAAGGCCATCTAAATGTTTACCCAGACAAAAGGGAACAGTTTCATATTCATAAGAGCATCAAGGACCCGTTAAGGACATCACCAGGACATTAAAAACAATGAAGGTCATTCCAGACCAGAGATGGCCCGTTACCGGCCATCCAAGAACAGTTTTAAGATATAATAACTACCCCGTTGTGCTCCCAGCCCGCCAAAATTAAAACAAAAGACTAACCTGATTTGGTGCGAGATAAGGGCTTCTGATGAGAAGTATATCTGGGAACCCAGAGGTAGAAAGAAAAGGGGTCACCGTGGTGCTACCATCGTATCGGTGGCATCATCGCTAGAAGAAGGAGAAGACGACGGTTCGAGCCGGCGTCCATCGGGAGATCATCGACCAACCCCGGGCCGTTGACGAAACGGGAGGCCATCGACCCACTCCGGCTCGGGAGAAGAGACAATAAAAAACTACAGAAGAAACGATGGGGGCCAGCCCGAGGCTCCTCTGACCGGGGTCGAGCAGACGATCCCCAACCCCGCCGACATCCAGACCAGCCGGTGTCCAGCCGTCCCCGACCCCCACCTCAGGAGAGAGGTGTGGCGCAGCTCACTGGGGCTCCACCAACCACGTGGAGACAGGACGCCTGAAAGGATCAAACGCAGACCTGTTTCAAAACCTTACACTTCCTAGTTGGATTGGTGAGCATGTTCCTGGTTCTTCATAATCAGATCTAGATAGGTTTAAGGGGGTGGACATTTAAGGGTATAATTAACATAAGTTGTTGTCCCTCGATGTTCCGTGTGTTTTCCCCATTTCATGATGATCTTTGTAGAGTATAATATGCCTGTATTTGCCTTAGTTAGTACTGTATCGTTATGATTTGTTTGTGTTTTCCCCTCCCATGTACCATCTTATTTGCTTGCATTTGATTTGTTTTACATTATGCAATAAAATTCCATTTTGTTTCATCGAACTTGGTCTTTCAGAGTTTTCTCTACATTGTAGTTCCTGCCCCAAAGTCCAGAATCTAAGGGGCGAGTGGGTCGAACCACTTACGGTTTTACTGTGCAAGAGAGAGAGGCCTCTAGAGAGAGAAACCTCTGCGATCTAAAACCCCTTACACTAGCACAAAGGAAGATGGTTGTGGTAGTTGGTGGTCAATCATCACAGCCCCAGGACATTTCTGCAGGAGTTCCTCAGGGCAGTGTTCTAAGCCCAACCATCTTCAGCTGTATCAATGACCTTCCCTCTATCATAAGGTCAGAAGCGGGGATGTTCACTGATGACTGCACAGTGTTCAGTGCCATTCGCAAATCCTCAGATAATGAAGCAGTCCATACCTGGACGACATTCAGGCTTGGGCTGATAAGTGGCAGGTAACATTCGTGCCACACAAGTGCCAGGCAATGACTATCTCCAACAAGCGAGAGTCTAACCACTGCCCCATGACATTCAATGGCATTAAAATCGCTGAATCCCCCACGATCAACATCCTGGGGGTCACCATTGACCAGAAACTTAACTGGACCAGCCACATAAATATTGTGGCAACAAGAGCTGGTCAGGGGCTGGGTATTCTGCGGTGAGTGGCTCACCTCCTGACTCCCCAAAGCCTTTCCACAAGGCACATGTCAGGAGTGTGATGGCATACTCTCCACTTGCCTAGATGAGTGCAGCTCCAACAACACTCAAGAAACTCGACACTATCCAGGACAAAGCAGTCCACTTGATTGGCACTCCATTCACCACCTTAAACATTCACTCCCTCCACCACCGGCGTACCATGGCCTTCGGTCGCCTGAGGAAAAGAGTGTTTGTAGACCAGGACCTCAAACCCGGCACTAAGCTCATGGTCTACAGAGCAGCAGTGATACCCGCCCTGCTGTATGCCTCAGAGACATGGACCATGTACAGTAGGCACCTCAAAGCACTGGAGAGGTACCACCAACGCTGCCTCCGCAAGATCCTGCTAATCCATTGGCAGGATAGACGCATCGTCAGCGTTCTTGCTCAGGCCAACATCCCCAGCATCGAAGATTTGACCACGCTCAATCAGCTCCGATGGACGGGTCACATTGTCCGCATGCCCGATACGAGACTCCCAAAACAAGTGCTCCACTCGGAACTCCGACATGGCAAGAGAGCCCCAGGTGGGCAGAGGAAATGCTTCAAGGACACCCTCAAAACCTCCTTGAAAAAGTGTAACATCCCCACTGACACCTGAGAATCCTTGGCCCAAGACCGCAAAGTGGAGGAGAAGCATCCGGGAAGGCGCCAAACACCTCGAGTCTCTTCGCTGGGAGCAAGCGGAAGCCAAGCGCAGGCAGCGCAAGGAGCGCACGTCAACCCAAGCACCCAACCCACCCGCCCCTTCAACCATCGTCTGCCCCACCTGTGACAGAGACTGTAGGTCCCGCATTGGGCTCATCAGTCACCTGAGAACTCATTTTTAATGTGGAAGCAAGTCATCCTCGGTTCCGCCTAAGAAGAAAAACCATGGCTGCAGTGTGTACCATCTACAAGATGCACTGCAGCAACTTGCCAAGGCTTCTTTGGCAGCACCTCCCAAACCTGCCACCTCTTCCACCTAGAAGGACAAGGGCAGCAGGCGCATGTGAACACCACCACCTCCAAGTTCCCCTCCAAGTCACACACCATCCTGACTTAGAAATATATCGCTGTTCCTTCATCGTCGCTGGGTCAGAATCCTGGAACTCCCTCCCTAACAGCACCATGGAGTACCTTCACCACACGGACTGCAACGGTTCAAGAAGGCAGCTCACCACCACCTCCTCAAGGGCAACTAGGGATGAGCAATAAATGCTGGCTTTGCCAGTGACGCCCACATCTCATGAACAAATTTAAAAAAAAACATGATTTGCCATTAACAAATCTGTGCTGGTTCTTTATTCATCCTGTGCTTGTTCAAGTGGCTGTTCATTTTCTCCTGGATTGTTGCTCGTAAAAGCTGAATCTGACTGGCCTGTAATTGCCACGTTTATCCTGGTCTTTTTTGAACACAGGTGTAACTTTTGCAATCCTCCGGCCATTTGGCAACACCCCTGTATTTAAGGAGGATTGGAAGATTGTGGCCAGCACCTCCGCATTTCTACTTCCCTCAGCAATCTAGGATGCATCCCATCCAGACCATGTGACTTATCTACATTAAGTACAGCCAACCTTCCCAGTACCTACTCTTTGTCTATTTTTATCTCATCCAGTAGCCCGGCAACCTCGTTTACCACGGCATTTATGTGGCTGGTCCAATTGAGTTTCTGGTCAACAGTGATACCCAAGATGTTGATGGTGTTGGATTTGGTGATGGTAATGCCATTGAATGTTATGGGAAGGTGGTTTGACTCTATCTTGTTGGAGATGGTCATTGCCTGGCACTTGTATATTTAGCATTAGTTTTAGCAAACACCTAAATTCCAGTTTAGTTTCAATCCATCTATTTATCAACAAAACTCTATTCTTTTATGCACTCCTTTTCATCTTATAGGTTGCCTGCCTGCATTCTCAGTTGCCAACTATAATGGAGCCTTAGCCAGTTGAAATGTTTGTCATAACTTAGATTGCTGATTCATTTTTGTAAGAGGTTCCAGTTAGAGTGATGTGCAGCTGTACTTTTATATCTCTCTGTAGATATATACAAGATGATTCAGGTAGGTACTGTGAGACTTAACAGTCATTACATGTTGGAAAATATTTATCACCATTAGCCACAAAGCAATCTCAATGACTCATCTTCAGACAGTGCAGGCAGTTCTTGGACACAGTTCATTACTTGCAGTAGCAAACCACAAGCAACATGAGATTGTATGAGCGTTCTCCAAAATGAGAGATAATTGATAAATACTCATTGTTGATCCTTGGGCTCACAGTAGTGATCTTGGTGCTAATAATAGCCTCAGACTTCAGACAGTATTGCAAACTCTCAGGACAACAGTTTACTATGACAGTGCTTAATTGTACAAAAGACAAAATACAGAATGAGACAACTTGGGCACATGAAAAAATTCTTCTATGCTTCCCCTCGGTTCTTCCATTGATAATCCTCAGTTTGTGCTCTCTTTACTGTTTCGACCAACTGTTACCTAATATCTCCTTATGTGGCCTGGTGTCAAATTTCGTTTGATAACGCTCCTGTGAAGCACCTTCAGATGTTTTACTATGTTAAAGGTGCTATATAAATGCAAGTTGTCATTGCCCTCAGAACCTTTCATAATTTTGAAAACCTCTATTAGATCCCCTTGATCTTCTCTACCAATGAGATAAAAGCCCTTATTTTGACCATTTTCAACATTATAACCTTCACTTTTAGTATCATTTCAGTGAATCTTTGTTGCACCTTTTCCATGACTCTTAATATCCTTCCTGGGTGCCCAGAACTGCAAACAATATTCCAACACTGGTCTAAGTAGTCTCTTGTAAAAATTCAACATCAATAACTTACTTTTGTATTCCACGTCCCTATACACAAAATCCGGAAAATCATTTGCTTTTTATGGCCTTTTCCACCTTCACTACTACCTGTGGTGTAACGATACTCTGAGATCTCTCTCTGCCTCCACTCTGCAAAGAATCTTACTATTTAGGGTATACTCCCTTCTACTTCGTTTTCCCAAAAAGCATTACTTCACACTTCTCTGCATCTGTGTACTCCACTAACCTCTCTATCTCCTCCCACAATCTCCTGCATTCATAGAATGATACAGCACAGTAGGAGGTCATTCGTGCCTGTGCTGACCCTTTGGTAGAGCTATCCAATTAGCCCCAGTCCCCTGCTCTTTCCCCATAGCCCTGCAATTTCTTTCCTTTCAAATATTTATCCAAAATATCCCCATCCTCAATGATGGTGGAGCCCAGCACGTGAGTGCAAAAGACAAGGCTGAAGCATTTGCAACTATCTTCAGCCAGAAGTGCCGAGTGGATGATCCATCTCGGCCTCCTCCCGAGGTCCCCAGCATCACAGATGCCAGTCTTCAGCCCATTCAATTTGTTAGATCCGTGATTCTGAGGGTATGCTGTTTTTCAATAACCACACGGATGCTGTAACTTAACAATAAACAGGTATTTACTGGAGGAGGGTAGTCTCAAGGCTGGGGGTGCAGAGGCATGCACAAAGCTTATATACAGGTGTGGTCACTGCCGGTACTACAGTATACAGGAGCTGTAAAAGTAGTTCTGTCTTAAAGGCACATACACTACAATTCCTCCCCTTTTAGATTAGTAGTACCCCTAATATTCAAATAACAATTAACACTAACATGTACATTAAACAACAATAGTCCATTTATAGATTCAGTCTTTGGGGCGGCTTCCTGACCCTTTCGGGATAGCGCCTTTCCTGAGGTTCTTGTTCTTGGTGCCGAGGCGATTCTGACCCCTTTTCATCGGGTAGTTCATCGGGTTCCACTGCTACTGGTTCTGAGGTAGATGCTACCGGTATGTCGGGTTCATCCCCAGGTACTTGAGACATGGGGTTGACGCGTTCCTGTGACGCTAAGATCTGATCGACGTGGCGTCTCACAATGTTCTCCCCGACATCCACTGTGTACATTAATGGCCCCTGCCTTGTGCATATCGTTCCGGGTTGCCATTTCTCTGTTCGATAGTCACGGGCCAAGACTGGTTGCCCTACATTGAAGCTCCTTGTTGGCTTCTCATTGATGTGCTGGAATTGTTTGTCCTCAACATTTCTTCGCACATTTGGTCCGAGCAAGTCCAGACGAGATCTCAACCTTCGGTTAAAGAACATCATGGCCGGGGTCTGGTTGGTAACTGCATGTGTCGCGTTTCGGTAGGCTAATAAGAAATTGTCCATCTTATGCTGTAGTGGAATTTCATCATCGCACATGGCCTTTATCGCCTTCTTAAAGGTTTGTACGAACCTCTCAGCCAATCCATTTGTGGCTGGATGATACAGGGCGGATGTGTAATGCCTTACCCCATTCCTTCTCATAAATTTTTGAAACTCTTCGGACACAAACTGTGGTCCATTATCAGAGCAAATCTGCTCTGGCAAACCGTTTCTGGCAAATATGGTCCATCGGACTGCAATCGTTTTCTCTGTAGTGGTTGAAGACATTTTTATCACCTCAGGCCCACTTTGAATGAGCATCCACTGCTATTAAGAACATTGAGTCCATGAATGGACCAGCAAAATCAATATGCACCCGTTGCCATGGAGAGGAGGGCCACTCCCATGGGTGTAGAGGGGCATGTGGTGGTGTATTTTGGACCTTCTGGCATCCTAAGCAGCTCTTAGTTAGGTCTTCGATTTGTTGATCGATTCCCGGCCACCACACATAAGCCCTAGCAAGGCTTTTCATTTTCACTCCCCCCCCAGATGACCTTCATGTAGCTCATTTAGCACTCTCTCCCTTAACTTGGGTGGAATCACCACTCTGGATCCACACATCACTGTCCCCTGGCATACTGACAGCTGTTCTCTTCTGGATGAGAATGCTGGCAACAGTGAGTCGCCATGTGTTGGCCATCCCCTCACCGTCAAATCATATACCCGAGACAGCGTCTGATCATTGCAGGTCTCCTTCTCTATATCCACGTTCGTTACTTGGAATCGTTCAATTATTGACGAATAAAATATCTCGATAGGGTCTACTGCTGGTGCTTCCTCCACAGTAGGCAGTGGCAGGCACGATAGCCCATCAGTGTTCCCATGCTGTTTCGTGCCTTTATATTCTATTTCATATTGATTCGCCCCTAGAAACAGGGACCATCTTTGTAACCGTTGAGCAGTCATCACTGGAACGCCCTTCTTAGGATTAAAGATGGAGACAAGTGGTTGGTGGTCAGTCAGCAAGGTGAACTTCTGCCCATGCAGACAGTGGTTGAATTTTTTTACTCCCCATACTAGGCTGAGGGCCTCCCTGTCAATCTGGGCATAGTTGCGCTCGGCTGAGGTTAGTGAACGAGACGCAAAGGCTACTGGCCTCTCCAACCCATCTGGGAATTTGTGCGACAGCACCGCTCCAATACCATAGGGTGGTGCATCACATGCCAAACGAATTGGTAGTGCTGGGTTGAAATGGGCCAACGCCTCTTTTGATGTGATCAATTCTTTACACTTCTGGAAAGCTCGTCTACGTTCGTCATCCCACTTCCATGGTACCCCTGTTTGCAGTAGGGTGTTCAGTGGGTGTAATACCGTGGACAAATTTGGTAAGAACTTGTGGTAGTAGTTTACCAGCCCGAGGAACGACCTCAGTTGTGACACATTTTCCGGTGCTGGAGCCTTGACTACTGCCTCAATCTTTTCAGGGGACTTATGTAACCCCTCTTCATCGATGACGTGGCCACAATACGAGATCTGTTTCTGGAAAAACTCGCACTTGTGGCGATTAGCTCGTAGCCCATACTCCTTTAATCTGGTGAGCACCTTCTCCAAGTTGGCGAGGTGATCACTGTCATTTTCGCTCGTGACCAAGATGTCGTCCAAATAACACTGGGTCCCTGGAATCCCTTGCAGGACCTGATCCATTGCCCTTTGCCAGATAGCCGGAGCCGAGGCTACTCCGAACACCAGCCGGTTGTATTGATAGAGACCTTTATGCGTGTTAATCGTAAGGTATTGTTTCGAAGCTTCTTCTACCTCCATTTGCAAGTACGCCTGGGCTAGAGCAATTTTGCTGAAGCGTTTACCTCCAGATAGCGAGGCAAAAATATCCTCAATTCGTGGAAGCGGATATTGTACCGTGTGAAGGACTGGGTTCACGGTCACCTTAAAATCCCCACAGATGCGGACCTTCTTTGGTTCCCCAGGCGTATTACTCAACGACCTCTTCATTACAGGAATGATGGGTGTAGCCCACTCGCTCCAGTCCACTTTGGACAGTACTCCTGAACATTCCAACCCTTCCAGCTCTGCTTCAACAGCTGGTCTGATCGCATAAGGCACTGGTCTGGCCTTCAGAAACTTTGGGCTTGCATTTTCCTCTATTTTAATCATTGCTGTTATGCCTTTTAGTGTTCCTAGTCCCTCCTGGACCACTTCTTTTGCGTCAGTTAGCATTTTTGACAGTCGTCCAGGTGTGACGTCGTCATCCTTTTTGGCCTCAACCTTCAGTGCCTGTATGGAATGCCAATCTAATTGTATCTTCCGGATCCATTCACGTCCTAGCAGTGGTGGCCCTCCATCTGGCAATACATATATATCCATTTTAGGTATTTCCTGGCCTTTATATATCACTTTCACCCTTATTTTTCCTTTGGGGTAGACTTTTTGCCCCGTATACGTCTTCAAGACAATCTCTGTAGCTTTCAAGTGTATATGTGAAAATAGCCGCTTGTAGTCGCTTTGGTTTATGACTGTTAGGGCTGATCCTGTGTCCAATTCCATTTTCACTTGGACTCCGTCTATCTTGAGTGTAACCCAGATAGTCTGGTGATCCTCCATTTCGGTTACCTTATGTAGTTTCAGACAACCCAGCTCCTTGCTTCCGGAGTCTGTGTCACTTTTCTGTTCGTCTGAACCACTGTCTGTAGAAGTGCCTTACTTCTTAGCTCTGGGTAATGACTCAATACACACTTGGATTCGTCAGATGGACAGGCCTTTTATTTCACTTCTTGCAAGGGGAATCAGCACCTCTACTCAAGGGGTAAGGCTACTATTCCAATGATACAGCGTAAGCGTTCCATATTTATACAGTGTAACAAACAAGTTTAATTGACATTCCTTTGTTCCTCTATCAGGATACATTTTAGATTAATCATCAGGTATTAATGACATATTGACAGAAGGATCCTGGACACATAAGTCAACGGTTAAGATATAACAGGATATGAATCGTGTAACCGGAGGTCCTCCTTAATTTTAATCATGTATCTGGAGACTAGGTCTAACAAGTTATTAAGTCACTGGGTACTTCAAATGAAACCCATTGTTTCACTTCTACATTCTCATTAGGTGGGCAGACATCTGTTCTTGGCTGTAATCCAAGTACGTGCAATAGCTCTAGTTACACATCGACTCTTGACCGGTGTCAAGTCTGAAAACTTTTACCTAGCAAGCACCTGAAATTAACCCCTTATAATATGTAGATTTCCTCATTCCCCCCTTTTGTCCTTTCTAAGGACAATCTATTTCGCTAAGTTTAAGAAATTCTACATCAAAGGTCTCACCCTTAATATCCTCATATTCAGACATCATTGGTACTGGAGGAGTGGACGTTAATGAGGAAAGGACTTTTGTACACAATAATTTTAAACAACCAATCAATAAACTAATTAAAATTATAATCATCACAATTGCAATTAAGACTTCCAAAATTTGCTTTCCTAATGCTCCTCCCCATCCTGAAATCCAATCCCACATGGACCACGGTTCAGGTTGACATAGTTTCTCTACAGCCTCCTTTATGTGGTTTACCAGGTTGGTGATATTTTCTGAGTTATCTGGAATATAGGTGCAACATTTGGTTTTTATGATTGCACATGTGCCCCCTTCTTTTGCCAACAAATAGTCCAGAGCCATGCGGTTTTGTAAAGCAACAGTGCGCAAAGCCACCATTTCTGCGTTTACATCACTGAGAGCATCAGCAGTATCATTGGCTATTTGTTCCAACACTGCTGCCATGTTTATAGATTCTCTTGCTAGCTTCCCTGTTCCATACCAGGGAAATGCTATAGCAAAGAACCTTTCAGTTTCTGTAATGGCTCGTTTTGCTCGTGTCCCAGGGTGGCTATCCAAAGATGAAATATGATGTATATAGGGCACTACATATCCCAAATAACATGACCCAGTCCAATTTTGTGGTAACCAAGGGTATGCTCTATGCCCACAGATGAAATAGGTGTTATTATAGGCTTCAAATTTGTTCCATATCTGGTGCATCATTCCTATTCCTTGTTCTCCTTTCCAGATTTTTTTCTACTAGTCAAATTTTGTACTGTGGACAGGTTCCACCGTCCCCAATAGGGCCATTCGACTGCACCCGGTGGTTTAGTAGTAGTTTTAGTCGAAGTGTAGTTACATTTGCACTCACTCCATCCAACCATCAATCCTTCTCCATTGTCGTTTACCAGACAGACTTCTTTTGTTTTATTTACGGTTCCCATTGACGTCACTAATAGACTCTCTGGATTCCTTCGATTATCATATTGGGGATGAAACCACCCTTAAAATTTATAAGGTTGTATCCTGCATCTTTCCATTCATTTTCCAACTGATCTGGGTTTAAACTATTTTGGGTCTGAAATGTACTGGCTGCCTCCTTATTCCAGGTGGTATTAGACTGTAATAACCACCCTACCATCTCTTCTATTTCGAAGGGAATGGGCCTTAGAGGTATTCCACCCTCTGCGTACACGGGGATGTGGCTACATATCCAGCATTCGGCAAGGTTCTGTCTTTTAGCGTACAGATAACTCATGTATACAAAGGTATTAACTTGATGATAGTTATGCTTATTTAACAGTCTTCTACTTCTCCCTCCTTGTTTCTTAGCGGTCCTATTAATTTTTCTTTTCTGAGTAATTGATGTTGAAACGAGGGGTTGTGTAAAAGGATTATCACATAACATTGACTTAGCTGTCAGGGCCAGTCCTCCCCTTGAATTACCATTGCAGATAACCCCTCCGTTCGCAGTTTTGTCACTTGGTAATACAGTATCAGGGCATGTGACCCATAGCTTATCAAGCCTTTGTCCACTATCTTCTTCTACTATCTTACCCTGTCTTACCCTAAGATTTAGGGGCTGATACGGGGGTACCTGCATAGTATGGTCCTGGAGCTGGGCTTTCATGGTCTCATTATAACATAAAAATATAAAAGAGATTTTTGGTTAAAAGTACACATTCTTTTATACATGGTTTGCCTTGCAGAGGATCTGGGTAAATCCATATGGCAGTTTCAATTATCGTTAACAAAGGGAACAGTCTTATTAGAGTCCAAATCCAATTCATCTTGGCAGTGTATCGTCTTCAACTGATGCCTTCTTACAATGGGACGCATGTATCCATGTTGGTCGCTCCTTTACTTTTACAGCGGTGTTTGTGGTCAGGAGTACTTGGAAGGGTCCCTCAAATCTGGGTTGAAGGCCATTCTTTCACTTGAAGATTTTTATGTAGACGTTATCTCCTGGCTCGAAAGTATGGCACTTTCCTTCAGCGGGATCGACCTGGGCTTCCTTCACCTCTTGATGGAAGCTAGAAATGCATTTGGTTAGTGCAATGCAATAACTCAACATAACTTCCTCCATTTTATGAATGTCCATTTGTTTAGCTGTTAAAGGTGCCGAAAAGGGCAATCTCTGTGGTCTTCCCATGACGATCTTGTGAGGCGACAATCCTGTAGTTCTGTTGGTAGCAGACCGCATTGTCATTAAAGCTATGGGTAATAAACCAACCCATTTAAGTCGAGTTTTTTTACACAGTTTTGCAAGCTTATTTTTCAGCATCCCGTTATATCTTTCCACTAGTTCAGCCGACTGTGGATGATAACTGCAATGGAGGTGCTGGTTAATCTGTAAGGCTTTGCATAGTTCCTTAATCACTGTTCCCGTAAAATGGGACCCATTGTCACTTGACAGTTTTGCTGGTATCCCAAAGCGAGGTACAATGTCCTTCAATAAATATTTAGCAACAGTAGTGGCGCCACTCTTTCTACAAGGAAACGCTTCAATCCATCTTGAAAACATATCAACAATAACTAATACATATTTAAAGCTCACACACACAGGTAGTTCAATAAAATCCATTTGCAAGTGTACAAAAGGGCCCATGGGTTTTGGGTGGGATGCGGGCTGTACCTTCTTTATTTTCCCTGCATTCATGGTCTGGCAGATAATACAATTTTCACAAATTTGTTTTGCCAATTTTGAGATTCCTGGTGCATACCAGGTCTTGAGGATATAGTCCGCTATCCCCCCTTTGCCCGCATGGGTGAATTTATGAACACATCGGGCAATTGGTGATAGTAATGATTTGGGTGCCACCATGCGGCCGTCATGATGAACCCATAAGCCGTCAGTGTTTTTAAAACAATGATTAACAACCCATTCCTTTACTTCATCAGAACTGGCCCTATCTTGATGGGTCAGCACATCATCTAAGGACGGGGGCTGCGGTATCTCTGGCTTTTCCCTAACAGGGAAGGCTGAAACTTGTCGTTCAGTACTTTATATAGCTACTGACTTAGCAGCGCTATCTGCAGCAGCGTTTCCAAGCGCAACCTCGTCTAAATGCCCCGTGTGCGCTTGGCACTTAATAATTGCAATCTGTTTACGTCTCTGAATAGCTAGTAAAAGATTTTGCACCTCGTGCATTTTTAATCTGGGTTCCCGACGAAGTCAGGTAACCGCGAATCTTCCAAATTTGTCCATAATCGTGAGCTACTCCAAAAGCATATCGAGAGTCAGTATAGATATTTACAGACTGCCACATAAATTCATAGAGACATCTCCTGATAACAGAAAGGAGTGTTCTTCCTCAAATTCTTCTACTTTTACTGTGAGGGGAGTCGATTGATTCAAGCGTTGTAGTATTCCAGCCAATCCAGCTATCGGGGTCTTTTTCCCATTAACAGGCATTCCTTCAGAATATCCGTTCCCTAACACCGAAAAGGTTGCTCCTGTATCTACTAAAATGAAACAACGGGCATTTGGTGGTCTGTGGCGCCTGGGGCTGCTGGTGTCAGTCAGTAATTCTGATCTCTATTTCTCCTAAATCCCTGTCCGTTTGTAGGGTAACCTCCTGACTGGTCCGAAAAAGGGTTATGGACAGTGAAATTAGGACCTTTATTCTCTAACGGAGGTCCATTATTGGAGGCTTGGTTCTGACGATTTTTCGCAGGGCATTGGTTTGCCCAATGTCCGGGTTGTCCGCAATTGTAACAATTACCAGATCGTCCATACCCTCTTAGTCTACCACGTCTTCCTCTATATTCCCCTCTATTCATCCTTCTATAGTTACCTTATTATCCTACCATAATAGAGGAGAGAGGTGTATCTTCGGGGTAATTTTTTTTTTTCCTTCTGACTCAACAAACAAAGAGGCAGCCTTTTTATCTGGCTGTTCTCTATTTCTCTCTTGTCCGTTAAACATTCCTCGAGGCAAGTAATTCTTTCTATGTTAAATGAACCATCTGAGGGAAAGGGTCTAGTCTTATTTACAGTCCATTTGGACCAGTTCAGTAGGTGATCAATGGATGATTGACCACAGTTCTTTAACATAAAGGCTACTGGCGTGCCTTTCTCGGGTGGCTTCAGCCCATTCAATTTGTTAGATCCGTGATTCTGAGGGTATGCTGTTTTTCAATAACCACACGGATGCTGTAACTTAACAATAAACAGGTATTTACTGGAGGAGGGTAGTCTCAAGGCTGGGGGTGCAGAGGCATGCACAAAGCTTATATACAGGTGTGGTCACTGCCGGTACTGCAGTATACAGGAGCTGTAAAAGTAGTTCTGTCTTAAAGGCACATACACTACAATTCCTCCCCTTTTAGATTAGTAGTACCCCTAATATTCAAATAACAATTAACACTAACATGTACATTAAACAACAATAGTCCATTTATAGATTCAGTCTTTGGGGCGGCTTCCTGACCCTTTCGGGATAGCGCCTTTCCTGAGGTTCTTGTTCTTGGTGCCGAGGCGATTCTGACCCCTTTTCATCGGGTAGTTCATCGGGTTCCACTGCTACTGGTTCTGAGGTAGATGCTACCGGTATGTCGGGTTCATCCCCAGGTACTTGAGACATGGGGTTGACGCGTTCCTGTGACGCTAAGATCTGATCGACGTGGCGTCTCACAATGTTCTCCCCGACATCCACTGTGTACATTAATGGCCCCTGCCTTGTGCATATCGTTCCGGGTTGCCATTTCTCTGTTCGATAGTCACGGGCCAAGACTGGTTGCCCTACATTGAAGCTCCTTGTTGGCTTCTCATTGATGTGCTGGAATTGTTTGTCCTCAACATTTCTTCGCACATTTGGTCCGAGCAAGTCCAGACGAGATCTCAACCTTCGGTTAAAGAACATCATGGCCGGGGTCTGGTTGGTAACTGCATGTGTCGCGTTTCGGTAGGCTAATAAGAAATTGTCCATCTTATGCTGTAGTGGAATTTCATCATCGCACATGGCCTTTATCGCCTTCTTAAAGGTTTGTACGAACCTCTCAGCCAATCCATTTGTGGCTGGATGATACAGGGCGGATGTGTAATGCCTTACCCCATTCCTTCTCATAAATTTTTGAAACTCTTCGGACACAAACTGTGGTCCATTATCAGAGCAAATCTGCTCTGGCAAACCGTTTCTGGCAAATATGGTCCATCGGACTGCAATCGTTTTCTCTGTAGTGGTTGAAGACATTTTTATCACCTCAGGCCCACTTTGAATGAGCATCCACTGCTATTAAGAACATTGAGTCCATGAATGGACCAGCAAAATCAATATGCACCCGTTGCCATGGAGAGGAGGGCCACTCCCATGGGTGTAGAGGGGCATGTGGTGGTGTATTTTGGACCTTCTGGCATCCTAAGCAGCTCTTAGTTAGGTCTTCGATTTGTTGATCGATTCCCGGCCACCACACATAAGCCCTAGCAAGGCTTTTCATTTTCACTCCCCCCCCAGATGACCTTCATGTAGCTCATTTAGCACTCTCTCCCTTAACTTGGGTGGAATCACCACTCTGGATCCACACATCACTGTCCCCTGGCATACTGACAGCTGTTCTCTTCTGGATGAGAATGCTGGCAACAGTGAGTCGCCATGTGTTGGCCATCCCCTCACCGTCAAATCATATACCCGAGACAGCGTCTGATCATTGCAGGTCTCCTTCTCTATATCCACGTTCGTTACTTGGAATCGTTCAATTATTGACGAATAAAATATCTCGATAGGGTCTACTGCTGGTGCTTCCTCCACAGTAGGCAGTGGCAGGCACGATAGCCCATCAGCGTTCCCATGCTGTTTCGTGCCTTTATATTCTATTTCATATTGATTCGCCCCTAGAAACAGGGACCATCTTTGTAACCGTTGAGCAGTCATCACTGGAACGCCCTTCTTAGGATTAAAGATGGAGACAAGTGGTTGGTGGTCAGTCAGCAAGGTGAACTTCTGCCCATGCAGACAGTGGTTGAATTTTTTTACTCCCCATACTAGGCTGAGGGCCTCCCTGTCAATCTGGGCGTAGTTGCGCTCGGCTGAGGTTAGTGAACGAGACGCAAAGGCTACTGGCCTCTCCAACCCGTCTGGGAATTTGTGCGACAGCACCGCTCCAATACCATAGGGTGGTGCATCACATGCCAAACGAATTGGTAGTGCTGGGTTGAAATGGGCCAACGCCTCTTTTGATGTGATCAATTCTTTACACTTCTGGAAAGCTCGTCTACGTTCGTCATCCCACTTCCATGGTACCCCTGTTTGCAGTAGGGTGTTCAGTGGGTGTAATACCGTGGACAAATTTGGTAAGAACTTGTGGTAGTAGTTTACCAGCCCGAGGAACGACCTCAGTTGTGACACATTTTCCGGTGCTGGAGCCTTGACTACTGCCTCAATCTTTTCAGGGGACTTATGTAACCCCTCTTCATCGATGACGTGGCCACAATACGAGATCTGTTTCTGGAAAAACTCGCACTTGTGGCGATTAGCTCGTAGCCCATACTCCTTTAATCTGGTGAGCACCTTCTCCAAGTTGGCGAGGTGATCACTGTCATTTTCGCTCGTGACCAAGATGTCGTCCAAATAACACTGGGTCCCTGGAATCCCTTGCAGGACCTGATCCATTGCCCTTTGCCAGATAGCCGGAGCCGAGGCTACTCCGAACACCAGCCGGTTGTATTGATAGAGACCTTTATGCGTGTTAATCATAAGGTATTGTTTCGAAGCTTCTTCTACCTCCATTTGCAAGTACGCCTGGGCTAGAGCAATTTTGCTGAAGCGTTTACCTCCAGATAGCGAGGCAAAAATATCCTCAATTCGTGGAAGCGGATATTGTACCGTGTGAAGGACTGGGTTCACGGTCACCTTAAAATCCCCACAGATGCGGACCTTCTTTGGTTCCCCAGGCGTATTACTCAACGACCTCTTCATTACAGGAATGATGGGTGTAGCCCACTCGCTCCAGTCCACTTTGGACAGTACTCCTGAACATTCCAACCCTTCCAGCTCTGCTTCAACAGCTGGTCTGATCGCATAAGGCACTGGTCTGGCCTTCAGAAACTTTGGGCTTGCATTTTCCTCTATTTTAATCATTGCTGTTATGCCTTTTAGTGTTCCTAGTCCCTCCTGGACCACTTCTTTTGCGTCAGTTAGCATTTTTGACAGTCGTCCAGGTGTGACGTCGTCATCCTTTTTGGCCTCAACCTTCAGTGCCTGTATGGAATGCCAATCTAATTGTATCTTCCGGATCCATTCACGTCCTAGCAGTGGTGGCCCTCCATCTGGCAATACATATATATCCATTTTAGGTATTTCCTGGCCTTTATATATCACTTTCACCCTTATTTTTCCTTTGGGGTAGACCTTTTGCCCCGTATACGTCTTCAAGACAATCTCTGTAGCTTTCAAGTGTATATGTGAAAATAGCCGCTTGTAGTCGCTTTGGTTTATGACTGTTAGGGCTGATCCTGTGTCCAATTCCATTTTCACTTGGACTCCGTCTATCTTGAGTGTAACCCAGATAGTCTGGTGATCCTCCATTTCGGTTACCTTATGTAGTTTCAGACAACCCAGCTCCTTGCTTCCGGAGTCTGTGTCACTTTTCTGTTCGTCTGAACCACTGTCCATCACCTTGTGTACCTTTTTGTACTTCTCCTGTGGAGATTTCTTACTGTTGGTTTTCTTCCCAGACCTGCTGACTCTTGCTATGTGTCCTGCTTTTCCACACTGTCTGCACACTTGGTCCTTGAACCAACAATCCTTCTGGTCATGTGTTGTTCTGCCGCAGCGATAGCACTTCCCTGTTCCATAGGACATTTCATTGGTGCCATATTCTTGCGGTCTCCGTTGTATCTCTGCAGTGCCCCTTGCGGCTGCTTCGTGTGATACTGCCATACTGAAAGCCTTGTCCAGCGTAAGATCCTTTTCTGATAGAAGCCGTTTCTGAGTTCCTTCACTTTGCAGCCCACACACAAAATTGTCCCTTAACGTATCTGCTAGTCCCGCTCCAAACTGGCAGTGTTTCGATAGCTTGTGCAGTTCCGTTAGGTACTCAGCATTGCTTTCGTCTTTGTGTTGGTTCCTTTTATGGAACTTAAATCGTTCTGCTATCAGCAGCGGTGTGGGGTTTAAGTGGTCCTGTAGGATTTCTACTATGCTTTCAAAATTCTTGTTCACCGGCTTCTCTGGGGTTATTAGATTTCGCAGTAACCCTTAAGTTTTTGCACCCATGGAATTTAACAAAACCAGTGCTTTACTAGCATCTGGCACTTCATTTGCCCTGCAGTACACCTCAATACGTTCCACATATGTCGCCCAATCTTCGACTTCATTGTCGAACGTAGAGATACTGCCACTCTTCGGCATCCCTGGGTGTGATTTAACTGTCAAAAATGGCGTCTCCCGCGCTTCCCCTTCTTCTCCGCTGGCACAAAATGGCATCTCCCGCGCTTCCCTTCCTTCCCGCGCTCGCCCTTCTCCGCTGCGGCTTCTAAAAATGGCGTCTCCAGCGCTCTTCCTTCTTCTCCGCGGCTCAATGTCATCTCCCGCGCTTCCCCTTCTTCTCCGCTGGCACAAAATGGCGTCTCCCGCGCTTTCCTTCCTTCCCGCGCTCGCCCTTCTTCTCCGCTGTGGCTTCTAAAAATGGCGTCTCCCGCGCTCTTCCTTCTTCTCTGCGGCTCAATGGCGTCTCCCGTGCTCTCCCTTCTCCCCGCGGACCCTGTTCAGCCCGTGAGCCCTGGCTGTGCCCTGCGCGTTCTTCTTTTTATTTATTTTTTTTTTTTTTTCGACGCCGCTCGGTCTTTAACCCGGCTGTTGCTTTACCCTCTCTCCGGTTTTTTTTTTTTTTCTCGACGCCGCTCGGTTTTCAACCCCCGGCTGCGCCCTGTGCGCTTCACACTCTGTCTTACCCCGTCGACGCTGCTCGGCTTTCTCTCTGCCGTCGGTCTGCTCCAGCCGCCGCTGCCCGGGAAGGGTTTGTGCTGGACCTGTCGTCAGTCTCTTGCTGATCGTTGTGGCTGGGGAACCAAGCCCAGCTCTCCACAGCCTCCCCTGCGATGTTCACTCTCTGCCTGACGACTGGGAGGTTGCTCGCGGTCGACGCCCATGTTCCTGGCCTCGCCTTTTTTTTAGTTGCAGGTAGATTCGAATCGACACTCGTCGCCACTGTTAGATCTGTGATTCTGAGGGTATGCTGTTTTTCAATAACCACACGGATGCTGTAACTTAACAATAAACAGGTATTGGAGGGTAGTCTCAAGACTGGGGGTACAGAGGCATGCGCAAAGCTTATATACAGGTGTGGTCACTGCCGGTACTACAGTATACAGGAGCTGTGAAAGTAGTTCCGTCTTAAAGGCACATACACTACACAATTCACTCCACGTGATGTCAAGAAACGGCTGAAGACACTGGATACTGCAAAGGCTATGGGCCCTGACAACATTCTGGCAATAGTACTGAAGACTTGTGCTCCAGAACTAGCTGCGCCCCTAGCCAAGCTGTTCCAGTACAGCTACAACACTGGCATCTACCCGGCAATGTGGAAAATTGCCCAAGTATGTCCTGTCTACAAAAAGCAGGACAAATCCGACCCGGCCAATTACCGTCCCATCAGTCTACTCTCAATCATCAGCAAAGTGATAGAAGGTGTCGTCGACAGTGCTATCAAGCGGCACTTACTCAGCAATAACCTGCTAACTGACGCCCAGTTTGGGTTCCGCCAGGGCCACTCAGCTCCTGACCTCATTACAGCCTTGGTCCAAACATGGACAAAAGAGCTGAACTCAAGAGGTGAGGTGAGAGTGACTGCCCTTGACATCAAGGCAGCATTTGATTGTGTGTGGCATCAAGGAGCCCTAGCAAAACTGAAGTCAATGGGAATCAAGGGGAAAACTCTCCATTGGTTGGAATCATACCTAGCACAAAGGAAGTTGGCTGTGGTTGTTGGAGGTCATTCATCTCAATCACATGACATCACTGCAGGAGTTCCTCAGGGCAGTGTCCTAGGCCCAACCATCTTTAGCTGTTTCATCAATGACCTTCCTTCCATCATAAGGTCAGAAGTGGGGATGTTCGCTGATGATTGCACACTGTTCAGCACCATTCGAGACTCGTCAGATACTGACGCAGTCCGTGTCCATATGCAGCAAGACCTGGACAACATTCAGACTTGGGCTGACAAGTGGCAAGTAACATTCGCACCACACAAGTGCCAGGCAATGACCATCTCCAACAAGCGAGACTCTAACCATCTCCCCTTGACATTCAATGGCATTACCATCGCTGAATCCCCCACTATCAACATCCTGGGGGTTACCATTGATCAGAAACTGAACTGGACCAGCCATATAAATACTGTGGCTACAAGAGCAGGCCAGAGGCTGGAAATTCTGCGGCGAGTGTCTCACCTCCTGACTCCCCAAAGCCTTTCCACCATCTACAAGGCACAAGTCAGGAGTGTGATGGAATACTCTCCACTTGCCTGGATGAGTGCAGCTCCAACAACACTCAAGAAGCTCGACACCATTCAGGATAAAGCAGCCTGCTTGATTGGCACTCCATCCACCTTCAACATTCACTCCCTCCACCACCGGCGCACTGTGGCTGCAGTGTGTACCATCTACAAGATGCACTGCAGCAACTCGCCAAAGCTCCTTCAACAGCACCTTCCAAACCCGCGACCTCTACCATTTAGAAGGACAAGGGCAGCAGACGCATGGGAACATCACCACCTACAAGTTCCCCTCCAAGCCACACAACATCCTGACTTGGACCTGTATCGCCGTTCCTTCACTGTCGCTGGGCCAAAATCCTGGAACTCCCTTCCTAACAGCATTGTGGGTGTACCTACACCATATGGACTGCAGCGGTTCAAGGCGGCGGCTCACCACCATCTTCTCAAGAGCAATTAGGGATGGGCACTAAATGCAGGCCTAGCCAGCCAGCGACACCCACATCCCATCAATGAATAAATTTTTTTTTTTTTTAAATTCCCTTTTGAGAATTAAAATTGAATCTGCTTTCAGGCAGTGCTTTCCAGATCACAACTCGCTGTGTAAAAAATGTCCTCATGTTGCCTCTGGTTCCTTTGCCAATCATCTTAAATCTGTGTCCTCTGGTTACTGACCCTTCTCGCACTGGAAACAGTTTCTCCTTATTTATCTCTATCAAAACCATTCATTATTTTGAATACCTCTATCAAATCTCCTCAACCTTCGCTGCTCTAAGGAGAACAACCCCAGTTTCTCTAGTCGCTCCATAAATGAAGTCCCTCATCCCTGGTACCATTCTAGTAAATCTCTTCTGCACCCTCTCTAAGGTCTTGACATCCTTCTTAAAGTGTGCTGCCCAGAATTAAACAATACTCTAGTTGAGGCCTAACCAGTGTTTTATAATGGTTTAGCATAACTTCCTTGCCTTTGTACTCTATGCCTCTATTAATAAAGCCAAGGATCCAACATTCTTTTTAACAGCCTTCTCAACTTGTCCTGCCACCTTCAACGATTTGTGCACATATACCCCCAGATCTCTCTGTTCTTGCTGCCCCTTTAAAATTGTATCATTTAGTTTAGATTGCCTCTCTTCATTCTTCCTACCAAAATGTATCACTTCACACTTCTCTGCATTAAATTTCATCTGCCATGTGTCCGCCCATTCCACCAGTCCATGTCCTCCTGAAGTCCATTACTATCCTGTTTACTACATTTCCAAAGAGCAGTGGTCTTAATACCGACCCCTGGGGAACACCACTGTATACTTCCCTACAGTCTGAAAAACAACCGTTCACCACTACGCTCTGCTTTCTGTCCCTTAGCCAATTTCTTACCTACACTGCCACTGTCTCTTTAATCCCATGGGTCTACGATGTGGTACTTTGTCAAATGCCTTTTGAGAGACCATATACACTACCCTCGTCAATCCTCTGTTACTTCAGCAAAGAACTCGATCAAGTTAATCAAACACGATTTGCTTTTAACAAATCCATACTGACATTCATTTATTAGCCCATACTTTTCCAAATGCCAATTAAATTTATCTCGGATCATTGTCTTTAAAAGTTTCCCCATCATGAACATTAAGCTGACTGGCCTGTAGTTGCTGGGTTTAACCCTCTCCCCTTTTATGAATGGGGGTGTAACATTTGCAATCCTCCAGTCCTCTGTCACCATCCCCATATCCAAGGAGGATTGGACGATTGTGGCCAGAGCTCAGTAACCTAGGATGCATCCCATCTGGACCAGGTGACTTTTCTACTTTCAGAACTGCCAATTAAGTACCGCCTCTTTATCTATTTTTATCTTATCCAATATCGCTACTACCCCCTCCTTTACTGCTATATTGGCAGCATCCTTTTCTCTAGTGAAGACAGATGCAAAGCATTCATTTAATACCTCAAGCCATGCCCTCTGCCTCCATAAGAATATCTTTTGGTTCCTAATTGGCCCCACCCTTCTTTTGACTACCCTTTAAGTATTTATGGGGGCAAAATTGGGTCACGCCCCCTTTGGGGCGCTAACTTCGCCGGGGCACTTAAAGTAGCACCCTGGAAAAGTTAGCACCCCCACGCCCGGAATTCACTAGTAGCGCCCCAAGAGGGAGGGGCGGGGCGCTACTGGAAGTGCCCCGCCAACCTCTTGGGGAGCTGCAAGTGAATATCGTGGCGCTACGTGCCGCGGTACTGCAGGCCTTCCTCCCCTTATTAAAGGGGAGGTGCCTAGCGCAGCACAACCCGGGGCCCAGCTGGGCCACCAGGGATCGGAGTGCTGGCAAAAGAGTCCGGTAGTCAAGAGAAGTGCCAGGCTCACGGAGCGCAGCCGGCACCCCGCGGGGGTGCTCACAGGAGGCCGGGGGCAGGTGCTGGCAGGCAGCCAGCAACAAAAATGGCCACCCTGCACCTCCCCTTTAATTTGCACTAGCGGCTACTGCCACCGCTAACCTCCTGCTGAATTTCACGGGAGGGGTTAGCGGCACCGCGCCCGGGCGCTAATTGCTTTGCGCCCCATTAGCTGGAGGTGCAAATCAACTGAATTTCTCCCCCATTATATGTTTATAAAAGACTTTAAGGTTCCCTTTTATGTTAGCCACTAATCTATTGTCATACTCTCATACCCTCCCTTTGCCCTCTTTTAGATCTCCTCTGTACTTTCTATATTCAGCATGGTTCTCTACTGTATTATGAACCTTACATTTGTCATAAACCTCCTTTTTCTGTCTCATTTTAATCTCTATGGGAGAGAAATTCGGTATCAACCATTCTGGGGCGCTAACATCGGCTGGCCGCAAACTTTAGCGCCGGCAACCGCGAAATTAATCTCCAGCGCCCCTGGAGGTGATTGAAGCACTAAATCAAGCGCTACACACTGCTCTTAGGACACTAACATCAGGGAACGGGACGCTACCTCAGAGCGCTACTCAAGCTCATGCGGTCAATTACCTAGTCCTCACACAGACTGGTGCCTTCTAGTTCTTAAATGGGAGGGTCCATAATGCTGCACAACCTCACCCTGATCATGGCTGATTTTGACCTGGGCCTGCAAGGAGGTGCAGTTCTTCAACCAGGAATATCATGGCTGCTCAGGGGCCCAGGGAGAAAGCTTGCCAGTTCAGCGACCAGGCATTGGTGGCTTTGGAACGCCAAAGGGCAGAGCTGTTTCCAGACACTGGCAGGAGACCATTGCCTGGGAGTTCACAAGGGTGTGGAGAAAGGTGGCCCATTACATCTCGTCCAGGAGCCTGGTCCAAAGGACTCACCCAATGCCACAAGAAGTTCAACGACACTCGGGTGGTCAGGGTGAGCAGATGCCTGAAATACCTCTACATCCCACCATCTCAACCTCACTGTGCAGACGGTATAAAGTGCAAAATCCCCAACACTCACCCAACAACTATGCCCATCTACTAAAAGTCAGATCCACTTCTCACATCGTGCAGATATTAACGGCTATTCAACTATGGTAGGTACATCTGCCAAACACATGGCTCCACTCTCACTCACACGCTGTCCTTTTTCTTGCAGGCCATGATTGCTCATAACAGGAGGGAGCAGCAACGCACGGGAGGAGATCAGGCGGAGCTGCACCTCCTCACACAGCTGGAAGAGCGAGTGCACAGAATCATCGCGAGCCATGTTGTGGGCGCTGTGGCAAACGGAGAGGTTGACCCCTTGTCGACAGCAACGGTATGTACATCATTTCTCCCTCCTCTCTCATACCACTTGCCCGTCACAACATGAGCCCTTCCCACTTTCCATCTAAGTATACTATCTCCATTCCTTGCTCCCTTCCTGCCTCCCTACCCTCACGTTAAACCCACTCTTGTGCCTTCCTGCATTTAGATAGTGAGCCACCATCTGACCAGCCTGTCCCTCAGCCTCCCAGTGGCAGCGACACGGGAGAGGATCAGGAACACCAAAGCTGAGCCTTACTGCCTGCGTCTCCCGAGGACAACACATCAGATACTGGGGCCACGCGGTCACTGGAAGGGAGCAGAGGAATTGGCTCTGATGTGGGTGAAGCTCTGGGACCCAGCGGGCTGCAGAAAGCCATGGGGAAAGGGAAGCTCGGGGGCCATCTCCCCAGAGGGCGAGTGTGTGCATGAGTTCTACTGCACAAGACTCGGATGAGGACCTCAATATCGCAGTGATGAATATTCAGGTGATGAGCATGCATACTGAGCTCATGGGTGCAATGGCAAGGGTGCCCAAGAGCATGGATGCACTGGCTAGGAGCGTGGAGGAGTCCGCCGCCAGCACAGCTGTCATCTGTGCAGATTGACTTGCAGGGAGACTGTGGAAACCCAAACCCCATGCCGCATGTAATGGGTGAGGTGGCAGCAGCTAATGCAGCACAGACCGAGGCAACGCAACAGCTTAGTGCTGGAATTGAGTCATTGGTTGGTGCCATCCAATCTCAGACTGCTCTGATGCAGTCTCAGATTGAGGCCACACAAGCGCTGACTGCTGCCATCGTAGCTGGGTCGGTCATTGTCCACCGGGGGTCTGACGGTGCCCGCAGCAGGCAAGCGATCAGTGCTCGAGCAGATTGCTCCGGATGCTGAGGTTCTGCTCCAGGGGAGTAGCAGTGTGTTGGTCGAGCAGGAAGGTGCTGTCCTCTCTCAGGATGACAACATTCCTGCTCCCACCACTGCCACTCCATCATTTCACTTGCCACAACCTGTAACCCAGCCAGCCCAGACTGCTGCCACCTGTGCAGAATTGGTGATGTCTGCAGCCGGGCCCTCCAGGCCCAGAGCTGGTCGAGGGCATCCTTCAAGGCCATCTGCAGTCTCTGGCTCCCAGATTCAGCAGCCTTCCACTAGCCTTGCTGCAGCCACTGGGGCCATATTACGGAGGAGCAGTAGGGTTGGAAGGGGTGGGGGGGGGGGGGTGGAGTGCGAATGGAAGGGAGATCATTGAAGAAGGTCGAATAACTAAAATTTTTAGACCAAATGGGGGGAGTGTTTGTACCAAAGTTGGATGCATTTGTAAATATATTGTTCACTTTTTAAGAATTATTTTGATGCGCTAAGAACCAGTTGTGTTTGTTAATAAATTGTTGTTTATTTGTTATTGGTTGTGCTTAATAAGACACAGTTGTTCATAATTTTAAAATGTATTTTAACATTACAAATTTCCTCATGTTTCTCATTGGAACTTTGGCCGGTCATAGGGGCTGCAGGCTGGCTGCAATGATGTGGTTGTTGAACCCAAATGCCATCTTCTGTCTCATTCATTGGAAGCACTGTGTTATGAGGTGCTCATGAACGGGCCTTGCAGAAGCAGCATTGAGCGCCTCCCTCCCACGTTGTTGTTGCTCCTCCTCCCCGAGTTGGTCCACGAATCCCTGGTGACAATGGCTGGGTCCTCAGAATTGCGAGGTTGTGAAGCATGCAGCACACAACTAAGAAAACCGATACTCGATCAGGGCAGTACTGCAGGGCTCCTCCAGTGTGGTCAAGACACTGGAACTGTTGCTTCATAGAAACATAGAAGATAGGAGCAGGAGTAGGCCATTCGGCCCTTCAAGCCTGTTCCGCCATTCAATGAGATCATGGCTGATCATTCAAATTCAGTACCCTGTCCCTGCCTTCTCCCCATATCCCTTGATCCCTTTAGCCTTAAGAAATATATCCAACTCTTTCTTGAATATATTTAATGAACTGGCCTCCACCGCCCTCTGTGGCAGAGAATTCCACAGGTTCACCACTCTCTGGGTGAAGAAATTCCTCCTTATTTCAGTCCTAAATGTCCTACCCCTTATCCTTAGACTATGACCCCTGGTTCTGGACTCCCCGACCATCGGGAACATCCTTCCAGCATCTAGTCTGTCTAGGCCTGACAGAATTTTATAGGTTTTGATGAGATCCCCTCTCAATCTTCTAAACTCCAGTGAGTATAAGCCCAATCGACACAATCTCTCATCATACGTCATTCCTGCCATCCCAGGTATCAGCCTGGTGAATCTTCGCTGCCGATTCAGCACGCCGATCGTCTGTTCTATGTGGTTCCTAGTGGTGTTATGGCTCTCATTGTACGAGAGCTCACCAGGAGTATGGGGTTACAGAGCGGTGTCATCAGCCAGGTGCAGAGTGGATAACCCTTGTCCCCGAGGAGCCAGCCGCGAGCTTGATGCAGTGGTTGGAACAGTCCTGGGATACCAGTCTGGCGCAGGATGAATGAATCGTGGTTGCTGCCAGGATAGCGGGCATTGACGGCGAGGATGCGCTGTGGTCGCACACCAACTGGATGTTGAGAGTGGTAACCTCTGCGGTTGCAGAACACCTCTGCATTTTCATGAGGTGCCCGCAATGCCACGTAAGTGCAGTCAATGGCGCCCTGAACCATGGGGAAGCCCACTATCCTAGCGAAGCCACATGCGCATTCATGTTTTTTTGTCTCGGGTCATGGGGAATGAGATGTACTCCCTTCGCCTTCTGTAGAGAGCATTTGTGACCTCCCGGATGCAGCAATGGACAGAGAACTGAGAGATGTTCGCAATATCCCCTGTTGAAACCTGGAAGGAGCCGCTGGTGTAGAAATTGAGAGCTACTGTCACCGACAGAGGCATCCTGCTCCCGAGTTGAGGCTGGAGCTCTATGACCACCTCCTTGCTGAAACGGAGCCTTCTAATACACTGCTCCTCGGACAGATGATATGACAATTGCTCCCAGAATAGCCTGGGAGGGTAAGGTGTCCTGTGGAGAGCCCTGTTGGCCCTCCTCCCTCTGGCCATATTTTCCACTCTCTCTCCACCTCCGCTGCCTCAGACAGTGAAGCTGGAGGGCAAGGCACTGTGCCAGTACAACCCCCATTAACTCTTCTAAATGTGGTAGTACCAAAGGTAACAGAAATGGGAACCTGATAAGTCTTGCTGACGACCAAAACTCCTTCAACTAGCAAACCGTTAAATCTCTCCAAATGCCTCTCTCAACCTGCATAGGCAGAATTGATTGCCGAAAGGAAAAAACAGGAAGCGCACAGCTTTAAATAGTGCTCCCCAGCTCCCAGCCGACTGCAAACCGTCCCCTCTACCTGTCGTTCCTAACAGCAGGCGCTGAGGCAGGGGGCGAGAATCATTTTCCGGTCCGGGGCGATGCGTGCTTGGATGACGTCATGGTCTCCAGGCGCAGGAGATCGTGGCAGTAGTGTTTAGCGCCACCGCAAACCGCCAGGTCAATTTCGTGAGCGGCGCTAAAATCACCGCGCCCAGGCAGTAAGTCATTAGCGCCCCTTGGCGGTGCTACCCAACCAAATTCCCCCCTCCCCCCCGATATCTTTTGTCTTCTAGGGAGCTGTAGCTTTGGATGACCTTCCTTTCTCCCTCATGGGAGTTTGTCTATTCTGCACCCGAACCATTTCCTCTTTGAAAACCACCTATTATTCAACTACTGTTTTGCCTACCAATTTTTCATTCCAATTCACCGGAGCCAGGTCCCTTTTCAACTCACTTAAGTTTGCCTTCCTCCAGTTACGTATTTATATGTTTGATTGTTCCTTGTCCTTTTCCATAACTATTCTAAACCTATGATCACTGTTCCCAAAATGCCCCCCCACTTAAACATGCTTCACTTGCCCCACTTCATTCCCCAGAACTAGATCCAGCACCGCTTCCTTCCTCATTGGGTTGGAAACACACTGATCAAGAAAGTTCTCTTGCACACATTTCAGGAATTCCTCTCCTCTTTGCCCTACACACTGTTACTATCACAGTCTATATTTTGATAATTGAAGTCCCCCATTATCACTGCTCTATAGTTCTTGGATCTTTCTGTAATTTGCCTACAAATTTGCTCTTCTATCTCCTTCCCACTATTTGGTGGCCTATAGTATACACCCAGTAGTGTTCTCGCTCCTCTATTGCTCAACTACGTAATCCCTCTGCCACCCCCTCCCTCCTTACTTCCCCATCTTTCCTGGATACCTTGTAGCCAGGAATATTAAGTTCACAATCCTACTCTTCTTTAAGCCAGGTCTGTTATTGCCACTATATCATTGTCCCATGTGGCGGCTTGTGACTGCCGCTCACTAACCTTATTTACCACGCTACATGTATTTATGCACATGCACTCCAAACCCATCTTAGACTGCCTCACATTTCCCTCTGTCTGATCCCTCCTATTTCTGAACTATTCTTTACTCTAGTGCTATTTATCTATCTCAGTCCTCTGTGCACCTCGTTTCTTCTCTCTAATGTTTCATCCTGGTGCCCATCCCCCTGTCAAATTAGCTTAAATTCTTCCCCACAGCACTAGTTAATGTTCCCATGAGGACATTGGTCCCAGCTCTGTTGAGATGCAAATCGTTCATCTTGAACTTGGGTGTGCACTTGGGATGCTGTAACCTGCAGGGCTACAGACCAAGAGCTGGGAACTGGGATTAGGCTGGATAGCTCTTTGTTGGCCGGCATGTACATGGGCCGAAATGGCCTCCTTCCGTGCTGTAACTTTATGATTCTATCAGGTCCCTCCTGCCCCAGAACTGGTCCCAATGCCCAGGAGTCTGAAATCCTCCCTGTTGCACCATTTCTCCAGCCGTGTGTTAACCCATCTTATTCTACTATTCCTATATTCACAAGTGTGCAGCACTGGGAGTAATCCAGAGCTTACTACTTTTGAGGTCCTGCTCTTTAATTTCCTTCCACCCTCCTGAAACTCTGCCTGAAGGACCTCAACCCTTTTTCTTCCCGTCATTGGATCCCACATGGACCACAGGGTAAAGGATATCACCTTTATTGATATCACCGAGTGGGTGCAGGACATTCTGCGAAGGGGAGGGGAACAGCTAGAAGTTGTGCTCCAAGTTGGAACCAATGACATAGGTAGAAAAAGTGTTTCAGAAGCTAGGAAAAAGGTTAAAAAACAGGACCTCAAAAGGTAGTAATCTCTGGATTCAATTCAATTTTATTTGTCATATATGCAGCAGACATGTGTACTGCACAATGAAATGTTGATTTTTACGAGTCCTCCCAACATTGGAATAAATATGGCATAACGATGATAAAATTACTCCCAGTGCCATGTGCCAGTGAGTATAGAAACAGGAAGATAGTACAGGTAAATGCGTGGCTGGAGAAATAGTGCAGGAGGGAGGGTTTCAGATTCTTGGGCATTGGGACCAGTTCTGGGGGAAGGGGCACCTGGTTAAGATGGATAGGTTGCAACTGAACAAAGCCAGGACCAATGTTCTCACTGAGAGTTTAACTAGTACAGTTGGGGAGGGTTTAAACTAATTTGGCAGGGGGAGGGGAACCAGAAAATAGCAGAAAGGAGCAGAAATGAGATCAGAGGGCAGAAAAATATAAACAACAGTAAAATTAGAAATATCCCAAAAATTGTTGGGACCAGAGAATAGCAAAAGTGATGAAGGAGGTATTAAATTGTATGTACGCCAATGTCCATAGTGTAACTAATAAGGTTGGTGAGCTACAGGCACAAATTGCTACAAGGGATTATGACGTGGTTGCATTAACAGAGACATGGCCAAAACAAGGCCAGGAATGGGTTCTTAATATTCCTGATTACCAAATATTCAGGAAGGGTAGAGAAGGAATTATTAGCTGTATTAAGGATGAGGTTAGAACTCTAAATAGAAAGGATTTACCAGATGGTTCTAGGACTTGATCTATTTGGCTTGAGTTGAGAAACAGAGGGAGGAGCGGTTACATTGCTGGGAGTTTTTTTTTATAGAGCTCCAAACAGCGAGGAGAAGATAGATGAGCAAATTTGTTGGCAAATTTCAAAGGTCTGTAACAAAAATAGAGCAGCAATATTAGGAGACTTTAATTACCTTAATATAGACTGGGGGGAAATATAGTGCTAAGGGTAGGGAAGGAGAGGAATTTCTGATGTGTACAGGAGAACTTTCTTGATCACTATGTCTCCAGTCCAACAAGGAAGGAAGCAGTGTTGGATCTGGTTCTGGGAAATGAAGTAGGGCAAGTGGAGTGCGTTACAGTAGATGATCATCTAGCTAACAGTGACCACAACATAATTTGGTTTAAAGTAATTATGGAAAGAGACCAGAAAATATCAAAGGTACAAATGCTCAACTGGGGAAGAGCCAATATCAGTGATTTAAGAAGGGACCTAGCACAGGTAGATTGGAAAAGCAATAGAAAGGATTCACGGAAGAGATCATTCAGGGACAAACTAGGCATATTCCTTTGAAGGGAAAAGGGAGAGCATCCAAAGCTAATGTGCCTTGGATGACAAAGGAAATAAAAGTTAAAATAAAACAGAAAAAGGAGGCTTATGGCAAATATCAGGAGCAAGATTCAGTTAGTAACCAGGAAGATATGGAAAGTACAGGAGGGAATTCAAAAAGTTAAGAGACGGGAAGCAAAGAGAGGTTACAAGAAAAGATTAGCAGCCAACATTAAATGGAACCCTAAAACATTTTATAAAGATATAAAATGTAAGCAGCTAGCTAGTTGGGCCTATTACGGACCCAAAGGGAAATTTTCATGTTGAGGCAGAGGACACAGCTAAAGGATTTAATGAGTACTTTGCATCTGTCTTCACAAAGGAAGCGGTTGATGTGAAGGTTACACTAAAAGAGAGGGAAGTTATGGACAGGGTAGTAATGGATACAGAGGATATACTTCTCTATCTATTACTGAAAGCATTATTGAAAGCTGCTAAGTCACCTGGTCCAGATGAAATGCTTCCTAGGTTGCTGAAAGGAGCAAAGGTAGAAATAGCAGAGGCATTGGTCACAATCATTGGATACAGGAGTAGTGCCGGAGGACTGGAGGGTTGCTAATGTTATACCACTATTCGAGAAAGGGGAGGGATAATCCAGGAAACTACAGGCCAGTCAGCCTAACATCAGTGGTGGGGAAGTTATGGAAACCATTATCAGGGACAAAATAAACTTTCATTTGGAAAGGAATGGGTTAATCAAGGACAGGCAACATGGATTTGTTAAAGGCAAATCGTATCTGACTAACTTGATTGAATTATTTGATGAGGTAACAGAATATTGATCAAGGTAGTGCAGTAGATGTGTATATATGGACTTTCGGAAGGCATTCGACAAAGTGCCACATAGGAGGCTTATTACGAAGATGTAAACCCATGGAATTAAGGGAAAAGTGGCGGTATGGATACAAAATTGGCTCATTGACAGGAAACAGAGGGTGGTGGGTGGGTGTTTTTCAGACTGGGAGGTGGTTTGCAGTGGTGTTCCCCAAGGGTCAGTCTTTTCAATTTTTATAAATGACCCAGACTCGGGTGAAGGGAGCAACATTATAAAGTTTGCAGATGATAGGAAACTTGGCAAAAGTAGTAGATATTGATGAGGATAGTTATGGGCTTCAGGATGACAAACAGGATGGCGAAATGGGCAGAAGCATGGCAGATGGGAGTTTGATGCAGAGAAGTGGGAAGCGATGCACTTTAGGAGGACTAATATGGAAAGACAGTACACTATAAATGGCACAGCTTTGAAGTGTGTAGCTGAGCAGAGAGACCTCTGTCTATATACATAAATCCTTAAAGGTGGCAGGGCAAGTTGATAAGGTGGTTAATAAAGCATATGGGTTACTTGGGTTTATAAATAGAGGAATAGAATATAAAAGCAAAGAGATCATGGTAGAACTTTATAAATCACTGGTTAGACTGTTGCTGGAGTATTGTGGACAATTCTGGGCACCATACTTCAGAAACGATGTAAAGGCCTTAAAAATAGTACAAAAGAGGTTTACCAGGATGTTCCCAGGGATGAGGGACTTCAGTTATGAGAGGTTGGAAAAGTTAGAACTGTTTTCCTTGGAACAGAGAAGGTTAAGAGGTGACCTAATAGAGGTTTTCACGATGATGAGAGGTTTTGATGGGGTAGATAGAGAAAAATTATTCCCTCTGGCGAGTGGGTCAATAACTAGAGGTTATAGATTCAAAATTATTGGCAAAAGATCTAGGGAGATGAGGAGAATTTTTTTCACTCAGAGTTGTCAGGATCTGTCCCCCAGCCACCACTCCAGGGAGCTAGACTCCCTTTAATACTATGCGCCTTAATTTTGACAAGCCACTTATTTGACACTTTATCAAATGCCTTGAAAGTCGATGAATACAACGTCGACCATATTCCCTTTAACTACACACAGTGATTTCCTCAAAAAAATCTACTTAGTCAAGCATTACTTACCCTTTACAGATCCATGCTGGCAGTGTTCAATAAGGCTGTGCCTTTCTAATTGTTCCCCAATTTCATCCTATATTATGAGCTGTAAAAGTCTACTCACAACTGATGCAAGACTAACTGGCCTACAACCCTTTTCCTGAATAGGGATGTAGCATTTTCAAACACTTTGACACCAGAGATTCTTGGAATATTATGGTTAGTGCTGCCACTATCTCCTCTCCATTTTCCTTCAGTATTTTGGGATAGAAACATAGAAATATAGAAGATAGAAGCAGGAGTAGGCCATTAAGCCCCTCGAGCCTGCTCCGCCATTCAATGAGATCATGGCTGATCATCCAAATTCAGTACCTTGTTCCTGCCTTCTCTCCATATCCCTTGATCCCTTTAGCCTTAAGAAATATATCCAACTCCTTCTTGAATATATTTAATGAATTGGCCTCTACTGCCTTCTTTGGTAGAGAATTCCACAGGTTCACCACTCTCGGTGAAGAAATTCCTCCTCATCTGTCCTAAATGGCTTACCCCTTATCCTTAGACTGTGACCCCTGGTCCTGGACTCCCCGACCATCAGGAACATCCTTCCAGCATCTAGTCCTATTAGAATTTTATAAATTTCGATGAGATCCCCTCTCATTCTTCTAAACTCCAGCGAGTACAAGCCCAATCTCGCCTCATACATCATTCCTGCCATCCCAGGTATCAGCCTGGTGAATCTTCGCTGCACTCCTTCCATGGCAAGAATATCCTTCCTCAGATAAGGCGACCACAACTGCACACACTACTCCAGATGTGGTCTCACCAAGGCCCTGTACAACTGCAGCAAGACATCCTTGTTCCTGTACTCAAACCCTCTCGCTACGAAGGCCAACATACCATTTGCCTTCTTAACCGCCTGCTGCACCTGCATGCTTACTTTCAGCGACTGGTGCACAAGGACGCCCAGGTCTCGTTGCACTTCCCCTTCTCCCAATCTATTGCCATTCAGATAATAATCTGCCTTCCTGTTTTTGACACCAAAGTGGATAACCTCGCATTTATCCACGTTATATTGCATCTGCCATGCTTCTGCCCAATCACCCAACCTGTCCAAATCATACTGGAGTTTCTCGGTATCCTCCTCGGATCCACGCCATCTGAACTTGATGACTTATTAGTTTTAGTCCTATTAAACTTTTGAATGCAGTTTCCTCTCTAATATCAATCTCTCGTACAGACTCCAACACTCTTCTCAGGTACTCAGACAGTCTCACTATTAGCATTTCCAGTAAACACGGAGGAAAAATACTTATTAAGCATCTGCACCATCCCTTCATTCCCAGTACAAGTGGTTTCGCTCCTTCTTTGACTATCCTTTTATTTATTTATAAAAATGTCCTTGCTATTTCTCAAGATTGCTGGCTACCTTCTTTCATACTCCGACTTAATCCTCATACTATCCCCTTTTGCTTCCCTGCTGCACTCTGTTTTATTGCATGTTGTGGCGGTACCACCGGTTGTCCCTTACATTGAGATACATAATTCCCTTTAACTTACCTTACTGTATGTGTCTGTTACTATCCTCAGGCTTCTCTCTTGTACTCTTCCTCATGACGTCATGACGTCCGAGCTTGGAAACTTCCAACAGTAGAGCTCGGAGCCTGCTAGCAGTTGAGCTGGGAAGCTTTTAGTCAGTCCTCGTGGAGTCCCCGCTGGGACAAGACCTATACCACGGTGCTCCTACAGTCAGCCATCTTACCTGCCATCTTACCTGATGTAATTAGTCTGTTCCTGTAAATAAACAACTTAATAGTTCGTCAAAGTCAAACTCTCTTATTTAGTGGCGATCTACACGAACCGCTACATTGGTGACCCAACGACGTGAGCTCATCAATTCCTACACTACAATTGGTGATCCCGTATCCGTGAACGATTTTCACGGAAGCAATGCGCAGCCTGACCCTCGTCTTCCAAGAAGACGACCGACGAACACCAATCGCTACATTGGTGACCCTGACGTGAACCCGTATCCGTGAACGATTTTCACGGTAGCAACGCGCGCCTGAACCTCGTCTTCTCACAAGACGACCGACGCACAACCGACGAACAACCACAGAACAGCAACCGCCTAACACCGATTCCTCCAAAAGCGACCCCGTCTTCGCGAACGTATTCGCAAGGTAAGCGCAGCCTGGAGCAGATCTCGTTTGACACGGACAAAACTCAACCGGACCCCGTTTTTTTGTGAATAATTTTCACAAAAGAAGCACGCCATGGAAGCACCAGCCGTTTTGCTGTCGCTACTGCAATCCAGGGAGCCACAGTCTCCCTCATGCTTTATAAATGTAGAAGCCCTGTTCGACGAGAAGATCAATGCGGCGCCGACCACGCACTTGCTTACGGTCCCCATACTCGTCTTTCCTACCGCCACACGGATCGTCCGCCTCTACACCCAAAGCAACAGCAAGTATACATCTCTCCAAGCGCGGGGTACAGCATGTTCAGGCCCACAAAATCGGAGCGCGCCCTACGGGGATACCACGAGGACTCACGCCCACGAAACACGAGGACGCACTCCTCGCGCACGAGGACCCATCCCTCGCGAACCACGAGGACCTATCCCTCGTGAAAAACGACGACTCCTTCTCCGCCGACACACCAGCCCTTCAGCCTGCTGGTTGTGTTACCTACTACACGATTCGGCGTGAACAAAAAGCGTGCCGCCCTCCCGGCTGTGTTCTCCTAAATCTACAACAGTTACAAGTGTTGCCGCCCTCCAGGCAGAGTTGACCCCTCCTGAAAGCAACAACCCGGAACGTTGCCGCCCTTTCTCCAGTTTTCCCTTTAACAAACGCAAACCTCTACTGATGCTGCACACAGAGGACGGGTCCAACGGGCATCCTGCGGCCGCGATCAGCCACGTGAAAGTTGCTAGCCTCACCGATCACAGGTTAACGCAGTAACTCTTCACCCTCTGTTGTGTTAACGTCGTAGCACTATGGCACGCACCGTTCTGCGTGTTCCAGCCTCCTGAAGGTTTCGCTCACCTGTCGGCGAGTTCACTCACCTCACCTGTCAAGTCCTTCTGGAGCGTTCGTTTGGCGTTCCTGCAGAGTTCGTTATAACAAGGACTTGTTCCAACATCAACAAAGTCATCGCCCACGTCCGCCCAACCTGACCGTCACTCTGACAAGGCCTGCTGTTTCGCACGTCTCCACGGTCCTTCGCCTGATGGATACACTTTATTTGCCACGACGCGCGTACGGATCCCCTCACGAGCAGCATCTTCAGAACTCTCTCGCCAAGCCGAGACAGCACGACCGCCGAGACCACCAGCGTCAGACCATCTCATCCTTGGACTTTCGTTAAAGCGAATTCTGGGGGGGCCCATGTGGCGGTACCACCGGTTGTCCCTTACATTGAGATACATAATTCCCTTTAACTTACCTTACTGTATGTGTCTGTTACTATCCTCAGGCTTCTCTCCTGTACTGTTCCTCATGACGTCCGCTACAATGTTTTTCATATCGCTCCTGTTTAAAACTTCATTTTTTTCTCTAATCTCTATCCAAGGAACCCCAGCCATTGATGCCCCTAATCACAATATGATTTAACCTGTACTTTATCCACCTCATATTTAAATAACTCCCATTGCTGGTCTGCTGTTTGACCCACTTTTTCCAATCGATTAATCTGGGCTAAGTCCCCGATCAGACCACTGAAATTAGCTAACTTCCTATTCTAGACTTAACTGAGCACCAATTTCAATTAAAAACCTTCCTTTCTATGGCTGTAATAATGTCCTTTATTGATAAGCCATCCCCACCCATCCCTTTTTTTGATCTGTATCTTTCCTGTATTAATCAAGGAGTCAATTACTGCTGTAAGGAGGGATGATATCTTAGCTGGTTCCTCTAATGAGGCCATATGGGTAGAACTTAAAAAAAAAAAAAGGGGGCAAGCACTTTGCTGGGAGTGTACTATAGGCCCCCAAACAGTCAGGGAGAGATAGAGGAACAGATATGTAGGCAAATCTCAGAGAAGTGTAGAAATAATAGGGTAATAATAGAAGGGGACTTCAACTTCCCCAATATTAACTGGGATAGTCAGACTGTGAAAGGCTTAGAGGGTGAGGAATTCTTAAAGTGCATCCAGGAGAGCTTTTTGAGCCAGCATGTAGAAAGTCCTACAAGAGAGGGGGTGGTACTGGACCTAATTCTAGAGAATGTAGCCAGGCAAGTGGTAGAAGTGTCAGTAGGAGAGCATTTTGGGTTCAGTGACCATAATTCGGTGAGATTTAAGGTAGTCATGGAAAAGGACAAAGATGGACCGGAAATAAAGGTTCTAAATTGGGGGAAGGTCGATTTTAATATGATAAGACAGGATCTGGCCAAAATGGACTGGGATCAGCTACTTGTAGGAAAATCCACATCAGGGCAGTGGGAGTCTTTCAGAAAGGGAAGAGAGAGAGTACAACGCCAACATGTTCCCGCAAAGGTCAAGGGTGGTACCAACAAGCCCAGGGAACCCTGGATGTCAAAGGATATATAAGAATGGATTAGGAAAAAAAGGGAGACTTTTGGCAGAAACAAAGGACTAAAAACAGTGGAAGCCCTAGAGGAGTATAGAAAGTGCAGGGGGGTACTTAAAAAGAAATTAGGAGAGCGAAGAGGAGGCATGAAAAAACACTGGCGGGCAAAATAAAGGAAAATCCCAAGGTGTTTTATAAGTATATTAAGGGCAAGAGGATAACCAGGGAAAGAGTAGGGCCCATTAGGGACCAAAGTGGCAATCTGTGTGTAGAGCCAGAAGATGTGGGTGAGGTTTTAAATGAATATTTTGCATCTGTGTTCACTATGGAGAAGGGTGATGTAGGCATAGAAATCAGGCAAGGGGATTGTGATATACTTGAACAAATTAGTATTGAGAGAGAGGAGGTACTAGCGGTTTTAGCAGGCTTAAAAGTGGATAAATCCCCAGGCCCCGACAGGATGTATCCCAGGCTGCCGTGTGAGGCAAGGGGGGAGATTGCAGGGGCTCTGACACAAATTTTCAGAACCTCTCTGGCCACAGGGGGGGTGCCAGAGGATTACAGGCCAGTGAGCCTAACATCAGTGGTAGGGAAATTATCGGAAAAAATTCTGAGGGACAGAATTAGTTTCCACTTGGAGAGGCAGGGATTACTCGGGGATAGTCAGCATGGCTTTGTCAGGGAGAGATCATGTCTGAACAATTTGATTGAATTTTTCAAGGGGGTGACTAGGTTTGTGGATGAGGGTAGTGCAGTTGATGTAGTCTACATGGACTTCAGTAAGGCTTTTGACAAAGTCCCACATGGGAGACTGGTCAAGAAGGTAAGAGCCCATGGGATCCAAGGCAATTTGGCACAATGGATCCAAAATTGGCTTAGTGGCAGGAGACAGAGGGTGATGGTCGAAGGTTGTTTTTGTGACTGGAAGCCTGTGTCCAGTGGTGTACCGCAGGGATCAGTGCTGGGTCCTTTGCTGTTTGTAGTGTACATTAATGATTTAGATATGAATGTAGGAGGTATGATCAGTAAGTTCGCAGATGACACGAAAATTGGTGGAGTGGTAAATAGTGACGAGGGAAGCCTCAGGCTACAGGACGATATAGATGGGATGGTTAGAGGGGCAGAACAGTGGCAAATGGAATTTAACCCTGAAAAGTGTGAGGTGATGCATTTTTTTAAAATTCATTGATGGGATGTGGGCGTCGCTGGCTAGGCCTGCATTTAGTGCCCATCCCTAAGTTTTTGGAAGGACAAACAAGGCAAGGGAATACACAATGAATGGTAGGATCCTAGGAAGGTCAGAGGATCAGAAGGACCTTGGTGTGCATGTACATAGATCCCTGAAGGCAGCAGGACAGGTAGGTGGTTAAAAAGGCACATGGGATACTTATATTCTGTGCCTTGGCTAATGAAGGCAAGAGCAGGGAGGTTATGATGGAGCTGTACAAAACGTTAGTTAGGCCACAGCTGGAACACTGTGTGCAGTTCTGGTCACCACACTATAGGAGGGATGTGATTACATTGGAGAGGGTGCAGAGGAGATTCACCAGGATGTTACCTGGGCTGGAGCGTTTCAGCTATGAAGAGAGACTGGACAGGCTGGGGTTGTTTTCCTTAGAGCAGAGAAGGCTGAGGGGGGACCTGATTTGAGGTGTACAAAATTATGAGGGGCACAAAGGAACTTTTCCCCTTAGTAGAGGGGTCAATAATCAGGGGGCATAGTTTCAAGATAAGGGGCAGGAGGTTTAGAGGGGATTTGAGGAAATACTTTTTCACCCAGAGGGTGGTTGGAATCTGGAACTCACTGCCAGAAAGGGTGGTAGATGCAGGAACCCTCACAACACTCAAGAAGCATTTAGATGAGCACTTGAAACGCCATAGCATACAAGGCTACTGACCAAGTGCTGGAAAATGGGATTAGAATCGACAGGGCTTGATGGCCGGCATGGACACGATGGGCCTCTTTTTGTGCTGTATAACTATGACTCTATATTTAGTTCTCCTTCTTACCCTGGCTGAGGGTAAGGTTCCATCAAGGCTGCAACATCATGACCCTCCATGCTCATTAGTGCCTCTAGTTTTCCAACTTCATTTTTAACTCTTCTCGCATTGGCATATAAATACTAGAATCCCGAACTATTTATACTCCTCGGTACATTTTTCCTTTTTAAAAAAAAAATTATTTCCTTCTCTAACCTTCACCTTAACCTGCTTCCCATCTGCCCTGCTTGAGCTTACTATTTTAGATATTTTTTTCAGAATCACTATACCTATTCCTAACGCCTGCCTGACAAATTTAGATCCTCAACTTGAGAATATTGGTAGAATCTAGTAGAGTTTTCCCTATACACCATAAATTGCCACAATGTCCTAGGAATCTGACTCCCTTTCACACCAACTTTCTGGCCATTCCTTAACACATCTGATCTGTTTCTCCAACATATGGCACCGAGAGGAATAGGAAGATTACTTGTTTTGCACTTTAATGCAAAACCAAGCGACTCAAACCTCTCTGCAAGAACACCATCCTCCTCTTTCCTGTCATTGATTATTTATGAATCACAACTTCTTGCTGGATTCCCTCCTTTTCAGAGTCTTTCCACATGATCAGTGTAATGTATATACCTTTAAGGGGGGAGCTATGTTTTACAGCTCATGCATACTGCAGTACCGGCAGTGACCACACCTGTATATAGCACTGAGTAGTAATCTGTACAGATCAGTTGCAGTGTGAGCCACGTTGAGTAAACACCTGTTGTACCGTTCTCCGCAGTCTGTGTCTTATTATACACGGACGCAACATTGGCGACGAGGCAGGTTCGAACTTACCTGCAACTCTGCATCACCTCCCGGGGATTCGTTCCTGGAGATCAGTGGATTGGAGGTCAAGGCCAGAGACTCGGGCGTCGACCACGGGCAACCGCCCAGTCATCCAGCAGAGACTCGAGAATTGCGGGGGAGGCTGTCGAGAGCCAGGCTTGGCTTTCCAGTCGAGGTGGTCCAGCGAAACGGGCTGGCAACAGATAGTGTGCAGACCCTTCCCGGACAGCGGCGGGCTAGAGCCCGACCGAGCGGCACAGCAAAGGGCCGAGCAGCGTCGACGGGGGGGGGGAGAGAGAGAGGGCAGAGCGCACAGGGCGCAGCCGGTGTTCAGGGGCCGAGCAGTGTCGGAGAGAGGGAGAGACGCGCAGAAACCCGCGAGGCGCCGCCATTGCCATGAGGACCGCCAAGAGCGGCATTGGCAGCAGCGCAGGAGAAGCGCGCGAAACCTACAGGGCGCCGCCATTGCCACGAGAACCACCGGGAGCGGCGTTGGCAGCAGCGGGGGAGGAAGGAAAGTGCGGGAGATGCCATTTTAAGCCATTGGGAGACGCCATTTTAAACCACACCCAAAATGCCGAAGAGTGGCAGTATCACCGCATTTGACAATGAAGTCGAAGATTGGACTACATATGTCGAACGAAGAGAGGCGTACTGCAAGGCAAATGAGGTGTCAGATGACAAGAAAGCGTCGGTATTGTTAAATTTAATGGGTGCAAAGACGTATGGTTTATTACGAAATCTAGTAACCCCAACGAAGCCAATGGAAAAGAGTTTTGAAGACATAGTAACGATGCTAAAGGAACATTTAAACCCCACACCGCTGCTGATAGCAGAAAGATTCAAGTTTCACAAACGGAACCAGCATAAGGATGAAAGCAATGCTGATTATTTAACAGAACTGCGCAAACTATCGAAACACTGCCAGTTTGGAGCAGGACTGGCAGATACCTTAAGGGACAAGTTTGTGTGTGGGCTTCAAAGTGAAGGAACCCAGAAACGGCTTTTATCTGAAAAGGACCTTACGCTGGAAAAGGCTTTCAGCATTGCGGTATCATATGAAGCAGCAGCACGGGGCGCTGCAGAGATACAACAGAGACCGCAAGAATATGGCACAAATGAAATGTCATATGGAACAGAGAAGTGCTATCGCTGCGGCAGAACAACACACGACCAGAATGATTGCTGGTTCAAAGACAAAGTGTGCAGATAGTGTGGAAAAGTAGGACACATAGCACGAGTCTGCAGGTCGGGAAAGAAAACCAGCAATAAGAAACCTACCAAAGGAAAGAACAAGGTACATAAGATGACGGAGAATAGTTCAGACGAACAAAAGAGTGATAACGACTCCGAAAGCAGGGAACTGAGTTGTCTGAAACTACATAATGTGATCACAACAGAAGATCACCGAACCATTTGGGTCACTCTCAAGTTAGCAGGAGTCCAGGTAAAGATGGAATTGGACACAGGATCAGCCCGAACAGTTATAAACCGACGGGGCTATGAGCGGCTATTCTCACACATACCCTTGAGAGACAGAAAAATTATTTTGAAGACGTACACGGGGCAAAAAGTCAACCCCAAAGGAAAAATAAGGGTGACCGTTATATATAACGGTAAGGAAACACCAAAACTAGACCTGCATGTATTGCAAGATGGAGGACCACCATTACTGGGACGTGAATGGATCCAGAAAATACAACTGGATTGGCATTCCATACAGGCACTGACTGTGGCTGACAAAAAGGATGACGACATCACACCTGGGCGACTGTCAAAGATCCTAACAGACGCGAAAGAAGTGTTCCAGCAAGGACTCGGAACACTAAAAGGCATGACAGTGACGATTAAAATTGAAGAAAACGCAAGCCCAAAATTTTTTAAGGCCAGACCGGTACCTTATGCGATCCGCCCAGCCATCGAAGCAGAGCTGGAGAGTCTGTAACGTTCAGGTGTACTGTCCAAGGTAGACTGGAGCGAGTGGGCTACACCCATCGTCCCTGTGATGAAAAAGTCATTGAGCAGCACGCCTGGGGAACCAAGGAAGGTTCGCATCTGTGGGGACTTTAAGGTAACAGTGAACCCGGTCCTTCACACCATACAATATCCACTTCTGCAGATTGAAGATATTTTCGCCTCGCTATCTGGAGGGAAATGCTTCACTAAGATTGATCTGGCCCAGGCGTATCTACAAATGGAGGTAGAAGCAGCATCAAAAATATACCTCACAATCAACACCCATAAAGGTCTCTACCAATACAACTGGCTGGTATTCGGGGTAGCATCAGCTCCGGCTATTTGGCAGAGGGCAATGGAACAAGTCCTGCAAGGGATCCCAGGGACCCAGTGTTATTTGGATGACATCCTGTTCACGGGCAAAAATGACAGTGATCACCTTGCCAACCTGGAGCAGGTGCTCACTAGATTGCAGGAATATGGGCTCCGAGCTAACCGCCCCAAATGCAAGTTTTTTAGAAAACAGATCTCGTATTGTGGCCACGTTATCGATAAAGAGGGGTTACATAAGTCCCCAGAGAAGATTGAGGCAGTAGTCAAGGCTCCAGCACCGGAAAATGTGTCACAACTGAGGTCATTCCTCCGGCTGGTAAACTACTACCATAAGTTCTTGCCAAATTTGTCTACAATACTACACCCACTGAACACCCCACTGCAAACTGGGGTGCCATGGAAGTGGAGTGACGAATGTAGACGAGCTTTCCAGAAGAGCAAAACACTAATCACATCGAAAGAGGTATTGGCCCATTACAACCCAGCATTACCAATTCGGTTGGCATGTGATGCGTCACCCTACGGCATTGGAGCGGTGCTGTCGCACAAATTCTCGGACGGCTCAGAGAGGCCAATAGCCTTCGCGTCACGATCACTAACCTCAGCCGAGCGTAACTACGCCCAGATTGACAGGGAGGCCCTCAGCCTAGTGTGGGGAGTGAAAAAGTTCAATCACTATCTGCACGGGCAGAAATTCACCTTGCTGACTGATCACCAGCCTCTTGACTGCATTTTTAATCCGAAGAAGGGCGTTCCGGTGATGACTGCGCAACGACTACAAAGATGGTCACTTTTTCTAGGGGCGCACCACCATGACATTGAATATAAGGGCACGAAACAGCATGGAAATGCTGATGGGCTATCACGCCTGTCACTGCCTACTGCGGAGGAAGCACCAGCAGTGGATCCTGTCGAAATATTCCATTCGACTATAGTTGAATACCTACCGGTAACTAACGCTTGTGTCGAAAAGGAAACCCGAAATGACCCGACACTGTCTCGGGTATATGATTTGACGGTGAAGGGATGGCCAGCACATGGCGACTCACTGTTGCCAGCATTCTCGACAAGGAGAGAACAGCTGTCAGTGTGCCGGGGGACCTTGATGTGTGGATCCCGAGTGGTAATTCCACACAAGTTAAGGGATAGAGTGCTCAATGAGCTTCATGTGGGTCATCTGGGAGGGGTAAAAATGAAAAGCCTAGCCAGGGCTTGTGTGGTGGCCGGGAATCGATAAACAAATCAAGGACCTGACCAAGAGCTGCTCAGGATGCCAGAAAGTCCAAAATGCACCACCACAGGCCCCTCTACACCCATGGCAATGGGTGCATATTGATTTTGCTGGTCCATTCATGGACTCAATGTTTTTAATAGCCGTGGATGCGCACTCGAATTGGCCTGAGGTTATCAAAATGTCCTCCACCACCACGGAGAAAACTATTGCAGTCCTACGGACCATTTTTGCCAGGAATGGCTTGCCAGAACAGATTTGCTCCGACAACGGTCCACAGTTTGTGTCCGAAGAGTTCCGGAGGTTCTTGAAAAATGGGGTAAGGCATTACACATCCGCCCCGTATCATCCAGCCACAAATGGATTGGCTGAGAGGTTCGTACAAACCTTTAAGAAGGCAATAAAGGCTATGTACAATGACAACATTCCGCTGCAGCACAAGGTGGACAATTTCCTGTTCGCCTACATGCAGTCACCAACCAGGCCCCAGCCATGATGTTCTTTAACCGAAGGTTAAGATCTCGCCTGGATTTGCTCAGACCAAACGTACGAAGAGATGTTGAGAGTAAGCAATTCCAGCACATCCATGAGAAGCCAACAAGGAGCTTCAATGTAGGGCAACCAGTCTTGGCCCGCAACTACCGAACAGAAAAATGGCAGCCAGGAACGATATGCACATGGCAGGGCCCACTAATGTACACAGTGGACGTTGGGGAGAGCATCGTGAGACGCCATGCTGACCAGATCCTAGAGTCACAGGAACAAGTCAACCCCATGCCTCGCCCATACGTACCTGGTGATGAACCCGACGTACAGGTCGCATCTACCCCAGAAACAGTAGCATCGGAAGCTGATGAACCAACCGACGACAGGGGGCCAGAATCGCCTCCGCACCAAGAGCAAGACACTCGGGAAAGGCGCTATCCAGAAAGGATCAGGAAGCCTCCCCAAAGACTGAATATATAAACAGACTATTTTCAGTTAATGTTGCATGTTAAAAGTGTTAATTGTAATTAGTTTGATATTTAATTGTTAAGAGTGTTATGGTACTGTTAATCTAAAAGGGGAGGAATTGTAATGTATATACCTTTAAGGGGGGAACTATGTTTTACAGCTCATGCATACTGCAGTACCGGCAGTGACCACACCTGTATATAGCACCGAGTAGTAATCTGTACAGATCAGTTGCAGTGTGAGCCACGTTGAGTAAACACCTGTTGTACCGTTCTCCGCAGTCTGTGTCTTATTATACACGGACGCAACAATCAGTTTGTCCCTTAACCTGCCACCTGGAAGGCAAAATACGATTTGGGATGTCATGACTACAAAACAGGCTGCTGCTCCCCATAATTATGGTATCCCATCACAGCTATCACTCTCCTGTTATGGACAGTATTCTTTGCCTAATGCTGCTCTTGATTACGTCCCTTTGTGCCTCCACTCTTGTTCTTATAGATGTCAAAAATGATATATTTATTGGACAAGTTCAGACCCACAGGGGTTTTCTTGTAATTATTCCTCCCATCTGCTCCTCTACCCAAACCCACTTTCCCTTCATCTGCTTCAGTATTTCTTTCTATCTGTGGGGTGACCAACCCCCGGAACGTGTCTGAGAAATCTTTCCTCCCTCTGTATGCTGCAGAATGTATCCAGCTGGCTCTTACACAAGTCAACCTGACACTTCGTGTGTATGCATTCCTGAATACTTTGCAGAGTCAGAATATGACACTATTCTACACACACAAGTGTGATTCCTAATCAGCACTGTACTCTTATGGTAATTAATTAGTTTGAGGTAATTCTCAGTTACCTGCCTGATCTTGCAGTTTCAGGTTTACTCTATGTGTCAAACTCCACTTTGGGCCAAACTCGCTTCCGTACCTTCTTTCTGCAAAAAACATACTTAGAAAGTTGGCCTCTTGTAATTCAAGAACTTCTGGTCTTACTTGAGGCTTGTTTGTTTCAACCTATGCTCATAGCCCAAATAGCCTGCTTATTTCTTGGCATTTCAAAAATCTGGATCACTTCCCTCCCTTTCAGTCTTCGTTCTCCTGTTATGCATCTGGCTAAAAGGCAAACCAATTTATTGGTTATTCTAACCTCAAACCTCTAGTGAGTCTACATGTGAAATTTTGGGCATGCTACTTTAAAAAGGAAGCAGATACATTCGAGTGGGTTCAGAGAAGATCTACAAAAGAGGATTTTGGAACTGAGGCTCAAGTTGAGAGAATCAGAGCCAAATTTGTTTTCACAAGAGAAAAAGATTGAAGGGGGGGGGGGGGGAAGATATGTATTTTAACAGTCCTCAAAAGGTAAAAAGTGTTGAACCCATTACACCAGCCTGTCACTTTCCAAATTGATTCTTCTAAAAAAATAAGATCAGCAAACTGCTGCAAAACTAGAAGCATCACTGCCAAAGCAAAACACAATGCAAAATTATAAGACAGACTAACCAGAAAGGAATCAACTGTGGCAGAAAACCAAAGCCGACATGTGAGCGAGTAATTTTTTTATCAGATTGGACAATTAGTGTTATGGTTTAAAAAAAGTAGATTTGTGATAAGCAACCCTCTCAGCTATCAGTGAACATTTGCTTTTTAAAAAAACTTAAGACTCCATCCCAAATAAGTAATTAATATAAATAATTAATATCTGTACAAAATTTAATAAAATGTAATGTGGGACTTCAAAAATACAAAAGATTTTGTTGAAACATGGGTTACTTCGTGCCTTCACTTAACTATCCACATGTCCTTTTGATCTTTTAATGTCCTTCTATTGCCTCACTAAGGATCCAAGAGTTTCCTATTAAGTAATTTGTACGTTATTCAACCTATTAACACTCACTCTGTAATTGAAGTTTCGGTTGACTCTCTTCCTTTTATTTGTAACATTTTGTTCTCATTAAACGCGAGTATTTTAGAGAGAAAAACAGTACAATACCTAGTGAAGAAAGAGATTTGCAATTATACATCATCTTTCACAGCCTTGGGAGACCCCAAAGCATTTCACAACCAATGAATTATTTTTTGAAATGTAGTCACTTGTTTTTAGGGCAAACATAGTGGGGGAAATGTGGTTGCACTGCCACCAATAGTGGGATAAAGAGAGGGAAATGTATTGCCAGCAATAGTGAGTTAATGGCGGGGGGGGGGGGGTGGAATTATCAAAAGGGAGTGGAGCTGCACTGCTACCAATGATGGGACAAGGGAAGGAGGGGGTAGAGTTTACTGCCAGCAATGGCGGCGTGAAAGCAGGTCACAGGCGGCTAGAATTGGAGGACCAGTGGGTAAGGGAAGGGTTATAAGGCTGCAGAAGGTTGCAACGGTAGTGTGGAAAGGTAATGGAGGAATTTAATAAGTTTAAACTCAATGTATTAGAGGATACAGGGAGCTGGTGTAGATCGGTCATGGTGGCTGAAGGATGAGGAAGTAGGATAGGAAACAGGTGACAGATGTTTGAATGAGTTAAGAATTTGTGGAGGGAGCAGGATGTTTTGAGGACAGAAAGGACAACATTGGAGAAATTTATTCGGGAGGTGACGGAAGTGTGGATCATGGGTTTTGGCAGCAGTGGGTTGAAATAGGGGCGAAGGTTGATGATTCTACAGGAGTAGAATTTAGTAGTTGATGATGGATGGAGTGTGGAGTTTGAAACCACTCTGGATCGAACAGGACACAATGGTTTTTCATGTCCTTATTCAGCCTAAGTACCAGGAATGGAAACAGTGGCAAGGCAGCAAAGTTCACAATAAGGGTCAAAAACGGTGGTTTCAGACTTTCCAAAGTTCAATCGGAAGAAATTTTGGCATGTCCATGACACGTCAGGTGGCAAACTAACAGCACTGAGGTGGGGTGTGGTTGAGGGAAGTGCTGATGAGGTGGAGCTGAGTGTCAACAGCAGACATATGGAAGCGGACCCATGCCTGTAGATTATGTCACTGAAGGGGCAACATGCAGACGAGGAAGAGAAAGGAATAAATCCTATGGGCTTGGGGGAATTCTGGTGGTGACAGTGCACGGGCAGGAAGAAGCTATTGCTGGAGTTCTGCTGGCTGCATTGGGATAGGAATGAAATCTCGTTGTTCATCCTACTCTTTAACCTTGCTAGTGTGCTACACACGATCGGTTTGGTCCTTCACTTACATTTTCCCCATAAAACCATACCAACTAAAAGTTCGATCTACCCTACATAAAAATGCTCAAATCCCATTGCAGCATAAGTGGCCATCCATTGGTTAATGTACTTGCCTGTCACATTGTTCTTTTATCAGCAGCTTGTCACCCATTCCAGTGCTCTTCTCATAACATACTCAATTCAACCAAGTAGGCAGCTCTCCCTGAAGGTATTCCATCAGAATGTGCGCACACAGAAAGGGAGGCAACTTGCACTGCCGGCAACTAAATTGTGATCATATAGATCTATCGCAATTTCAAATCATTAAATCTTGACTTGACAGCTAACGCCGGAATGACATTAAGCACATACCCGAAGTACAGGAAAAGCAACCACCAATCCAATTGGGAAAATATCAGAAGTTGGAACTTCAACTGAAAGTTTAATTTCCACTCATACTCTATAGTCTGAGCTCATATTGAGCCTTCATAGTTTTCTGCTTTACTCTATCCTTTCCCAGTATCTCAAATCTGTAGCACTCCTTCAGTCTCCTTACTCCTGTAAAGCAAGCTAGGTTTACAACTGAAATTAAGATTTTAGGAGTTAGTTATCAAATTAACCTGCCCGTTCTACCACATTGAAAATGTACACAATTACATCAAAGCACTAAAATTAGTCAACGGTTGTTTAGTTGCAAGACTTTCAATAGGGCTGCTGTTTAATAGATAATACTTTGTAAAATGCATTGATCTTCGATGCATCCATTTTAACAAAAACCATGTAGATTTCCCAGAGGTTTACTGGTGAAAGGCTTTACTTAGTGAAGTACTAAGCCCTACAGATCACACGGTCCCAGCTCCCAGACTTGGTCGGTGCGGAGTTAGCTGCTTTCAATTAAGGCATTACAATTGGATGTAGTGGACGTTGGGCTCTAGGTGGAAAACTCTCGCACGTAGTCGCTATGCATCGACTCCTCAGGAAAGTGCGCCCGAGTGGATGGAAGATTGTAAAACATATTGGCCCAGAACTTGGTGTCGGGGGCTTGCCGCGCGTGCAAACCCCCGATCTGCACTCACCCTGCGCGCTGACATCTGAAGCCCGGGCCTGCTTGCATTTCCTGTCACAGGCCCGGTTCAGATGTCAGCGCGCAGTGTTTACCTGATCCAGCGGTGTAGTTAGTGCGATGTGCTGGCTGGGATCAGGTGAGCACTGTACAACCAATCAGGGGAGGGGAAGGTTCATTCATGAGTTTGAGAGTAAGAACTGTCAAACTCATGAAAACTACAGGGCCCAAAACATTATTTAAACTTTAAATAAAAATTTAAAAAACATCCCAATCATTAAATTAAGTATAAATAAGTTTAAAAAAATAATTTAAACAATTTTTTTTTGAAAAAAATAATTTTTAATAAAAAGGGTCTAAAACTAAACTTACCTTATTGTAGATTCTTTAAAATAATAAACCTGTGGAAAAAAAAATTCTAAATTACACTAAAACACCACTTACCTGTAAAAATAAATACTTACGTGTGCTTTTTACAAGCGTAAAGACCGGAGGCCTTTAGACATGCGCAAATCCCCCAAAACGGAGGAAATCCAAGACGCACGCACTCGCCTCTTCACCTCTTAGGTTAGAGGAGAGGAAATGCCGGTTTTCAGCGCATGCGCTGTGCATGCTGAAAACCGGCATTTCCTCCGGCCAGACGCGTGAGTACCCCTTCCGTACTCACGCGTTTGGGGAGGAATTTCTGCCCCATTGTCGCTTCCCAGATTTGTGCCCTTTTCTCCCACAACTTCGTACATTAATCCCTCCAAACAGGTTTCTGTTCCTCCCCACTGCACCAAAGTGGCCGTAACCAGTCGCAAACGACATTCTCTGTGACACTGACTATGGTACGTTGTCCCTCCTCTCCTCCTTTTTGACCTTTGCACCCTTCAACAGTCGTTCCTACCATCCTCCGTTATCCAGCTCAGTGGGTTTGCTCTCAGTTGGTTCCACTGTAACCTATCCAATTAGCCAGAGCATCTCGATCAATGGCTTCTCTTACTGCTGGAATCCCCCATGGATCCATATCTTTGGCCCTCATCTAATCTTCGTAACCTCCTCCAGTCCTACAACCTCATACTCTCCATTCCTCCTACTTTGCCCTCTTGTATATCGCTCCCTCCTTTTTTTGCCCACTATTGGTCGTCATGCCTTCAGCCGTCTAGGTTCCACCCTCTGGAATTTCTTGCTTAAACCCCTTCACCTATTCACCTCCCTTTCCTCCTTGAAACCCATCCTCGTGACGAAGCTTTAGGTCATGCCGCACAATTTTTCTTTTTTGGCTCAGCATCCATTTTTTCCTCCATGCACCTCTGAAATGCCAGACATTTTAGTATGTAAAGGCACTATAAAAATGCAAGCTATTATTGCTATTGGACAAGGACAGGACAGGACTCGCGTATGATGCCCTCCGCAGAAGTACAGCCACTTGGGCGAGGTACCAGAGGGCAACCAGCATCCATGCAACTGCAGCCCAGCAGGGTTGACGTCTTCAGGAGAGAAAGGCAGAAAACTGGCAAAGATAGTTTTGGAGAAATAACATACACTGAATTAAGCGTTACAATTATTTTAATGAGTTACAATGCCATACACTCATTATAAAAGAATAAGAATCCATAAAAATATTTTCTTTTAATAATACGCACTTTGAATACTCAGCAAAGTTGTAGTTGGCTCCTGCCCTGAAACACACTTGGGTGGTGCAGCTTGCAGAGGTTAAAACTCAAGTCTTTTACTGAATGATGGTGAGAAACGAAGTTCCTATGGGGATGCATTACAAAAACCAGAACAACTGAAGCGTGTTATTTTTTGAAAAGTGGTACGTCAAATTCACAGCGGCACGTTTGGACATGTCTTTTGAAGCCGAGAGAGTAATCATTTGGCTGTAATCTTCTCTTTTTCTCCCTACCATCGTGCAGTTTTCAAGGCATGTACAAAAGCTGAAATCAATGCCAGTGTACAGTTTAGGTGAATTAACTCTGATTCCACACTGTACCATGAACACTTATGTAAATTAAACTAAAGTATGAGAATGTTAGGTTTCTGAGTCTTATCAAATCAGTTTAAAACCAAACTCGGTGAGATCAGTGTAGTATTCCCGCTCTGCTCAGATAAAGTTGCAAAGAAAATGCTAAACTGGTGTAGTTAGGACCGAGGATATATGGGGTGGGGGGTGGGGAGGAAGAGATACGTTGTTTGACAAAAAGCAAGTCACCAGGGGCCGAACATCAGCACCGTCTAAAAACATTTCTTTTGTTTCTTAATTGTCGCTCATTTTTTTCTCAGAGGTATTCCTGTAGGAAGTGTAGCAGCATTATCTCATAGTGCTCTCCAGACTCAGGGCAGCGAATACTGTGTCTTTCGTTGGGATAAATCTGCAGCAACAGACAACATCCAGTTATTTGCGAAGCATGATAACATTGGAAAACTACTTACTGCTGGGTAGCTCCGAACTAAGTAAACAGGTATAGGGCTCCTCAAAGCCAGCTTTGAAATTCCCAATCCTTGGAGGGAAGGCAAAATTCCAAGCTCAGCTAAGATTAAAATAATTTCCCTAGCTTCCCTGATGGCTTAGTGGATGAAGACAGGGCCCTATATAGCAACAGGCCAGAAGGTCCCAGGTTTGATTCCCAACTTGTGCTTAATTAGCTGTTCCAGTACAGCAGCCGGGGCACTAAGGTTTTCCTTCGTCCCCCCCACCTGGATTAGGGAAGCAAAAGTCTGTCAAGGATCGCACTCACAAGTGCTAGAAAGGAACTCCTGTTAGAAGGTGCAAGTGGACATCAGACGAAGATGGGATCGAACTTGGCTGTGATGCATTCCAGGGCCAAAAAGTCTGTGAATATGGTTCACACAGGAAGGTAGCAAATGCCAGTATCTATAGAACCATCCTCCACTAAAAGTAGGCACTTTCAATCCCAAACTAACACTTGCCTTTATTACATGTCACGTACTAACAATTAGCTTGGGGGGGGGGGGGGGGGTTGTGGAGGAAATGCTAAATATACAGATACAATTCAAGCACTCCCTTTGGTTTCCTAACAGGCTTTCAAACATTTATATAGGGGGAAAGAATGCAGGGGGAATCCAATAATAATCTTCCACATATCTGCACTACTGACAGAAAAGCGAATGGCATTGGTGTCGTCCCGGGTAGCCATTTACTCAAGTCAAACTGGGAAGAAAGCCACAGCTGGGCTTCTGCCAATACACCAGCTGGCTCAAGTAACGAGTCATACAGAGCACAAAGGTCCCAGATTTGATCCCAGTTTATGTTAAGTTAGCTGATTTCAGCCAAGGGACATTATATTTGGTTTCTGCATTCCTGGGTTAGGAGAAAATCAGCTTGGATTACTATCCAGCGACCACTGCTGGAAACTCATGTGTGTATAAAATCACATGAACTTGGCCCGGCTAAGGTACCCATCCATGATCAAATGGCTCACACTTGAATAGCCTCTTGGGAGAGTTATTGAAAGGTGACCAGCACTTTCAGGACGGGTCAGGGCAACAGCACGTTCTGGAACAGCTATTTTCACACTTGTTTGGATTCAAATTCTGCCTGTGTTTACACTCCAGAATTAATGCTTTCAATGGACTGGAAAACTAACAAAAGCAAGGAACAGCATCACATCTTTCAATTAGGCACTTTACAGCCTTCTAGACTCAACATTGAGTTCAACAATTTCATACCATACCCTCGGCCCCAATTTTTTTCTCTCACATGGCAGCTGTTGATGATTCAGCCATTGCCATTTACACTTCATCTAGAGTCATCTTTTGTTTCTCAACTTGTCCCATTACCATCTCCTTTTGCCTTGCACCATCATCCCTTTTGTCTTTTAATCTCTTCTGCCTTCCATCCTATCACAGACCTTCCCCATTGTTCTTTCCTCCCCCCTCTCCACTTGCTTAAAAATCTGTTACATCTCCAACTTTTTCCAGTTCTGACAAAGGGTCATCGACCTGAAATGTTAACTCTGTTTCTCTCTCTACAGACGCTGCCTGGCCTGCTGAGTATTTCCAGCATTTTCTGTTTTTATTTCAGATTTCCAACATCCGCAGTATTTTGCTTTAGTAACAAAAGCAAGGTTGACAAAGCTACAATGCCACCAGGAAGCCCTAGCTTTTTCCAAAGCTTAGCGTTCCCCTGCACAAGCACAGATAAGGACACGCCTAGAATGTGGTACACAATATAGAGAAAATTGGGACCAGTAATGTGTTCAATCTACTCGTTGCTCAAGATTACATGGGCAAGGGCTTCTAGCTCATGCCGGTTATTAGATAGCTTCAATGCGCATTGTGACATGCACATTGCTAGGGTGCTGGGCTGGTTTGCTGCTTTGGAAAATCTTAGGACACTCAGATCTCAACCATTTGATTTTAATTAATTAGTCATTTTTAGAGATGTAGAAATTGGAGCTGCAAAAAAAACTGCTGGTATTAATTATTGAATTAATTGATATTCATATTAAAGTAACCAAGTTAGTTGGTCACAAATTGTTAGCTTACCTGAAGCTGATATGGCTTTCCAGCTCTGATTAGTTGTGATACTAAGAAATTTGTGTGGAAAAAGTGCACATTTTCATCTAAAAATCCATGCAGAATCAGCAAACGGTTGGGCCTGGATGAATAAAGTAATAAAGCATTACAACGATGAATAAAAGGCAAAATGAACCCAAGACGGCCGTTCAGTTCCTTCTAAATTTGGCTCCCTTTTCTTCCTGTTGGGTGCTGTTCATCAGCAAACATCCTCCTCTGGCCAGGGTGACCCAGGCTACAAGATTTTTCCACAACCAATTATTAATGCTATTCTGTAGACAATCAGTAGGAAGCAGTGCAAGTACAGCAAGATCATCTTTTCAACCTCTCCATGGAGACAAAGCACTGTGTGGACCCATGTTGAGCAGCCCAGCTAAAGGTGGACAAGACTCATTCAGCCAGAGGTTAGCTGGGTCACAAGGTAACGCCAGGCCCAAAGCAAAGGCTGAGTTTGGGTAATTACTCTGCTGACCTGCCGATCTTCTCTTGCTATTATATTTCAATTTTAATTACGATTTATTGTCTGGTATCCACAGACAATTCAAAATACTTATTTAGTCACATTAGCTTTGTCTAATCAGAACAAGTCCATATTGTACCCCTGCCTCCCTCAAAAACTCATTTACTCTGAATAGCTCTTACGTGAATTTGCTCTGTGATTGTGACCAAATATACAGATGTACAGAATGAGACTGTTTCAATCAATCTAATTCAATTCAATTTTATTTGTCATATATGCAGCAGACGTGTGTACTGCACAATGAAATGTTGATTTTTACGAGTCCTCCCAGACTGAGCTTGGGGATTACGGTGATTGTTAATGAATCTTCAGCAGCAAAGATTTGATTCCATGAATCTTTTACAAATTGTATACACAACTCAGATCAAGTTCCATTAAATATCATCCCTAACACACTAAAGGCCCCGATACTATCAGGCCCTGATACTATCTGGCAGCTTGTGATCTAAACGATTAATATCAAATTCCAATTACTTTAGGCTTGAAATAAAAATCTTATTTAACAGAGTTAGAAAAAAGGCTCAAACTTGGAACGAAGATCCTCACTCTTTTGCATTTCAGATATTCCCATTTCAAAAAGTACTCGCTCTCCACAAATGAGCCAAGAACTACCGGTAGTGCGGAGCCCCATGCGCTGTTGGGCATCAGGAAAGCTGAGTGTGCTGCAACATTCGTGTATTCCATCCCCTCCCCTATACTCCATGCACGATAACACGTTTCTCAGGGCGAGGAATTGATATCCAACTATTACTAAGGCAACTCAGAAAATGTATGGATTTTATTGTGGCCATAATCCAATTACAGGAAACTTTGTGCTATCCGGCACCGACAGGACCGAGCTGTTGCCGTCCCATCAAAACTGCCGGACAAACCAGCGCTAATGTCGAAACATACGGAGATTTTGAGCGCCGTATCTGGCAACAAACCCTGTTGCTAACAGCTTCTAAACAGTCGGCCATACCTTGCAAGCGTCTCTGTAGCTTAGCAACAGCTTCAGCGAGACCTTGCAGAGCCTGACTGGTGAAAAAAGAGCAACGAAAAGAAAAAAAACCTAACGAAACGGCTCCTGATTTTTGCCGGTGGCTCAAGCATTCCAGACAGTTAACCTCCAGATAAACCAAAGTTTCCTGTACCATTGGGCTCTACGTTGCCATAAGGGGCATGAAAAGGTGGAAGCTGAACACCTTAGAATTACCTCAAGCTTATTGGAGTCAGAGCTGCTGTCAGCATTGGGAGAATGTAAGCTGTACCACTATAACTTTCAACCTACATTGTCTGAATGAGGCTGGATGTTACTGTCCAGTCAATAAAAACTCCTAATGTAACAATTTTATTCAATTCCACTCACGTTCCTTCCACTTTGGTGTTATTTTTATTCATCTTTAAATGCAGTGTCTGAGTGAGACATCCTTTGTACATCATCCAGCACTTTTCACCTCTTTAGCTTAAACAATGTTCAGTGTTAAACCTTTTAGTAATAGTGCTTGTATATTTGCTTCACCAGTTGGTCTCCCTGCCGCTTTTTTTTTTTGCCAGTCTGTCTGCTTTTCTTTTCCCCCCATTGCTAATGAAGGGTCTCCATTAAACATTAGCCTGTTTTTTCAGATGCTGACAGGCCTCCGGCATTTTGTTTTTATGTCAGATTTCTTGCATTTGTGTTTTAAAAAAAAATCATACCTAAACCTCTATACAAATATGTCCTATAGGGGAGCAGAGGTAATGTGTCTCTGAGATCTGAATTGAAGTCACTTCTTGCAATCTACAATTCAAAATTACAGGTGTGTTATCAACATGATAGAATGAATCATCCCTCATCATTAGAAACAGTATTAGTCAAATCAAAAACTGAACATACTCCTGCCAATTTTTAGTGTTTACGTGCCCCATGTTATGGGGAACAACTTGTGATGCATTTAAGGGGAAGCTGGATAAACACATGACGGTAAAAGGAATAGAAGGTTATGCTGATAGGGTTAGACGATGAGGGGTGGGCGGAGACTCGTGTGGAGCGTAAACACCTGCATAGACCCGTTGGGCCGAATGGCCCGTTTCTGTGCTGTAATTCTATGTGATGAAGCACACGGCTTTGAGAAACAACTATATTACTCACTCATTTGGTAGTTTATCAACGTGTAGCGCCACTGAACCAGCTTCATAACCTTGATTATTACTCTCTGGGACGTCCATATAACGCTCAGTGTAACCAGTGTCGTAGGCCATCCAGACTGTGACTGGTGCACCAGCTACAGCAACCTGCAAGATATCAAGATACCTTTTATATACAAGACGATATTTGGGTAATAGCAAGCCTTTTATCATCACATGGTGCAGTGTCTGAAATCAACCGCTTCAATTAAGAGATTCTTTTGCCCCATTTTTGTTTTAAATTTTTGCTTGCTCGGGACACATCGCTCCTCAGCTAAGGAGGAGGGCAGGCAACCTGCTGCCAGCATTACAACCACTGGCATTTATGTAGCGCCTTTAAATGTACAGAACATCCCATGGTAGCGGTGAATAATAAAAGTAACAGATGACAAACTGTGGTGGCAGAGTTAGAAATGCAACCAGAAGCTTAGCCAAAAAGATGTATTTTAAAACATGTTTTAAAGGTCTGGAGAGAAGTAGAGTCAGAGGGGTTTAGGAAGTGAGTTCTAGATTGTAAAGCCATGGCAGCTGATGGGATGAAGGGAGGGGGTTATGCACAAAAGGCCATAATCAGAGGGCTAAAATGGAGGCGGGGACTTAAGGCTAGAGGAGATTGCAGGTGTATGGTACGGTGAGGCCTTGAAGGGATATAAAGATGAAGACAATGTTAGGAAATTTAATGTATTGGGGGATAGGGAGCCAGTGTAGGTCAGTGAGTTTGAGGGTGGTGAGCGACCATGACTCAGTGCTGGACATGGTACAGATGATTGAGTTTTGGACAAATTGGAGTGTATAGGAGGGTGAAGGACAGGAGGCTGACGTGGATAATGATGGAGATTTCCAGTCTAGAGGTGGCATGGACAGGCTTTTGATAGTGGTGTGGGTGATTGAAGGATGGTGGAGAGCACTGTTGCAGAGGTGGAAGTAGTTTTGGTGACAGATTGGATGTGGGGTTTGAGGCTCAGATCAGAGTTGAACATGACTCGTGGCCTGGTTCAATTTAGGCAAGTAGCCAGGGAGCGGGAGGAGTTAAGTGGCAAGGTAGTGGAATTAACAGCAGGCAGCAAAAATAATGGCCTCGGTCTTCCTAATACTGTTCAGTTGTAGGAAGTTCTGACTCATCCATGACAATGACAGACAGGTAGTATGACAGCAAAGTGGTCATCTTGGGGTTGAGGTAGTGCTAGGTATCAGCAGCAATATACAGATGGAAGTTAACTTTGTGTCTATGGATGTAATCACCAAATGGCAATATGCAGTTGAGGAACAGGAGGAAAACAAGGATAGTTTCACAGGGGCCTCTGGTCAGGAAGAAAAACCATTGTTAAAGCTGCGCAGGAAAAGGTAACAGTGGAACCAGTGAAGGGTTGTCCCAAGGGGCCAGACAACATTGGAGAGATGGTGGAAGAGAGGTGATGGAGCAGGATGGCACATCAACTGTCACAGTGGTTGAAGAGGATAAGGAGGGATAACACACCATTGTTACAGTTACAGAAGACTTTGGCCAGAATTGTCTTAATGCCAGAGCATAGCAGATGCTGGACTGAAGGCACTTGAACATGGAGTTCTGAGTGAACTGAGCAAAACTTTATCCCTCCACTCTGCAGTACAGGAGGTTACAGCACAAATACACTGTGCTGCTACTCTTTGCATACGCTGACTCGAGTTTGCACATCTCTTGTGCCTCAGTGGACACAAGTATTCAAGGCATCGTCTTATCAGAGCGGTGTACAATTTAAGTATGACTTCCTCCTATTTGTGCACTTTGCTTATTAATGGACACAATAAGGTTGTAACTTTTTAAATAGTAAAATTACTCCAAAATAGGAGGCTGAAATCAAATGCTGACAAAAGGGATCCATCACCATCTGATAATCGATGCATGCAAATTTGGAAGAGTGATTAAAAGAAATTTCATCTAGGATTCCATGACTTAGTTTAGTTGTACAAATCCATGAACATGAGCAATCTACTCCACAACTGGCCCCAAGAGGTGTCATTTTAACCTGCTTTTAAATAAAATGGTTGAAAGTTTTTAAACATGATTCATCTGATCCATTTTGCTGATGCTTTCATTACCTTGAAGACTTTGGGCTTGTGGATCAAACCCATGAGGGAGAGGAAACCTCCATATGACCAGCCATGGATGGCAACTCGGTTTAGATCAACAAAGCCATATTTCTCCGCGACCCACTGCAGCCCCTCCACCTGATCTTCAATCTCTACCTGGCCCTGTGGAGTAGAAGAGAAAATGGAGATGAAAGGATTCCGTAATTACTGAGTTCCACACCTAGGAGTAGAACACAGAGTAAAAACGAAACACGGTCCCTTCTATAGACTGCCTAGTGGCTACTTTATGAGCAGCATTAGCACAGAGCTGGGAGCAGATGACCTGCTTGTCCTCTTAGGTGGAAAATGGTATTGGGGCTTAGAAAGAGACATTGAGGAGCAGGGAATCATTTTATGTTCTAAGAATAATGGGGACACTGAAGAGGAGTTGTGTTTGGTTTAACTGAACAAGATTTATCTCCCCAAAATATTTATTTAGCAGGATTATCTCAGTCTATTTACAATGCAATAGCAGTCACAGGGAAATTGAAAATACAAGATTCCAGAATGTTAATTTATCATGAGTCAGCCATGTGGCAATGGAGCCATAAACCTAAATAAGTGAAAAGTTAATTCAAAGCAAACCTCAGAAAAAGTTATTCAGAGGGTGATGAATGCTTAGAGAATTACCTACCGTGAGGTTAGGACTTTAGAATTCTATGGAAAGTTGAGCTAGATTGGCCGGATGACCTCACTCATCTCTAATTATCTTTATGATTAGGCAAGTTCAAAATGTTCATTGGATGCCGGGTTAGGTGAGTTTGATTACTAGATGTACAAGCTTGATGGGCCAAATATACTACTTGCTCTTCCTTGACCTTTCAGCACCAAGTTAATGTCACTGCTTGATTTGGGCAAACTAAAAAGAACAGCATCTTGGATTACCCACTGCAAAATCCGGCAAAGCAAGGCTCGCAAATACACTGCTTGGCAACTTGATACTGATTGATGTGGTAAGTTGTCACAATCATGCCTTCATGCAAAAATGCTTGCCAGCAGGGAGGGGATCGACACCCCAAGTCCACTCACACACATCCCTTAATGGTGAGCGGTTACAAAGTGGCAGAGGCCTCAGAGCAGATCACATCCCTGCCTTATTGGGTGCTGGGAGGCACAAATCTATGAAGTAGAAAAATTGAGACACGAGTTGAAATCCACCCTAGTCAAATGAGATAAAAGTCATCTGTGTCCTGGCTTTAAGTCGCAAGTGTAAAGTTACAGTAGCTCCTAATGACATGGCCCACAATATAAAAATTGCCTCTAATTTGGCACCAATTGGCAATCGTGAAAAGCCATAGGATGGTTCGTGTGGAAAATGGTCACATTGGTGCAATGTTGTGAGGTTGGAGTGACAGCATGTTGTTGGGGCAGAGTAGATAGAGCTTCATTTTGCATCTAGTCATCTTGTACTGACCTGGGTGTGCTTGGGCCAGACACGAGCTGGCTGTTATGGAAATATTTCTAATCCCTGGAGCTGGCACAGTCACCTTGAGCAGCACAACATATCCACAAAAAGAAAAACAATGTGGGCGGGAGGGGGTGCTAAAAATCTCCACCTCCTTTCTTTGTGCAGCAGAGAACACATTTACTCCTGTTACACAAAGCATTTAAACTGGCTATCACTGCACATCAAAATGAGATATGTATCGACAACAGTGTGTTTGAAGTTATGGGTGAACAATCTGATACAAAGCACTTAAACTTGCCCAAATTCCAGCTGAAATATCAGGTTGGGAGAGAAATTCACCCTTTGATACAGAAACCTCAATATAAAGCAGTATATTTACAATAATGGTCAGTTTTGACGGTCAACTGGGTGCTCGAGTTATTTGTCTGCCATAGTCTTGAAATAACCTTGTTTTATGGGGAAATAAGCTTTCAGTCGGACTGTGACTGTTCTCCAAGAATACTCTTATTTGCTCACCTTTGCACAAAGTTTGTGAAAACATTAGATCTTATTAATGGGAACAAATCAATGTACTATAGCCAGCAGTTCAGCACTGAAGGTACCACAGAGAAAGCTCTGGACCTGAAATCTACAAATCACATCTCAGCAAGTAGCTTAGAGACAGAGCTAGTGGCACCAGGGGAATTACAGGAATGATATTTATGATTACAATGAGTGAGGCAGATCACAAACCCATTTGAACATGGAGCAGTGTTCTTTAAGAGTCAGATGGGTCAGAACATGTCACATTTTTAAAGTAAAAAAGGAATGCTGTCTTCCAGGATTAAATAGCCCACCAGCACTCAACATTAAGGATCACACATGAACAACTAGTGTCTGTGGAACCTGCGCCCCAGTGACGATATCCATGCCTTCCTAAGAGGAGGGAAAGAAGTTGAGAATTTTTTCAATATATTAAGTTCTTCAGACTATATGAAGAACATGGTGGGTATGGACATGTTTAATTAGATGCCACTTTAAAACCTCTATGGTCAAAGGGACAATACCATTTTGTTTTTGAGGGCACCTTCGAAGAAAAGGCCTCGCTGGCAGGACCCCCTGCCATCGATCACCACCACTGCATAGCCAAGAGACGCCAGTGTATTTAGCCTCAGGTACTTTATTCCCTTGAACGAGTTGTTCACAAGTTGGACCTGCATGAACAAGAAAATAAATTCCACAGTTAATATTCTCAGTAACAAGGTGAGTGAAGATGTTGAAAGAAACTGGAGGAGGAGCTCCACGAATGGCTCCATTGATGAGTGCACCGTCCAGTCTCAAACAGCCTCACACATTGGCCCCAGATTCCTAACTTGGCTGGTTTACAGTAACCCACTTAAAGGCATACATGTGGATGTTAAACAATGACAGGATTACGGTTGGCTGTGAATCCCACCATGATTGAAAAACCTGCTGACACTCCTTGAAGATCAGCTGCAATACTGCACTTGTACCCCAACCTCATTGAGCAACTTCAGAAGTGGAGAACACAGCCTGTTTGAGATATTTGATCCTGCAGAACAAACAGGAACTCTAAATGGCTATCATGTAAATGGTGCAAATTAGCACTTTCAGAGATAAAGTGTTTCACAGGCTGAGATCACACATTTTTTAGTCAATTTAACAAACTAAATGCAAATATTTTGTCGTTGCAGCTGTGCAGCACCTGATGCTTGCAATTATTGGGCCCCCACTGAAATTAACCAAGAAATCTACAAAGTGAACCTCAAACCTTTCCAAAACCTCAACATTATAATAAATGTGTTAGTGTCACTTTATGGGGGAGGGCGAGGTGGCGAGAAAAAAAGAGGGAATGACCACATTCTCCAAGCTGTTACAATGGTGTCTCATGCAGTCTCGGAGCAGATCAAGTGGGGTTTCATTTACTCTGCAGACTGGTCAATGGGTTTGCGTTAAATTCCTACTTGCAATATTTTAACAATCAATAGCCCATTTAATATAAATAGCAGAGAGAGGAAACTAAATCCTTTTGTGCTTTCACCAGTGACATTCGGAAGGACAATAGTGGGCTGCGGACCAGGTTCACGGCATCACTGATTTAAAAAGCGCCCTCTCACAGGCAGTCTTTGACCAGTAGATCTGAAACTTAAACTTCAACACTGGGGAGGGCCAATGAACAGATATCCCTTTTAATACCATTTCAAATTATGTGCCAACTCATTAGAATTGCTTTCCCTTTACTTGGAATCTTTATATGTGCACCTTGGGGTAAAAGTTCCACTGGTCCAGATACTGACGTGAGCCAGGATCACATTCTGCAAAACTGCAAATTCCCAGCCTGTGGTTTCCTTTTCATTAACTTTAATGGACACAAGATTGGTGACTGGGAATGTGCAATTTCATAATGCATTCGTCAGTGTGTGCCAGGTGCAGCAGAATATTTACCCTTTTCTTCCTGTACATTTCTTGGTACATTGCTACTTTTACAGTATAACCCATCATAAAGTAAGGGAAGCAGGCTACCTCGACGGCTCATTCTGTAAATACACCATGAGCGTACTATACAATCTCAGCCAAGGGAGGATGGAGATTGGCCATGCTCTTCTTGGGCAACACTTCCTGAGTAGATCACCTATTTGGCCGGAAAGGTTACATGGAGTGACAAAAAGTGTAAACAGATTAAAAGTAAGGGAAGCAGGCTACCTCGAAGGCTCAGTCTGTAAATGCACCATGAGAGTACTATCGGGCCATGACGTGTCCCAGGTTTGATCTCTGGTCTGTGACATTTTACAATCTCAGCCAAGCCAGCAGTGGAGATTCTACACTTGACCTCTATGCCCTTGGTAGGTGGACATTGGACAAGAACAGATTGCTCTTTGCTTGATCCCCAACAGGCAGATAATATTTTGAAACCATCAGTAATCATCAGGACGCATTGAAGAACTAAATATGCAGAGGCACATTAAAAAGGCCACAGACTCCAAGTTAAATAGGACGCAGTGGATCAGCTCCACTCTGGGACTCCTGAAATCCTGCCACGAAAACAAGTGAGTTTCAGCGCAACCAGGCAAGTTTAATATAGGAAGGTAACACTCAAATCGATTGCTACCCTAGAGTTTTATGATGTACAGCACAGAAAAAGCCAAGCTTTGAATCACGGAATGATATAGCACAGGAGGCCATTCAGCCCATCGTGTCTGCTCTTTGAAAGAGCTGCCCAATTAGTCCCACTTCCCTGCTCTTTCCCCATAGCCATGCAAATCTTTTCCTTTTTAAGTAGATCAAATTCCCTTTTAAAAGTTATTATTGAATCTGCTTCCACCGCCCTTTCAGGCAGTGCATCCCAGATCATAACTCGCAGTGTAAAAACTTTTCTTCCTCATGTCGCCTCTGGTTCTTTTGCCAATTACCATAAATCTGTATCCTCTGGTTATCGACCCTTCTGCCACTGGAAACAGTTTCTACTAATTTACTCCATCAAAACCCTTCAAGATTTTGAATGCCTCTATCAAATCTCCCCTTAACCTTCGCTGCTCTAAGGAGAACAACCCCAGTATAAGAACATAATAGGAGCTGTAGGCCATACAGCCCATCGAGCCTGCTCTGCCATTCAGTAAGATCATGGCTGATGGTCTACATCAACACTTTCCTGCCCTCTCCCCATGTCCCTCCATTCCCTTAGTGCCCAAAAATATATCGAGCTCAGTCCTGAATATATTCAATGACTCAGCATCCACAACCCTCTGGGGTAAAGAATTCCAAAGATTTAAATCCTCTCAGTGAAGAAATTTCTCATCGCAGTCCTAAATGGTCGACCTTTATCCCGAGACTATGCCCCCTAGTTCTCGACTCTCCAGCCAGGGGAAACAGCCCATCAGCATCTACCCTGTCAAGCCCTCTCAGGATCTTGTATGTTTCAATGAGATCGCCTCTCATTCTTCTAAACTCCAGAGAATATAGGCCCATTCTACACAATCTCTCATCATAGGACAGCTCTCTCATCTCAGGAATCAATCTGGTGAACCTTTGCTGCGCCCTCTCTAAGGAAGGTATATCCTTCCTTAGGCAAGGAGACCAAAACTGTACAGTACTCCAGGCGTGGTCTCACCAAAGCAATGTTCCCCCAAGGTGCGTGGCCACTCAGCTGTGCAGTAATCTCAAAGGTGCCACGCAGGCCACTCACCAGCTTTTACATCGTAAATACCGCGCGTGCAGAGAAATTTAAAGGGGCCGCGCATTAAAAGCAACCGGCGGCACAGAACAAAGCGCAGCTTACAAGGAACATTGCACCGAAGTCCTATATAATTGCAGCAAGACTTCCTCACTCTTCAACTCCAACCCCCTTGCAATAAAGGCCAACATACCATTTGCCTTCCTAATTGCTTACTGGACCTGCACATTAACGTGATTTGTCTACAAGGACACCTAAATCCCACTGAATACCAATAACTAATCTCTCACCTTTAAAATATTCTGCTTTTCCATTCTTCCTACCAAAGTGGATAAGTTCACACTTCCCCACATTATACTCCATCTGCCATCTTCTTGCCCAATCACTTAACCAATCTATATCCCTTTGCATCTTCTTTGCATCCTCCTCACAGCTTACTTTCCAACCTAGCTTTGTACCGTCAGAAAACTTGGATATATTACACTCAGTCCCCTCATCCAAGTGATTGATATAGACTGTAAATAGCTGTGGCCCAAGCATGGAGTTACACCCAGCCATCCCAAAAATGACCCTAGTATCTCCAGTCTCACCACGTACAAGTCTTTCATCCCTGGTACCATTCTAGTAAATCTCCTTTGCACCATCTCTATGGCCTTGACATCCTTTCTAAAGTGTGGTGCCCAGAATTAGCCACAATAATCCAGTGGGGACCTAATCAGTGTTTTATAAAGGTTTAGCATAACTTCCTTCCTTTTGTACTCTATACCTCTATTTATAAAATCAAACATCCCGTATGCATATTAGGCTTCTTAACTTGTCCTGCCACCTTCAAAAAATTGTGTACGCAAGTCTCCATGTTCCTGCATCTCCTTTAAAATTGTACCATTTATTTATATTGCCTCTCCTCATCTTCCTGCCGGAATGAATCACTTCATACTTCTCTGCGTTAAATTTCATCTATCATGTGTCTGCTCATTTCACCAGTCTGTATGTCCTCCTCACTGTTTACTACATTTGTGTTTTGTGTCATCTTCAAACTTTGAAATTATGTCCTGTGTACCCAAGTCCAGGTCATTAATATATATCAAAAAGAGCAGTGATCCCAACACCGATCCCTGGGGGACACCATTGCGCACTTCCCTCTAGTCTGAAAAACAACCAATCACTGCTCTCTCCTTTCTGTCCCTTAGCCAATTTCATATCCACTGCCCCTTTAATCCCATGGGCTTCAATTTTGCTAACAAGTCTATCAGTGGTACTTTATCAAACGCCTTTTGAAAGTCCATATACACATTAACTGCACTATACTCATCCATCCTCTCTGTTACTTCAAAGAACTCAACAACTTATGGCTAAATTAAGGTTGAAGGTCAAGTGAAGGAAAGCTGAATTGAAAGGGGAGCAACTGTGATAATCAGAAGTTTGAAAACCACCCAAGTTCAAAGAAAATAAAAATTGAAGCAAAATCACAAAGGAGGCAGCCGAGAGATTTGGAGGGGTCAACTTTTCAGGGACTTGAGGAAAGGGAGGTTGGAGTTGGGCAGCAGTTTGCAAAGTCAGAGGGTGAAGGGTTTGTTTGTTTGTTTGTTTGTTTTTTTTGTTGTTTTTTTTGAGGACGGTGCGGGGCGACTACACCTTTGAAGAGGGGCAGTAAGCGAGAAGAGAACACCATTTACTGGCATGGGGCCGGGAAGGGAAGTTGGGTGGTCAACAATTTAGTGGGAATGGGATCAAAGGAGCAGAAGGTGGGTCTCATGGATAAGATGAACTTGGCAGCAGTGCAAGAGGAGATCAAAACCAGAGAAAGACTCCGATTCAGGGCTATGGCTGGGGTGGGGTGGGGGTGGTTAAGGGGATAGGGTGAGGGTGGTTAAGGGGATAGGGCGAAGCAGCAAAGAGAGCTGAATGGATGGTCTCAGTCTTGTTGAGAAAGAAGTCCATGAGCTCCTCGCACTTGGTGTGTGTGGAGGGACAGGGGAGAGGAGTTTAAGGAGATTGTTGGTAATGGAAAAAAGCCGGGGTTAGCTTGGTTCTCCAGGATGATTGTGCAGTAGTGGGCTGTTTTGGCAGAGGAGAGAGGGGTCCAATAACGCTGGGTGTAGTCCAACCAGATCTAGTTATGATGGTTAAACCGGTTGTGCAATAGATACAAGTCTGTGCACCTTGGATTTAATGGAGCTATGGAGGCCATACTAGGAGGAACAACTAGGGTGGATTTCCTGGGAACAAGGGCTCATAACATGAAGGTAAGGGAGTGGTTGAACAAACTAATGGCTGCAGAAGTATCGTGCAGAAGAATGACAGATGCGAGGTGGAGAATGCAGTTGTGGATAATTGCACCTGTGATATATGCCCCCGTGCTTACAAAAAGAACTGAGGACTTGTTAAAAATTGCATCAGAATTTACATGCATTGGGAAGGCATGTCAACGAACTTGACTCCTTTCCGCAAACACTATCGTGCTATTTACGGTCCTGTGCTACATTTCCTCATCTGAAGTATTCGCAATATATATCTAATGCAGCACCGATGAAGAATAATTCCAGGAAGTGGAAAGCTTGCTAATAATTTGGTGTAAACAGACACACCAGAGTGTTTCTTGAGTGATCAATAGCTGAAACAGATTGCCAGCGAGGGTAACTGAAGCTGGGACACTGGTCTCCCAAGAGTTCGGGGGGGGTTGGAAAAGAGAGATAAATGCAGCAAGGTACTTGGAAAGGCGACAATAAATAGGGTCAAAGGGCTTTCATCCAAACCTCATCATGTGGGAGAACTCCCCAACACACTCTGCCTACATTACTGTTCTGGCGCACATTAAAAAGGCTGCTGCTTGGGGGGGGGGGGAGGTGTTGTACTCAAAGCTATCAAAGCTCACACAGCTACATGCCAGCATAAATCATCATCCGCAGAGTGCAAGAGGAGAAACCCGAGGGTAAAGTGCAGAACAAAAAATGGATGACAGGAACCTTTTTTGTTCATTTGGTGTTGACAGGCAGAGAAACTTATATCCGGGCAGGGTCTTCATAACTAATAATAAGAAATGTAATTAATTATATAGAATGGAGCAGGTGATGTGTTACTGTTGCGAGATGTGGGAGCCGGTGGTCCCCATTGAGGCTCACGGTGATTACATCTGCGACAAGTGTTTGCTGCTAGAGGAACTCAAGTTCCATGTTATGGAGCTTGAGACCGAGCTTCAGACACTGCGACACATCAGGGAGGGGGAGAAGTTCCTGGACTCTATGTTTCAGGAGATGGTCACACCTATGAAGTTAATTACTGCAGATGTAGTCCGTGGTCAGGGACAGGACGGTGTGACTACGAGTGAGGAAGGTACAGGGATCCAGGATGTAGTGTTGAAGGAGACGCAGCCCTTGTTCTTGTCCAGCAGGATCGAGGTTCTTACTCCCTGTGAGGGCGGGAGCGGGGACTGCAGGGAGGATGAGCAACCTGGCCACGGCACCGTGGTACAGGGGGCCATTCAAGTGGAGGGAGTAAAAAGAAATGTTGTAGTGGTAGGGGATAGTATCATTAGGGGGATAGATAGGGTTCTCTGCAGTCAAGAGCAGGAGTCCCGAAGGCTGTGTTGCCTGCCCGGTGCGAGGGTTAAGGACATCTCTTCTGGGCTGGAAAGAAACTTGGAGGGGGAGGATCCAGTTGTCGTGGTCCATGTTGGTACAAACGACGTAGATAGGACAAGGAAGACGGTTCTGTTAAAGGAGTATGAGCAGCTAGGGGTCAAATTAAAAAACAGAACCTCAAGGGTAATAATCTCTGGGTTATTACCTGAGCCACGAGCGAATATGGCTAGGATAAATAAAATTAAAGAGTTAAATGCGTGGCTCAAAGACTGGTGTGGGAGAAATGGGTTTTGCTTCTTGGGACACTGGCACCAATACTAGGACAGGAGGGAGCTGTTCCGTTGGGACGGACTCCACTTGGCCAGTGCTGGGACTAGAGTCCTGGCGAATCATATAACTAGGGCTGTAGAGAGGGCTTTAAACTAATAAGTGGGGGGGAGGTTTCTAGAGAGCAAATAATAGAAATGACAACAGAGAAGGTCATAGACTTAGGTAGCAGTGGGGGAATTAAAAAACAGAATGTGTCAGGAAGGGACAGAAGGTATGGAGCAAAAAGTAAAGTACTAAAAAGGGAAAAAACAGGAACTAAGTGCTACAAAACATATTTGAAAGTTCTTTATCTGAATGCACGTAGCATTCGTAACAAAATGAATGAGTTAACGGCACAAATAACGACATATGGGTATGATCTTGTGGTCATTACAGAAACATGGCTGCAGGGTGACCATGACTGGGAATTAAACATACCAAGTTATTTAACAATCAGGAAGGACAGGCAGGAAGGGAGAGGAGGTGGGGTGGCTATGTTAATAAAGGAAGGAATCACTATAATACAGAGAAATGATATTGGGTCAAAGGAGGAGAGTGAAACAGTTTGGGTGGAGATAAGGAATAATAAGGGGAAAAAAACACTAGTGGGTGTAGTCTATAGGCCTCCGAACAGTTGCAACTCTGTTGGACGGAGTATTAATCAGGAAATAGTTGCGGCTTGTAATAAGGGAACAGCTATAATTATGGGGGATTTTAATTATCATATTAACTGGACAAATCAAATTGGGCAGAGCAGCCTTGAGGATGAGTTCATTGAATGCATTAGGGATGGGTTTCTTGAGCAGTATGTAACTAAACTGACCAGGGGGCAAGCAACCTTAGATCTGGTCCTGTGTAACAAGACAGGATTAATTAAAAATGTCCTAGTAAAGGATCCCCTTGGAATGAGTGACCATAACATGGTTGAGTTCCATATTCAATTAGAGGGTGAGAAGGTTGGATCTCAAACAAGCGTGCTGAGCTTGAATAAAGGAGATTATGAAGGTATGAGAGCGGAATTGATTAGAGTGGACTGGGAAAATAGATTAAAGGGTAAGGCGGTACATGATCAGTGGTGTACATTTAAGGAGTTATTTTACAACTTCCAAAAAAAATATATTCCACTGAGGAAAAAAGGGTGTAAAAGAAAAGATAGCCATCCGTGGCTAAGTAAAGTAATTAAGGATAGTATCCGACTAAAAACAAGGGCATATAAGGTAGCCAAATCTAGTGGGAGGATGGAAGATTGGGAAGTCTTTAAAAGACAGCAAAAAATAACTAAAAGATTGATTAAGAAAGGGAAGATAGATTATGAAAGTAAATTAGCAAAAAATATAAAAACAGACAGTAAAAGTTTCTATAGTTATATAAAAAGAAAAAGGGTGGCTAAAGTAAATGTTGGGCCCTTAGAGGATGAGACCGGGAAATTAATGGTGGGAAACATGGAGATGGCAAAAACACTGAACAATTATTTTGTATCAGTCTTTACAGTAGAGGACACTAAGACTATCCCAACACTGGACAAACAGGGGGCTCTAGGGGGGGGGAGGAACTAAATACGATTAAAATCACTAAGGAAGTGGTACTTGGTAAAATAATGGGACTCAAGGCGGATAAATCCCCTGGGCCTGATGGCTTGCATCCTAGGGTCTTGAGGGAAGTAGCGGTAGGGATTGTGGATGCATTGGTAATAATTTTCCAAAACTCACTGGACTCAGCAAAGGTCCCGGCAGATTGGAAAACTGCTAATGTAACACCCTTATTTAAAAAGGGTAGTAGGCAGAAGGCTGGAAACTATAGACCAGTTAGCCTAACATCTGTGGTTGGTAAAATGTTAGAGTCCATTATTAAGGAGACAGTAACGGGACATTTGGATAAACATAATTTAATAGGCCAAACTCAGCATGGTTTCATGAAGGGGAAGTCATGTTTGACAAATTTGCTGGAGTTTTTTGAGGAAGTAACATATAGGGTGGATAAAGGGGAACCAGTGGACGTAGTGTATTTAGACTTCCAAAAGGCATTTGACAAGGTGCCACACAAAAGATTATTGCTCAAGATAAAAAATCACAGGATTGGGGGTAATATTCTGGCGTGGGTGGAGGATTGGCTATCTAACAGAAAGCAGAGAGTTGGGATAAATGGTTCGTTCTCAGATTGGCAACCAGTAACTAGTGGTGTTCCGCAGGGGTCAGTGCTGGGTCCCCAACTCTTTACAATCTATATTAACGATTTGGAGGAGGGGACCGAGTGTAACATATCAAAGTTTGCAGATGATACAAAGATGGGATGGAAAGTAGTGAGTGAGGAGGACATAAAAAACCTGCAAAGGGACATAGGCAGGCTAAGTAAGTGGGCAGAGATTTGGCAGATGGAATACAATACTGGAAAGTGTGAGGTTATGCACTTTGGCAGGAAAAATCGTAGAGCAAGTTATTATCTTAATGGCAAGAAACTGGAAAGTACTGTAGTACAAAGGGATCTGGGGGTCCTGGTGCACGAGACTCAAAAAGTTAGTATGCAGGTGCAGCAAGTGATCAAGAAGGCCAATGGAATGTTGGCTTTTATTGCTAGGGGGATGGAATATAAAAACAGGGAGGTATTGCTGCAGTTGTACAAGGTATTGGTGAGACCGCACCTGGAATACTGCATACAGTTTTGGTGTCCATACTTAAGAAAAGACATACTTGCTCTCGAGTCAGTACAAAGAAGGTTCACTCGGTTAATCCCGGGGATGAGGGGGTGGACATATGAGGAGAGGTTGAGTAGATTGGGACTCTACTCATTGGAGTTCAGAAGAATGAGAGGCGATCTTATTGAAACATATAAGATTGTGAAGGGGCTTGATTGGGTGGATGCGGTGAGGATGTTCCCAATGATGGGTGAAACTAGAACTGGGGGGCATAATCTTAAAATAAGGGGCTGCTCTTTCAAAACTGAGATGAGGAGAAACTTCTTCACTCAGAGGGTGGTAGGTTTGTGGAATTTGCTGCCCCAGAAAGCTGTGGAAGCTACATCATTAAATAAATTTAAAACAGAAATAGATAGTTTCCTAGAAGTAAAGGGAATTAAGGGTTACGGGGAGCGGGCAGGAAATTGGACATGAGTCTAGGTTCGGAATGGTCATGGCCCTGTGGGTAGTGGAGTGGGCCCAGGGGCCGTGTAGCCTGGTTCTGCTCCTACTGTGTTCTAATTCTGTGTTAGATTTCAGGAGATGGTTTTATTCCTGTTCCTGGCTGGGGTGGAGATCGCCTTTACAGAAGGTAAGTACTGTAGAAAATATAGGGACAGAGTGATCTCCTGGAAGAATTTCGATCGCCTAGATGGGTCGGAGAGGAATTTCCCAGATTTTTTTCTCCCAAATTGGCCATTGGGTCTTTATCTGGTTTTTCGCCTCTCCCGGGAGATCACATGGGTTCGGGTGGATGCACAGTGATAGAAGATTTGAGGTTAGGATCAGATCAGCCATGATCTTATTGAATGGTGGAGCAGGCTCGAGGGGCCGATTGGCCTACTCCTGCTCCTATTTCTTATGTTCTTAACCCACTATCCACCAAACCAAGCTGCTGTCAGATATGGACCGTACACACAGTCTCCATAAGGATATACCCCTACCCCCTTACACAAGTTCAAACAGCAGAGGGGCAGATTAGCAGTGCGCAGAGGTACTGCTGCAGTTTAAAGAGCTAAAATCACACACCTCAACAGTAGAAAATATGCTACTTGTTCTGCAGTGACTACCCTGTCCATTAGGCACTAGCTTGTAAGCTTATCTAGTGCAAATTGGGAAGATAAGTTCCCAGTGAGAGGCCTATCCCAACTCAGTTCCCTTAGTGAGTCAGACTGTCTGAACAGTCAACGGTGCCGTGGAGTACTGTGTACCTGCCTTGCCCAGACTAACAGATCAGCCAGTACGCCAGAAGGCTGGCTTGGTTATGGACCTCTATTGCCAGGTATGTCATCTTGGAACTATCGCGACTCCAAAGAGACCCAACTTGCCTTCATCCCCAAGGAGGATAGTCACTAGTCACGAATACGTAATAGACGCGAAAAACCATCCTTGTAAAAGGTATAATTTAGATGACAAAATGAATTCACACACCAACCCAACTTGGACATATAATCGCAGTTCCTTCATTATCGCTGGGTCAAAAATCCTGGAACTCCCTAACCTAACAGCACTGTGGGAGTGCCTTCAGCACACGGCCTGCAGCCGTTCAAGGCGGCGGATCACCATCACTTTCTCAAGGGCAACTAGGGATGAGCAATAAATGCCGGCTGTGACAGCAATGCATAGAATTATTTATTTATTTTTTAATACTGTTACTGAAATTTATTTCATCAATATAAAATTCTAGTTTCTAATTTTCTTCAAAAATTCCTCTTGCAGTTACAAAAACACATGCATTTTTGCTATTTAATTTTTAAAATGACCAGCTACTGCAATTACAACTAGGAAAAAATCTCTCCTGGTAGCCTTACCTGTGGCCCTCCATAAACAAAGAGGACGGTGGGGTGCTTGCGGGCTGGCTGCAGGTTGTGAGGTTTATACAGCATGCCGTACAGCTTGAAACCAGATTTACTTGGGAAGTTGAAAATTTCAGGTGGCACATAATCAGGGGGGCAACCTGTGCAAGATAAGGGAGAAAAGTTAAAACTCACTCAACCAAGTAACAGGATTACAGGTCAGTTTATCGAAGTTTTGTCCCATTTTAGATAGCGGCAGTGGCATTAGCACTGTGCAAAGCTTAGCTCAAGCTCCCCCAGTGACCTAGATGTTGCAGACAGTGTAGCATTGAAAGAGACCATAGGACACCATTTTGATCCTCAGTCTCTGCTGAATTAGCTTGTGTCAGCCATTGGGATAGTTAGGGCTCTAAAACTGACCTCAACACCCTTATGCTGGGCAAGATAAATATTAGCCAGGGTTCCCGCTCTGAATCATTAGCCAGTGACCTGTACTGGCAATGCACGTGTGTGGATGTCACTCAAAATATATTGGGCTTGCCTGCATAGCCTGCCGACACTCATCGTTTAGTTTCACACAGGATGAATCTTCAGTTGGATGAGATATGTAGAGTAGCTGGCGTGTGGGACTACACCCGAGCAACAGTCATTGCATTCAGGGTGGAGGGAGAAAGGAGCTCAACCAGATTCATTCTATTTTTATTTTAAGATGGTCCCTCTCCCCATTTAGACTGCTTGAAACTGTCCTCTACAACATGAGTGACAAGCTTTTAATCTTCACAGGCCACTTATGAGCATACCATGGAGCTTTGTGGTCACATGTAACGTTTAAATTAATATTCCCATTAATCTGTATATATTTTAAGTTGTGGATATGAACATGATTTTGCTGTTCGGATTTAGAATTTATCCACCAATGAGACGAATGTTAAAAACAGCCCTCTCCAAAGTCCCAGGTCCACAAAATTCGAGCAGGACACACCAGCAACAAATAAACACAAATAAGACGGAGTTGCTTGGGCTTCGAGGACTAGAATGTAAGGGCCTGCAAGCTTAGTTTGGGCACCTCTGCGCTGGATGCGAGTGTTTTCCATCTAAGCCACCCTATGATGGGCGCCAGGATGCAGGACTCCATACTCTGGGGTGCAACTCCACCTAGTGGCTGGCCAAGGAATGTCAGCATTCTCAGCTTATTTCTTTTTACAGGAAACTGTGTGTTATCCGGAGGCTAAATGTCCGGCAAGCTCGAGCCACCAGCAAAAATCAGGAGCCGTTTTGTTAGGTTTTTTTTCTGCTCGTGGCTTTTTTTTTTCAAGTCAGGCTCTGCAAAATCTCTCTGAAGCTGTTGCTAAGCGACAGACGCTTCCAAGGTACAGCCGACTGTTTAGAAGCTGTTGAGCAACAGTGTTTGTTGCCAGATACGGAGCTGAAAGCTCCGTATGCTTCAACATTAACGCTGGTTTGTCCGGCAGTTTTGAGGGAACGGCAACAGCTCGGTCCCGTCGGTGCCGGATAGCACAAAGTTTCCTGTATATCAGTTGCAGGACACAAAACACGTGAACTCTGCTTAATGGTTGCACTCACTTCTCTCATTAGTTAGTAAGCTAACATCCCATCTGTCTTCGTAAAGGTGTCGACTCTTCCTGGGATACGGTTCCGTGGGTACCAGTTGCACACTGGTGCATCACTAGGGAGGCTATTCTCATGGGTGCCTCGAACAGCAAATACCAGTTGGGGCCATCATAGCCAAGTCCAATACTGTCCTCAAATGTGCAATTCAAAGGGGAGTTTGCTGGACTGCAATCAAGAGCAGGATACCTAGATGACTTTTCCCTCTAACCAGGGTCGCTGAGGTCAACCAGTGTCCCTATTGATGCATGGGTAACTCAGCATAAACCTGGGATTACACCTAACTGCACCTTCCTGAATTTCCTCAACTATTCACTGACTTAACCAGCTGTGGAATCCCAGTCATAGCCGCAAAGATCAGTTACTGTAGCAGCTGTGTGAGAGGTCAACATCAGATAGGTATGCAACAAAAGTACTAACAGTGGAAGTTAGTCAACACTTCAGCAATTACTGCACTGATTTTAAAACTCAGATAGTGGTGTGCACCTATTTATGGGGCCAACCTATTTAATTTATACATTTGTTGGGAGATTTTTAAGATATTCTCTTCACTGGCACACAGCCATCCAACCAAGAGGGGCCCTTTATACAGAAGAGACATCCGACTGCTCATATCACGAAATAAAGAGCAGATTTTGTATTCATATACTTGAGAACTATTTGTATTCACCATAAATATTTTTGCAGAGCATCCTGATTTGCAAAATGAGTGAATAATGTTGGTTTCTATGCAGTACAAAGGGGTGAAGTGCTCAGCCTATTTTAAATTATCTGCTAGTAGGCACATGCTCCACACCCACAAACTTTCTTTGTGCAATTAGAAACCATTCTACAGTAAGTGGCCCAGATATTCCGATCCCTACGGGTGGGTACGCGCTGTGTACCCACCCATAGGGACATCGGAAATGCCGGTTTCAGGCATGCACTGCAAACCGGCATTTCCGATCCGTTAAGAATGGTCTTGACAGATCCTCCAGCTACCCTGGAGAAGGGCCTCTGCGGGCGGATAGTTCCGCTTTTTGGAGACCCTCCGCCTGCAGAAAACCCTTACAATTCTTACGCCTGGTAAAAGCAGGCGTAAGGCCTGCTTTTACCAGGATAAGAGTTGATAAAAGTAAAAAAAATGATTTTTGACCGATTCATCATTTAAAAATACTTTTTAAAAAAAGGGAAGTTTATTTTTAGCCCTGTAAAAAACTAATTTTTTTTTCAAAAAATTAAATTTTTGTTTAAAATACTTAATTTATTGTAATCTCAAGTCATTTTAAAAATGTGATTTTTTTCAATTTAAAGTTTTACTATGTTTTTGGGGGGTGATCTCCATTCATATATTTGACAGGTCTTCCTGTCAAGTGTATGAAGGGAGATTCCCTTCTTTGATTGGCTCCCCTTGGCCCACGTGATTCCAGGGACGCTGCGAACTACATGCGCCTCTGGGATACGTGGGCCCTGCGCACTTGGAGTTTGGAGAGGCCCAGGATCAGAAGTGTGCGCGTCCCGGGAGCCCTCGGGTAAGGGCGTAGATTTTTCCAGATCGCAGGCCTCCGCCCGCGGGAGGCCTGCGATCGGAAAATACGGGCCAATGTTTAGAAAAACCAACAGCAGTATTAGTTTTCTACCACTAGAGGGCGCTGCAATGAATTTGTACACAGTTTTGCTGAGCCTTCTTTACCATAAGCACAGCAGCAAATATCAGCACCTGGTAAAAATTCTTCACTTTACTGGTAACCAACAAATTCTGAAGACTGAAAACATGCCTACAAATATGCTCACCATTGTACTACAGATTCCTAAAGCAAAAAAAAACACAACTGCATTTAATTTTAGCCAATTTTCTCCCCACATTGATTTATTGCTGGGGTGAAGATCCACAGACAGCTGACCATCTCCAGCACCTCCTTGAAGTAGCAATTCTTTATGCGTGAGCTTGGACAGCGAGTGACAGAGGGCTATTCAACTGTGAAAGCCATCACAGCCAGCCCAATTTTGTTCCTACCTGAAATCCACCCACATGCCGAAGGCACTGGACAGCAGGAAACCTCTGACTGCTTTATCCCCCCAGCTTACTTAGCCCAGGGGCAATGAAGCAAATTGTAGCACTCTAGCCGCCACCATGGCCGAAATTATGGCTCCATAGACTAGGCAATGAGCCTGGAACCGCCTGGTCTCTGCCTTTGTCAACTGAGCCATTGGAGAGCTAGCTGCAGACTGATCCATCATATATAAAACCAAAGTATTTACTCTTCAATGCGAAGGCACATTCCATCAGGACACTCACCCGCTGCTTCCATCATGCTGGCACAGAATTCCGGCTCTTTGTGCAAGTGGTCTTCTTCGGGACCTGTCAGTTTGTATACGTGGACGCAGGGCGGAGTGCTGACATTACTGTAATGGCTGATGAACATGTCAAAGTTCTGAGGAAAATTTAAGAGAGACTTTTTCAAGACCAGTGCGTTACTGTTTTAGAAGATCACCAAATTTCTATGCTGTGAAAAGGTACAGGCTCGTGCACACAAGCATATATTAAATCTTGATTTTACACAAAGTGACCAAGTGAGGTCTCTGCAGGTCCAAGAATCAAAGTTAACAGTTCTGGAGATGCTTCAATTTGGGTAAGCTGCCAAACACAGCAGCTTCTACGGTTGAGTGTTCGTCTCTACTCATCTCCCCACTAACTAACCTAGGAGGCCAGCTCCCTCCTGTTCTCTAGCCTACTGCTACTCCCCATCTCAGAGTCACCAGGAAGCATACTAAGCACGAGTCACTGATAATCATTTACGTCATTTTGGACTGTTAGTTTACAGTCCCCATAGAATAAATCCAAACTGCATAGCCTTAGTTCCTTTTTCTGTCGAAGAACCTGCTCCAGAGATACACTTGGAACAAATCTGTGGCCAATATAGTATGTCATGTGCATGCTGCTGTCGTGGTGATGTCCATGGAAAAATAAAAATAAATCAAGGTGAGGAACTACAGTAACTAGATTCAATACAGATCAAAAAATGGAGATGAAGAAACTATGGATGATGGAGAGAATAAGGATGGACAAATTTCAAGACCTGGTGGTTTCCACCTCAGAATATTAAAAGTAGATGAGGAAATTGTTGATGCATTAGTCATGATCTTCCTAAACTCTCTCGATTCAGGAATTGTCCCCTCGGATTAGAAAACTGCCAATGTCACTCCATTATTTAAGAAAGGGAGGAGAGACAAATATAGGCCTATTAGTCCAACGTCAGTTGAGGAAGTTACTAGAATAAGTTATTAGGGACAGAGTGACTGAGCCTACAGACAAATACAAGCAGATCAGAAAGAGATAGCATGGATTTGTAAAAGACAATTCAACGAACCTAGTTGAATTTTTTGAGGCAATAACTAACGTGGATAAGGGAGCATCTATGAATGTTATTTATACGGACTTCCAGAAGGCATTTGATTTGTGCAGGGGTGATGCCAGAAAGCACATTTTCACACAGATAGTGGAAATCTGGAACTCTGTCCTTCAGAAAGCTGTTGAGGCTGGGGGTCAACTGAAAATTTCAAAACTGAGACCGATAGATTTTTGTGAGGCAAAGGTATTAAGGGTTACAGAACCAAGATGGGTAGATGGAGCTAAGATACAGATCAGCCATGATTTAACTGAATGGTGGAACAGACTCGGGGGGCTGAATGACCTACTCCTGTTCCTATGTAACTCCAGGCCTGATTTTTATAAGAATGCAATTGGAAATTTCAGAGGGTGGGATTGGAGGGGGTAGTTCACAAATTTAAGTTATTTTTTTTAACCAACATCTGGAATTTCTTTTATTTTTTAAATTTTTTTTATAAACAGTAAAAGCAGTAAAACCTGATCCCGTGCCAGTGAATACTGCCAATTTGCTCTTCTGAAATGTCTGTCTCCCTGAAGCAGTACAGCTGATCTAAGGAACACAGCAGTTGCATGGAAATTGAACCTGGGCCCCAACACTCTTTGACACCATGTTGCTGATCCAAAATGTTGCACCGACCAAGAAGTAGCAAATAAAAAAAATGACACATGAATGTTAAATATAAAATGGATTCATGAAGACTACCAAATATTTATTTCTAATTGAGAAACCTAGGTGAAGACCCATAGCACAGGGCATCACAAAGTGAAAAGAGTAGGTAGAGTTTGGGTTTAAAAGCCTGTAAATTGTAGGAGAAAAGGAAGGCAGGATTGTAGGAGTTCAATAGTTGAGCTCTTGGAAAACAGGTACAGTAAAATACTCACGGGCTTGAAATTATGCTGCGCAATATTAGCATTTAATGTGTTTGTACTAAATTCCATTGCTATTTTAACCAAGGTGTTAACTTTGTTAATGACTTAAAATAGCAAAGGAATTTAACACAGGCACGTTAAAGTATTTGGACCGTTAGTACACAGCATTATTTCAGGTCCGAGTGCATGGTGTGGCACAGAGTCTTGCAGATCAGGGAGGTTCCAGGTTCAATCCCTGGTCTATACTGCGTTAGCTGATAACTGGTCACATTCTCTTATCACGGTGGCATAGTGGTTAGCACTGTTGCCTCACAGCGCCAGGGACCCAGGTTCGAATCCGGCCTCGGGTGACTGTCTGTGTGGAGTTTGCACATTCTCCCCGTGTTTGCGTGGGTTTCCTCCGGGTGCTCCGGTTTCCTCCCACAGTCCAAAGATGTGCGGGTTAGGATGATTGGCTATGATAAATTGACCCTTAGTGTTAGGGGGATTAAATACGTGGGGTTACGGGGATAGGGTGGGATATGTGTTGGTGTAGGGGTTACGGGGATCGGGTGGGATATGTGTCGGTGCAGGCTCGATGGGCCGAAATGGCCTCTATCTGCACTGTGGGGTTTCTGTGATTCTGTGATTTGTTGAATAAGCTCCTAATTACTTTTAATTTTCTTCACTACTTCCCTGAATTCCAGGAGTGAAAAGACTCACCTGGCTCACTGAGCAGCTATGCGAGAAGCCAGCTTTTGTTAGCTGAACTATTTCCCCAGGAAATTCGTAATTTACCACATAGAGGTGATGTTCTAATGGAGTGTCTTTAGTGGCTTGGAAATAGACCAACTTTGTTGCTTCATTCACCCAGATCTGAAAAACGCAACAGGCACAAATGGTCTCAAGTTCTAAAGCATCCCAAGGGAGAACACACCACCATTTGAAACCAGCACAGTGTTCATACTTAGTTAGCTTAACATAATAGGGAAAATATCACTTTGTGCACTTTAAATGTTGTGTTACCCATGTGACATTCTTAATTCAAAACCTCATTGTTCCCATTACTGCTATCACCAGCAATAGATCTGTAATGTCCAGTACTTCACCCTAGTGTTGTACAGCTCAAGACACTCTCTCCAGGCACAACCCGAGTTTGGAAGGACAAAGTCCACAACTACTAGACTGTTCTGCACAACTCAAGAAAACACAGTACAAAAATGTCATATGCCCACCACTGCGCTCCACTAAAAACACTGTGCAGGTATTGCTAACTGAGGAGAAGTTCAGGTGAAGGAGGGAATCAAGCTTGGCCATGCTGCCCTCCGAGTAAATTGCTTGCCATCACTCGCTGTCTAGGCTCTCACATGAATAATGTCCAGGTCAGCAAGGGTAAGGAAGTGGCCAGGGCTTCAGCTCTGGGTCAATACCCGACAACACCTACTGGACGCGATGATGTGCGAGGTTTAACATCACTCAGAGAAGATATGGGTACCGCGGCAAAACAGCCCACCAATAAGATTCTGGTGTTACAAGCAGTTCGTTACGGTCATACAGCCCCAGAGGGTCCCAGTTTGATTTGCCTACGTACAAGGACACCACAGTCTGAAAAGTGGATCCATTGTGTGAAGCACTTGGGAGACATTTGAATGACCTGATCAGTGGCAATAGGTCATTGCAATTGCCTGAATCGCATTTCTCCTCAGAAGCAGTTTCCCATCTCTGGCAACATGTTGGTGAATCTACGTTGCGCTTAATGTCCTTTCTATAATGGGGTGCCCAAAATTGCAGTGTTCTAATTGCAGCCTAACCAACGTTTTGTACAAATTCATCACTAATTATTTACTCTCTTACTGTGTGCCCCGAATTATAAAACCCAAAAATGCTGTTGCTGGTTTTTTTATGGCGTTATCTACCTGTAATTCGCAGTTTCAGAGAATTGTCCATTTGAACCCCTAGCGCTCTGTTCACCGTAAAACCTTCAGTGGGTGCCTTTTCAGTACAATTATACTCCCATTCCTCGTTTTCCCTCCAAAAAGGTATTACCTCGCACTTATTCACAATCTCAAGCATCACACGTACACAAGTGGATGCGTGCATGTGTGGGGGGTTGGGGGAGGTGCGAGATTGGTCACTGACAATTAAAGGTCCTGTGGCTGAATCATTAACAATCATAGTCAAGGCTCTTAAATAAATGAGCACTTGAAAGAGTTATTGGTGGGCAACTTGTGCCTATGGCATGGTATCAGAGCAAGCTGCCAACACCTTCAGGACATAAGAATATTTCAGGATATAGTCTAAAAGTGAGCACCCTTCACTTGGTTTACAACCTTGATTAATTTCACAGCCTTGCCATCACTCCCATTTAGCCGATAGGCAAAGTCACCAATCTTCACAACCCATCCACTGTAAGCTTACCCTCGAGCCATGTCTTGCCAGCACCTCCCACTCACCACTAGTTAGCGCAACCTCCTCTTTGATTGGGCATTTAAAATCATCTGAAAACAAAGAGCCAGTAATTAGTCCAACACAATGGTACAATAAGAGCAAGGTTACACGAGACAAGTAGCCTATGGAGAGAAAAACAGAAAAATTCAGTTGAGACACGTTGCAGTTATGACCAGAGATGCAAATTTTTTTCTCATCCCAGAAAAAAGTTAATACTAGCCACAAAACATCATAAAAATCTTGGAAAATCCCATAATCGCATATAATAAAATCAGATTTTGACTTGTTCTCTTACCATAAAGCCGTGGGCCCAATTATAAAGTGGACAATTGCAAAGACAATCCTTCAAAACATCTACAAATCCCAGAATCCCATGCATTGCTGTAAACCTGTGGCACTGACTACAGGATCTTCAGTCAGCTATGGGACCACCTTTTACCTAAATTAGGAATTCACTCAGGGTTTGGGGCTCCCGAGTCCCTAGCAACAAAATGTTTTTTTTAAAGGAATAAAAAATTCTGAACACTGTTCTCTAACTTGTGGACCTCGCCCTTTTTAATCAATGTTCAATTTCTGTTACTCCAGCTTAGCTGAAACCTATGTAGTTGAGACATATCTAAGAGAAAGCACTGTAATATATGGCAAAAGCCAGAGCTTTGAGCTTGTATGTTTGATTGCTCTTTGATGGAGTTCTCCACTGTATAATTCATGGGTCAAATTTTTAAACTAAATGTGATTATTTTTAGGGGTGGGTGGGATTTATAAAGACAGAAGCTTATGTTACAATTCCATAGGTCATGGGAGATCTCCACTCTAGATAAGTGCGAGCCTAGGCAGCAAGCTCTTTCAAAGAGCTGACACAGGCACAACTGGCTGAATGGCCTCCTTCTGTGCTGTATGATTCTTTAAGTGTGAGCAAGATATTAACAGCAGTGGGCATCACAGCTAAGCCCAATCTTGGTCTCACCCAATGACCCATATGCAAATTTTCCAGCAGGAATCACAACACAGTTACATAGAATTTACAGCACAGAAACGGGCCATTCGGGCCAACTGTTGTGTGCTGGCTCTACAGTAATCCTACCATTCATAGTATTTCCCCCTTAGTCAGTTGCAATCAAATTGCTGATTGTTTATTACAACATGCAACAGAATTCACCGATGTGACATATACAGGAAAAGTGGCAAATGTCACCACAGCAAGCAAAGCTTGATCCTGTGTCAGCATCCTAAATGCACCCAAAGGAGCAATTTTATTTCTGTTAGCTGCACCATGATTGCAGCATTAAAATTATGGACAATTTAAGAACATTTATTTATTACAGTAATGGTTAGACATGATCACACAACAAATTGAACATTTTCCTTCCACCTCTGGGACCTGCACGGGTTTGAATCAAATCCGGATGAGATGAAAGTCTCCACGCTCTCCATCAGTTGTCGCGATCCAATGTGAAACAGTTCTGACCATTTTTAATCAAGTTCCTATAGGCCACATGTCAACATCACTAAACCGCCCATAAATTGACACTTCCGATCAGAGGAGTTGGAGAAGGTTTGTTGGGCAAAATGTAAAGGATATGGTATGCATTAGACTGAAGAGTTTTACTCTACACCTGGCTATGCCATTTTAACCTACAAACACCTGATGCAAAAAGCACCAAAACACTTAACCCCCCTACCCCAGCATCCTTCACTTTTTCATACTATAATATATAAAAAATATAAAATAATCTGTCTGCTATATATAAACTAGTAACCCTGTGATTTCATCCCGATTCTCTGCATTCTCAGCATCCTCCCCATGTAGTACAGATAATGAGGTAGGTAATCGGAAAGAACAGTAGCTCACCTGCACTGGGACTGAATTGCTTTGCCCATTGGTAGCAGCCAGGTTTTAAAATTGAAGTCATTCTATATAAATGGCAAAACCCTGTCTGTGATTCATTAGCCCAGATAAAAGATACTTCATCATCTCTAGTTTGTACAAAGGGATAAAATATGTCATGTACCTGAGAGAGAAAGAAAAGGACATTAATTAGCATGGTTCTATCGAGTAAGCATGGTGCAACCATCCTGGTAGTAAGAGAAAACATGGAATCAGAAAAAGTCATTAATCCCCATCACCACCACCCCCCCACCACCACCAATTCTCATACTGTGTACAAATATCTCATTGCAGATTCTACTCACCTATTTAATCACCTGAAAGTTCTGTACACGCACTCCGATTCGCAAATTTCCAGAATATTCATTCACCCATCCCCACATCTCCACTATTCGACCCTAGCCTGCTGCTCTCAAAAGGGCAACACCCTACTTATCCAGCTGCTCTTTGACAACTTTTGCCTAGAGTCCTTCGACATACCCAGAGCGAGTGTGTGTGTGTGCACGCGCGCGTGTATATTTATTGTGGCTAAGCGATTTTTAAACCTGAAGCCTCCAGTTCTGCCTCACAGTTTGGGTTAAATAGCCTCCTTATTTTGTGTTATCTATGCCTCTTATTTAACAGACTTGGATCATAATTGCCCTCAATCTTTTTTATCCAATGGAAATAAGTTCAGCTCTTCGAATCCCTCCTCCAACTGCTTGGTGCTTTTCTCTGAACCTTAGCTAATGCACTGACCCTTTGAGGTACAATCCCCAAAATGTGCACAATATTCCAAAATGTAGCATCAATAACATATAGACTGTAGGAAAAACTTGTTTCAAGTGAATCAAATTACCTTGATCTGACTGCTTGTATTTAATCGCATTGTTGTTAACAGTTGACTGGAAACTTCAGTGAATTGTCAGTAATTAGACCAAAACACTTTTCCATCCTTGCTAATGAGAACCCTTTTATCGTGCATATGTTCCAATTCTAAAAAAAAATTTTTAGCATTCAAAACCTGTCTGTTCCTTACATCATCCATTTAATTGGTTTAGATCTCTCCATGCTACTTATTGGCCTCTCATTTTTCACCTGGCCACACACCTTCATCGGCAAATTTTATAACAATCGAGAATTATTCTTCATATGAAGAGTGTGAACAGTCCAGGATCCAAAACAGATCACTAAGGAACCTGACTAGTCACTAACCCAAGCTCGTCTCTCTTCCCCACCCCCTCTCACCACCACCAAATCATTATCCTCCTCTGCCTCCTGTTACTAAGCCACTTTTCAATCCAGTTAACCGGTTCCCATTGATTTTGAGACCAATAGGCACAATGTGCGCTAAAATCAACCCAACATTTTCACTTATCCTTCTCCTACCCTACCTACCAAGACACTAAACAGCTCTCTATCAAGAGTAGCCCAACAAAGAACTGAAGAATCTATCCGAGAAGCTGCAGTGAACTCGAGAAGCAGTTTGGGAATTGAAACCTGCAACCATCTGGCAGCCAGTCTATTGCCTGCGCAACCAGATCATTCCAAAATGCAGGCCAAATTTTGGTTAAACATTTATACCGGGTAGTGCAGTGGGTTAGATGTGGGCCTTTCACTTTGGTGACCAGAGTTCAAATCCAATACAAACTAATAGAATGAAAGTCCCTAGTGTCCATTAGCTGTTGTGTACCACATAAAATGAGTCTGGCAGTATAAATCCAGTTCCTAGTTGGCATGGACCAGGATAGGAGAAAAGTTACAGATACTAATTGGCTTGGTGTCAAAAGTGGAAGACTTGTAACAGAAAGTGTCCCACTCCCTAGCACGAACACTCCCCATGTTGAGAAAAGTAAAATTTCCCAAAGATAAAAAAGTGTTCTTCAATGACTGTTCTGTACTTACATTTATCCATATATCAGTTACTTCTTCATAAATAATGTGTGGATGAACATTTTCTGGCACAGCCTCTACAAACTTAATCCGTTCGTTTTCATCCTTAGTTACAGGAATAAATAGTGATGTTGGGATCAAAACTAAATGGAGTCTCTGTTGAGGTCGATCTAGTAACACTGCCCAGGCACTGTGGGGAAAAGAGAGAAAAGTTATTCACTACTGTAATTAGTGTTCTCCAATGTGGGTCTCTCTGGAACAAGTATCTTTTGCCAGGTTAGAGGCAACAGACTTTAGTTCTAAAGGCAGTTCCACTCTTCCTGTCGAGAAGGTGATTTACATGTTCTGTTCTCTCCAAACACCAGTCTTTGTGGGCTCCAATGGAGACCTCATTGCTTAAGAATTCAAGCATAAGACTGTGGGAGACTCGGGTCCATGTTTATTTCCCTTCTTCAGGGGCCCCTAATCTGACTGCAGACTCTCAGAGCCACACTTTCATGAGGAAACAATGCCATCAGTTTCTGCGGGTTGGCTCCTTTTTACTTTGTGCGGGGGAAGTGTAGAGCTGTGCTGGCTGCACTCCTCGGGTATAAGAGCTCCTTCGAGCTCTTCTCTTGAAAAGATGCTAATGGAGTACTGGGCTTAAAGGACTCAAACTATTCAGGGGATTTAGATAAAAATCAACTGGTCTTCTAATAGTCAACCTCGAGGTTTGTACAGTTTGTTACCCTGATGAAGCTATATTATAAACAGAATACAACAAAATCCAGTGATAGAGTTTCTCTGAACTTCTGTACTCAGTGACCCAGCGTTGGGCATCAATACAAAATTTGCACATGATGTTTTCTACCTATTTTTCCGATTTCTAACTTACTCAATACAACAGTTGGACTTATACGACAAGATAGATATACAGGAAACTTTGGTTTATCCGGAGGTTGTATGGCCGGAAACTTTGCTCTAACGGCAGAAATCAGCAGCCGTTTTAGTTCGTTTTTTTTTCTTCTCCTAGCATTGTTAACAGGCAGGCTCTGGAAAGCGTCTTTGGAGCTTCGCAACAGCTTCAGAGACGCTTCAAGGTACGGGCCGAGTGTTTACGAACTGTTGCTGAGCAACAGTGTTTGTTGTCAAATACGGAGATTTTCATCTCCGTATGCTTCAACGTTGACTTTGCATGTCCGGCACTTTTGATAGATCGGCAACACGCCGGTCCCGTCGGTGCCGGATATCAGAACTTTTCCTGTACAAAGTACTGTGCACATATATTTATAGATTAGAAAATATCACCGCTGGAAGAGACCATAAATCCATCGTCCCACTGTCCTAGTGGTTATATCTGATAACGTGTTGCTCTCCAAGATGCTTGTTCAATTTTACCACGGAGATTGAAGCTCCTTGCTTCTACACTCTCTTGGTAAGCTGTTCTAAAATGAACCATTCAATCTAAAAAGTAACCTTTCTTAAAAATTACCTGATTCTACCTCTTATCTTATGTTCTCGTTCTGTTGTCTCAAGCATATATATATTTTATATTATATTAATTATATATTTTATATATTATATTAATTATAAAATATATATATATATATATATATATATATATATATTTATTTATAGATTTATATTTATCGATATATATCTATATCTATATATATATATAATATATAGCCATGACTGACCCTCTACAATCAGACAAAGAATTGGATAAAAAAGCTAGCCCAAACCTGTAAAGCAATATTAGGCCAGGGAGACAGTGGAGGTGGATAGTTCTTGCAAATTCAAGAGAAATGTGAATAATATTGGTGGCAAGGGTTGGCGAGAAGTTGAGGGGTATGAAAGACTGAATATAGTGGTATTTTTGAATTTTGGGAGTACGTAGATGTATTGCAATGGTCTCTTCCTGTCCTATAGGTGCTCAGGCAAACTTATCAAACATTCAATTTTATTACTTAATGGCTGTTTTTCTTTTAAAGAAAATATGCTCAACGTCAACTACGTGGTAACCCACAAGGAAGGAAACGTACAAATTTCCATCTTTTGTCCATCCAGCACGTGCTATGTACTCAATGCCGGGAAAAAGAATCTCAAATGGCTGAACCAGCTCTTTGTCTTGTGCACTCAGGATCTACCAAAGGAAAAAAACATTCGAGTTAGGATTAGCACTGTACGGTGTTGTGTTGTATAAACATAGTGCAGTGTATAAAACACGCGAGAACCACGCCACCTGAGCGTTCTTCCATCACATACCGCCAATGCGTTTGGGGGGGGGGGGGGGGGGGGGGGGGGAAGGAATCAGTTTGTTTTACAAATTTTTATAGTATTGGCATCACGATCAACCATTATTAAAGGATCATATAATTTTATAGCTTAAAAGGAGGCCATTTAATCCCATTATTCTGCCTTTTCTTCACAGTTTTTAAAAAGAGAAGTGGATAAATATTTTTAAAAAGGCACGGAGTTCTGCTTCCAGCACCGTTTCTGGTAGGGCATTCGATTTTTGGAAAAAATTATATTGATGTTAAATTCAAACTCAGACTTTGCCCGGTGGAAATAGTTTCCCCCTCCCATTTACCTTATCAAAACTCCTCAATTTTTGAGCACCCCTAACAGATCTCCTCTTAGTCTTTTATGTTCTAGTGAGAACAATCTGTTTCTTTATTCCCTTTTCATAACTAAAGCCTCTTATCTCAAATATCTTAGTAAATCTCTTCTGCACCCTCTCTACAGCCTTGGGGTATCCTTCCTAAACTAGGGTATCCAATACTGGACAATATTCTAACTGTGACCAAACCAATGATCTAAATAGGTTCAGCATTACTTCTTAGTTTTCACACACTATACCATTATTCATAACATCTAGAATTCCATACACTTTTCTTTTTCAAAAAAAAGTTTCATCAACTTGCCTCTCACTAAGATTTATGCATCTCAATCCCAAGTGTTTCTGCTCTTCCACTCCTTTTAAAGTTTTACCATTTAGTATGTTTCTTCTCCATATTCTTTCTCCAAAAATCTATCCGAGGAATACCAAAGTCTGCGGGAGTATGGACAGTGTGACATTTTGTTTTAAGTCAAAAAACCAACAAGGTTCACTGCCTTTAGGAGAAAATGGGGGGAAAAACATTTCTACGATTGACGATAATCTGAACCTCTCAACATGAATAAATGTTTCTCATCGCTCCTAAGCATCCAATACTTCACATTTAAAGTAATACTCACCGTCCCATGGCTGTCTGCTCTGAATTCAGATAATTTAAGTGTTATCTTGGGATTCTTACTCCCTGTAAGAGATATTAAAGAGTTACAATGTTGGCTCCGCAACAGAAAAGTCCTAATGGAATTTAAAACCCTCCTGCCGCTGTGTAATTTCAACCATTGGGTTACCAATGCTTTCAAGAGACTTGTTCAACGCCACTCCCCAGCAGCACTTACAAATTTCCCCAAATGCATTAAAAGTCACTTTTTGTAAATAACGCACCTCTCAAAAACAGCAGCTCATTTTCAACAGGGACGATCAGAAATTGCAGATAGAAGCCATTCTACACAAAGTAGTAAGTAATAAAGTACCAGCTGCAGCTTCTGCCACTAATTAGTGTCATACCCTATACAAATTGGACAACAGATACCATCTTAACTGATAAAGTAAAATAAATGTAATTAATGGCACTCTTGAAAGATTAATTTTCAGAATACAACATTGTTAAATTTTGAACATCTACTTTAGAGCCAAACAGTTGAGCAAAGATGAGTTTTCAATGTTGTTTGGATGCAATGTTCAAGGAAAATTTTGTAGACAATTAAAAGCAATTCTCTTCCCTGATAAAACTATGCGAAACAATGATCTTTATGGAAGCATAACAAAATTAGATCTAAACAACTTAAGTACTAAAATACTGCATATAGAATATGAACTACTACACATTTTAAATTAAATATATCTAAATTGGTGTAACATAAGTGTATCATGGCTCTTATCGCATGATGTACTATCACTGAGCACCACCATCATCACTTATACCCGTCCTCTAGTGTAATAGAAAGACTTGCACTGCCTTCACAGAATCCATTACCCAGGGCAACAATGATGGACTCCATGAGCCTCACCAATCACTCAAGTACATCCTGCATATATACTTTTAGTTATAAAGAGTTGCAGGCTGCAGCATAATGTCAAAGTGTCACTGAGCTGACAGCAGCACTATAAGCACTCTCTTATAGCCAAGTCACACTGGTATTCTATGAAGAGCACAGCAGGTTCAAAATGTTAGGCATCTCTTCTGGGAGGGATATATAGCTCCAGATTTCAGAGACCACAACTCTAAACCTGCAAGTCAAGTTCATATGGGAGGAATATTAATACAACTTCCACATAATTTCAAACAATTCCCTAATTTAAGAAACAGCTGATTTAAAAAAATATCTGTGCCGTGTATAAACAATAAAGCTTTCGTATTGATCGTTATTCTCTTACTAAAGCCAGAATTTCACAGATCATGGGCTCTATTTCTAACCTGTTCTTGGGTATCTGTAGGCGTCAGCTTTCCTCTCTTCCAGTGCGGGGGAGGGTACATGAATGATCTCCACCTCTGACTCATCCACTTCCTCGTACAAAAGATAATAAGTCCTCGCACCATCCGGACCTGCAGGCAAGACAAAAATGCTTTCATACAAGTCAAGGTGGTGATGCTGAATGTTGTACCTGGCCTTGGTGAGCTGGAGTACTGTGCTCAGTCCTAAAGAAAGACATTGCATTTATAAAGCGCCTTTCATTTCCTCAGGACGTCACAAAGTGCTTTACAGCCAACTATGCACTTTTGAAGTGCAGTCGCTGTTGTAATGCAAGAAATGCAGCAGCCAATTTGCACACAGCAAGGTCCCACAAACAGCAATGAGATAATAACCAGGTAATCTGTTTGTGAGGTTGGCTGAGGGATAAATATTGACCAAGGGAGAACTCCCCTGCTCTTCTTCGAAAGAGCCATGGGATCTTTTACATCCACCTGAGGGGGCAGACGGGACCTCAGTTTAACGTCTCATCCCAGTGTTACAGGGAAAAAAGGCAGACTTATTAAAGGAAGTCTAGAATGGGGCTGCGAGGTTTGAGTACAGGAACAAGGATGTCTTGCTGCAGTTGTACAGGGCCTTGGTGAGACCACACCTTGAGTATTGTGCGCAGTTTTGGTCGCCTTATCTGAGGAAGGATGTTCTTGCCATGGAGGGAATGCAGCGAAGATTCACCAGGCTGATACCTGGGATGGCAGGAATGACGTACGAGGAGAGATTGGGTCGATTGGGCTTACACTCGCTGGAGTTTAGATGAATGAGAGGGGATCTCATTGAAACTTATAAAATTCTGACAGGACTGGACAGACTAGATGCAGGAAGGATGTTCCCGATGGTCGGGGACTCCAGAACCAGGGGTCATAGTCTAAGGATAGAAATGAGGAGGAATTTCTTCACCCAGAGAGTGGTGAACCTGTGGAATTCTCTACCACAGAAGGCAGTAGAGGCCAATTCATTAAATATATTCAAGAAGGAGTTGGATATATTTCTTAAGGCTAAAGGGATCAAGGGGTATGGGGAGAAAGCAGGGACAGGGTACTGAGTTTGGATGATCAGCCATGATCGCATTGAATGGCGGAGCAGGCTCGAGGGGTCGAATGGCCTACTCCTGCTCCTATCTTCTATGTTTCTATGAACCATGAGGTTTGAGTTGTGAGGAAAGAACGTCTACCCTGGGAGTTTAATCTCAGACAAGGAGGTTGATGGGGGACTTGATAGGTCTTTAAGACTTTCATTTATGGAGAAGTTGGATCCGTAACAGTTTTTGTCAGATGCATGATTCAAGGACTAGGAGACATAGCTTAAAGGAAAAGAAATTTAGTCGACATTTCTTAACAGGATGATTTAACGGTGGAGCATATTACCACTGGGGTGGGGGTGGGAAGGAGTGTGTGGAAGGTGGTAGAACCGAAAGGGATGACAGGTTTAACAAAGGGACCAGATGAATTCTTGTTAGTAAAGGGATTACAGGACTTAGTTCCAGAATCAGGTGAGGAACCTGATGGGAGGTTTGAAAGGTAAACTACATAGACCAATGGTTATCGGCCCAAGGCATTACTATGTAAAGCTTCAGTTATATCCCCAACTTCTCAGGACCTGTTTGCAGATTACACATTTGTACATATTCACGAACTGCCCTACAGACAATAACTCCAAACTACACAAAGACATCTGAGTTTTGAGATGGCGCTGTAGTGCAGTCTCTAACAATTTCAATGTAGAATAGGAGACCACAACTGATCAGTTCTCTATTCCATTTCTCAGCCTCCTAAATAGTTTAACCTCAACGTGCTATCAGATATGCTAATCATTTGATGACAGTTGATAACCTGCTCCAGAAGTGACTAACTGTGTCCGATACCCACAGGGCTTCAGATCGAGCTTGCGAACTGGTCATTCTGAAATTTTTATTTGGTTTGGAAATGAACATTTTAAAACAAAACCACCTTCTTTTGGGAACTTTACTTCCAAACTCCAATGACCTTAAAACCGACATGCGCAACTAATGAACCACTCTGTAGCCCTAATCACTTTGATGGGATCTTTGTAGAATATCTCAAAAATTGTTCAATATATGCTCTGAAACATAACCATGTTTTAGGTGTTGTTTCAGGCTATGGTCATCCAAACTTGTATATTAGTATTTAAAGCACATAGGATGAAACAAGCAACTCCTACAGAAATTACTGCAATCATATTGGGCATTAAAAACAGGGCTGGCTGTCTATCCGCTGACTGGAAGCTCTAAGGAAGATCATTGTGGTTGTTGGAGGCCAAACATCTCAGCCCCAGGATATTGCTGCAGGAGTTCCTCAGGGCAGTGTCTAGGCCCAAACATCTTCAGCTGTGTCATCAATGACCTTCCCATCATTAGGTCAGAAGTGGGGATGCTTGCTGATGATGGAAGTGTTCAGTTCCATTCGCAATTCCTATGATAGTGAAGCAGTCCGTGCCCACATGCAACAAGACCTGGACAACATCCAGGCTTGGGCTGAAGCGTCAAGTAACTTTCACGTCACACAAGTGTCAGGCAATCATCATCTCCAACAAGAGAGTCTAATCACTTCCCCAAAATATTCAATGGCATTACCATCGTCGAATCCCCACCAACAACATCCTGGGGGGTCACCATTGACCAGAAACTTAACTGGACTAGCCACATAAATACTGTGGCTACAAGGGGTCAGAGGCTGGGTATTTTGAGGCAAGTGACTCACCTTCTGACGCCCGAAAGCCTTTCCACCACCTACAATGCACAAGTCAGGAGTGTGATTAAATACTCTCTATTTGCTTGGATGAGTGCAGCTCCAAGGAAACTCAAGCTCAACATCATCCAGGACCAAGCAGTCCGCTTGATTGGCACCCCATCCACCAGCTTAAACATTCACTCCTTCCACCACCGGCATACCGTGGCTGCAGTGTGTACCAACTACAAGATGCAATGCAGCAACTCACTAAGGCTTCTTCGGCAGCACCTCTCAAACTTACGGCCTCTACCATCTAGAAGAACAAGAGCAGCAAGTGCATGGGGACACCACCACCTCCAAGTTCCCCTCCAAATCACACACCAGCCAGACTTGGAAACACATCACCATTCCTTCATCGTCACTGGGTCAAAATCCTGGAACTCCCTACCCAACAGCACAGTGGAAGTGCCTTTACCACACAGATTGCAGCAGTTCAAGTCGTCTGCTTACCACCACCTTCTCAAGGACAATTAGGGATGGGTAATAAATGCTGGCCTTGCCAGTGATGTCCCTATCTCGTGAATGAATAATATATACTTTGTAAATACATTTCTAGTAGCTTCTAGCCCAATGAGGAAGGAAGCAGTGCTAGATTTAGTTCTGGGGAATGAAGTAGGGCAAGTGGAGTGTGTTGCAGTGGGAGAACATTACACTACTTTAGACTGAATTCAAAGTCAGGTGAATCAACAATGCGCTAACCTGCTGAAGGCAATATGACTTTGAATTGGTATACAGACTGGGGCCAGATGAGCAGTTTGATTGAAATACTACACTGTTCAAGAGCAACAATCATTAGGAGACTTCCACCTCTTATAAATTTGAAGCCAAGAAACCATTGCAAAAATATTTAGTCCACACTGAGCTTAATCTTTCATTGACTGCAAGAATGCAGAGTACTGCTGCCAAGGTCATACCTTCAGTTCCTGTAGGGCACCACCAGTAACCCGTAAACCGGTCAAATTCTTCCTGTATTACAAAAGTTGCTACTCCTGCAGACTTGGGATCTTCTATTACATTAGGCAAACCTGGAAAAGAGAACATATTGGTCACACTATATTCTCCTGTGCACCTCAGCATAAAGGAACATTAAGGCAAATGTACAGCATGTTTCTCAGTCGAAGTTCTACATCAATGTGGGCCACATCTTAACCATGGACAGTTAAATTGGACCAAAGCCAGACTGAGTCACCCTCCACCAGTCAGTGCAATTCAAAAAATAATTCATTATTTGAAGCACTACGCGAGGACTCATTTTAAGACGCTATGCAAGTTTTAAGTATTATATGGATCAGTCTAAAGGTTCTAGGATATGGCTGTAAATTCAGCTTCTACAATAGATTTAATTTGACTCGAGGCTCTCCAGGCAGCTGAGTCAGTAAATGCACTTTATATTGTTGCTGATCCAACAGACCAGGCTTAATCCCTGGTCGATTTGGATTCAGCTTGGTTCAGTTAGTAACATATTTGCTTCTTTTGAGTGAGAAGGTAGCGGGTTTGAGTCCCATACTATGACTTCAACAAGTCTAGACTGATACTCAAATACTATTGAGGGACTGAGTGCAGCATTATCTGAGGTGTTATCCTTTGCCTGGCTTTTGAGGTGGGAATTGAAGGAATCTGAAGGCACTGTATCTGAATGCACGAAGCATTCGTAATAAGGTAGATGAATTAACAGTGCAAATAGATGTAAACGGATACGATATAATTGCGATTACAGAGACATGGCTGCAGGGTGACCAAGGCTGGGAGCTGAATATCCAAGGATATTCGATATTTAGGAAGGACAGGCAAAAAGGAAAAGGAGGCGGGGTGGCATTGTTAGTAAAGGGTGAAATCAGAGCAATAGTGAGAAAGGATATTGGCTCAGAAAATCAAGATGTAGAATCAGTCTGCGTGGAGCTAAGAAGTGTCAATTGCGAAGAGGATGTGAAGAGGCTCCAAGGGGATCTCGACAGGCTCAGTGAGTGGGCGAGAACATGGCAGATGGAATATAATGTGAATAAACGTGAAGTTATCACTTTGGTAGAAAAAACAGAAAAGCAGAGTATTTCCTAAATGGTGAAAGATTGGGGAATGCAGATGCTCAAAGGGACCTGGGTGTCCTTGTACATGAGTCACTGAAAGTGAATGTGCAAGTGCAGCAAGCCATTAGAAAGGGAAATGGTATGCTGGCCTTCATTACAAGAAGATTTGAGTAAAGAAATCTTACTCCAATTATATAGGGCCTTGGTGAGACCACAGCTGGAGTACTGTGTACAATTTTGGTCTCCTTACCTAAGGAAGGATATACTTGCCATAGATGAAGTGCAACAAAGATTCACGAGATTGACTCCTGGGATGGCGGGACTGTCGTATGAGAAGAGATTGAGTAAACTAGGCTGGTATTCTCTTGAATTCGGAAGAATGAGAGGGGATCTCATTGAATAATACAAAATTATTACAGGGCTTGATAGGATGGATGCTGGGAGAATGTTTCCCTTGGCTGGGGAGTCTAGAACCAGGGGCCACAGCCTCAGGGTAAAGGGTAGGCCATTCAGGACTGAGATGAAAATAAATTTCTTCACAGAGGGTGGTGAATCTTTGGAATTCTCTACCCCAGAGGGCTGTGTATGCTCAGTCAATGGGTATATTCAAAGCAGAAGCCGATAGATTTATGACTAGTAAGGGTATCAAGGGATATGGCGATAGGGCCGGTGAATAAACAGAATGGCAGAGTATTTCCTAAATGGTGAAATTGAGGCAGAAGATCAGCCATGATCTCGTTGAATGGCAGAGCAGACTCGAAGGGCCGAATGGCCTACTCCTGCTCCTATTTCTTATGTTCTTATGCACCATGAGGCAGAAAACATTGGTGGAAGTTGTCTATAGGCCTCCAAACAGTAGTGGTAATGTAGGGGGTGGCATCAAACAGGAAATTAGAGATTCATGTAACAAGGGTACTTCAGCAATCATGGGTGATTTTAATCTACATATATACTGGCCAAACCAAATTAGCAATAATACTGTGGAGGATGAATTCCTGGAGTGTGTACGAGATGGTTTTTGAGACCAGTACGTTGAGGAGCCAACTAGGGAACAGGCTATCCTAGATTGGGTATTGTGCAATGAGAAGGGGTTAATTAATAATCTTGTTGTGCAGGGTCCTTTAGGGAAGAGTGACCATAACATGATAGAATTCTTCATTAAGATGGAAAAAGTGAAGAAGTCCAATCCAAAACTAGGGTCCTAAATCTAAACAAAGGAAACTACGATGGTGTGAGGAGTGAGATGGCTATGATAGATTGGGGAGCTTCATTAAAAGGCATGACGGTGGATAGGAAATGGCTAACATTTAAGGAACAAATGCATGAATTGCAAGTTATACATTCCTTTCTAGCGCAAAAACACAAAAGGAAAAGTGGCCCAACCATGGCTAACAAAAGAAATTAAGGATAGTATTAGATCCAAAGAGTCATATAAAGTTGCCAGAAAAAGTAGCAAGCCTGAGGATTGGAAGCAGTTTAGAGTTCAGCAAAAAAGGACCAAAAGATTGATTAAGAGGGGAAAAAGAGAGTAAACTTGCAAGGAACATAAAAGCAGACGGTGAAAGCTTCTACAAGTATGTAAAAAGAAAAAGATTAGTGAAGACAAATGTAGATCCCTTACAGTCAGAAACAGGAGAATTTATAATGGGGAACAAGGAAATGGCAGAGCAATTAAACAAATACTTTGGTTCTGTCTTCACGGAAGAGGACACAAATAACTTCCCAGAAATGCAAGGGAACCAAGGGTCTAGTGAGAAGGATGAATTAAAGGAAATTAGTATTAGTAAAAAAAAGTGCTGGAGAAATTAATGGGACTGAAAACTGATAAATCCCCAGGGCCTGATAATCTGCATCCCAGAGTACTAAAAGAGGTAGCCATGGAAATAGTAGATGCATTGGTTGTCATCTTCCAAAATTCTATAGATTATGGAACAGTTCCTGCAGATTGGAGGGTGGCAAATGTAACCCCATTATTTAAAAAAGGGAGAGAGAAAACCAGGAACTGCAGACCGATTAGCCTAACATCAGTAATAGGGAAAATGTTAAAGAGTCCATTATAAAGGATGTGATAACAGGACACTTAGAAAATATCAACGGGATTAGAAAAAGTCAACATGGATTTATGAAAGGGAAATCATGTTTGACAAACCTACTGGAGTTTTTTGAGGATGTAACTGGTAGAATAGATATGGGAGAACCAGTGGATTTGGATTTTCAGAAGGCCTTTGACAAAGTCCCACATAAGAGGTTAGTGTGCAAAATTAAAGCACATGGGATTGGGGGTAATATACTGGCATGGATTGAAAATTGGTTAACAGACAAGAAACAGAGAGTAGGAATAAATGTTTTTTTTCAGGGTGGCAGGCGGTGACTAGTGGGGTACCGCAGGGATCAGTGCTTGGGCCCCAGCTATTCACAATATATATCAATGATTTGGATGAGGGAACCAAATGTAATATTTCCAAGTTTGATGACGACACGAAACTAGGTGGGATTGTGAGTTGTGAGGAGGATGCAAAGAGGCTTCAAGGCGATTTAGACAAGTTGAGTGAGTGGGCAAATACATGGCAGATGCAGTATAACATGGATAAATGTCAAGTTATCCACTTCGGCAGGAAAAGCAGAGTATTATTTAAATGGTGATAGATTGAGAAATGTTGATGTACAAAGGGATCTGGGTGTCCTTGTACACCAGTCACTGAAAGCAAACATGCAGGTGCAGCAAGCAGTTAGGAAGGCAAATGGCATGTCGGCCTTCATTGCAAGAGGATTTGAGTACAGGAGCAAGAATGTCTTACTCCAGTTATGCAGGGTCTTAGTGAGACCACACCTGGAGTACTGTGTGCAGTTTTGGTCTCCTTACCTAAGAAAGGATATACTTGCTATAGAGGGAGTGCAGCGAAGGTTCACCAGACTGATTTCTGGGATGGCAGGACTGTCGTATGAGGAGAGATTGGGTCGACTAGGCCCGTATTCACTAGAGTTAAGAATGAGAGGGGATCTCATTGAAACGTATAAAATTCTGACAGGGCAAGACAGACTGGATGTTTCCCCTGGCTGAGGGGTCTAAAACAAGGGGTCAGTCTCAGGATATGGGGTAGGACATTTAGGACTGAGATGAGAAATTTCTTCACTCAGAGGGTGGTGAACCTGTGGAATTCTCTACCACAGAAGGCTGTGGAGGCCAAGTCACTGAATATATTTAAGGAGATAGATGGATTTCTAGACACAAAAGGCATCAAGGGGTATGGGTAGAGAGCAGGAATATGGTATTGAGATAGAGGATCAGCCATGATCATATTGAATGGCCTACTCCTGCTCCTATTTTTCTATGTTTCTAAGGTCCAATGGCTCTGTTTTCCAGTATCTTGGCTAAAATGTCTCAAATAATATACTAACAGATTAATTGGCTATTCATTCTTGTGGGATGCTGCTTGTGCAGAATGGCTACATAGCAGCAGTAACTGCCCTTCAAAGTAATTAATTGTGCAAAGAGCTTTGATATCTTAAAGGCCATGTAGATACAATGTTGGGAATTCAGGAGAAACTTCTTTACCCAGAGAGTGGTTAGAATGCAGAACTCGCTACCACAAGGAGTAGTTGAGGTGACTAGCATTGATACATTTAAGGGGAAGCTAGATAAACACGAGGAAGAAATACAGGAAACTTTGGTTTATCCGGAGGTTGTATGTCCGGAAACCTCGATCTAACAGCAGAAATCAGCAGCCGTTTTGGTTAGGTTTTTCTTCTTCTAGCATTTTAACAGTCAGGCTCTGGAAAGCGTCTCTGTAGCTTAGCAACAGCTTCAGAGACGCTTCCAAGGTATGGGCCGAGTGTTTACAAGCTGTTGCTAAGCAACAGTGTTTGTTGTCAAGATACGGAGATGAAAACTTCCGTATCCTTCAACATTAGCGCTGGTCTATCCGGAAGTTTTGATAGATCGGCAGCAGCTCGGTCCCGTCGGTGCCGGATATCGCGAAGTTTCCTGTAGAAGGATGTGTTGATGGAGTTAAACGAAGTAGGGTGGGAGGAGGCTCATGCAGAGCAGAAACATCAGCATGGACCTGTTGGGCCAAATGGCCTGTTTCTTTGCTGTAAATACTATGTAATATCTTAGCTACAATAGCAGTGGTGATCTTATAGTTGACCTCCATATCCATTAAATAGATAGGGCTCCAGATCTTGACCACCTACAGGCAAGTTTGTTAATGAGGAAACGATCAGCAAACTGATAGCAGTTCCAACATCCCGCCCCTCCCCCACAGTCTTATAGCTTGCCAACATGGACTAGGGTCATGTTTGAATGGACTAGGGTCATGTTTGAAGAATGTTCAATTTAATATATCTTACTGGTTAGCCTCCACCCATAGAATACTCCAACCTCAAACAGGGAAGAAAAGAAAACATGGGGCAAATAATTCTCAACAGTGCACTTTCCCCCAACTCCAACTAGCCACTGCCCTCAAAGCTGGTTTGAAACTGGTTCCAACATAAATAGAATTAGAGTTGTGTGAAACAGCTTCACTGGAATCTCCACTTAATCTTCTGCCCAGCACTTGGTTTAAAGTAAAACCAGCTGCTGCAAAAAACTGCCTTGCAATGTTATGGGGTGAACTGTACAGCTCCTGGGACCAAAGCTGGTCTTGCAAAACCATTCCCTGAAGTAGATCTACAACATTAATGTACTATAGCAGACTCTTACTATCCAATGGTAAATTGCCTTACCTTTATGGCAAAATGTTAATCGCTTCTCCTCTCCGGATCCAATGTTTGATATCCACAAGTCATTGTTATTTATAAATGAGATGAAGGAGGGGTCTCCAGGACATATCTTGGGATCCATCCGAGGACCTGAACAATTTGTCTTAATCTCTACTGGCTTCATTGGCGATATCTGTAAAAGAGGAGACACCCAGCTGGTAAAGAAAAAGGAACAGATGGCATTCGTGGTGGCAAAGCACCATGGTGCTGGCCACAGGTTAGATGTAGGTAATACAAACCTAACTGTAAGCAAAACACACAAAATATCAAATACTTTAGGGCTACATATAGGTCCATTCCACTTCGTCAGAGAAACTACCCATGTTGAGATTTCATGGTGCATAATCTTTGTTCCACCCCAACTTTCTCCATCCCTCTCAAAAGGTACGAACCATCTCTATCTCTGTAATCTCCTTCAGCTCCACAACTCCGAGATATCTGCGCTCCTCTAATTCTGCTCTTGGGCATCCCTGATTATAATCGCTCAACCATTGGTGGCCGTGCCTTCTGTTGCCTAGGCCCTAAGCTCTGGAATTCCCTACCTAAACCTCTCCACCTCGCTGCCTCCCTTTCCTCCTTTAAGACGCTCCTTAAAACCTACCTCTTTGACCAAGCTTTTGGTTACCTGCCCTAATTTATCCTTATACGGCTCGGTGTCAAATTTTTTGCCTTACAATACTCCTGTGCAGCGCCTTGGGACGTTTTACTACGTTAAAGGCACTATATAAATACAAGTTGTTGTTGCTGCTGGTCATTCTTCACGTTTGAACCTAAACAGTGAGTGCTGGCAGCATATTCAGTCCCATCCCACACTGTTCAGCAGGGTTTACTGGATAGCAAAGAGGAGCTGTTACTTCCTCTCCTAAACCCAGGCACCTTAAGACCTATTGTAGCACCCCTACTGCTGCACTGGCTCAGGTCAGTTAAGATCAGGGACCTTCCTTCCCAATAAGTTTCAGTATCAAAACTAAACATTATTTTTCCCATCCAAGACAGCAGGGAAGGTGATCTTAGTTTTGAAATAATTGTTGCATTGACAAACCAAGATATAGCTATTCTCAATCGTGCTCCCCACTCTCCTTGGGAGAACTTCATTTTAAACAGACAGGCTCACCAGAGTGCTGTTAACTGGAACTAAAGCCCAACTTTTGAAAGCACAGTATTCAGCCAGAGTGGAACCCTGAACTCACTCATGGCAAATGACTAAAACCTAATACTTGGATGCATTAAGGGTCCATCAAATAACCTTTTAAGAATACACTCTTGCATACTAAATCTCCCCTTTTATATACACACTAGCTGGGGAGCCCCGCGTTGCGAGGGCAATTTTGGGGCGCGAGGGCAATTTTGGGGCGTTTGGTC